>NC_087346.1:97652500-98277500 GCF_030014295.1 Loxodonta africana | reverse complement strand
GGTGGGTTGAGACCAATTGATGCATCTTAGATGGCCGCTTGTTAGCATTTAAGACCCCAGATGCCACATTTCAAAGTGGGATGCAGAATGATTTCATAATAGAATTATTTTGCCAATTGACTTAGAAGTCCCCTTAAACCATGGTCCCCAGACCCCCGCGCTTGCTCCGCTGACCTTTGAAGCATTCATTTTATCCCGGAAACTTCTTTGCTTTTGGTCCAGTCCAATTGAGCTGACCTTCCATGTATTGAGTGTTGTCTTTCCCTTCACCTAAAGCAGTTCTTATCTACTGATTAATCAATAAAAAACCCTCTCCCTCCCTCCCTCCCTCCCTCCCCTCGTCCTAACCACAAAAGTATGTGTTCTTCTCAGGTTTACTATTTCTCAAGATCTTATAATAGTGGTCTTATACAATATTTGTCCTTTTGCCTCTGACTAATTTCCATCAGCATAATGCCTTCCAGGTTCCTCCATGTTATGAAATGTTTCAGAGATTCGTCACTGTTCTTTATCGATGCGTAGTATTCCATTGTGTGAATATACCACAATTTATTTAGCCATTCATCCGTTGATGGGCACCTTGGTTGCTTCCAGCTTTTTGCTATTGTAAACAGAGCTGCAATAAACATGGGTGTGCATATATCTGTTTGTATGAAGGCTCTTGTATCTCTAGGGTATATTCCCAGGAGTGGGATTTCTGGGTTGTATGGTAGTTCTATTTCTAACTGTTTAAGATAATGCCAGATAGATTTCCAAAGTGGTTGTACCATTTTACATTCCCACCAGCAGTGTATGAGAGTTCCAATCTCTCCGCAGCCTCTCCAACATTTATTATTTTGTGTTTTTTGGATTAATGCCAGCCTTGCTGGTGTGAGATGGAATCTCATTGTAGTTTTAATTTGCATTTCTCTAATGGCTAATGATCAGGAGCATTTTCTCATGTATCTGTTGGCTGCCTGAGTATCTTCTTTAGTGAAATGTGTGTTCATATCCTTTGCCCACTTCTTGATTGGATTGTTTGTCTTTTTGTGGTTGAGTTTTGACAGAATCATGTAGATTTTAGAGATCAGGCGCTGGTCGGAGATGTCATAGCTGAATATTCTTTCCCAATCTGTAGGTGGTCTTTTTACTCTTTTGGAGAAGTCTTTAGATGAGCATAGGTGTTTGATTTTTAGGAGCTCCCAGTTATCGGGTTTCTCTTCATCATTTTTGGTAATGTTTTGTATTCTGTTTATACCTTGTATTAGGGCTCCTAGGGTTGTCCCAATTTTTTCTTCCATGATCTTTATCGTTTTAGTCTTTATGTTTAGGTCTTTGATCCACTTGGAGTTAGATTTTGTGCATGGTGTGAGGTATGGGTCCTGTTTCATTTTTTTGCAAATGGATATCCAGTTATGCCAGCACCATTTATTAAAAAGGCTATCTTTTCTCCAATTAATTGACACTGATCCTTTGTCAAATATCAGCTGCTCATACGTGGATGGATCTATGTCTGGGTTCTCAATTCTGTTCCATTGGTCTATGTGCCTGTTGTTGTGCCAGTACCAGGCTGTTTTGAATACTGTGGCTGTATAATAGGTTCTGAAGTCAGGTAAAGTGAGGCCTCCCACTTTCTTCTTCTTTTTCAGTAGTGCTTTGCTTATCCGGGGCTTCTTTCCCTTCCATATGAAATTGGTGATTTGTTTCTCTATCCCCTTAAAATATGACATTGGAATTTGGATCGGAAGTGCGTTGAATGTATACATGGCTTTTGGTAGAATAGACATTTTTACTATGTTAAGTCTTCCTATCCACGAGCAAGGTTATGTTTTTCCACTTAAGTATGTCCTTTTGAATTTCTTGTAGTAAAGCTTTGTAGTTTTCTTTGTATAGGTCTTTTACATCCTTGGTAAGATTTATTCTTAAGTATCTTATCTTCTTGGGGGCTACTGTGAATGGTATTGATTTGGTTATTTCCTCTTCGGTGTTCTTTTTGTTGATGTAGAGGAATCCAAGTGATTTTTGTATGTTTATTTTATAACCTGAGACTCTGCCAAACTCTTCTACTAGTTTCAGTAGTTTTCTGGAGGATTCCTTAGGGTTTTCTGTGTATATAATCATGTCATCTGCAAATAGTGATAACTTTATTTCTTCCTTGCCAATCTGGATACCTTTTATTTCTTTGTCTAGCCTAATTGCCCTGGCTAGGACTTCCAGCACGATGTTGAATAAGAGCGGTGATAAAGGGCATCCTTGTCTGGTTCCCGTTCTCAAGGGAAATGCTTTCAGGTTCTCTCCATTTAGAGTGATATTGGCTGTTGGCTTTGCATAGATGCCCTTTATTATGTTGAAGAATTTTCCTTCAATTCCTATTTTGGTAAGAGTTTTTATCATAAATGGGTGTTGGACTTTGTCAAATGCCTTTTCTGCATCAATTGATAAGATCATGTGGTTTTTGTCTTTTGTTTTATTTATGTGATGGATTACATTAATGGTTTTTCTGATATTAAACCAGCCTTGCATACCTGGTATAAATCCCACTTGATCAGGGTGAATTATTTTTTTGATGTGTTGTTGGATTCTATTGGCTAGAATTTTGTTGAGGATTTTTGCATCAATGTTCATGAGGGATATAGGTCTATAATTTTCTTTTTTTGTAATGTCTTTACCTGGTTTTGGTATCAGGGAGATGGTGGCTTCATAGAATGAGTTGGGTAGTATTCCGCCTTTTTCTATGCTTTGGAATACCTTCAGAAGTAGTGGTATTAACTCTTCTCTGAAAGTTTGGTAGAACTCTGCAGTGAAGCCGTCCGGGCCAGGGCTTTTTTTTGTTGGGAGTTTTTTGATTACCGTTTCAATCTCTTTTTTTGTTATGAGTCTATTTAGTTGTTCTACTTCTGAATGTGTTAGTTTAGGTAGGTAGTGTTTTTCCAGGAATTCATCCATTTCTTCTAGGTTTGCAAATTTGTTAGAGTACAATTTTTCATAATAATCTGGAATGATTCTTTTAATTTCATTTGGTTCTGTTGTGATGAGGTCCTTCTCGTTTCTCATTTGGGTTATTTGTTTCCTTTCCTGTATTTCTTTAATCAGTCTAGCCAGTGGTTTATCAATTTTGTTAATTTTTTCAAAGAACCAGCTTTTGGCTTTGTGAATTCTTTCAATTGTTTTTCTGTTCTCTAATTCATTTAGTTCAGCTCTAATTTTTATTATTTGTTTTCTTCTGGTGCCTGATGGATTCTTTTGTTGCTCAGTTTCTATTTGTTCAAGTTGTAGGGACAGTTCTCTGATTTTGGCTCTTTCTTCTTTTTGTATGTATGCATTTATCGCTATAAATTGGCCTCTGAGCACGGCTTTTGCTGTGTCCCAGAGGTTTTCATAGGAAGTATTTTCATTCTCGTTGCTTTCTATGAATTTCCTTATTCCCTCCTTGATGTCTTCTATAACCCAGTCTTTTTTCAGGAGGGTATTGTTCATTTTCCAAGTATTTGATTTCTTTTCCCTCGTTTTTCTGTTATTGATCTCTAGTTTTATTGCCTTGTGATCTGAGAAGATGCTTTGTAATATTTCGATGTTTTGGACTCTGCAAAGGTTTGTTTTATGACCTAATATGTGGTCTATTCTAGAGAATGTTCCATGTGCGCTAAAAAAAAAAGTATATTTTACAGCATTTGGGTGGAGAGTTCTGTATAAGTCAATGAGGTCAAGTTGGTTGATTGTTGTAATTAGATCTTCCGTGTCTCTATTGAGCTTCTTACTGGATGTTCTGTCCTTCTCCGAAAGTGGTGTGTTGAAGTCTCCTACTATAATTGTGGAGGTATCTATCTCACTTTTCAATTCTGTTAAAATTTGATTTATGTATCTTGCAGCCCTGTGATTGGGTGCATAAATATTTAATATGGTTATGTCTTCCTGATCAATTGTCCCTTTTATCATTATTTAGTGTCCTTCTTTATCCTTTGTGGTGGATTTAAGTCTAAAGTCTATTTTGTCAGAAATTAATATTGCTACTCCTCTTCTTTTTTGCTTATTGTTTGCTTGATATACTTTTTTCCATCCTTTGAGTTTTAGTTTGTTTGTGTCTCTAAGTCTAAGGTGTGTCTCTTGTAGGCAGCATATAGATGGATCGTGTTTCTTTACCCAGTCTGTGACTCTCTGTCTCTTTATTGGTGCATTTAGTCCATTTACATTCAGGGTAATTATAGATAAATAAGTTTTTAGTGTTGTCATTTTGATGCCTTTTTATGTGTGTTGTTGACAATTTCATTTTTCCACATACTTTTTTGTGCTGAGTCGTTTTTCTTAGTAAATTGTGAGATCCTCATTTTCATAGTGTTTGACTTTATGTTAGTTGAGTCGTTACGTTTTTCTTGGTTTTTATCTTGAGTTACAGAGTTGTTATACCTTTTTGTGGTTACCTTATTATTTACCCCTATTTTTCTAAGTAAAAACCTAACTTGTATTGTTCTATATCGCCTTGTATCACTCTCCATATGGCAGTTCAATGCCTCCTGTATTTAGTCCCTCTGTTTGATTATTGTGATCTTTTACCTATTGACTTCCATGATTCCCTGTTATGTGTATTTTTTTTTTAATTAATCTTAATTTGTTTATTTTTGTGATTTTTCTATTTGAGTTGATATCAGGACGTTCTGTTTTGTGACCTTGTGTTGTGCTGATATCTGATATTATTGGTTCTCCGACCAAACAATATCCTTTAGTATTTCTTGTAGCTTTGGTTTGGTTTTTGCAAATTCTCTAAACTTGTGTTTGTCTGTAAATATCTTAATTTCGCCTTCATATTTCAGAGAGAGTTTTGCTGGATATATGATCCTTGGCTGGCAGTTTTTCTCCTTCAGTGTTCTGTATATGTCGTCCCATTCCCTTCTTGCCTGCATGGTTTCTGCTGAGTAGTCTGAACTTATTCTTATTGATTCTCCCTTGAAGGAAACCTTTCTTTTCTCCCTGGCTGCTTTTAAAATTTTCTGTTTATCTTTGGTTTTGGTGAGTTTGATGATAATATGTCTTGGTGTTTTTCTTTTTGGATCAATCTTAAATGGGGTTCGATGAGCATCTTGGATAGATATCCTTTCGTCTTTCATGATGTCAGGGAAGTTTTGTGTCAAGAGTTCTTCAACTATTTTCTCTGTGTTTTCTGTCCCCCCTCCCTGTTCTGGGACTCCAATCATCCGCAGGTTATCCTTCTTGATAGAGTCCCACATAATTCTTAGGGTTTCTTCATTTTTTTTAATTCTTTTATCTGATTTTTTTTCAGCTATGTTGGTGTTGATTCCCTGGTCCTCCAGATGTCCCAGTCTGCATTCTAATTGCTCGAGTCTGCTCCTCTGACTTCCTAGTGCATTGTCTAATTCTGTAATTTTATTGTGAATCTTTTGGATTTCTACATGCTGTCTCTCTATGGATTCTTGCAACTTATTAATTTTTCCAGTATGTTCTTGAATAATCTTTTTGAGTTCTTCAACAGTTTTATCAGTGTGTTCCTTGGCTTTTTCTGCAGTTATCCTAATTTCATTTGTGATATCTTTAAGCATTCTGTAAATTAGTTTTTTATATTCTGTGTCTGATAATTCCAGGATTGTATCTTGATTTGGGAAAGATTTTGATTCTTTTGTTTGGGGGGTTGGAGAAGCTGTCATGGTCTGCTTCTTTAAGTGGTTTGATATGGATTGTTGTCTCCGAGCCATCACTGGGAAACTAGTTTTCCCAGAAAATCCGCTAAAAAAAAAAATGCAGTCAGATCCCTATCAGAGTTCTCCCTCTGGCTCACGCTATTCGGATGTTAATGATGCCACCTGGGGAGGGTCGGGGAGGGAACAGAGAGATAGGCGAGTAGCACCTCAGAATATAGCCAGAGTTGCTTGTCTTGCTTGGAATGACTATTATATCTGAGATTCCTGTGGGCGCGTCGCCTATGTGTGCTGACTGTGTGGAGATTGCCCCCGGGGGGTCTGACCCGCTGGAGTCACGGTCAGATCCTCCGCTTCCAGCCCTATGCCCAGTGTCAAGGCTCCCCTACTGGGACGGTGCACTCTCGACTCCAAAATCAATCGCTGCCTCCCGGGGACTTCTCGTCCCTCCAGCCGCGTGGCCGTGCCGCTCCCGCTTACCAGTTGGGCCACCTCCCAGGGTTAGTTCAGATGGGTGGAGCAGCTCCCCGTGCTTGTGCCGTGACCGAGTGTCCCGGCTAGGACGCTGTTCTCCCCGCTCCAATACCAGTCGCTGCCTCCCGGGGACTTCTCCTATCGGCTGTGTCCCACGCCGCCCGTGTGACCCGGCTGGGCCCCTTCCCGGGGTTAGTTCAGGGTGGTGGAGCAGCTCTCTGTGCTTGTGCCATACCTGACTGGTACGCTGGCTCCAGGCTCTGGAAACAATCGCTGCTTCCCCGTATTAGTTCGTTCTCCGTCTCTAAATCTGTGTTTGTTGTTCAGGGTTCGTAGATTGTTATGTATGTGATCGATTCACTTGTTTTTCCGTGTCTTTGTTGTAAGAGGGATCCGAGGTAGCGTCTGCCTAGTCCGCCATCTTGGCTCCGCACCCCTTTTCCTTCTGTTTTGATTTTCCCTTTTTCTTCTTTGCTCTGAATGTGACCAATAGATGTTTCTTAGATGGCCGCCCTCAAGCTTTAAAGCTTTAAAGACCCCAGATGCTACTCACCAAAGTAGGATGTAGAACATTTTCTTTATGAACTATGTCATACCAATTGATCTAAATGCCCCCTAGGTCTCACCCCCAGTAACTCAGTCCCTCAATGTGTTTGGATTTGTCTAGGAAGCTTCTATAACTTCGCCTTGTTAGAGTTGTGCTGACTTCCTCTATATTGTGTATTGCCTTTCCCTTTGCTAAAGTTAACACTTGTCTACTATCTAGTTAATGATTTCCCCTTCCTACCCCTCCCTTCCTCATAACCATCAAAAATTGTTTTTTTTCTGTGTGTAAACCTTTTCTTGGGTTTTTATAATAGTGGTCTCATATGTTATTTGTCCTTTTGTGATTGACTTATTTCACCCAGCATAATACCCTCCAAACTGATCTATTTTGTGAGATGTTTCATCATTGTTCTTTATCACTGCATAGTATTTCATTGTGTGTATGTGCCATAATGTGTTTATCCATTCATCTGTCGATGGGCACTTAGGTTGTTTCTATCTTTTTGCTATTGTGTGTGATAATGCTGCAACAAACATGGGTGTGCATATGTCTATTCATGTGAAGGCTCTTATTTCTTTAGGGCATATATAGCTGGATTGTATGGTATTTCTATTTCTATTTCTAGATGTTATTTCCCATAATGGTTGTACCATTTTACATTCACACCATCAATGCATAAGACTACCAGTCTCCCCGAAACCTCTCCAACATTTGTTACTTTCTGTCTTTTTGATTAGTGTCAGTAATGTTGGGGTGAGATGGTGTCTCATTGATGTTTTGATTTGCATTTCTCTATTGCTAATTATTTCAGGCATTTCCTCATGTGTCTGTTAGCTGCCTGAATGTCTTCTTTGGTGAAATGTCTGTTCATATCCTTTGCCCATTTTTTTTTTTAAATTGGGTTATTTGTCTTTTTGTTGTTGAGGTGTTGAAGTAGTCTATAGATTTTAAAGAGATTAGACCCTTGTGGGATATGTCATAGCCAAAATATTTTTCCCAGTCAATAGGTTCTCTTTTTACTCCTTTGGTGCAGTCTTTTGATGAGTATAAGTGTTTAATTTTAGGAGCTCTCAATTATCTAGTTTATCTTCTTATGTTTATGCATTGTTAGTTACTGTTTGTATTATATATTTGCAATATATTAAGGCCCCTACTGTTGTCCCCATTTTTTCTCCCATGATCTTTATCATTTTGGGTTTTATACTTAGGTACTTTGATCCATTTTGAATTAACTTTTGTGTATGATATGTGCTATGAGCCTTGTTTCATTTTTTTTACAGATGGACAGCCAATTTTTCAGCATCATTTGTTAAAAAGACTGTCTTTTCCCCATTTAATCGACTTTGGTCCTTTGTCAAAGATCAGCTGACCATAGGAGAATGGATTTACATGTGGGTTCTCAATTATGTTCCACTGGTCTATGTGTTTGTCATTGTACTAAGCTGTTTGGACTACCATGTCAATATAGTAGGCTTTGAGATAAGGCAGTGTGAGGTCTCCTACTTTATTCTTTTTTGTCAGTAATGCTTTGCTTATCTGGGGCCTCTTTCCATTCCATATAAAGTTAGTGATTAGTTTTTCCATCTCGTTAAAGAATGATGTTGGTATGTCCATCAGGATTGCATTATATCTGTAGATTGCTTTGGGTAGAATTGACATTTTCAGAATGCTGAGTCTTCCTAAACATGAGTGTGGTATGTTTTTCTATTTATGCAGGCCCTTGCAGTATTGTTTTGTAGTTTTCTTTGTGTAGGTCTTTTTCATTCCTGGCTATATTTATTCTTAAATATT
The DNA here is from genome assembly GCF_030014295.1 of Loxodonta africana. Lineage (NCBI taxonomy): Eukaryota > Metazoa > Chordata > Mammalia > Proboscidea > Elephantidae > Loxodonta > Loxodonta africana. Next base: position 98,269,061 of record NC_087346.1, on the reverse strand, counting down.
GTATCTTTTTAGTAATCTTTTTAGTATATATTATAAATGGTATTGTTTTCCTCAATTCTTTTTCAAAATTCTTTTTGTTGGTGTATAGGAATTCAACTGATTTTTCTATCTTGATCTTGTATTCTGTTACTATGCTGAATCTTTCTATTAGTTCCAGTAGTTTTCTTGTGGAATCTTTGGGGTTCTCTATGTATAGGATCATATCTTCTGCGAATAAGGATAGTTTTATTTCTTCCATTCCAATTTGGATGCCTTTTATTTCTTTTTCTTGTCTTATTTGTCTAGTAAGGATTTCCAGTGCAGTGTTAAATAGGAGTGGTGCTAAAGGCCATACTTGTCTTCTTCTCTTTCTCAAGGAGAATGATTTCAACCTCTCTCCATTGAGAAAGCTGTTGGGTGTTGGTTTTGTATACTCAAACCAAACTCAGTGCAGTCGAGTCGATTTCGACTCATAGTGAGCCTATAGGACAGAGTAGAACTGTCCCATAGAGTTTCCAAGGAGCGCCTGGAGGAGTCAAACTGCCGACCCTTTGGTTAGCAGCCATAGCACTTAACTGCTACGCCACCAGGGTTTCCTGGTTTTGTATAGGTGCGTTTTGTTCTGCTGAGAAACTTCCCTTCTAATCCCATTTTACTGAGAATTTTTATCAGGAATGGGTTTTGGACTTTATCACATGCCTTTTCTGCATCCATTGAGATTATCATGTGATTCTTTTCTTTTGTTCTACTTATGTGGTGGATTACATTGATTGATTTTCTAATGTTGGACCATCCTTGCATACCTGATATGAATCCTACTGGTTGTGGTTTTTTTATTTTATTTTATATAATGCTGAATTCTATTGCCTAGAATTTTGTTGAGAATTTTTGTATTTATATTCATGAGAGATATTAGTCTGTAATTTTCTTTTGTGGTTTCTTTGCCTGAATTTGGTATCAGAGTAATGCTGGCTTCATAGAATGAATTCAGGAGTATCCCTTCCTCTTCTACGCTCTGACGTAGTTTGTACAGAACAGGTGTAAGCTCTTCTCTGAATATTTGGTAGAAATCTCCAATAAAGCCATCTGGGTCAAGGCTGTATTTTTGGTTGAATTTTTTTTTTTTTTTTTTTAAATTACCTCCTCAATCTCTTCTCTTGTTATGGGTCTATTCAGATTTTCTGTCTCAGCTTTTGTTAGGTAGGCTGTGTGTTTCTAGAAATTTGTGCATTTTCTCTAGGTTCTCAAATTTTTTGGACTACAGTTTTTTAGGTTATTCTGTTACGATACTTCTTATTTTCAGTGGAGTCTGTTATAATGTACCCCATTTCATTTCTAATTTGGGTTATTTGCTTACTGCTTTTCTTTTGTTGGTTTGGTCAGTGTTTTATTAATTTTGTTAATCTTTTCAAAGAACCATCTTTTGGTCTTGTTGATTCTGTTGTTTTTCTATATTGTGTATTTCTGCTCTAATCTTTATCATTTCCATTCTTCTGTTGGCTCTGGGCTTCTTTTGCTGTTCTCTTTCTAACTGTTCAAATTGTAGGGCTAACATTTTGATTTTCGTACACTCTTCTGCACTCAAGTGTTTTTATTGCTGTAAATTGACCTCTGAGCACTGCCTTTGCTATGTCCTGCAGGTTTTGGTATAATGTATGTTCTTCCTCATTTAATTCTAAGAATTTTTTTTTTATTCTCTCTTTGATTTCTTCTATTACCCAGTGTTTTTGTTTTGTTTTGTTTAGCAAGCTGTTATTCAGTTTCCAGGTATTTGATTTTTTTTTTTCTTTTTCTTCCTGATGTTGATTTCTACTTTTATGCTGTTATGACCAGAGAGAATGCTTTATATTATGTCAATGTTTTTGATTTTATTGAAGGCTGTTTTGTGGAGTAAAATGTGGTCTATTCTAGAGAATGTTCCCTGTGTGTTAGAAGAGAATGTATAGTTTGCTGCTGTTGTGTGCAGTGTTCTATATATGTCTGTGACATATGTAGGTTGATTTTAGCCTTTAGATTTTCAGTATCTTTGTTGAGTTTCTTTCTAGATGGTCTGTCCTTTAAAACGGATGGTGCATTGAAGTCTCTTACTATTATTGCGGAACTGACTATTTCTCTTTTCAGTGCTGTTAGAGTTTGTTTTATGCATTTGGAGCCCTGTCATCAGGTGCGTAGATATTTATTAAGGTTATGTCTTCTTTAATCATTATATAATGTCTTTCCTTGTCTCTTAAGTCTGATTTTTGCCTTAAAATCTATTTATCTGAGAATAGTATTGTCACTTCTGCCCTTTTTTGGTTACTGTTTGCTTGATACCTTTTTCCATCCTTTGATTTTTTAAACATATTTATGTCTTCGTGCCTGAGTCTTGTAGACATCATATTGATGGGTCATGCTTTTTTATCCATACTGCCACTCTCTGTATCTTTACAAGTATATTTAAGTCATTTACATTCAGTGTGATTCTCCATAGGTCTGAGTTTATTGCTGTCATATTGTAGTGCTTTTTTGTGTGTGCTACTGATGTTTTCTATGTTACTCTTACTTTCTTGTGCTGAGTTCCATTTTTGTAGATTTTCTTTCATTATTATTGATTTTGTGTTTATCGAGACTTTGTTTTTCTTCCTTTTTTGTCCTGATGTGTAGGTTTCTTAACTTTCTTTGTGGATACATTCAAATACACCCTTATACTCCTTTTATTACTTCATATTGGCTTACTTCCTCTCCATTTTAAGGTTCTATGTCTATACCATTTACTTCCCTTTTATAGTTTTGATGTTGTCGTCATTTACAAATTTTTGTCTCTGTTTGCCTGTGTTAAGTCTTTTAGCTTTGTTTTATTACTGAGAGTTCTTTACCTAGGTTGGTAACTGGCTGATGCTGTCCTATGTCCTAGACTCCGATTGTTGTCTGATTTTGTTAGTTCTGTAACCCAAGTACTCTCTTCAATATTTCTTTTTTTTTTAATTGTACTTCTGATGAAAGTTTACAAAACATACTAGTTTCTCATTAAATACTTAGTACACACATTGTTTTATGACATTGGTTAACAACCCCTCAACATGTCAACACTCTCCCTTCTCAATCTTGGGTTCCCTATTATGAGCTTTCCTGTCTCATTCTGCCTTCTATCATTACCCCAGGGCTGGTGTGCCCCTTTATTCTCATTTTGATTTATGGGCCTGTCCAGTCTTTGGCTGAAGAGTGAACCTCAGGAGTGACTTCATTACTGAGCTGAAAGAGTGCCCAGGGGTCTCTTCAATATTTCTTATAAATTTGGTCTGGTTTTTACAAATGCCCTTAATTTCTGTTTATCTGGAAGTGTCCTGATTTTACTTCCATATTCGAGAGAAAATTTTACAGGACATATTATTATTATTTTTTTTATTATTCTTGGTTGGCATTTTTTTTTTCCTTCAAGGTTTTATGTATGTCATCCCATTGCCTTCTTGCCTGCATAGTTTCTCCTGAGTAATAAGAACTTAGTCTTACTGTTTCCCCTTTGAAAGTGACTTTTCATTTTTCTTGATCTGGTCTCTGGGTGCTTTCATTGTCTTTAGTTTTGGGAACTGGGATTATGATATGTCTTGGTAATTTTGTTTCACAGTCTATCCTATATGGGGTTCGTTGTGCTTCTCGGATGGTCAGCTTTTCATTTTTCATGATATTTTAGGAGTTTTCTGCCAGCAAATCTTCAACAGTGTTTTCCATTCTGTTCGTTGTTCTGGAATTCCAATTTGCAAATATTTGCTTTTGGTTGTGTTTCAAATAATTCTTAGGTTTCCTTCATTTTTCTTCATTCTTTTCTGATTTTTCCTCAAACAAAGTGACATCCATGCATTTGTCTTCAATCTCACTGATTCTGTCTTCCATCGTTTCAGATTTGCTCCTTGGACCTTCTATTCAGTTGTCCATTTCTGAAATCTTGTTGTTTACATTTGGATTTGTACTTGTTGTATTTGAATTATTTCTAATTGTTTATTTAGTTTGATTTTTTTAACATATTAATTTCATGAGTTCATCTATTGCTTTGTGTTTTCCTTAATTTAGGCTGTTTTTGATGGTTTTGTCTGTGTTTTCCTAGATCTCTTTCCTAATCTCTTGTCATTGTTATTAGGTGCTGTTGAGTTCATTCTGACTCATAGTGACCCCATGAACAACGGAATGAAGTACTGCCTGATCCTGAGACGTCTTCATGACCTTTGTAATGACTGAGGTCATTGTTGCAGCCACTCTGTCAATCCATCCTGTTGAAGGTTTTCCTCTTTTTCATTGACCCCCCAATTTACCAAGCATAATGTCATTCTCCAGGGACTAGTCCCTCCTGATAACATGTCCAAAGCATGTGAGAAAAAGTCTCATCATCTCACTTCTAAGCAGCATTCTGCATGTACTACTTCTAAGATAGATTTTTACGTTCTTTGACCATTACATGGTATATTCAATATTCTTCGCATACACCTCAACTCAAAGGCATCAGTTCTTCTTCAGTCTTCCTTATTCATTGTCTAGCTTCGACATGCATATGAGGCTATTGAAAACACCATAGCTTGGGTCAGTCACACCTTGTTCCTCAAAGTGATTTTGCTTTTAAACACTTAAAAGAGGTCTTTTACAGCAGATTTGTGCAATGTAATACACCATTTGATTTCTTAACTGCTCCTTCCGTAGGTGCTGATTGTGGATCCAAGTAAAATGAAACCCTTGTCGACTTCAATCTTTGCTTGGTTTATCATGATGTTGCTTATTTGTCCAGTTGTGAGGGCTTTTTTTTTTTTTTTTTATGTTGAGGTGTAATCCATGTGGAGGCTGAAGTCTTTGATCTTCATCAGTAAGTGCTTCAAAGTCTTCAATTTCAGCAAGCAAGGTTGTGTCATCTGCAGACCACAGGTTGTTAACAAGTCTTCTTCCAATCCTGATGTCCCATTCTTCCTATACTACAGCTTCTCAGATTATATGCTCAGCATACAGATTGAATAAATATGGTGAAAGCATACAACCATGACACACACATTTACTAACTTTAAACCAGGCAGTATCCACTTGTTCTGTTTAAACGACTGCCTCTTGGTCTATGTATAGGTTCCTCATCAGCACAATTAAGTGTTCTGGAATTCTCATTCCTCACAATGTTATCCATAACTTGTTACGATCCACACAGTTGAATGCCTTTGCATAGTCAATAAAACATAGGTAAACATCTTCCTGGTATTCTCTGCTATGTCAGGATCCATCTGGCATCAGCAATGGTATCTTCATTCCATGTCCTCTTCTGAACCCGGCTTACGTTTATGTTGATATACTGCTGAAGCCACTTTTGAATGATCTTCAGCAATGTTTTGCTTGCATGTGATATTAATGATACTGTTCAATTATTTCTGCATTCATTTGTATCACCTTTCTTGGGAATAGGCATAAATATAGGTCCCTTGCAGTTGGTTGTCCAGGTAGCTGTCTTCCAAATTTCTTGGCATAGACAAGTGAGTGGTTCTAGTGCTGCATCTGTTTGTTGAAACATCTCAGGTGATATTTTGTCAATTCCTGGAGCCTTGTTTTCACTCGAGTCTTCAGTGCAGCTTGAACTTCTTCCTTCAGTCCCATCAGTTCTTGATCATATGCTACCTCCTGAAATGACTGAACATTGATCAATTCTTTTTGGTACAGTGACTCTATGTGTCCCTGCCATCATCTTTTGCTACTTTTTGCATCATTCAGTATTTTGCCCATAGAATCCTTCAATATTGAAAATGAGGCTGGAGTTTTTTTTCTTCAGTTCTTTCAGCTTGAGAAATGCCAAGCGTGTTCTTCCCTTTTTGTTTTCTAACTCCAGGCTTTGCCCATATCGTTGTAATACTTTGTCTTCTCTAGCTACCCTTTGAAATTTTCTCTTCATCTCTTTTACTTCATTTCTTCCTTTCCCTTTAGCTACTCGATGTTCAAGAGCAAATCTCAGAGTCTCTTCTGACATCCATTTTGGTCTTTTTTTTCTTTACTCCCTTTTTAATAACCTTTTGCTTTCTTCATATGTGATGCCTTTGATGTCACTTCACAACTCTCTGGTCTTTGGTCATTAGTGTTCAACAAGTCACATCTATCAGATATATAGTCCCCAAATTTTTTATTAAAAATCTGTAGGTTGTCTATTCACTTTGTTGATAAAGTCCTTTGATGAACAGTTTTTTTAAAGTATCTATCTTTTGTTTTTTATGCTTTTGGTGTCCTATTTAAGAAACCATTGTTAAATATTAAGTCCCAAAACACTACCTCTCTGTTTTCTTCTAAGAATTTTATAGTTTTAGTTCTCCAGTTTAGTCCTTAATCCATTTTACATTGATATTAATGTATAGTTTAAGGTAGGGGTTCAGCTTTATTCTTTTATATGTGGACACCCATATGTCCCAACATCATTTATTAAAGAGACTATTATTTTCCCATTGAATGGACTTAGAAATCTTGTCAACAATCAATTGATCATAAATGTGCAGCTTCATTTCTGAACTCTCCATTCTATTCCATTGATCAATATATCTGTCATTTATACCAGTATTATACTGTTTCATTACTGTATCTTTGTACCATGATTTGAGATTGTGATGTGTGAGTCCTCCTACTTTGTTTTTCTTTTTCAAGATTGCTTTGGCTATTTGGGGTCCCTTGCAGTTTCGTGGAAATTTTAGGATTGACTTTTCCATCACTGCAAACAATGCTGTTGAAATTTTTATTGAGATTGTGTTGACTTCCAAGATTGACTTGGAAAACTTAATATTATTAAAATGTCAGTATTATTCCATGTTCTTTTATAAACATTTTCTCATTTACTTTTCACAGTAAAACTATAAAGTAGGAAGCAACAGAACTATTTTTCAGTAGTTTAATTTCTGAGCAATCTAGTTAATTGTCCAGTCACATGGCTGCTAAGTGATTAAACTAGGATTAAAGTCTGAATCTTCAAAATTCAAGAGCCTGTTATATCATATCCTTACATCTTTAAAAAAAAAAAAAGTGCTCAAAATGAATTATTTTTTACCACACCTTTACCATTAATTCTAAATATAGTATCAAAAACAGGAATAAATTGAACCACTTTTAAGGTCCATTAGATATTTTCATAAAATAATGAAAAAAAAATTGTTAGTGAATTCCATTATGTTGTACGTAAATTCTAGGCATGTTTTAATGATTTGTAATTAATTTATTCTAAAATACAACATTTTATAAAGGTAAATTAGGATACTATAACCTGTAGGTTATGTGCACTTAAGACATTATTAATTTTTAGAAGGACTAAGTTTTTTTCAATTAGTACACTGAGAGTTTCACCTATTTTTCTTCATTTTATTTTTCATATCCTGATTTTAATAATTTATTCGTCCTATTTTTTTTTTTTTTTTACCATGCAGTGCTGTGTCGGTGGAGGGTGTAGTTGAGAGAAGGTAAGGGTCTGTTGTAGCTATATTAAATTTGATTAAACGTGAAAACAGCTGAATAAATGAAATGGTAGTTCTTTATTGCAACTTTTGTGTAAAGATAGAAAGTAACAAATTGGAGCAATAAGTACTATCCCAGGAAGTAATCAATAATTTCTCATTTCTATTCTTCAGTTTATGACACAAGTGGGAATTATATCAAGTAGAGGTTGAATGCCTGGTGTTGGGCAGTCCTAGTACTGATTCATGCTACTGTATGGTTTCCAGTGTTTTCCTGGAATAGTTTATTATTGTTTTATTCCATGCATTAAAATAGTCTTTTACATCTATCAGTAATAAATTTTGTTATTTTATATTTGACTCTTCACTAACCAGGAAAAATCATTTCTGAATCTGGTTCTATTATATATTGTGTTTGTACATCTCTTAGTTTTGTTTAATGTAGAATTGTGACCAGCTATGTATAACTTTTCCAAGCTACTAGTAAATATGAGGATGGACTGAATACAGAACATCATTCTACATTTTCTAAAAACCTCCCTAGGGGGACATCAATCCATGGATTTGAATTTTTTTTTTTAATGTTTACCAACAAAGCTCAACATTAAAAAAAAAAAAAAATCCCACAATGGGTCAAATAAATGACATCATGATAAACAGAGAAAAGATTGAAATTGTCAAGGATTTAATTTTGTTTGGATCAACAATCAATGCCCATGGAAGCAACAGTCAAGAAATCAGATGATATATTGCATTGGGCAACTTGGCTGCAAAAGATCTCTTTAAAGTGTTCAAAAGCAAAGACGTCACTTCGAAGACTAAGGTCCATCTGACCCAAGCCACGGTGTTTTCAATTGCATCATATTCATGTGAAAGCTGAACAGTGAATAAGGATGACTGAAGAAGCATTGATGCCTTTGAGTTATGGTATTTGTGAAGAACATTGAATATACCATGGAGTGCCAGAAGAACAAACAAATATGTCTTGAAAGAAGTACAGCCAGAATGCTCCTTAAAAGCAAGGATGGTGAGACTTCGTCTCATGTACTTTGGACATGTCATCAGGAGAGACCAGTTGTTGGAGGACATCATGCTTACTAAATAGAGGGTCAGCAAAAATGGTGAAGATTCTCAGCAAGATGGATTGACACAGTGGCTACAAAGATGAGATCAAGGGTAACAAAGATGAGATCAAGGGTAACAATTATGAGGATTATGCAGTACCAGGCAATGTTTTGTTCTGTTGTACATGAGTCAGTACTGACTTGATGGTACCTAACAACAACAACCATCCAACCATATATACATGAAACAAATCATATTATCCTCAAGTGCAATGTCTCTCTTTTGTCCCCCAAGACAAAATGAGTAAGTTTTTAGTTGTCTTATTAAAATCTTGATATATTAAGCAGACTGAATGCAATTCATCTACCAGTTCTTGTCTCTTCTTAATAATTTACTTCAAAATTCTTGCTCAATAGCAGAGATCTACAGAATTCCATACTTAGGGACATTTCAAATAGAATCATGTAATTTAATAAAGATAGGAATAAACCAGCAAAATTTTATTTATCTGACAGCAATAGCTTTTTAACATTCTTTATTATGAAATATATTGCTGTTAGTTGCTACTGAGTCAGTTCCGACTCATGGAGACCTTATGTATAACAGAATAAAATGTTGCCCAGTCCTGTGTTGTCTTCATGATTATTTTGAAATATACCCTAGAAAAGTACACAAAACAAAAATGTACGACTCAATGATATAACAGAAAGTGAATCCATGTAATCAGAACACAAATCAAGGTATGGAATATTAGTAACTCCCCAAAAGGCCCTTCATTCTATTTCAAATCTCTCCTCATTCCTCCACTCTCTTAATGATAAACATTATCCCAAATTGCATAACATTAACTTCATTGCATTTATCAATATTTTATCACCCAAGAGTGCACACTAAACATTCTAGTTTCATTTGGCTCATAATTTTATATGTATAAAAATATAATCACCCAACATGTTTGATTTTGTGCCTGGCTTCTTTTTCTCAACATATATGTGTTAATTAGTGTGCTTATAATTCTTTTATTTTCATACTGTATAATTTTGCATCATATCAATTTACAGCAATCTATCTAATCCACTCTTATTGGATATTTGAGTTGTTTTCAATTTCTAATTTATTATAAAAAAAATATAAGAGCACATGCACATGAATGTCAGCTGGGTTTATACCTAAGAATGAACTCTCTTTAGTGATGTATTTGCCTGTTCAACTTTATTAGAAGATTCCAAATGACTTTCAAAGGGATGTTTTAACAATTTATATTCCCTCATGTGTAGAGTTCCTACTGATCCTTATCTTCCTCATCACATTGTTAGAGTTTTTCTTTACATTTCTTTCTTTTCTTTGTTTAAACATTGGCCATTTAAAAAATATATATTTTATTGTATTTTAGATGAAGGTTTACAGAGAAAATCAATTTCTTACTAAACAATTAATTCACATATTGTTTTGTGGCATTGGTTGCAACCCCACAACATGTCAACACTCCCATTCTCGACCTTGATCCCCGTTTCCATTTCGTGTCCCCTCCTGCCTTCTCATCCTTGCCCCTGGGCTGGTGTGCCCATTTAGTCTCGTTTTGTTTTATGGGTCTGTCTAATCGGCTGAAGGGTGAACATCAGGAGTGGATTTAGTACTGAGTTAAAAAGGGAGTCTGTGGGCCATACACTCGGGGTTTCCCCAGCCTCTGTCAGACCAGTAAGTCTGTTTTTGTTTGTGAGTTGGAAGTGTGTTCTACATTTTCCTCCAGCTCTGTCTAGAACCCTCTGTCGTGATTCCTGTTAGAGCAGTTGGTGGTAGTAGCCAGGAACCATCTAGTTGTGTTGGATTCTGTCTGGTGGAGGCTGTGGTACTTGTGGTCCATTAGTCTTTTGGACTAATCTTTTCCTTGTGTCGTTGGTTTTCTTCATTCTCCTTTGCTCCAGACAGGGTGGCACCAGTGGAGTATCTTAGATGGCAACTCTCAGGCTTTTAAGACCCCAGACGCTACTCCCCAAATTAAGATGCAGAGCATTTTCTTTATAAACTGTGATATGCTGATTGAGCTAGAAGTTCCCTGAGACCACTGTCACCAGGAGTAAGCCCAGTAATTCGGTCCCTGAAGGAGTTTGGATGTGTCTGTGGAGCTTCCAGAAACGCTGGTGGCATAGTGGTTAAGAGCTACAGCTGCTAACCAAAAGATCGGCAGTTTGAATCCACCAGGAACTCCTTGGAAATTCTATGGGGCAGTTCTACTCTCTCCGTTAGGGTCCGTATGAGTCAGAATCGACTTGACGGCAACCAGGTTCTTTTTTTCTTCAGTTTATGGAGCTTCCATGACCTTGTCTTGGTCAAGTTGTGTTGGCTTCTCCATTATCGTGTACTGTCTTACACTTCACCAAAGTTACCACTTCAGTGTTTTTCCATCCCCACCTCTCCCCACCTTAGTAACCATCGAAGAGATTGTTTCTTTTTGTGTGTAAACCTTTTCATGAGTTTTTATAATAGTGATCTCGAACGATATCTGTCCTTTTGTGATTGACTTATTTCATTCAGCATAATACCCTCCAGATTCATCCACATCATGAGATGTTTCACAGATTCATCATTGTTCTTTATCATTGCATAGTATTCCATTGTGTATGTTTATCCACTCAGCTGTTAATATGTACTTAGCTTGTTTCCATCTTTTTGTTATTGTGAATAATGCTACAGTGAACAAGGGTTTTCATGTGTCTATTCATGTGACCAATCTTGTTTCTCTAGGATATATGCCTAGGAGTGGAATTGCTGGATTATATATTTCAATTTCTAGCTTTTTAAGGAAGCATAATAGCGTTTTCCAAAATGGTTGTACCATTCTGCATTCTGAGTAGCATTGCATAAGAGTTCCAATCTCCCCGAAGCCTCTCCAACATTAGTTATTTTCTTTTTGATCCCTGTCAGTAACGTCAGGGTGAGATGGTATCTCATTGTAGTTTTGATTTGCATTTCTCTAATGGCTAGTGATCACGAACATTTCCTAATGTCTCTGTTAGCAGCCTGCATGTCTTCTTTGGTTAAGTGACTGTTCATATTCTTTGCACTTTTTTTTTTTTTTACTGGATTATTTGTCTTTTTGTTGTTGAGGTGTTGTATTTTCCTGTAGATTTTAGAGATTAAGACCTTTGTCGGTTTTGTCATAGCCAAAATTTTTTTCCCAGTAAGTGGGGTTCTCTTTTTACTCTTTTGGTGAAGTCTTTTGATGAAAACCAAACCAAACAAAACCCAGTGCCGTCGAGTTGATTCCGACTCATAGCGGCCCTATAGGACAGAGTAGAACTGCCCCATAGAGTTCCCAAGGAGCGCGTGGCAGATTCAAACTGCCGACCCTTTGGTTAGCAGCTGTAGCACTTAACCACTACGCCACCAGGGTTTCTGTCTTTTGTTGAGCATAGTGTTTAATCTTAACAAGATCTCAGTTATCTAGCTTGTCTTCTGGAGTTTGTGTGTTGTTATGGTTTGTATCCTGTTTATGCTGTGTGTTAGGGCCTTTAGTGCTGACAGTATTTTTTCTTCTATGATCTTTATTGTTTTTGGTTTTATATTTAGGCCTTTGATCCATTTTGCATTATTTTTATGTATGGTTTGAGGTATGGGTCTTGTTCCTTTTCTTTTTTACAGATGGGCATCCAGTTTTGCCAGCATTGTTTGTTAGAAAGACTTTCTTTTCTCCATTTGATAGTCTTTGGGCGTTTGTGGAAGATCAGGTGACCTTAGGTAGGTGGATTTACATCTGAGTTCTCAATTCTGTTCCATTGGTCAATGTGTCTGTCATCATATCAGTACCGGGCTGTTTTGACTACCATAGCTGTAGAGTAGCTTCTGAAGTCAGATAGCGTGAGTAGTCCTTTTTTCTTCTATAACAGTGCTTTATTTATCCAGGGCCACTTCCCTTTCCATGTTAAGTTAATGATTTGTTTTTCTATCCCTTTAAAGAACGCCGTTGGTATTTAGATTAATATTGTGTTGTGTTTGTAGATTTCTTTGGGTAGAATTGGCATTTTCTCAGTGTCGAGTCTACCTATCCATGAGCGTGGTATGTTTTTCCATTTATGTAGGTCTCTTTTGATTTCTTGTAGTAGTCTTTTGTACTTTTCTTTGCATAGGTCTTTTACATCTCTGATTAAATTTATTCCTAAGTGTTTAATTTTTTTTTAGAGGCTGTTATAAATAGTACTGTTTTCCTGATTTCCTTTTCATAGTTCTCTTTATTGGCACATAGGAATCCAACTGATTTTTGTACGTTTAGCTTGTATCCTGCTACACTGCTGAACCTTTCTATTAGTTCCAGTAGTTTTCTCATGGAGTCTTTTGGGACTTCTATGTGTAGTATCATATCATCCACAAATAGGGGCAGTTTCACTTCTTCCTTACCAATTTGGATGCTCTTTATTTCTTTTTCTTGCCTTATTGCTCTTGCTAGGACTTCTAGCACAATGTTAAATAGCAGTGGTGATAAAGTAAAACCTTGTCTTGTTCCTTTATTCAAGGGGAAAGTTTTCAGCCTCTGTTCATTGAGAATGATGTTGGCTGTTGGTTTTGTATAGATGCCCTCTATTATGCTGAGGAATTTCCCTTCTATATCTATTTTATTGAGAGTTTTTATCAGGAATGGATGTTGGACTTTGTCAGATGTGTTTTCTGCATTGATTAAGATGATCATGTGATTTTTTTTTAAATTTTATTTATGTGGTCAATTGCGTCGATTGATTTTTTAATGCTGAAGCATTCTTGCATATCTGGTATAAACCCCACTTGGTTGTGGTGTACTATTTTTTTTTTTTTTTTGATATGATGCTGAATTCTATTGGCTGGAATTTTGTTGAGAATATTTGCATTTAGATTCATGAGGGAAACCCTGGTGGTGTAGTGGTTAAGTGCTATGGCTGCTAACCAAGAGGTCGGCAGTTCGAATTTGCCAGGCGCTCCTTGGAAATTCTATGGGGCAGTTCTACCCTGTCCTATAGGGCCACTATTAGTCGGAATTGACTCGATGGCAGTGGGTGGGTGGTATATTCATGAGAGATACTGGTCTGTAATTTTCTTTTTTTTGTAGTGCCTTTTCCTGGTTTTGGTTTCGGCGTTATGCTGGTTTCATAGAATGAATTCAGAAGTATCCCTTCCTTCTCTACGCTCTGAAATAAGTTGAATAGTACTAGCGTAAGCTCCTCTTTTAATGTTTGGTAGAATTCTCCAGTGAAACCATCTGGGCCAGGGATTTTCTTTGTTGAGAGTTTTTTTTTGTTTTGTTTTTTTTAATTACCTTTTCAATCTCTTCTTTAGTTATGGGTCTGTTCAGATTTTCAACTGTTAGTTTGGGTAGGTAGTGTGTTTCTAGAAATTTGTCCATTTCTTCTAAGTTTTCAGAATTGTTGGTGTATCATTTTTCATAGTACTCTGTTATGGTCCTTTTTATTTCAGTTGGGTCTATTGTAATATCCTCCATTTCATTTCTTATTTGGGTTATTTGTGTCCTCTCCTGTTTTTCTTTTGTCAATTGGGCTAGAGTTTTGTCAATTTTATTGATCCTTTCAAAGAAGGAACTTTTGTTTTTTTTAATTCTTTCTATTGTTTTTCTATTCTCTATTTCATTTTTTCTTCTCTGATCTTTATTATTTCCCCTTTTCTGGTGGCTATGGGTTTCTTTTGCTGTTCTCTTTCTTTTTGTTCGAGTTGTGTAGGTAATGTTTTGATTTTGTCCCTTTCTTATTTTTAGATGTATGCATCTATTGCTATAAATTGACCTCTGAGTATTGCCTTTGCTGTGTCCCAAAGGTTTTGGTATGATGTGTTTTCATTCTTATTTGATTCTAGGAATTTTTTGATTCTATCTTTGATTTCTTCTATTACCCTTTGGTTTTTAAGCAGGATGTTATTCAGTTTTCATGTATTCAATTTTTTGTTTTCCTTGCTCTTCCTGTTATCAGTTTATTCTCTGATGGTGTTGTGATCAGAGAGGATACTTCATATTATCTCAGTGTTTTGGATTTTATCGAGGGTTGCTTCGTGGCCTAAGATGTGGTCTATTTTGGAAAATGTTTCATGTATGCTGGAACAGAATGTGTGCTTTGCTGCTTTCGGGTGGAGTGTTCTATGTATGTCTATGAGGTCAAGTTGGTTGATTGTGGCCTTTAGATCTTCTGTATCTTTGTCGAGTTTCTTTCTAGATATTCTGTCCTTCACCAGGAGTGGCATGTTGAACTCTCCTGCTATTATTGTGGAACTCTCAATTTCTTTTTCAATGCTGTTTGAGTTTGTTTTACATAATTTGGAGCCCTGTCCTTGGGCGTGTATATATTTATTGTTGTTATGTCTTCATGGTGGATTGTCCCTTTAATCATTATATAATATCCCCCTTGTCTTTTATGGTTCATTTTGTTTTGAAGTCTAGTTTATCTGAGATTAGTACTGCCACTCCTCTTTTTTGGTTACTCTTGGCTTGATATATTTTGTCCATCCTTTGATTTTTAATATATATATGTCTTTGTTTATAAGGTGTGTCTCTTGTAGACGGCATATTGATGGGTCCTATTTTTTTAATCCATTCTGTCACTCTTTGTCTCTTTATGGGTGCATTTAAGCCATTTATGTTCAGTGTGATTATATACAGGTGAGAGTTTATTGCTGACATTTTTAGTGCTTTTTTTTAGGATTCTGACATTTTCTTTTTTCCTCTTAGTCTCCTGTGCTGAATTCCTTTTGTTTATGGATTTTTTTGTTGTTGTTTCTTTCATTTTGTAAATTTTGTGTTTACTGAGACCTTATGTTTTTCTTCTTTATTTGGATGAGTAGGTTTGTTAACTTTCTTTGTGGCTACCTTGAAATTTACCCCTACCTTCCTAAGTTTGAACCAGTCTTTTATTGCTTGCTATCGCCTTGACTTCTTTCCATTTCAAGTTCTATATGAATGCCATTTATTTCCTTTTTTATTGTTCTGACGTTGTTGTCATTTACAGATTGACCTCTCTGGCCCCTTTTCAAATTTTTAAATTTTGCTTTATCATTGAGAGTTCATTACCTAGGTTGGTGTCTTACTGATGTGGTCTTGCTTCTTCAGTTGAGGCGTTGCCTGATATTGTTGGTTCTCTAACCAAAAGACTTACTTTAATAATTCTTGTAAGTTTTGTTTGGTTTTTATATATTCCCTTAATTTTATCTCCCAATGTCCTATTTTTGCCATCATATTTCAGTGAGAGTTTTGCAGGGTATGTTATGCTCGCTTGGCAATTTTTTTCTTTCTTTCAATTTTTTTATATATGTTTTCCCATTGCATTCTTGACTGCATGGTTTCTGCCAAGTAATCAGAACTTAATCTTGTTGTTTCCCCTATGTATGTGACTTTTTGTTTTTCTCAAGCTGCTCTCATGATTCTTTCTTTGTCTTTGGTTTGGGGAAGTGAGTATCATGTATGTCTTGCTGTTTTTCTTTTGGGGTCTATCCTATATGGGATTCGTTGAGCTGCTTGGATGGTCAGCTTTTCATCTCTCATGATATTGGGTAGCTTTTAATCAGTAAATCTTCAATGATTCTCTCTGGGTTTTCTGTTTTATCCCCCTATTCTGGAACTCCAATCACATGTGAATTTTTGCTTTTGATTTTATCCCACATCATTCTAAGGGTTTCTTCTTTTTTCTTTTCTCTGATTTTTCTTCAAACAAAGTGGTATCCAAGAATTTGTCTTTAATTTAATTGATCCTGCCTTCTATTGTTTCAAATTTGCTCCTAAAACCTTCTATGACACTGTCCATTTCTGTAATCTTGTTGTTTATCTTTTGGATTTTTAATTGCTGTATTATTTTCTTGAATTTTTCCATTGTTTTCTCTGTCTTTTCCAAGATTTTGTTTGTATTTTCCATGATTTTGTCTTTTTTTTAATTTTTGTCTGTGTTTCCCTTCATCTCTTGGAAAACACTGAACATTAGAGTTTTGAGTGTTCTTTTAGGTTGTCCCAAGCCTTTTCCTCTATCTGAAGATCATGGGGTATTTTATTTTGGATGTTTTCTGTAGCCATCCTTTTTTTTTTTTTTTTTTAATGGTTTTATATTGTGTGCTGTCTTCAGGGCATTCAGAAATTATTTTCTTTGTTTTTTGATTGCAGTTTTGTTTGTTTCTTCCTTTTTTTATTTTATTTGATTATGTCTGGGCAGGTGGGCTGGGCATTCTTTGTTGTGTGTTCATCTGTGGGCAAGATACTTCTCAACACTTTGTCCAGGTGGACAGGACCAGTCACTCAGTTATGGTATAGTAGTGTAGGTCCAGTGGAGGGGTAAGGGTTTAGATGGTTCATTTGCAGCATGTTTTGGGCCCTATAGGCTGGGGTGTCCTGTAGACCACTCCTATGCTGCTCAGGGTCAAGACACTCAGTACACAGTGCAGTTAGGCAGGAGGGAAGGAGGAGGATGTGATGTGTGGTGCTGAGTGTGGGTAAGAAGAGAGAGAATAGAAAGAAACAGAAGCCAAGAATAAAAAATAAAAACAAGCACACACACACAGAAAAAACTAAATAAAGAAAAATTGGTGCTATGGGAGCATGCCTGTGGAGTGATATAGATCCTGGGAAGCTGTGTGTTGGAGGCTTTCTAGCTGGCACAGCCCATCAAGAAGGAGTAGAGAGGCACACGTAGCAAGGTGGGTGGGGGAATGAAAAGAAGGTGTGTAGAGAGAGGCAAGGAATGGAGGAAAAAAAAATGCCCTGAGGGAACCCACTGATGTGGCGGCACATACTGGGGAAGCTGTATGCCAGCGACTTCCCAGCCAAACGGTATGGTATAGTCCATAAAAAAGCAGTGGGGACTGCACACACAGCCAGGTGCTCAGGAGAAAGGAAAGGAAAGGAAGAGACAAGAAATTGAGAAAGGAAAATGTTTATATTCTGCAGTTTCCCTTTCTAGCAATTAACAATTAACAGAGTAGTCATTTTTAATATACAACTTTTATAGAGAGTAAAATCCTCACTAGAAATTGTTCCAAAAAATTGAACCAATTCTGACTCATAGGGATTCTATAGGGCAAAGTAGAACTGTCCCATACAGTTTCCAAGGCGGTTATCTTTCTGGAAGCAGATTGTCATATCTGTCTCCCACAGAGAGGCAGGTGGATTTAAACCACAGACCTTTCGGTTAGCAGATGAGCGCTTAACCACAGCAACGTCAAACCTTCTTATTATTGTTATAACCAGAAAACTAAAACCAAACCCATTGACGTCAAGTTGATTCCAACTCATAGTGATCCTATTGGACAGAGGAGAACTGCCACTTAAATTATCCAAGGATCAGCTGGTGAGTTTTTGTTTTGAAGCCTTTGTTTAGCAGCCGTGCTCTTAACCACAGCACCATTAATTTTATAATGCATGGCAATAATAATAATAGCATTGTTTTTATAACCATGCATTAAAGAAATTAGTCAAGGATTTGTACCATCTTGTATATTTAGCTTATTTTTGCACTTCTATTTATTTAAAAAAATGCAGAAATTATCGAACAATATCATTAATACCACACACAAGTAAAATTTTGCTGAAGATCATTCAAAAGTTGTTGCAATAGTACATTGACAGGAATCTGCCAGAAATTCAAGCTTGATTCAAAAGAGGATACGGAAAGAGGGATATCATTGCAGATGTCAGAGGGATCCTGGCCGAAAAAAGCAGGGAATACCAAAAAGATATATTTACCTGTGTTTTAATGACTATGCAAAGTCATTCAACTGTGTGAATCATGACAAATTATAGATAACATTGCAACATTGTGAAGAATGGGAATTTCAGAACACTTAATTGTGCTCATGAGAAACCCCCACACAGACCAAGACACAGTTGTTTGAACAGAATAAGGGGATACTGAGTGGTTTAAAATCAGAAAAGGTGTGCATCAGGTTTGCATCCTTATACTATACTTATACAGTCTGTATGCTCAGCAAATAATTTGAGAAGCTAGACTATATGAAAAAGAACACAGGATCAGGATTAGGGAAGGTTCATTAATCTGTGTTATGCAGATGACACAGCCTTGCTTGCTGAAAGCGAAGATGACTTGAAGCACTTATTGATGAAGATCAAAGACTACAGGCTTCAGTATGGATTGTAGTTCAACATAAAGTAAAAAATCTTCACAGCTGAACCAATGAGCAACATCATGATAAATGGAGAAAAGATTCAAGTTGTCAAGGATTTCATTTTACTTGGATCTACAATCAATGCCTAAGGAAGCATCAGTCAAGAAATCAAATGACATATTGCATTGGTCAAATTGGGAGCAAAGGACCTCTTTAAGGTATTCAAAAGCAAAAATGCATGCAAAAGCTGGACAATGAATAAGGAAGACCAAAAATGAAGTGTTGCCCTTGAATTATGGTGTTTTCACAGAATATTGAATATACCATGGGCTGCCAGAAGAACAAACAAATCTGTCTTGGAAGAAGTACAGCCAGAATACTCCTTTGAAGCAAGGATGGCAAGTCTTCATCTCACATAATTTGGATATCTTAACAGGAGGGACCTGTCCCTGGAAAAGGACATCGTACTTGGTAAAGTAGAGGGCCAGTGAAAAAGAGGAAGACCCCCAGTGGATGCATTGACACAGTGGCTGCAACAATAGGCAATGATTGTGAGGATGGCACAGAACCAGGCTATGTTTTGTTCTGTTGTACATAGGGTTGCTATCAGTCAGAACTCACTTGAGGGCACCTAACAACAGCAGCAAATTTATTTTCATTAATAATCTTTGTGCACTTACACTACTTTTTCCTAGAAAAAAAATCTTAATATAGAGTATCCATAAATTAATTTCAAAGAACTTTAGGAATATTAACATTAGAAAATGGCTTTTTTATTTTTAATTTGTTTCCACATTTTTCTCTTTACCATTGCTTCTAAAATATCAGTGTCTTTTATAAAGTAAAATGTGGACATTTCTTCTCCCCCACAACATTCTTCACCTTGCTGCCAAGGATAATCTTTCTGAAGTACATATCTCTTCATTTCATTCCACTGCTTAAAATAATTCAGTGCCTCTCCAACAACTTCAAATTAACATGGAAACTCACTGGCATAGAGAACAAAGTCATTCGTAATCTCAAGCTTTTTTTTTAACCCCTTTAGTCTCACTCCTTCTATTATTCTTCTCTTATCTATATTGCAGACACACAGGAGAAGCCAAATCCCCAAGAACGAGCATTGTTTCTTGTCTCCATGTCTTTGCAAATGACTTTCTCTTTGCTTGAAAGGTGTCCTTCTCCACTTTCTAACTAACTGGAACTTATCCTTGAAGGGTCAAACTAGAGATGCCTTTCCTAATCCTGTGCTCTCCATCAAACTTTTTTTTTCTGATTTATCATAGCCCAGTGCATGCCACTGTAAGTACATAATCAATACTGTAATTATCTCTTTACTAGTCAGTATTCCTTCCAGAATCTTAATTCGCCTCTGTAACCCTAGAACTAAACATAATGCCAGGAAGCTCAATCATTTTGTTAAATGAGTGAATGAAAATACCAGTATTGTGGGCACGCACTTACGTTCCTTACTGTTTTGTCAGGTAACTAGTCTTCCTGCCTTTTATCTCCTTTCACTATTCTCGTTATACCACAGTCAACATCCTGTGGATACATGTTTCATTCATGTGCCTGTTGTCTCTGGCAGATTTCTGCAGTTCACCCTCAGTGCTACTTAGCATCTGCTAGCTTCCCTTCAGCTCCTAGTTTAAATAGTGTTCCATATGCATTCTTCAAGGTTTATTGATTCTGCTCTCTAGAGAATGGCCTATACTTCAAGTGAAGAATTTGAAAATATGAGCATCATTAAAATAAATTCCTGTGTTTTGGCCAAAGTTCAGTTATGGTGCTGGAGTTGTTTACAGATTTCAGGGTGGAAGCAATGTTATACGATACAAAACATTAAAGATAAGCACCTAAACAACAGATTACTAAAGGAATTTTCTAGGTCTTAATTTTAATCAGTTTCTTTGCCACAAGAGAACAGTGTTTGAAGTCAAGGTTTAAAATTTAAATACGTATTAATGGAAATCATCATTTCAAAGCATAAAAATTATAAATAAAGCTATATTACAGATAAAACAAAATTCAGAATATAAAGAGAGACCTGAAATCTCACTGATATTATGGTAGAATTTTACTTATTTTTTTATAAGTCCTACTTATTTTGTAAAATTTATCCAGTAAATTTTGTAAAGTTCACATATTATTATATTTCCTAACTTTAGATACTTAATGTAAATAGGATTCCAGAATTCCTATCTCTAATTCAGACTTTCTTTTGAATGTGCAAAATAATAATAATAATAACCGTGGATATATGCACATGACTGCCCCAGATTGTTGTTAGGTGCTGTCGAATCGGTTCCGACTCATAGCGACCCTGTGTACAACAGAACGAAGCTGTGCCTGATCCTGCGCAATCCTCACGATCATTGTTAAGCTTCGGCCCGTTGTTGCAGCCACTGTGTCAGTCCATCCTGTTGAGGGTCTTCCTCTTTTTCACTGACCCTGTACCAAGCATGATCTCCTTCTCCAGGGACTGATCCCTCCTGATAACATGTCCAGAGTATGTGAGACAAAGTCTCACCATCCTTGCTTCTAAAGAGCATTCTGGTTGTACTTCTTTCAGGACAGATTTGTTCCTTCTTTTGGCATTCCACGGTGTAGTCAATATTCTTTCCAACACCATAATTCAAAGGCTTCAATTCTTCTTGGTCTTCCTTATTCATTGCCCAGCTTTCACATGGGTATCAGGCGCTTGAAATCACCGTGGCTTGGGTCAGATTGCCCAATAAGGATCTCAAACTCAGCATGCCAAAATCTGAGTTTGAGTGTCATCATTCACTCTCAAATCCTCTACTTTTACCATTTTAAGTATCTTTATTATTGGTCTCTTCATCAACTAAACCACACCAAGTATGAATCACCTCTTTCTCTCATCCTTTTCTCATCAGATTTGACTGATTAATTCTACAGGCAAATTATCAGTGTCTCTCCAGTCCCACTATTATATATTTTGGTTACACTTTAATTTGTATATGAATAATTGAAACACACCCATTACTGTTTTAAATGGAAAAAAACCCTTGGTCTCCCCCATCTAGACAACAGAACTACTATCTACCTATTATTCAGTTCAAAGTCTTAGAAATCATCTTCATTTTCATTCTGTCTCCAATCCGTATCTAATCTTTCATTACATCCTATAAACTCTACCTCAGAAATGCATCCTTAATTTAACCATATTTATTTATTCCTGTTATAAGACCAGTTGTTCTCATCAGGACTTTTGCAACATCCTTCAGATTGCTTATTGTATCTTTACTCTTGCTCAATCTCATCTGTACAGCAGTCTGAAACACTGTTCTAAGGGGTAAATCAGATGATAATCTCTATTTCTTGCATATGATTGTTTACACACACACAAAGAAGCCTCTTACAACACTTGTAGAAATGCTTGATAAAATATTTTTAAAACCTTTTTAACTGTATAGCTGTGACTGTAAGAAAGTTGAGTAAATTCCCAAAGGCCAAAACATAAAGAGCAACCATGAAACCAGAGAAGTAAGTTTGCACTGATACTCAGCTTCCCAGGGGAAGTTTATGAATCTGTGTAAGCAAGAGGTTTATATTTAAAGGTCAGAAGAGGTTTACATTTAAAGAACCAACTCAAAGGCACCTAACAACAAACAACAAAAAGATTCTATCTTTCCTGAAAAAGTATAGAGTAGAATATAAAGTTATTCACCAGGAAAGGGCAACAACAAGGATACATCTTTGTCTCATCCTATGCTTTAAGTGGAAAAAATACTGTCCCCCATGAAATCATCAGCACAAACACCGCTGGTTTTGGATGTAAATTTGTGCTACAGGTTAGCCCAGGAAATACAGAATATGTAACTGCCAGGGGAAATGTCCCCACTGGAAAGCATTTCAGAAGGAAATGAGAAGCTCTGCTGGAAGGATATACTTCAAGACACAACTGCAGTTCATTTCCACCAGTAAATCTCTGCCTGAGCTCATTAAAAAACACAATAAAATCACAAAACATAGAAAAAACAAAACTCAAGGTACCGTGAGTAGAAAAAGCAGAAAGAATAAACAGCAGAAATAAATCCTTCCAATAATTTTAGCTATCATTTCATGAAAGTTTACCACTGTGTGTAACAGAGTATTCTCAGTTCTTTAAAGGTGCTAACTTATTTGATTTTCAAAAGAATGCAAATGGATGGATATTAACAATGTTTTCATTTGCCTTAAGTAAAAAATTAAACAGATAAGAACATTGCCTCTTTTCACATATGTAAGAAAAGTTACATATTCAAACTCAGGCACTCTTACTTTTAACAGCTATGCTATGTAGCTTCCTATTGGAAAGATCAGCTGCAGAATATAAGTTTAAAATGATAATATAACTAAAAAATGGACCAGGTGGTATGAACAAGAGCCTATTGCAAACAAAACAAAGTAAAACAAGCAAATTAAAAAAAAAAAAAGAAAGAAAAACCCTACTGTATTATAAAGGAATAGAAAAATAAAATTAGAAACAAAAGTATGCCTACAAAGATTAAATCTGTTATAGAATTAGCTGAGTTCATTTTTTATATTTAATAAAATAGTTCTTTAAAATGCATTGGTTTAAGTATGCTGAATTTTTTTAAAGCAATTATTTAATGGAGCTTTGAAAACCAAAAACCAAACCCCGTGCCGCTGAGTTGATTCTGACTCATAGCGACCCTATAGGACGGAGTAGAACTGTCCCATAGAGTTTCCAAGGAGCTCCTGGCGTATTCGAACTACTGACCCTTTGGTTAGCAGCCATAGCACTTAACCACTATGCCACCAGAGTTTCCCCAATGGAGCTTTAGGGCATTCAAATTCAAGTATTAAGATAAAATATAGTTTTTTTTTTGTTTATTCTACCCTGAGGGACAAGGGAGGAGCTTCTATAGTCTTAGGTATCTGGCCCAGACTGCCTGGGAATTCTGAAGAAACTGAAACCAAGATTTTCTTTGTCTTCTCTGCTTCCTCTAGAGTCTTTTGAAGATGCCAGATAACAAAAATAATGGGATTTTTTAAACATAAAATCTCCTAATATAATTCTTTAGGGGCTGGAA
The DNA here is from genome assembly GCF_030014295.1 of Loxodonta africana. Lineage (NCBI taxonomy): Eukaryota > Metazoa > Chordata > Mammalia > Proboscidea > Elephantidae > Loxodonta > Loxodonta africana. Next base: position 98,245,462 of record NC_087346.1, on the reverse strand, counting down.
ATTGGCATATTTTCTAAATTTTATAGATGCTGTAATCATCTATGGTATCCTAAGAACTAATGCAAAGTGTGGTACATGAAATAGCCATCCAAATTCTAAGGTCCTGATCTAACTAGGGGCTCTACAGGGGGAAGGCAGCCCAAGCTGCAGGAGCTGACGGAACTCTAAATCTTGTCAGAGAGAGGAAAACTCTTGGGTAAGATTAATCATAATAACATGCTGAGGATCATGAATTTTAGACTTCAATTTTTCAGGATTTTTATTTAGGAAGGTGAAGTATATCGGATTTCAGGCTAATTATTTTGGTATTTAAGAATTTTAGATTTTTATTTCTTTGGAAATCTACTCTTGAATTTTAATCTCCCGTGGGGGAAACATTACATTGGGGGGAAAAAAAAGTTACCTATTGGATTTGTGACAAATCAATATAATTGGAATTTAAGTATTGGAATGTCTTCATGTTGTCATTAATGTTCTCCATTGTTGCAGTCACTCTATTAGTCCATCTCATTGACGATCTTTCTCTTTGTCACTGACCCTCCACTTTACTAATCCTGGGGTTCTTCTGCAGGGATTGGTCACTCCTGATAACTTGTCCAAAGTGAGAAGAAGTCTTGCCATCCTCACTTCCAAGGGGCACTCTGGCTGTACTTCTTCCGAGACAGACTTGTTTGTTCTTCTGGCATTCCACAGTATATTCGATATTCTTCATCAACACCATAATTCAAAGGCATCAATTTTTCTTCTGTCTTCCTTATTCATTCTCCTGCTTTTGAATGCTTATAAGGCAATTGAAAACACCATGGCCTAGGTCAGGTGCACCTTAGTCCTCAAAGTGATATATTTGCTTTTTAACACTTTAAAGAGGCCTTTTGGAGCAGACTTGACCAATGCAAAATGTCATTTGATATCTTTACTGCTTCTTCCATGGGCATTGATTGTGAATCCAAGTAAAATAGACAGATTGATCTTTTTTTCCATTTATCATAATGTTCCTTATCGGTCCAGTTGTGAAGGTTTTTGTTTCTTTATGTTGAGGTGTAATGCTTACTGAAGACTGCGGTCTTTGATCTTCAACAGTAAGTGCTTCAAGGCCTCTTCACTTTCAGCAAGCAAGGTTGTGTCATCTGAATATCAGGGGTTGTTAATGAGTCTTCCTCCATTCCTGATGCTGTTTTCTTTTTTTCATATAGTCCAGCTTCTCAGATTATTTGCTCAGCATACAGATCGAATAAATGTAGTGAAAAGATACAGCTCTTGACACATACCTTTCCTGATTTTAATTATGCAGTATGCCCCTGTTCTATTTGAACTACTGCCTCTTGGTCTATGTACAGGTTCCTCATGAGCACACTTAAATGTTCTGGAATTCCCCATTCTTCACAATGTTATCCATAATTTATTATGATCCACACAGTCAAAAGCAATGTCTCAGTTATCTAGTGCTGATATAACAGAAATACCACAAGTGAATGGCTTTAACTAAAAAAGATTTATTCTCTCACAATGTAGGAGACTAGAAATCCAAATTCAGGGTGTCAGTTACAGGGAAAGGCCTTCTCTCTCTGTTGGGTCTGGAGGAAGATCCTTATCATCAATCTTCCCCTGGACTGGGAGCTTCTCCACATAGGAACCTCTGGTCCAAAGGATATGCTCTGCTTCTGGTGCTGCTTTCTTGGTGGTGTGAAGTTCTCTGCTTTCTTCTCTCTTTTATATCTCAGCAGAGATTGGCTTAAAACAAAATCTAATCTTGTAGATTGAGTGGTGCTTCATTAGCATAACTGCCAATAATCCCATCTCATCAAGATCATACAGATAGGATTTTCAACATGGAGGAAAATCACATCAGATGACAAAATGGTGAACAATCACAAAATATTGGGAGTCATGGCCTATCCAAGTTGACAGATATTTTGGGATGATACAGTTCAATCCATGATAATCAATGAAACACAATTAAACCTCTTTCTGGTATACTCTGCTTTTAGCCAAGATTCATCTGATGTCAGCAATGGTATTCCTCCTTCCACGTCCTCTTCTGAATCCAGCTTGAATTTTTGGCAATTCTTTGTTAATATACTGCTGCAACCATTTTTGAATTATCTTCAACAAAATTTTACTTGTATGTAATATTACTGGGTGGCGGGTAATATTAATGATATTGGTCAGGAATTTTCACATTCTGTTGGATCACCTTTCTTTAGAATTGGTGCATATATGGATCTTTTCCAGATGGTTGGCCAGGTAGCTGTCTGCCAATTTTCTTGTCATAGAAGAGTAAACTATTGCAGAGTTGCATCCTTTTGCTGAAGAACCTCTAACAGTATTCCATGAATTCCTGGAGCCATGTTTTTCGCCAGTGTATTCACTGAAGCTCACACTTCTTCCTTCAGTACCATCAGTTCTTGATCATATGCTACCTCCTGAAATGGTTTAACTGTTAAGCAATTCTTCTTGGTGTAGTGACTCTGTGCATTCTTAACATTTAAAAAAATTTTTTTTTTGTTGCTTCCTGCATCATTCAACATTTTGTCCATAAAATAAAAACAAACCTGTTGCAGTTGAGTCAATTCCCACTCATAATGACCCTATAGGAAAGAGTAGAACTGCCCCATAGTGTTTCCAAAGAATGGCTGACAGATTTGAACTGCTGACCTTTTAGTGCACAGTGGAGCTCTTAACCATGGTGCCACCAGAACCCTTCAAAATTGCAGCTCGAGTCTTGAATTTTTTTTCTTCTGTTTTTTAGCTTGAAAAATGCCTAATATGTTCTTCCCTCTTGGTTTACTAATTCCAGGTTTTCCTACATTTCATTATTCTTTATTTTACTTTACTGTACTTTGTCTTCTTGAGGTGCCCTTTGAAATCTTCTTTCAGCTCTTTACGTCATTTATTTAGTTCGCTTTAGCTGCTGTATGTTCAAGGACAAGTTTCAGAGTCTCTGCTGACATCCATCTTGGTTCTTTCTTTAGTTTCTGTCTTTTTCTGACCTTTTGTGTTTTTCCTGTATGATGTCTTAGATGCCATTCCACAACTCGTCTGGTTTTCAGTCATTAGGGTTCAATGTGTCAGATTTATTCTTGAGATGGTCTCTAAATTCAGGTGGATACGTTCAAGGTAGTACTTTGGCTCTTGTGAACTTCTTTTAATTTTCTTCATCTTCAACTCTAACTTCCACGTGAGCAATTGATGGTCTGTTCTTCAGCCAGTCTCTGGCCTTGCTCTGACTGATGTTACTGACCTTCTGCATTGTCTGTTTCCTCAGATGTAGTCAATTTGATTCCTGTGTATTCCCTCCTGTGAGGTCCACATGTATAGTCACTATTTATGTTAAAAAAAAAAAAAAAAAGTATTTGAAATGAATAAGTCGTTGTTCTTGCTAAATTCTATCATGTGATCTCCAGCACTATTTTTATCACCAAAGCCATATTTTCCAACTACTGATCCTTCTTTATTTCTGACCTTCTCAAGCCAATCACCATTAATTACCAATGCATTTTGATTGCATGTTTGTTCAATTTCAGGCTGCAGAAGTTAGTAAACATCTTCACTTTCTTCATCTGTGACATTGGTGATTGGTGCTTAAATTTGAGTAATAGCATATTAACTGGTCTTGCTTGTAGGCACATGGATGTTATTCTGTCACTGATGGTATTGTACTTCAGAATTGTGCTTGAAATTTTTTTTTTTTTTTTTTTTTGACAACGAATGTTAAACCTTTCCTCTTCAATTTGTCATTCCAGGTATAGTAGACCATATTGTTGTCCAATTCAAAATGGCCAATATCTGACCATTTTGGCTCACTAATGCTTATGATATTCATCTTCAAGCATTCCATTTCATTTTTTACCACTTCCAATTTTCCTTGATCCATACTTTGTACATTTTGTGTTTTGATTACTAATGAATGTTTGCAGCTCTTCTCATTTTGATTTGTGCCATGTAAGCAAATGAAGGTTCTGAAAGTTTTACTCTATCCACATCATTAAGGACTACTCTATTTGAGGATCCAGTTGTATTTTGAGTGCCTTCCAACCAGAAAGAGTCATATGCAAGCTCTATTTCAGAGAATGTTCTCCTTATATCCATAAGAATTTCATTGGCTGATTTCTTTCAGAAGTAGATCTTCATTTCCTTCTTCCTAGTATGTCTTGGTCTGGAATCTCTGCTAAAACGTCCTCTATGGTTGACCCTGCTGCTATTTGAAATACCGGTGACATAGCTTCCAGCACTGCAGCACTATGCAAGCCACTTCAGAATGACAAACTGACAGAGTAGTGATGGTCCTCTAAAGGAGAAGCATTTAAATCCCACAAATTATGCCTTCATTTTTATGCTGGACATTTCAGTTAAATACTATATTTTCTCCTTTGCAAAGCATAACCCTGTGTTTCTCAGAAATACATTTTACATGAAGAACAAACTAACAATTTAGATAATTTTTATACTGATTAATACTTTATAAAAAATATCTCCGAATCAACACAAAAATTATTGGAGCATTGCTATGGTTAATTTATTAGCCAAAAACTATGCAAACATAAAATAGTTATGAATAAAGTCATATACATTTAATATGGGCTTAGGCCACATTTCCACCTGGAGAAAGTATATATTGGAAACTCCATAAAAGGCAAATTAGTTGACCCTCCTTCGAAATACATGGGGAAATAAGCACATGTTCTGCCTTCCTTTTAAATTTCCATGTCACATTTTGATATTACCTTTTTTAGTGAGTTGAATTGAAATTTTCTGTAGAATAGAAAGATAAACTTTTTTCTGTCTATTATGTTTTATTCTCATATATTTCAAATGGTATTAGCAAGATATTTACCTATGTAAATACCACTATTCTAAAAAATAGATGAGAATTATTTTTAATAGGGGTGGGTAAGCTAGGTGACTGAGATCAAATCTTAAACACATGGAGACTGATGTCAGACTAGTTTTCTCATTGCCCTCATGTGAAAAGTAGGAATATTATGAATATTGCCGTGTAAAGCCCTGACAATTTCATGAGACAATCCACATAAAACTCTTAGCACAGTGTATGTGTAATAACAGTCAAAACTGGCGAAAATTTTAGCTTTCTTAGTTCCAAAATAACCACTGTAGAGGTTTTTTACTCTATTAGATACATTGACTCAATTATCACAGATTCAAAATTTATTGACTAGTAATAATGAAATTTTTATTAATTATGTTTACACTATATTTTAGTATAACCGAATTTGTTCTGTATATGTGACTTTTTTTTTCTAGGTCTGAGTTTGCACGTACATGTATTATCTGTAAGCATTAGCAACTTTATAAATTTCAACTGCTCTTTTGTCTATCTTACATTTTAAATTATAAATGTTTACTAATCTGAACATGATTGCACACTACTCTCATTTTCTTTATTAAAAAAGATTGGCATTAAAGTTGAATACTTCAATTTATGACCATATTTATGAACATCATATGACTTTTTTTAATGGTAGTACCCAGCAATCTCCAAACACAATAGAACATAAGGGTCAATAAGCAATCTATTTTTCAGTTCAAAATATTAGCAATTTTACTTAATTCCTTAAAACTAATTTATGTTCTTCAGTAATAACGTACATGAATCATCTCTTTGTCTCACACTCACATATACACATGCATGAGAAACTAAGATAACAAAATTAAAACATGACAAATATGTAAACAAATTTAAACAATGACTAATATTATAAATCAATTCATAGACAAAATTACATGTATGGCAGTTGTAGAAGAAAATGTGCCCAATATGAAGAATAGTGTAAAATAAATAAATAGATACTTTGCCTTCTCAAGCTTATCTTCAAAATCTGTTCAACTCTTTTCCTTCACCATTTCTTCCTTTTGCTTTAGCTACTGGATGTTCAAAAGCAAGTTTCAGAGTCTCTTCTGACATCCATTTTGGTCTATTCTTTCTTTCCTGTCTTTTTAATGACCTCTTTCTTTCTTCATGTATGATATCCTTGATGTCATTCCTCAACTAGTCTGACCTTTGGCCATTAGTGGTCAATGCCCCAAATCTATTCTTGAAATGGTCTCTAAATTCAGGTGAAATATACTCAAGGTCATACTTTGGCTCTCGTCAACTTGTTCTAATTTTCTGCAGTTTCAACTTGAACTCGCATATGAGCAATTGATGGTCTCTTACACAGTTGGCCCCTAGTCTTTTTCTGACTGATGAGATCCATATTTATGCCCATTCCCAAGAAAGGTGATCACACTGAATGTGAAAATTATCAAACAATATTAATATCATGGGCAAGTAAAATTTTGCTGAAGATCATTCAAAAGTGACTGCAGCAGTATATCCACAGAGAACTTTCAGAAGTTCAAGCCAGATTCAGAAGACAACTCAGAACCAAGTATATCATTGCTGATGTCAGATGGATCATGGCTGAAAGCAGAGAACACCATAAAAATGTTTACCTCTGTTTTATTGACCATGCAAAGGCATTTGACTGTGTGGATCATAACAATTTATGGATAACATTGCAAAGAATGGGGTTTTAGAACACTTAAGCATGCTCATGAGGAACGTGTACATAGATCAAGAGGCAGTCATTCAGACAGAACAAGGGGATACTGCCTGGCTTAAAGTCAGGGAAGATGTGTGTCAGGGTTGTATACTTTTACCATACCTGTTCAATTTGTATGCTGAGAAAATATTCCAAGAAGCTGGACTATATGAAGAAAAATGGGCATCAGGATTGGAGGAAAACTCACTAACAACTTGCATTATGCAGATGACACAAACTTGCTTGTGAAAGTGAACAGGACTTGAAGCACTTACTGATGAAGATCAAAGACCACAACCTTCAGTATGGATTATACCTCAACATAAAGGAAACAAAAATACTCACAACTGGACCAATAAACAACATCATGCTGAATGGAGAAAAGATTGAAGTTGTTAAAGATTTTATTTTACATGGATCCGCAATCAACACCCACGAAAGCAGCAGTTAAGAAATCAAAAGATGCATTGCATTGAGCAAATCTGGTACAAAAGACCTCTTTAAAGTGTTGAAAAGGAAAGATGTCAACTTGAAGACTAAGGTCCGCCTGACCCAAGACACGGTGTTTTCAATTGCATCATATGCATGTGAAAGCTGGACAATTAATAAGGAAGACCAAAGAAGAATTGACACCTTTGAATTGTGGTGTTGGAGAAGAATATTGAATATACCATGGACTGCCAAAAGAATGAGAAGATCTGTTTTGGAAGAAGTACAACCAGAATGCTCCTTAGAAACAAAGATAGCAAGACTACATCTCACATACTTTGGACATGTTGTCAGGAGGGATCAGTCTTTGGAGAAGACCATCATGCTTGATAAAGTAGAGGGTTGGCGAAAAAGAGGAAGACCCTCAATGAGATGGATTGACATAGTGGCTGCAACAATAGGCCTAAGCATAACAATGATTGTGGGGATGGTGCTGGACTGGGCAGTGTTTGGTTCTGTTGTACATAGGGCCGCTATGGGTGGGAACTGACTAGATGGCACCTAACAACAAGAACAACAACAAATGAATAGATAAATCAATAAATTAATAAAACTTTGTCTTCAAGGAACAGTGAAGCCCTGTGAATTGTTTGAGGGTATCTTTATCAGAAGAGGATCATTATAACATGTTTGGGCAAAATTCAGGTTTTTTAGGATGTGCCTAGACATTTAGAGGGAAAAGGAATTATGAATCATATTGTGATGGTTAAGATTGTGTGTCAACTTGTTTGGGCCATGATTCTCAGTGTTTTGGAGTTGTATAATGTTGTGATCACTTCCCTTTTGAAAATTGATACATGATCACCCCCATGATGGGATCTGTGGTGAATGGTGCCAGCAGGGGTGGAGTCTATGGTGGCTTACCACCCACTTAGCCTTCATCTTCCTGCCCTCTGCTGCCTAGCTCTTCCTGCTCTCCTTGCCAGGGCTTTTGCTTGTTCTGCATCCTGTAACTGGCTTTTGCTCATCTGATGTCCAGTTCTTGAGACTTGAGCAAGCAGCTTACCTGCAGTCTTGCCTGCTGATCTTGAGATTTATTGATCTTCATAGCCTGTAAGCAATAGCCCTGCTCTCCGGCCCTGCCCATCTTGGGTTTGACAGCCTCTGTGGCTATGTGAGTCAGGAGAAACCTCTTTCCTTTTCCATGAACTTGGGTCATTACAGCCTCTAAAAACCATGTGAGACATTTCTGTGATGTAAATCTCTCTCTCTCTATTTATACACATTACTGGTTTTGCTTTTCTAGAGAACCTAGCCTAAGAGCCATATCAAGAGAGAACCAAACCCAAACTCACTGCCATTAAGTCAATTCCAACCCATAACGACCCTATATGACAGAGTAGAACTGCCTCACAGGGTTTCTAAGGAGCAACCAGTGGATTCAACCTGCCAACCTTTTGATTAACAGCTGAACACCTAACCACTGTGCCACCAGGGCTCCTCTCAAGAAAGAAAGGTGAATAAGTATCTCCATCATTTATTAGAAAACTGAAGTGGTCCTACTTCTCTGAGTTTTTTTTTTTTTTAAGTGTGGGGACCACCTTTTTATTACAGTTATTGGAAAATGCTACTGGCTCATTTTGCCTGGAGGACGTGGTTGCCAATAGCATGCAGTGCATGAGACCAGCTCGCTCAATGTCCCTGTGCAAAAAAAAAAAAAAAAAAAATCCTTCTAGTTATAATTTTTGATGTCCTGGTTTGTAATTTTGGATACAGTTTCAGATTTTGACAAAACTCACCATAGTAAGTAATTATTTTAAATTTTACTGTTTGGCTTTAATGAATTCTGTGAACCTTTTGAGAAATTCAAATATGAATACCTCATTAGAATAAGTTTCACTGATACTAATGCTTAGGATGACAATATACAATATATATGAAAAATTATCTATCCAAATTTACTTATACTTATTATTTATGAATTAATTTTACAATTATGATGTGGTTTGTTTTATATCCATTAGATTGTTTCTAGAGTTTTAATATTCCATTAATAAATAAAGTGATTATTTGGAGTAGGTCTTATACATGCTACACATAATACCTACTCATAATACATTTGCATTACACTTAACATTTTGTAAATACTTGCTCTTTCCATGTTATGTAATATAGAATCTAGCTATAATAGAAGTTGTTGAGAGGTAATTAAAAGAAATCTTTATTCAGAAATAAAAGAAACCTCAAAGTTCCAACTGACATATCCATTTAAAATCAAATATACTCTTTTATTATTGCTTAGTTCATGCACACAGATATGTGCCTGAAAAAGTTTTTTTTTTTTCCTGTTCTTCTAATAATGTAGATTAGAATGAGGTGAGCATTACATATAAGTTGTAGAGATGTGTCCACAACAAGGATTTTTCCAGGCTTGTATGCCATTAACGTAACTATGAAACCAGATTGGGATTCTTCTAGGTTCTGTTCTTATTCAGAAAACAAAAGTAATAGTGTGTCTATTACCACCATTTGCTATATCTTACTATCTGTCTTTCCTTATTAAACTCTTGACCAATGTACTCAATGAGGAACACCTAGGTATGTATTCATATCACAGTGTTGAAATTAATCTCTTTGGAGATTTCATTCTTTAAATAAATCAATTTCTATATATTTAGAAAGGTAGCTTATTTTTGTTGTATATCAACATTTGCAGCTCTGTGTAAAAGTCAATACAATATTATAGCTTGTCCACAAATGTCAAAGTTTAAAAGATTTATATTGATTTTTCCATTCATAACATTTAATCAAATATCAACAGTTTATTGAATATTAAGCTGATATTGATTGGGCATAAATTTGCTATTGAGTTAGTGCCCTGTTATATGCACTGTAAGTAACAAATATCAAACAAAACATACTGAAAGGAAAGCATCAATATAACTGAATGCCACTCCTGGAAATGTCATAGTATAGACATTCTGGAAACAGAACAAAACAGTACAACAAACAAACAAAACAAAAACTCAGTAAAAACGTAAGTGCTAAATCAATTATAGCAAAAATATTGTATAAAATAATACTGAACTCACAAGACATAAGGGAATTAGCAAAAAATAGAGAAGAGAGAAGTTGTAACTAAGGTGTTGTTGAACACAGAAGACATAGTTTCCGTCATTTCTTAACAAGTCCAGGAACATAAGTGTGTGGGGATGAATGGCTCCATAAGGAATAGAATTCTGGTTTTTGGACCCTAAAAATAGATTCATCATTGTTCATCTAGTTTAAGTACACCTAATATGCATTTACAACAAAAACAGAGTAATATATTACATGAGAAGACTATCCACTATAAACATGAGCCATTAAAAACAGTACATAATAAATATATTTGACTACACAGTCTACTTGAGTACTACAAAAAAGAAGTTATGAAATACAGATAATAACTGTAAAAATAATGCATGTAAAATTTAAAATGAGCAAGTACAAAAGATTATAAAAATAGGAATCTTTTACATACTTAGAAGTAAACAAGTTATAACTTCTAGAAATTAAAAGTGTTGCCATTAATATTTTTTAATCTTAGAAGATATTTCATATAATAAGTTAGACAAGTATAGAAATACTTAATGATACAGCAAAAAGAAAGAAAAATATGAAGGAGAAGTAAGAGACACTTTCAATGAAGTAAGAATGTGTAGGTACCATACATGTAATCTGAATTTCAGAAAAGAGTAAAGAAAGCAATGGAAAGACAATTCTAAAAAATATGGTGGGTATTTTCCAAAACTGATAAAACATGTAAAGTCTACATTTCATGACGTATAATCTGTTCCAAGCAAAATAAAGAAATTTACATCTAAAGAATATAAAAGACAAAGAAAATATCTAAAAGCAGCCAAATAGAAAAGGCAGATCATGTACACAGAAATGAATGTTAGACTCATAGCACTTTTCTCAGGAGCAATTCAGAAAATATTACAATGATAATATGAAAATGCCAGAAGAAAATATTTGTCAATATGAAATCGTGTCCTTAGGGAAACTCTTAATATTGAGGGAAAAATAAGGACATTTTCAGATAAGGTAAAAAACAGTTACCAACAATAGAACAATTCTAAAAATACTTCTTTAAAAATGTGCTTCCATAAAAAATGTTTAATTTCATAATTTCAGTATCACTTGACAACATTGCTTTCTGCTGCCATAGATTACAGAATGCTAAGAATATTAGTCTACAGTATTTGAGAATGCCTAAATTGTTCTCTGCACAGTAATTTGATTCTGAGTTTAACATTATGCAGGAATTCTTTTTTCCGCTTTTTGTGACTTGCTGGACAATTGGCTTTATTATTTCATTAGGCATTTATGATAGTTTAGAAAAGTTTCAGAACAAGAAATTGTTGTCAAGAGGCAAGACAATCGCTGGTAGCCTGAAGAAATGGTCCTGCTTTCAGGCCATACATGTTCAACCACAATTGTTTGCTTTATTATTGCCATTGTTGTGTTGTTTTTTTGCTGCCTTGAGACAGTTTCAACTCACAGCAACCCCATGTACAACAGAACAAAACAATGACTGGACCTGCACTATTCTAATAATCATTGCTATATTTGAGCCCATTGTTGCAGCCACTGTGTCAATTCGTCTCATTAAGGGTCTTCTTCTTTTTCATTGACCCTTTACTTTACCAAGGATGCTGTCCTTCTCCAAAGACTGATCCCTCCTGATAACGTCTAAAATATTTTAGATGAATTCTTGCCATCCATGCTTTCAAGACAGATTTGTTCATTCTTTTGGCGGTGCATGGTATATTGAATATTCTTTGGTAACACCATAATTCAAATGCATCAGTTCATCTTCATCTTCCTTATTCATTGTACAATTTTCCCATTCATATGAGGCGATTGAAAATATCATGGCTTGGGTCAGGTGCACCTTAGTCCTCAAAGTGATATCTTTTCAACACTTTAAAGGGATCTTTTGTAGCACATTTGCCCAGTGCAATACACTGTTTGGTTTCTTGAGTGCTGTTTACATGGGCATTGATTGTGGATTCAAGAAAAATGAAATCCTTGAAAATTTCGATCTTTTCTCCATTTATCATGATGTTGCTTATTGGTCCAGTTGTGAGGAGTTTTGTTTTCTTTATGTTGAGGTGTAATCCATACTGAAGGCTGTAGTCTTTGATCTTCATCAGTTAAGTGTTTCAAGTCCTCTTTGCTTTCAGCAAGCAACGTTGTGTCATCTGCATATCGAAAATTGTTAGAGTCTTCCTCCAATCCAGATGCTGCATTCTTTTTCATACAGTCCAGTTTCTTGGACTGTTTGCTCAGCATGCATATTGAATAAATATGGTGAAAGGAAACAACACTGACACACGCCTTTCCTGATTTTAAACCACTCAGTATTCCCTTGTTCTTTTAGAATGAGTTCCTCTTGGTCTATGTACGGTTTTCTCATGAGCACAATTAAATGCTGTTGTTGTTAGTTGTGGTCTAGTAGATTCCAATTCATGGCAATCCCATATGTCAAAGTAGAACTACTCCATAGGATTTTCAAGGCTGTGACTTTTTCAGAAGCAGATACCAGACCTGTCTTCCAAGGCACCGCTGGGTGATTTTGAATAGCTAACCTTTCAACTAGCAGTACTTAACCTTTTGGGTCACACAGGAACTCCCATTGTTTGCTTACCATTTTGTTCCTCACCTGAGTTTTGTATACCCTTAGAATTATGCAAAATGAGACATACTAGCAGCACCTAAACCCACAAAATACACACAGAATATTATTATTATGAGATTATGTTTTTATAGTAAAAAACAGTAACACAGAGTGGAATATAATAATATACATGACTTTAAAATAATAAGTTATGATATGTCAACTGAATTTTGCACTTGTTTGATTCTACTTCACAATATGCATTCTCTCACCTGCCCAAATTCTACACATGCAGGTATATCCTATAGCAGCCTATTATCTCCATGATATCCCATAAAAACCACGGGCCCTGTTTTTTAGTTTGTAATGTTTAAAGGATCCTACTTTTTAAATGAAACCTCCCAATATGTCAGTGTTTTCATCTAATTCCCAAATTTAAATACTCTCTTAAAGTAAATCCTGTATGACCAAAAACAAATGTGTTTCAGGATATATTTCAGAGGCCGCCCCTTTATTGTGTTTGCTAAATTCTCCCTATAACCTTACATATAACCCCTACAGTCGTTGAGTTAAACCTAAATGAACACATTTTACCACCTCAAATAATTCTGGACTGAGGCCTGTAGTAAAAAACTCACATTTGAATGGAGGAGCCCTGGTGGTGTAGTGGTTAAGAGCTTGGCTGCTAAGCAAAAGGTTGGCAGTTCAAATCCACCAACTGCTTCTTGAAACCCTATGGGGCAATTCTACTCTGTCCTGTAGGGTCGCTATGAGTCAGAATTGACTCATTAGCAAGGGTTTTTTTTTTTTTTTTTTTTTTAATAAGTTCCATAAAAGCAGAGATATGGCCTATGTTGTTCATCATTTCACAGTGTGCCCACTGACTACAAAAATGCCTGGCACATAAGTTCTGAGTTAATGCTTGTAAACAATAATAATTATTATAATGAATAAAAGGGGCCTAGGTGACACACACAGTAGTAAAGCACTCGGTTGCTAACTGAAATGTTGGGAGTTCAAACTCACCGGCCGCTCCACAGGAAAAAGAAATGGCAGTCTGCTTCTGTAAAGATTTCAGCCTTAGAAACCCTATGGGAGAGTTCTGCTCTGCTCTGTAGGGTCACTATGAGTCAGAATCAACTCGACAGCAGTGGGCTTGGGTATAATGAATAAATGATGAATGAGGTTACACATGTAGAGCCTTTAGCCTTCAATCTTATCAATAGGAAGTTTTCCTCACCATCTCTTACATGTATGGAACCTAACTTGATAATAAATACCTTGAATTTTGCTTGAGTGTCCTCAGTGAGTTTCTCTTAGTCACTTAAAGTAAGTATTCAAGAACATGTAGTCTGAGATCTAGGGCTAGAGCCATTTCCTTCTCCATCTCCACCATCAGACATTGAACTAACAAAACTTGTCAGATAAATTTCTTTTTTTCTAGGAAAGTTATAGAATGTATTTCCTATGAGAGAATTGTTTCCTGAATGTCCTTGGTATGATATTTATCCAATGATTTTCAATTTTTTTTTTCATAATGACATCATTTTTGAAGGGGTATATAATTAAACGATTATGTAATTTTTGACAATAGCTGAACTGACAACTATCTCAAGTTTATGTAACTCTAAAACTTCTTTCTTCCTCTGAATATGCTTTCTCATTCAAGTTCTTTGCCCTTGCTGTCCACACTGACTAAAATGCTCAACCTCCCCTTTTCCTGGCTTCATGAATTCTTCTATGTCATTGCAGTGCCATGGGAGGAGTCTTTCATATGATCACCTATAGGTTTACCAGCTTAATTTGCCAAATAGAACTTTTGCTTCTAGAAGGCTGGGACTGTATCTTGTTCCCTGTTGTGTTTATAGCACTTAGCCAATTAACTGGCCCGTTATTGGTGTTCAACAAATACTGGATATGTGAGTGAAGAAATGACTGTTTTATTGGACTCCTTAAGAAAGTGTCTTCTGCCACCATGATTCTGAAATTTCAGTGCTAAGCATTCAAACACATGTAGATATTTCCTTTATTTTTTACTTCTCTTTCATTCAATATTAAATCACCAGAGCTCTATTAACTAGAATTTCAGTATTTATTTGGAATGATGATAATGTGAACGCCTTGATGCTGACTCATTTTCTATTAAATTACATTCAGTATGATTTAACAACACTTTTAATATGCTCTATTTGGATTAAAAAACATGATATGCACAGTAGCACTGATCCAAATATTTGATTAACTATTATACCACATATCCCTGTCATTAAAAATAATAGATAATTTATTTTTCTTGTTGCAATGATTTTAATATTCTAACTAAATGAGCCTATTTAAATCTAATGCTAAAACTTTTATTGTGGCTGATTAAGATCCATAATTCCATACGCTATTTAACATGTTTTAATATACTATATACTTTAAAAAGAATGCAGGGAATCTATTTTTCCTGTGCATATATTTATGAAATGAGAATAACATTGAAGAATCAGTAACTAGTAATCATCTCCATTCTACACTTTTTCCTCAGGAGTGTATCACCCACATAATAGAACCCTAGAGTTTTCTGTGGGATATTTAATACAGTGGAGCCCTGAGGATGCATTTTAACAGCAACAGCAAATATTTCCCTTTTGGGAGAGAGGACATTCCAGTGATATAATGTGTAATAAGGCATTGTGCTTCTAATCTTGGAGGTTTGTGGGTAATGAGGAGATAAAACAAATAAAATAACTGGCAGCAGTTTGCTCAATGTGAGATACACTAAAGAAGTAATCTGAACCCTGAGTATTGGCTAAGATAAGAACAAGCAGAACTAGAGGACTTTCTAAGTTACAGACCAGCCAGCCTTGCACACTGAATTAATAAGTAATCAGATGCTAGCAGATGGAAAGAGCTGTTGATTGGTGCTTTGATTTTTCTTTTCTCCTAGAAGCGCTTGGTTCTTCTTAGTGAACAGTGAGCCAAAAGTAATCTGCAAAATAAAACAATAGACAAACTTAAGTCTTCCTGCAGGCATAGCCCTGCCATTATGAAAGCAAAGCATGGGGATGAGAAAAATGCTGCTCTAAAATGCAATGTTCTGATTATAATTGATGTTCTAGTTTCTATGAATCCATGTTGCAGTACAATAGACAAAGATGAAATTCTAGTGCTTTCAAGCTTTCCTGGGCTGGATGGCCTTTTGGGAGAATGCTGAAAAAAAAAGAAAAGATTTCATGGCTCCACACAATAGTAACACACCATTTCATTATTTACACCAGTATTTACTTAATTTCCGTTTGAAACACAGTAGGTATATATATCTTCTAAAAGAGAATGCCACTATTTTAACTAAGACATTTTGTCAGAAGCAGTTTTCAAGTGTCTGAAATTTCTCTTCTTGTTTTCCTCATCATCTTTTCTACCTCTGTTGTAACAATATGTGATCCTTGAAATACTTATTTCGTTTTTGTTAATTAATTCCATTATCTTTCATAATCAGTTTTATTAGTCATAAATTTGTCCATTTCAGCAGTTAAGCCAAGCTGGAGGAATATCTAAAGTGGTTTTGGAACTAGAAATTTTAGTTTTGATTGTTGCCTTTACCACTCAGGCATCTGGAAGTTGAGTTTGAACAAAGCTTTTGACCTTCTTACAAGAAGCTTGGTGAAAAAACCTTAATCTTAAGCCCTATACGGTGGTCCTTTCTTTAATGTAATGCTGAAATGAGGGCCAAGTAGTATAACCTTTACAATATTGATTTCCTTCAGAATAACCGAAGAATGTACAGAAGGCTTTGCAGCTGGAGGTGGAGGTGCTCCAAAGAAGAAAACAAATAAACAGAGCTTGTAAAAGCCACAAGAGACAACTCTGAGAGTTCTAAGAATGCTTCACAACAACTACAGTGAAGAGATCTGTATAATATTTTACAATTAAAAGAGATACAAATTCAAGACAGGAACAGTGAAAATTTGTTAAACTTCGAATGAATGATTACAACTATTTATTGATTTTTTTCAAGTTTATAAAAAAAGTTAATCACAATTATTTTAACAGATTCACTTAAGAAAAATCTATAGTGTATTATCAGATTACCACGTTAAATTGTCAAAATTCTGTCCAACATGGCAAACAGCATTACGTGGTGTACATAAGGAAAACTTCCCATTTACTTTACACGTTTGTTATCATGTAAATGGTATTTCCCATTGTTAGACTTTAGTTAAATTTAACTACTTTGAAGCAATGCCTTTTTCTGATGCATTCAGTAGTGGTACACTATTTAAAAAAACTGGTCCATGTGAATGAGATTATGATGTAATTTCCCTTTAATATCCCCAATTTCAATGTTTTTCTGGATGGCTCTCCTATTTGTACAATAACTTTGGTTCAACCAGTTTTTTAAGTAGTCAGTAATAGCACAAACCTTTTTTTTTTTTCCTTTAGAGTCATGGCATATCAGTAAACGAAGGTCTCAAAGGCTTTACCCCATTCTTTCAATTAAAATTGACTCTGCTTTGAGGAGCCACATGTTGAATGCTCTCCAACACGAGAAGCTCATCTTTCAGCACTGTACCCGATAATGTTTTGTTGCTATCCGTAAAGTTTTTATTGTTAATTTTCAGAAGTAGATTACCAGGACTTTCTTTCTAGTATGTCTTAGTCTGAAAGTGCCACTGAAACCTGTCCACCATGGGTAGCCCTGCTGGCATAGCTTCTGGCATCATAACAACATTCAAGCCAGCACAATGTAACAAACTGACAGACTTGCAGGACTCAAAATAAGAAATAACGCATGCAAACGTCCATTAGTGATCGGAAAATGGAATGTACAAACATGAATCAATGAAACTTGGAAGTTGCCAAAAATGAAATGGAACATATGAAGTTTGATATCCTAAGCATTAGCAAGCCGAAATGGACAGATACTGGCCATTTTGAATCCAATAATCATATAGCCTACTATGACGGGAATGACAAATTGAAAGGGAATGGTGTTGCATTCTTCATCAAAAAGAACATTTCAAGATCCATCCAGAAGTAAAACACTGTCAATGGTAGAATAATATCTACACACCTACAAGGAAGAACTGTCAATACGACTATTATTAAATTTATGCACCAACCGTGAATGCCAAAGATGAAGAAACTAAAGATATTTATGAACTACTGTAGTCAGAAATTGATCAAATGCATGATCAAGATGCATTGATAATTACTGGTGATTGAAATGCAAAAGTTGGAAACAAAGAAGAAGGAATAGTTGTTGGAAAATAGTCTTGCTGATAGAAACAATGTCGATATCTGAAGATCGCATGGTAGAATTCTGCAAGACCAGTGACTTATTCATGGGAAATATTTCAAACAACACAATGGTTGAGTATACACATGGACCTTACCAGGTGGAGTTAAATTTAACTACTTTGAGGCAATGCCTCTTTCTGATGCATTAAGTAGTGGTACACTATTTAAAAAAAACTAGTCTATGTGAATGAGATTATGATGTAATTTCCCTTAAATATCCCCAATTTCATTGTTTTTCTGGATTGCTCTCCTATTTGTACAGGAATCAAAGCTACTATATCTGTGGAAAGAGACAGTGGAGTAGGTCAGTCTTATCAGTCAAGACAAAACCAAGGAACAGACTTGTTCATAGGCAATTTCAAGGTGAAACTAAAGAAAATCATAGCAAGTCCATAAAAACTGAAGTACAACCTTGAATACATCCCACCTGAGTTTAGAGAACCTTTCAAGAGTAGATTTGACTCACTGAACACTAATAACTGAAGACCAGAAAAGTTTTGGGGTGACATTAAGGATATCACACAGGAATACACTGAAAGGTAGTTAAAAAGACAGGAAAAAAGAAAAAGACCTAAATGGATGTCACAAGAGTCTCTGAAATCTTTTAAGCAGAATGTAGCTAAAGTGAATGGAAGAAATGATGAAGTAAGAGAGCTGAACAGATGATTTGAAAAGATGGCTCATGAAGACAAGATAAAGTATTGTAACGAAATGTGCAAAGTCCTGCAGTTAGAAAATCAAGGTTGAAGAGCATGATAAGCATTTTTCAAGCTGAAAGAAATGAAGTGATAACTCTACAGTTGTGAAACTGAAGAGTTCTCTGAGCAAAAATGTGAATGATGTAGAAAGCATAAAAAAAGATGGAAGGAATACACAGTACGGAGTCATTGTATCAAAATAATCCTTCAGTGCTCAACCATTGCAGAAAATAACATGATCAAGAATTGCCAGTACCAAAGGAAGAAATACAAGCTAAATTGAAAGCATTGACTAAAAACGAGTCTCCAGAAATTGATGAAATATCAATTGAGGTGCTTCAACAAACAAGTGCAATGCTTCTATGTCAAGAAATTTGGAGGGCAGCTAGTAGACCAATGACTAGAAGAGATCTATTTGGTGCCCATTCCAAAGAAAGGTGATTCAATAGAATGTGGAAATTATTAAACAATTTCATTAATATCATATGCTAGCAAAATTTTGCTGAAGAAAATTTAAAAATGGCTGTGGCTATGTATCAACAGTGAACTACCAGAAGTTCAAGCTTAATTCAGAAGAGGGCATGAAATGAGGGATATCATGGTTGATGTCAGATGGATCTTTTTCAAAATCAAAGACTACCAGAAAGATGTTTACCTATGTTTTATCAACTCAAAAAAAAAAAAAAAAAAAAATTCAACTGTGTGGATCAGAATAAATCATGGATAACATTATGAAGAATGGAAATTCCCAAACATTTACTTGTTCTCATGCAGAGCTTGTACATGGATCAAGAGGCAGCTGTTAGAACAGAACTAGGGGAAATTTCTGGTTTTTGTTAGTTGATTACTACTCACCATGAAAATTAGAAAAAGTGTGTGGCAGGGTTGCATTATTTTACCTTACTTATTAAATCTGTGTACCGAACAAATACTCTGAGAAACCATACTACATGAAGAACATGGCATCAGTATTGTAGGAAGATTCATTAACAACCTGCGATATGCAGATGGCACAACCTTGCTTCCACAAGGTGAAGACAACTTGAAACACTTAAGATGAAGGTTGAAGTCAACAGCCTTCAATATGGATTATGTCTGAGCATAAAGAAAATGAAAATGCTCACAACTAGACCAATAAACATCATGGTGATAAGTGGTAAATAAATTGAATTTGTCAAGGATCTCATTTTACTTGGATCAATAATCAATGTCCATGGCAGTAGCAGTCAAGAAATCAAAATACTTATTATATTGGAAAAACCTGCCACAAAAAAAAAAAAAAAAAAAAAAAAAAAACACTTTAAATTGTTCAAAAGCAAAGATGTAACACTGATGAGTATGGTCCCTCTGACCCAAGCCACGGTCTTTTTCATTGTCTCATACACGAGTTGGAGGTGAGTTGATGGCAACTAGCAAAACAACTACAAGAACACAAAATGAACCCATCTTAAGGTGAATAGGATTGCTAAGCTTTACTGAATCCTGCCTTTATGCCATAACTATGACTGTCATGGGATGTGATCAGTTATTCTGTATGGAGCCTTTTAGTGCCCGTAATCCATCATGACTACAGGCTCAGTCTCAAAAACACCTTTCCATCTCATGTTAGTTGAAGTAAAAGGGCCTGGTATTCTATTTTTATTCTCGTGTATAAATATTATCAAAATAGCAATGTGTATTGTTGTCCTAAGTGAATTACAATCACTACATGTTGCTATTAATTTTCTAAATGGTAAAATGAAGATGAGTATGTGTGTGTGTGTATAGAATTTATATCATATACTGGTATTTAAAAAGCACTGCTATTAATTTTATATAGCTTGACAAAAGGGCATAAATTAGAAATTTAATATCTCTCATCATTTCTGTATTTAGAATAACTATTGCATACTGTCTTGTTGCATATCCTTTTTGTTTCTTGATTAAAAGCTACCATAATGTATTAAGCACTGACTGTGCCTATGAGTGACTGTGCAAACCAATTCAATAATTTATCTCATAGTATATAACCCTAATGAGAAGATATCAAAGAGATTGTACTAATATCATTTTACTATAGAAAAAACTGGGGCATGGAGAAAATAAGCAATTTTCCCAATATCACATAACCAAAAAAAAAAAAAAAAACCTGTTGCCTTCGAGTCAATTCTGACTCATAGCAACCCTGTAGGACAGAGTAGAACTGCCTCATAAGGTTTCCAAGGAACAGCTGGTGGATTCAAATTGTTGACCTTTTGGTTAGCAGCCAAGCTCTTAACCACTGTACCACCAGGGATCCCAAACTAGTACACCACTCATAAATTTGATTAATTGTTCATTATCTCTTGTCCCACTAGAATGTAGTTCCCATGACAGCAGGGATTTGTAATGTTCATGTTCATTGCACAGTCTCCAAAATTTTGAACAGTACCTAAAGATTTGTTTTGGTTAGCAGCCAAGCTCTTAACCATTGTGCACCAGAGCTCTGTAGACAAATGCAAATTCAGGCTATCTTAAACCCTGGCTGTCTGTAGAGGAATCATGTTGTACATTCTCTTTTATAACCTGAACCTTAAAAATCTCTCAAGGGTTATGCAGGCCATTTTTGATATAAACATTATGGACATAGCAGGCATTGAAGACAGAAATGAGTTCGGATTGAGAAATTGTTCTATCTAGAACTATTTGACAAAGATACCAAAGAGTTGATGCCTTTTCTGTCACCTATATTTATGTTTGAATTTTCAGAAACTAGAGCCACAATTTGCTAGTTGTGCCAGTTAGTTGGGGAAAAAAATAATGCAGTAATAACGTAAAATTGCTTTACTTAGATGTAAACTTTCAAAGAAATACCTAGATATTTTTTGGTAAAAAATTAAATATTCTACCTTGTTTACTAGAAGTCCCTGGATAGAAATGGTTAAGCACTACACTACTAGCTGAAAAGGTTGGAGGTTCATTCAACCCAGAGGCACCTTGAAGGACAGACCTGGAAGTCTGCTTGCAAAAGGTTACAGTCTTGAAAATCCTATGGAGCCATTCTACTTTGCACACATGGAGTCGCCATGAGTTGAAATTGACATGAGGGCAGCTAACAACAACAAATACTCAGAAATAGTGAATGAAATTTCAAATGATAATAATTATTTAAAAGAAAAAATATAATTAAAGAACCAAAATAGTATTGAACTGTACAGGGAAAAAAAAAATACCACAATGAATTACTACTTAGATATGTTCTTTTATTTAATGCTTACAAAAAGACTTTGAGCTAGGTGTTACTATTATTTTCATTTTGTAAATGAGGAAAATATGGTACGTAGAGTATAAGTACTTTGTTCCAATTCATCTACATTTTAGGCTGTACCTAGGATTTGAACCCACATCCGCCTCACTTGAGAGCGAAGGCTCTTGTTCTTAATTACTTTGCCATAATGCCTTTAATGACACTCCCCTCCCCTCCTTCAACCTTCTGAATATAAATTATCTGCCTCCTAAGTGGCACAGTGGTTAAGAGCTCAGCTGCTAACCAAAAAGTTGGCAGTTCGGATCCACAAGCTTTTCCTTGAAAACCCTGTAGGGGAGTTCTACTCTGTGCTTCAGGGTAGCTGTGAGTCAGAATCCACTGCACAGCAAGGAGTTTTTTTTTTTTGGTTTTTAAGTGTGAAGTAGTCATTATGCCCTGTTCTTTCTCACAAGCTGAAAACTAATCTGAATAAATAGTCCTTGTTACTTAAGAGACTGACAGCTCTTCACATTTTTTTTCAATTTGTCAATAGAATATGTTCATAGTTTATTAAATAGATGTAAGTATGGGTATATGTATTTATTCTGCATAGGCAATTTAATAGTTATAATAATTATAATAAGAACCAAATCAAACCAATACATTGTTTCAGAAATGCACTAATCTTTATGGACATTTCTACTTCTAAGTGAAAAAAACAGAAAAACCATCTAACAGAATTTAAATAAAATGTGTATGTAATTAAGTGAAGAGTAGGAATCCAGACAAAGTTTTGAACTAAGACAGAGTTATAGAGGGTAACCGTTCTATAAAAGTGAAAAGACTTCCCGACCCATAATAATTTTCCTCATTACCAGTTTCACTCTGATTAATTTAAAGGACAGTTAGTATGCAATTCTAGTTGGCGATAGAATAAACCATTATTTATTTCCAAATATCTAAGTATAACCCAATTACATGTGTTGTCTTATTTCTCTATACAAGACAATTAAATTTTATAAAACATTTGTAGGAGACCACAAGCTCATTTATTCACAAAGTACATAAAGTAAATATGAGGTAGAACATTTTCTGCATATCTTTGATTTTGCCATTTTTGAGAAAGATATGTGTACACAGAATATCCCTCTATCATTTGAAAAATGATGGGCAAATGTGGTGATATAACACAATATGCATTTGGCCTCTGTTAAAGAGCTACAATAAGGCCTGGCAGGAATTGTGGAGACTTGGAGAGTGCGTGGCCTGCGTAAATGAGGCAGACACTAAGGAGTTCCTGTTGTTTGATACTGAACCTAGGGCTGCCAGAAAGTCTGACATTTTAAGATATCTGATAAACCATAATTTATGTGAATTCTTTCAATTTTTGAATGTTTGGTTAACAGTTGTGTGCCAAACAAACTACATGTACTGGATAAATCTGACCTTTATATCACTAGTGTACAACCTCTGATAGATTGGCTTTGGTTTCAGTCTTCTCAAAATGGTGAAGACAATTTGAAGTGACATCAATCAAAGTCATGTTTGTGATTCAGTTTTCAAAGCTAGCCACTTTTTTGTTTAATCTTGGATACTCTGATATGATAGTCAAACCATCATCATCTCTCTCCTGGATTACTGACTAGGACTCCCAAATGCTCTCTTACTTTGCTTTTGATCCCTTTTGTCTTTTCTTCACAGAGCAGCCACAGTGTGTCTGTCGAGGCTTAAGGCAGGTCATGTCAATTTCCTGCCCAAAGCATTTCAATTTGGAGTAAAAGACAAATCCTTACATGTTCTCACATGATAGGCCCCTATTAACTTTCCAAACATACCTCTTATGACACTCCTCACCCCTCCATCTTCTTCAACTTCAACTCATAGGCCTCCTCAAAGTTTCTCCAGCACTACAGACAGGCTCTTCCTTGAGGGCCTTTGTTGTATACTCTGCCTGAATATCTCTTTCTGCTTATACCTGCATAGCCAGTTTTCCCATTTCTTTCAGATTTTTATTTAAAAGTCACTCTTTGAATAAGGCCTTTCCTGACTGCAACCCTAGAGTTTACACTTATCCCTGACTCTTCATGACATCTTTGCATATCTCATTTTTCCTCCAAAATCTAACATACACACCTGTACTATGTGCTGTTTGTGATGTCTATCCCCACCCTAGCCTGAATTAACATTATTCAGTTATAACTAAAACAAAACAAAATAAACAAATAAATTTCATTCATGCAGAAGATTTGTCTATATTCTTAAGAAAATGGATAGCATAATATTAAATTGAATTTGAAAAGAAACATTTCAGGGGATAGAATGGATAAAATGTTTTCTGATGACTCATTTTATTAAAGAGATGTAAGCCAAAGGTAATTAATAATTAAAAATAGATGTCTCTTTCAAATATTTAAAGTCTACAGCATGTCTTCTGCAAGCCTAACCTATTGATTAAAGCATAAGATAGTTACTCAAGTGTATATCATAATGAAAAAAGGCAGGTTAAATATTGAGGTTAGCTGTCCAAGGGAATATTCTGATATTATGTAACCATAAATATATTTTCTACAAGTATACTCAAATATTATCTATTGAGTAGCCAATATAATACTTAATGTTGCATAAGTCAGACTATATCACTCCTCTTTTTCAAAACTCTCAAACAGCTTTTTATATCACATAGAATAAAATTTATTACCATGGCTTGATCAGCCACCTCCTTCAGACCCTCACTTACACATCACCTTTGGTGTTACATTCCCGATGGTACTAATTAAAATGAGAATATCTACAGTCTTCTATCCCCCCTTTCATTGTTTTGTTTTGTTTTTGTTTTTTGCTTCATATTTCTTTGTTTATACCTTTCTTTACTACTAATGTAAGCTATTCAAGGGCAAAGAATCTCACCTGAATTTTTCACTAAATTATCTCCTATGCCTATATGATTGCCAAATTAATCAATTACTTCAGCACTTATACACATATGTTGTATATAAGTATGTATGTACGTTGTTGTTTGCTGTTGATTCTATTCCAACTCATAGCTACCCTATAAGACAGAGTAGAGCTGCCTCATAGGATCTCCTAGCCTATAATCATTATGGAAGCAAATCATCATCATTTTTCTCCTGTGAAGCCACTGGGTGGGTTTGAACCTCTAACATTTTGTTAGCAGCCATGTGCTTACTCATTGCAATACTAGAGCTCATTTATATGTGCATACACAATATATATGGAGTGAATAGAAGCATGAAATAAACATTGATTATTATCTCTGAATTCTCATTTTTATTCCTAATTCACAATGATATTAATTATTTAAAACACTAGACCAATAATTCTTAGTAAATAAGAGAGAAGTATGTGTAGAAGTGATTGGACAAAATCCACTTGAAATAGTTCAACGTGTAACAAATACATGAGTCAAAATTTGCATTTCTGAACCATTAAAGAACATTCTAATTTAATTAAAAATTATAATTTCTGAATGCTTTCAGAATTTTATGTTGCCCTTTGTAACCAAAATTCATTCATAAATTCAGTTGCACATTGTTTCAGTCAGGATAAGTTAGGTGATCTTGTGACTCTCAGTGGCTAAACACAGTATTGGGACTGAAGGAAGACTCATTAACAACGTGCAATATGCAGATGACAGCCTTGCTTGCTGAAAGTGAAGAGGACTTGAACCAATTACTGATGAAGATCAAAGACTACAGACTTCAGAATGGATTACACCTCAACATAAAGAAAACAAAAATCTTCACAACTGGAACAATGAGCAACATCATGATAAATGGAGAAAAGATTGAAGTTGTCAAGGATTTCATTTTACTTGGATCCACAATCAATGCCCATGGAAGCAGAAGTAGAGAAATCAAACGATGCATTGTATTGGGCAAATCTGCTGCAAAACGACTCTTTAAAGTGTTAAAAAGGAAAAGTATCACTTTAAGGACTAAGGTGTTTCTGACCCAAGCCCTGTTGTTTTCAGTTGTGTCACATGCATGTGAAAGCTGGACAGTGACTAAGGAAGACCAAGGAAGAATCCATGCCTTTGAATTGCAGGGTCGGCAAAGAATATTGTCTATAATATGGACTGCAGAAAGGATGAACAAATCTGTCTTGGAAGAAGTATAGCCAGAATGCCCCTTAGAATCAAGGATGGCAAAACTTCGTCTCACATACTTTGGACATGTTATCAGGAGGGATCAGTCCCTGGAGAATGACATAATGTTTGGTAAAGTAAAGTGTCATCAATAAAGAGGAAGACCTTCAATGAGAAGGATGAACACAGGGCTGAAACAATGGACTCAAGCATCACAACGATCATGGGGATGGCCCAGGATTGGGCAATGTTTTGTTCTGTTGTGTCACTATAAGTCAGAACCAACTCATGGGCACCTAACAAAAACGACAAAACACGATATGGGTTTATTTTTATTTATACTACATGTCTAGAGAGGATTTTTTGTTTCATTTTATTTTCATTTTTTGCATTGGGGCAACAGATTTTCTCATTGTAGTCCCTCAAGGATGGAGAATCAGAGAGGATCCATCTGGATATATGCTTTCATGACCAACTAGACAAGCAGAGGAAGACCAACAGAGCAAAAATAATGTTTGAAATTTCTGTCCAGAATGAACATTCACATTGAATTCATGAAATCAAGTGATAGGGACATGTCTGACTTCAAACAGGATGTGGGATAGAATAGTAGTATCTTGAGCTTAGATGGAAGAGGACCAGAAATAGGAGGACCAAAGTATGTGACAATGTGTGAACACCACTAATGACTACTCAGGGATATTTAAAAAGCGATGTGAAGATGTCTGCTATAGAAAATGCCAATGAATATAGAGTTGTTGATAGTGTCTAAAAGAAAACTGTTCAACTTTTGATAGATTATTGTTGAAATTCATTGATCACACACCACCAGAAGCACATCAATGGGCAAAACAGATAAACAGTTTATTGAGTTTGTGGCAACAAGGGAAAATATACCTCAGAGGAGCCATAAGGCAGCACATATGAAAGAAATACAGATTTGGAGGGGCTTCAAAGCCTTCTAATAAGATCTGTGCCTGTGCTAGAGATTCTAAGAAGGCTTTAATGAAATGGGACGTAACTGCATACTGCCAAGAAGAGGGAGTAATCTGTGACTGAGTGTCTTAATTTTATCTAGGGTGTGGCAAGACCAAAGCTGAGCTAGATTTGCCATTGCTGGAGGAGCAGTGTGGTTGTGAATTGGCCTTGCCTTTGTCATGGTTCAGTTCAGCTCACAGAGAGGCCTTGCTGGAACGCTTGTATTCTGGGAAGATTACTTATGTTTACATGGTAACACCATGCCCTGGCTGCCAGCTGAACTAGTTCTGCTTTTCACAGGATTTAGTAATTTGACATTTATTATTTTAAATAAAACTCAGTCATCATTTTGGCCAGGAAAATAAAGTTTATTTTAGCATGATGCTGATAGGTGGCACAGTACAGATGCAGTCTTAGCTTCAGCATCTTTTTGGTTCATTGCTGAGGCTAATGATGAATAATGGAAAGAAAATATAGATATGGGTTGACAATGAAGGCCTTAATAATGAACTGACCTAAGAATCAATGATGGTTCTGGACTTGATACAACAGAACTGTATAATCTTAGGATTTGTATTAACATTCTCTCTTCAGTTTCTCTATCAAAAAAAAAAAAAATGCTAACATTAGTAATTGATTCTGTGATATGTACTTAGAATTCAGTGAGTATTACAATCTTAAATAACACAGAAAGTGAAAGTGTTTTCTCAGAACATGTTTTTATTGGTCTTTCATGCTTGATCTATAGTTTCAGTGATCCAGTCAACCAATTTTCTGATATTTAAGTGAATAATTAAGCATTTCCAAATAGTATATATTTAACAATGCCAGGTTATGTCTAGAAATAATATCAACATAAAAGCTCCATGTCAGAAGTGTGTTCCTTTGTGACAAAAATAAACAACAAAAGTTTTATTGAATTATCACTAGGCATAAACATTACTCTTACTTTGAAACTCATTTGAGTTGCTTAAGAATGGACACACACACATACACACCTACACAGATATATGCATTCATATATGTCCTTATGGGGCAGGGTCAAAAGAATATTAACCAAGAAAATTATATATTAAATAATACATATATGGACAATGAAGATGTTTATAAAAGATTTCAGGAGCTAACTATAAAAGTTATTTTAAAATTGATTATTATATTATTAATCACATATATTATGCAATGTTTTCATATGAAATAAAGATGTAATAGACATGCATTTTTTAATCAAGTTAAATCAGCTAAACAAAAATGCTTCATTTTAAATTAAAAAAATACACTCACAAATAACAAACCAAAGAAGTGGGAGAGTGATGTGAGTGTAAGGAAGAATTTATGGAAGGAAAGACCTAAGACAAGTGGATGCCAGTTAGTCTCCCTTCAATAGGCTGAAAATCCAAAGTACAACAAGGTAAAAGAAGTCAACATTTGAAGGGAAAGAAGACATCATCAGTAGGGGGCATTTTAGAATTTGTTTTAATTGATAGAGTATGGTGAGTAGTATGAGATACAAAACAAGTAACAGCATTGTGGTAGGCTGAAAGATGGCTCATAAAGACATCAGGTCCTAATCCCTGGAAGCGGTCAATGTTATAAGGAAAAAAAACATTTTTGCATATAGCATTAAGTTAAAGACCTTGAGATGGGAGATTATCCTGGATTAACAAGGAGTGTCCTAAATGCAATCACTTGGGAGACAGATAGATGAAAATTTCATACAAACATGCAAACACCATACATAGTCACACACAGAAAACATTGTGAAGTCAGAGGAGAAAGAGATTTGAAGATGCTGGCCTTGAAGCTTGGAATGATGCATCCACTAACCAGTAGCCATCAGAAACTGGAAGATTCAAGAAAAGAATTCCCCCCGAGAGTCTGTGGAGGCAATGTGACTCTACTGACACATTGGTTTTGTCTTAGTGATAGTGATTTTTTGACTCTTAATCTCTAGAAATGGGAGATAAAAAATTTTGGTCATTTTAATTCAACCTGTGTGTGGTAATTTGTAAAAGCAGTCATGGAAAACTAATTCACACACCATATGAAAATTAGGTTATAACATTGCATAGATTTTCTGATTATTTAAATAACTTTTTAATGTGATGAAAAATCTGCTATTGTGTCTCTGTCATTTCTAGTACAAGCTTTGAGCTTGGAGGAGACAAAGCTAAACCAGGCTGAATTCTTTACAGAGGAGAAATTTCTGACAGGAAAGTTTTGGGTTTTTTGTTTGTTTGTTTAATTGATGTAAATTAATTCTATTATTTCTGAGAAAATTAGATTATTTATATACCTGTATAACCTGTTGCCATCGAGTTGATTC
This sequence comes from Loxodonta africana, assembly GCF_030014295.1. Classification (NCBI taxonomy): domain Eukaryota; kingdom Metazoa; phylum Chordata; class Mammalia; order Proboscidea; family Elephantidae; genus Loxodonta; species Loxodonta africana. The sequence continues at coordinate 98,216,228 of NC_087346.1, read as the reverse complement.
CAACTCATGGTGACCCTACAGGAGAAAGTAGAACTACCACATAGGGTTTCCAGGGAGAGGCTGGGAGATTCAAACTGTTGACCTTTTGGTTAGCAGCCAAGCTCTTAACTACTGAGTAACCAGGACTCCAATTATTTACAGAAAGTCATATTATTTCAGTTTTGAGAGAAAAAATGTTCTCCAAAGAACTTAACCTGAGTGATACCTGTCTTCGTATCTGTTAAGAACTAGTTCAACTTCTGGAAAGTCAGCAGAGTCTTTGCAATACTCCGTTTCATGAAAAACATCATAATTTAACACATAACCAAAAAAAGGAGTAAAACTATAAAATATCCTTATCTCTGCTGAAAATGCTAGGAAAGGTCACAACCTCATATTACAAACATAGAGTAATTAAAAGATACACTATTGTTTAATTCCAATTAAAAGGGGTGCCTGGAAACTGGGTTGATGAAGCTACCATTTATTGATATAGGTCATAGGGGGAGAAGTAGGTTTAGAGTATTAAAAAAAATATATATTGTTATCTCCATAACAATATTATGACATTAATTAGACCTCAAATTTACATATAAAGTAGGCAATTCAATATACAACTGAATAACCCAATTCCTACTCATAGTGACCCTACAGGACAGAGTCGAACTACTCCGTAGGGTTTCCAAGGAGGGGCTGTTGGATTCAAACTGCTGAACTTTTGGTTAGCCACTATAGCACTCAACTACTGTGCCACCAGGGCTCCATATAGCTGAGTAGTTCAGACAAAATATAAATTTAAACCAGTTAAGTATATGATAATGATTTGTCCTAGGACTTGGAAGAGACTGTACGTGGAAAAGATAGGGAGTCTCAGGAAAGGACAGTATATTATGCTGTTATCTAAATATGGAGAATTAGGCTTGGAGAAAATTAACCTTACTCAAACAAAAGGATGAAAAAAAGGTTTCATGGAAATAAAATGCTGTAAAAAAAAAAGAAAATCTCAATATACAAAAATATAAATGAAGAAAAATTAGGGGAAAAAAAAGGTTTACTACAGATTTACATTCACACTCTAAGTGAGTTACAAAAAATACAAACTCTATGAAGAAAAATGAGACAATGAAATGTGATAGTAACTGAACCAGGCAAACTAAGAGAATAATTTAAGAAGAAATTACACAACTGGAGACTATGAAGTAGAAATTAAGTGGAAAAGGGAGAATCAATAGTGTAGAAAGACAAATCAATTCCGTGAAAGACTGGCTTCAGAAAATCATTCAGAATATGAAAAAAAGAGCAAAGAGGGACAGTCAGTTCATATGAAGAATAAAATAACTAAGGAGGACAGACAAAGGAGATCTGAAATAGTGATCGATATAGTTTACAAAAAAATAATAAAAGAAATGAAACAGAAAATAGATTTAAAAAAAATTTCAATAAAATAAAGGAAACCATGAAAACTTAATTTTAAAAAATCACTATTTTTTCCAACAAAAATGAATGTAATTTAACAACATAAATTTGTACATTGCATTGCAATATTGAAAATTGCAATTATGCATTTCTCTTTGGGACCACAGCCTTCTTTCATGTGACTTCATAGTTCTTCCCACTAGATTTGGAATTTACTTCTCTGCCCTACTGATGATGGGCTTAGACATTTTGACCCAGAAGCATGGGCAAAAAAGTTAATATGCAAACTCTAAGCCTAGGCTTAAAGAGGCATCACATGTTTTCCTCTTTCCCCTTCTGTTAAGGATTAAATTGTGTCTCCAAAATATATATGTTGTAAATTCTAATCCCTAACCTGTGGTAAGGAGCCCTGATGGTACAGTGGTTAAGCACTTGGCTGCTAACCTAAATGTTTGCAGTTCAAACCCACCAGCCACTCCATGGGAGAAAGATGTGGCAGTCACTTTCTGTAAAGATTTACAGCCTTGGAAACCCTATGGGGCAGTTCTACCCTGTCCTTTATGTTCACTATAAGTCATAATTAACTCTAACTCAAAGGCAATGGATTTATACCTGTGATTACAGTCCCATTTGGGAATGGGTTTTTGGTAATGTTAGGCAATATTAGTGTAGGGTGTGTCTTAAACCAGTATCTTTTGAGAAATAAAAACAGATTGAGCAAGTAGCAAGGCAAGCAAGCACAGATGTGGGAAGATAGATCCCAGGCCACATGAAATCTCCCAGGAACAAAGAAATAGAAGTTGAAAAGAGACAATGCTCTTCAACAGAGAGAGAAAGCCTTCCCCTAGAGTCCGTGTCCTGAATTCAGACTTCTAGCCTTCTGAACTATGAGAAAATACATTTCTGTTTGTTAAAGCAACCCAGTTGTGGTATTTCTATTATAACAACACTAAATAACCAAGAAAGAGCATGTTACCAGAGAGTGGGATGCTGCCCTAACAAATATCTAAACTATAAAAGTGATTTTGGAATTGAGTAATGGGTGGAGGTTGGAAGAATTTTAAGGTGTCTCCACACATCTGTCAGTCTGTCATACTATGGTAGTTTGCATGTTGCTGTAATTTTGGAAGCTTTGCCATCAGTATTTCTAATACTAGCAGGGTCGCCCTTGGTAGACAGCTTTCAGTGGAGCTTCCAGATTAAGACAGACTAGGAAGAAGGACCTGGAAGTCTACTTCTAAAAAAATTGTCTGGTGAAAACCTTATGAACAGTAGCAGAACATTGTCTGATATCGGGCAAGAAGATGATCCCCTCAGATTGGAAGACAATTGTTGTGGATTGATTTGTGTCTCCAAAAATGCGTGTAACCTTGGCTAAGCCATGACTCCTAGTATTGAGCAATTGCTACAATTTTGTCATCTGAAGTGATTTTTGTATGAGTTGTAAATCCTACCTCTATGACGCTAATGGGGTAGGATTAGAGGTAATTATATTAATGAGGCAGAACTCAATCTATAAGATCAAGTTGTATCTTGAGTCGATCTTTTGAGATACAGAACAGAGAAACAAGCAGAGAGACAGAGGGACTGCCTACTACCAAGAAAGCAGAGCTTGGAGTACAGTGTGTCCTTGTACCTGTGGTCCTTGCACAGAGATGCTGTTAGGCCAGGGGAAGATTGATGACAAGAACCTTCCCCCCAGAGCTGACAGAGAAAGAAAGCCTTCCCCAGAAATAGACACCCTGAATTCTATCTTCTAGTCTCCTAAATTGTGAGAGAACAAATTTCTGTTTGCTAAAGCCATCCACTTGTGGTATTTCTGTTATAGTAGCAATGGATAACATGTTCTGGAATTCCCATTCTTCATAATATTTCCCATAACTGTTATGATCTACACAAATGCCTTTGCTTAGTCAACAAAACAGAGATAAACATTTTTCTGGTATTCTCTGCTTTCAGTCAGGATCCATCTGACATCAGCAATGATATTCCACATTCCCCATCCTCTTCTGAATCTGGCTTGAATTTCTGGCAGTTCCCCGTGGATATACTGCTGCAACTGCTTTTGAATGATCTTCAGCAAAATTTTACTTGTGTGTGATATTAATGGAAACCTTGGTGACGTAGTGGTTAAGTCCTATGGCCACTAACCAAAGGGTCGGCAGTTCGAATCTGCCAGGCACTCCTTGGAAACTCTATGGGGCAGTTCTACTCTGTCCTGTAGGATCACTATGAGTTGGAATCAACTCGATGGCACTGAGTTTGTTTTTGTTTTGGTTTTGGTTTTTAGTGATATTAATGACATCATTTGATAATTTCCACATTCTTTTGGATCACCATTCTTTGGAATAGGCATAATATGGATCTCTTCCAGCCCTTTGGCTAGGTAGCTGTCTCCCACATTTCTTGGCATAGACGAGTGAGTACTTCCAGCGCTGCATCCTTTTGTTTAAACATCTCAGTTGGTATTCTGTCAAGTCCTGGAACATTGCTTTTCACCCATGTCATCAGTGAAGCATGGACTTCTTCTTGCAGAACTATCAGTTCTTGATCATATACTACCTTCTGAAATGGTTGAACATCGACCAATTCGTTTTGGTACAGTGACCGCATGTATTCCTTCCATCTTTTTTTAATGCTTCCTGTGTTGTTCAATATTTTGCCCATAGAATTCTTCACTATTGCAACTTGAGGTTTAACTGTTTTATTCAGTTCTTTCAGCTTGAGAAATGCTGAGTGTGTTCTTCCCTTTTGGTTTTCTGACTCCAGGTCTTTGCTCATGTCATTATAACACTTTACTTTGTCTTCCTCTCATACAAATATAGGAGAAAAAACACTTTGGGTTAAATTGGATGGATGAATACATTAACCCAACACATCTGTCTCAGGTACTGTTCTACGTACTTAGAATATGTTAGTAGACAAAGGATTTTATATTAAGGTCTATTCAGCTCTCAAGGAACAGCCCTTCTCAATCTTATCCAAACTATTGCAGAGAGTAGAAGGCATAAAGAAAATTTTCCAACTGATTAATGAGTCCAATAAATCTTTGAAACTGAAACTATACAGATATGAAAGTAAATAAAAGGCCAATTTCACTAATGAAAATCGTTTTAAAAAAATAGTTTAAAATATTCTAAATAAAATATTAGTATTTTGACCAAATTTAATTATAAAGCCTTTTTATCAAATTCTCAATGCTGTTGTTGTTGTCACTTGCTGTGGAGTCCATTCCAACTCATGGTAACCCCATGTATTATGCTACAACGGAACTGTTCCATAGGGTTTTCTTGGCTGTATTCTTAATGGAAGCAAATTGCCAGGTACAGCTAGGTGGATTTGAATTGGCAACTTTTAGGTTATCAGCCAAGTGTAAATTATTTGCAGCACCTGGAAATTTTCAATTCCCCTAAAGAAATTAAAATTACATATCAGTCTTATTGAAATTTAAAAAAATAAAATGATTTACTTAAAGTCCAAAATAAACATTTCATTTCCTTTTTACTTAAAAAGGCCAAATTACTTAAATTTGCATCAGATTTAGGTCCAAAATTATCCCCAATTCCTTTTTCTTTATCTCAAGTAGATATCTTCTCAAAGTTTGTTTTCTTTCAGCAGTGGCTGCCTGGGCTATTTTGTTCAGCAATTGGTAAAGTTCCTTCAAGTCTCTGAAATAGTGTTGGTTCAATGTATGGCCTATAATGGGTCTAACTGTTTTTTCAACTAGTCAAGTTTAACTGTATAATTTAGTAGATTTTTACAAATGACTACAGTCATGTAACCATCATCACAAACATGATATCTAACATTTCCATCACCACAGAAAGCTCCCTTGTACTGCTTTTCAGTCAGTCCCTGGAATCTGGCAGCCACTGAACTGCATTATGACTGTAGTTTTGATTTTCTCAAATTTCATATAAATAGAATGATTTAGTATGTATCCTTTGTGTCTGGCTTCTTACCTCTTTTAAGTTGAATTCATGTTGTTAGTTCCTTCTTCTAGAATGTACACAGCAGCTTTATCTGTAAAGCCCAAAACCTGGAAACAATCCAGTATCTGCCAACTGGTCAATAGATGAATATATTATCCATAAACAATGGGTACCTTTATATTTTACAAAGATCAAAATATTAGTAAGGAACAAGATCCTTGGAGAACTGTACAACCACCACATTTAGAAAATAAATTCGTTCCTTATCCTCATACCAGTTGTGCCATGACAGAGTACTTAGGATTACAAAAGTATGAAGATGAGGTTTATAAGTTTATAAATGAGAGCGTGTATACAGAAGTCTTCTTTTAGTTTTAATGTTACTGGAATACTAGGCAATCTGCCAGGACCTGGAATCAATGACTAGTACACCACTCGTCAACTAGGAAAAGTCCCAACAAGAAGTTAACTTTGACAAAACACATTTACCGCATGTACAGACCAGCCATTCTATGTATCTGCCTACCACGTGAGATCTTCACTTCCTCCCCACATTTGTTTCAGCTGGAAAATCATCCTCACCATATTCCTGAACACTGAAACTGCTAGAAAAGGTCCTGTATTTATAGCACTTGCACCACTGGTGGAAGGGTGGGAGAGCAGGAGAGGGAGTCAGGGGCATGGGTATCCACCAAGCCTTGGCTATGTACTCCTCAGATTATTTTTTCCTTCATTTGCAGTTCCATAAATTGTTCAGTAATGTTCCCTCTGGGGATATTACTGTATACTTACTTAATATAATTCTTTCACCATAAAATAAACTCAGTAATACTTTCTTAGGGTATTTTTTTTTTCATTCTTGAGCCTGTGGGCAAGTCTCTATATCCCTCCACAGAATCCTCTACGGCCCTGGATGTGGAATGGGATTTGATTCAGTATATTTAGCCATGTCTACATAAGCCTTACTCTAACAATTTAAAGCTGGAAATTCCCCTGTGCTCTATAGCACAAGTAAACTCAGATGCTTTGCATTTTAAATGCAATAGAAATTCTTTTGCACACAAGGGCTTTATAACAGCAGGAAAGAGCCAAATCCTTGCTTCAGCCAAACATTCCACCTGTGTTGAAAGCTAGCAAAAGCCTGCAAACTAAGACTGTTCTAGCCTGCATAAGTTGCTAAGTAACACTAGTGCAGGCCAAGAAATAGTGTACAAATGTTTTTAAAATCTTCACTCAGATGAAAGCTCATACGTGGTCCTATTGCTTCATTTGGATGATTTCTCTCCCTCTTTTTTTTTTTTTCCTGGATTGAAAAAAGCTGTACAATGTTAGTTTCTTGGCTAATTAACTCTCTTCCATTCTATAAAAAATATCTGGTCACTTTTTGTGGTTGTTCTTTCAGAACTATTGTCACATACATTTGACCCATTGATTCTTACTATTTATAATTAATTTCAAAAAGCTTATCATGCAATAAAATTTAACTCAAACTCCAGTAGTAGCAACTTAATCAAACCCCCTTTCATAAAAACCCTTCAATATTTTTTTTCTGAAATCTCCACTTCCTCCAAGCCCTTAGAACCAGTACCTAGAACCACCACATTTCACTGTAAATTTTTTAAGGTTACATTAAATTTTCTTTACTATTTTGTCATCTGTATTGTTCTCTTGTGAACAGCTAATATGTTAATAATAAACATCAAGGAAGAGAACTTGGAATTACCTGAGTTTGAATAGCAGCTCTGTCACTCCCTAACTGTTATGGCTCTGTAAGACTGAAACATTTATAAAAGGGGTTAATGTTAACTACATTACAAGATTGTAGTGAGGCTTAAATGAGATACTATTTTCAGAATGGCACCCATAATGCATGGTTGGTGCATATCACCACCAAACAATAATATCCCCTAGGTCAAGGAGGTTGTTGTATTCATATTTATATTCTCCAAATCTCATACTTTCTGGCACATAAAAACAAAAAACGATTGCCACTCATAGCAACCCTGTAGGACAGAGTAGAACTGCCCCCATAGGATTTCCAAGGAATGGCTGGTGGATTCAAAATGACAACTTTTGGTTAGCAGCCAAGCTCGTAACCACTGTGCCACAAGTGCTCCTTTCTGTCACATAGTAGATCTGAATTGAAATACTTATGGAATCAAAGAGGACTGTTTTAGTTTTCTATTGCTACATAACAAACTACCGGAAATTTAACAGCTTAAAAACAACACTCATTCATTGGCTCACAGTCCTAGAGGTAGGTCACAAGTTTGGGCATGATGTGGCTGGATGCTTTGCTCAGGGTCTCACAAGGATAAAGGCAGTATTGGCCAGGCTTTGTTCAGATCTGGGGCTCAGAGTTCTCTGTTAAGCTCGTATGATAGTAGCAGAGTTCAGTTCATTATGACTGTAGGACTGAGGTCCCTGATTTCTTGCAGGTTGTCAACTAGGGATCATTTCAGCAACTAGAGGCCACATACCATGCCCTGCCATGTATCCCCCTTCATCTTCCTTTTGCACTTTCAATATTTATGACTTTGAATCTCTTTTACCAGGAAGAACCCTACCCTATAAGAGCTAACTTGATTAGGTCATGCACCCAGGATAACCCTGTTTAAAAAGTCAACTGTGCAATTTATCATAACCTAATCATGGGGGAAACCCTGGTGGCATAGTGGTTAAGTGCTACAGCTGCTAACCAAAGGGACGGCGGTTTGAATCCACCAGGCACTCCTTGGAAACTCTATGAGGAAGTTCTACCCTGTCCTATAGGGTTGCTATGAGTCAGAATTGACTCAACGGCACCAGGTTTGGGTTTGGTTTGGTTTAGAATCATGAGGGTGATATTTCAACATGTTCAGTCCACACTACACTGGCAGCAAATATTCAAAGGCTTGTATCATTGACAGAAATCTGTATACCACAAGTATTATTCTTTCTTCGCAAAACCAATATCTGTAATACATAGCTTATAAATCACTTCGACTTGCGAAAGACAATTTTAAAATGGAATATAAATATGACAATGTTTAGTTCAAATTGGAGCCCTGGTGGCACAGTGGTTAAGAGCTATGATGAGCTATGGCTGCTAACCAAAAGGTCAGCAGTTTAAATCCCCTAGCTGCTCTTTGGAAACCCATAGTGCAGTTCTACTCTGTCATTGGAGAGTCAGAGTGAGGCCAGAAGTGAGGGAGAGGAGGAGCAGGAGTGGCACAGAAGATAAGAGAATCTATACGCTAACATCATGAGTGGTCACTCATCACAGCCATTTTGGAATGGGGCTAGGCAACATCCCAAACAGGGAACACAGAAAGGGAGCTAATGTAATTAGCCTGAATTTTTTAAAGCAGTACAAATCGGCCGTGCAAGTTCATGGGCCACACAATTGGGAAGTGGAGAAGGAAGATGATGATCCTGTGAGAGAGTGCTGTTGAATCTTGCTAAGGCTTAAGACAGATAGGCACTAGGACCTGATGGAACTGCATGGGTAGCAAGGCAAGAGGAATACTTCAGACCGACAGGTGACAAAGAGCAACATTCACAGTGCAGGGGTGCCCTTGAGGGAAAGACATAGAAAGCCCCCCACCTTCACGACAGGAAAGACAAGCTCCACTGCTTATGTCAGTGTCTGTGAACAGGTAAACCCGCTCCCCCTCTGTGTGTATTGCATTCAAGAGATCAAGCATTCAGATCTCCTGAATTGGCACTGCAAAATATAATGATAAGAGCATCCTCTAGTGGTTTTTGGGAGAAGATACCAAGGACACTTCCACCAGATTAATTCTGACTCAGTGAACCTGTGGGATGGAGTGGAGCTGCTCTGTGGGTTTCCCAGGGCTGTGAGTCTTTCTGGAGGTGGGCTGCCACATCTTTCTCCCACAGATGGGCTGGTAGGGGTGGGCCCCAGCCCTCCTGTTCATAGTCATGTGGTTGGCCACTGTGTCACCAGGGCATCTGATCAGAAAATTTTCCCACAAAAGCCAGAATACAAAATTTAAAGGAAAAAAATAAAAAAAGATAACAATGTGGCCCAAGTTCAACAAAAAATAGTGAAACACAAAAATCACAAGGGAAGAAGGACCAATCAAAAACAAAATATGAAGAAGAGGAAATTTCTCCTATGGAGGCCAAACTAATGAAAATAATTGATTGTTTTCAGGCTATGATGTTAAATATGTCTAAAGGAAGCAAAAAGCACACTGAAAACCACCTAGCAGAAATCAGGAAACAAATGGAGGAACAAAATGAGAGACTCAACAAGTAAGTTAAAAACAACAAAACAAAAAGAGAACTACTAGAACTGAAGAAAAAAGCAATTGAATTAGAAAAAGCAAGAGAGATCCTCAGTAATAGAATGAAAAAGTCAGAAGACAGAAAAAAATGTACTAGAAGACAAAATAACTTATCAAGTCTCAAGAGAAACAAGAGAAATGAACAAATCAAAAAGAACAAACCCAAAAGAAGAGATTCGATTAAGAAATGTAACATTAGAACAATTGGAATCCCTGAGCACAGAAGCAATTTTCCAAGAGATAATTAGAGACAATTCTCCAGATTTGAACAAAGAACCAAGACTGCAAATATAGGAAGCTACAGGAACCCCAATCAGAAGAGACACAAGACTATCAACTCTGTGCCATATCCTAATAAAATTCTTGAATACCAAAGATAAGGAGAGAATTCTGAAAACAGCAAGAGAAAAATGCAATATAACATACCAAGGATCGTTCATAAGAACTAGTGTGGATTTTTCGCCAGAAACTCTAGAGCCAGAAGACAATGGAGCAACATATCTAAAATACTGAGTGAACACAACTGCCAACCAAGAATTCTTTACCCAGCAAAGTCATCATTCAAATACTAGGGGTAAGTCAAGACAGTCCCAAACAAACAGAAGCTATGGGAATTTACCACTACCAGACCAGCTTTACAAGTATTACTCAAGGTAGTACTCCAAATGGAAATACAAGAGCATTAAATAAATATTCTTACCTATTTTTTTTTAGTTATACCTGGAAAAAAATAAGTAAAAAATAAGAGAGACAGAGAGAGCTCCAAAAAAACGCAACATGGGGAATCAAAAAGACCTAGTATGTGATATTTTCAGAGAATAAACTCAGTAACTAAATCCTGCAAGCAATACAACATCAAGTCTATAAGAAATAAACACAAAGTAAACTTATGGAAATTAAGTTGTATATTGATGTTAATGGAGACACAGCAACAGAAATGAGGGAGGGAAGAACATATGAGGAATCAATTTATTATGTTAAGGCTTGTTAGTAAGTATTCACATTTTAAATATGGTTGCATTTTTAAGTTGCATAATGTAATGTATGTAGTAACTACTAAGACATCACCAAGAAAAAAAATTCAGAAGAAGGAAGAAATTAAAAAGACTGTTCACAAGAAAGCAGCCAAATGCAAACAAAAGAAAAATCAAAATTAAAAACAAAAACAAACCGACAAACAAAAACAAAAAGAATAAAGAAGATACAAAACCGTCAAAAAACAAATAACAAATGAGTGAGGGAGATACTTTATTTTCAGTAATAACCTTAAATATAAATGTTCTAAACATCCCATGCAAAAAGGCAGAAAGTGGCAGAATGGGTAAAAAAAAATCATGATCCATCCTTTAGCTGTCTACAAGAAACACATCTTAGACATAAGGACACAAACAGACTAAAAATAAAAGGATGGAGAAAAATATTCCATGCAACCAGTAAACAAAAAAGAGCAGGTGTGCCCATACTGATATCAGATAAAGTAGACTTTAAATCAAAACTTATTACAAGAGATAAAGAAAGACATTATATAATAGTAAAAGAATCAATCCAGAAAGAAAACAACAATTATAAATACATACGCACCTAACAGCAATGCACAAAAACACAGGAAACAAATACTGACAGATGTGAAAGGGGAGAAATATACAGCACCACAATACTAGTACAGGACTTCAACACGCCAGTTTCAATTACGGACAGAACATCTAAAAAGAAGACTTGTAAGGACGTTGACAACTTAAACCACAAGCCAACCGGACCGAATGGACATATATAGAACACTTCACCCAGCATCAGAATAATACACATTTTTTCTTCAGTATAAGTGGATCATTTTATAGAATAGACCATATGCTAGAACACGAAATAAATCTCAACAAATTTTAAAGGACTGAAATCATACAAAGCATTTTCTCAGACCATAATGGTATGATGCTAAAAATCAATAATAGGAAAAGTAAATAAATACATGGAAACTAAATAATATACTGCTAAAAAAGTATTGGGTCATAGAAGAAATCCAAAGCAAAACTGAAAATCCCTAGAATCAAATGAAAATGAAAACAGAAGTTGGTTCTTTGCCATGATCAATAAAATAGACAATCCACTGCTAAACAGAAAAAAGAAAAAAAAAAGGCAAATAATCAAATTAGGAAATGAAATCAGTAACCTTATAACTTATTCAACAGAGATGAAGAAGATAATAAAACTGTACTCCAATGAATTTGAAAACCTAGATGAAATGGACAAATTCCTATAAACATACTGCTTTCTCAAACTGAAACAGAGGAAGAAAATTTAAACAGACTCATTACATAAGAAGAAACTGAAAATGTCATTAAAAACTCCCAACAAAAAAAGCCCAGGACCAGATAGCTACACTGGAGAATTCAATCCAACATTCAGAGAAGTGTTCAAACCAATCCTACGCAATCTCTTCAAAACATATTAGAAGAAGAAACACAACTGCACTCTTTCTGTGAAGCCAGCATAACCTTGATACCCAAACCAGGCAAAGACATTACAAAAAGAGAAAATTACAGCCCAATATCCCTTATGGATATAGATGCAAAATGTTTCAACAAAATTCTAGCCAACAGACTTCAGTAATATATCAGAAAAATCATACACCAGGACAGAGTTCTATTCATACCAGGATTACAAGGGTGGTTCAACATTAGCAAATCAATCAATGTTAATTCACCACATGAATAAAACAAAAGAACCATATGATCATATCAATTGATGCAGAAAAGACGTTCGAGAGGCAGAGCCAACATGGACCTCTAGACAGAAGGGCACATTTGTAACACCAACAGCCAAATTTATATTCAGCGTGCAAAGGATGAAAGCCTTTCCTTTGAGAATGGGAATGAGACAAGGATGCCCATTATTACCACTCTTATTCAACATTATACTGAAGTCCTGGCCAGAGTAATAAGACAAGAAAGAGAAGTAAAAGGTATCCAAATGGAAAAGGAAAAAATAAAATTATATTTATTTGAAAATGATAGGATTTTATGTATAGAAGAAAAAAAAATTTTTTTTATCGAAGACCCTAACAATTCCATAAGAACACTACCTGCACTAATAGAAGAATTTAACAATGTTGCAGGATATAAGATCAACACAAAAGAAATCAGTTGGGTTCCTCTACACTAACAAAGACTTCTCCAAAGAAGAAGTCAAGGAAATACCGTTTACAATAGCCCCCAAATCAATACAATACCTGGGAATTAACCTACCTGGGAACATAAGAGATTTATACAATGTAAATTATAAAACACTATGTAAGAGACTAAAAGAGAGCTAAAAAAATAGACATGCTGTGCTCACGGATTTGAAGACTTAAGGTGATCTTCAGATACCATGCAATCCCAATACAAATCCCAACAACATTCTTTACTGAAATAGAAAAACTAGGAACCAACATTCTTGTGGAAAGGAAATAAACTCCTAATAGCCAAAGCAATATTGAAGAAAAGAACAAAGTAGGAATTCTCACACTCTCCAATATCAAAACATATTATATACAACTACTGTAATTGAAACAGCCTAGTATTGGTTCAAACAAAGACACGTAGATCAGTGGAATGGAATGGAGAACTCAGACTTAAACCCAGCCATCTATGAACGACTGATTTTTGACAGGGGTCAAAGTCCATTCAGTGGGGCATGAACAGTCTATTTAATAAACAATGCTGAAAAAACTATATATACACCTACAGGAAAATGAAAGAGGACCTATACCTCTCACCATTGTTAACCTAAAATGATAAAATTTCTGGGAAAAAAAAAATAGGGAGAAAATTATGGGACCTAAGCTTTTGTAAAAATGGGATAACAAACATAACAAATGCACAAATAGAAGAAAACAAAATAGATTAATGGGACTTCATAAAAGTTAAAAACTTATGCTCATCAAAGGACTTTATTAAAGAATAAATAGACAACCAACAGATTTGGAAAAAAATCTTCAGATAGGATTACCTGATAAGGACCTAATCTTTAAAATCTATAGAAAACTGCAGCGATGCAATGACCAAAAAAAAAAATAAAAACCCAATCACAAAATGGGCAAAGGGCATAAACAGAATCTTTACTGAAGAGAATATCCAAGCAGCCACCACACATTTGAAAAGATGCTCACAATCTTTAGCCATTAAAGGATGTAAATCCAAACTACAATGAGATACTATCTTACCCTGGCTAAAATAGCACTGATTAAAAACAAAAACAGATAACAAGTTTTGGCAAGGATGTGGGAAGATTGGAAACCTTTGTCCACTGTGGGCCTGTAAAATGGAACAATCACTATGGAAAGTAGTATGGCACTTTCTCAAATAACTAGAAATAGAACTACCCCATGATCCAGCAATCTCACTCCTAGGTGTATATCCTAAAACCAAACAAATAAATCCACTGCCGAAAAGTCAATTCCAAACCATAGCAACCTTATAAGACAGAGTAGAAATGCCCCTTAGGGTTTCCAAGGCTGTAAATCTTTACATAAGCACTCTGCTACATTTTTCTCCTTCAGAGCAGCTGGTGGGTTTGAACTGCAAACCTTCCAGTTAGCAGCAGAGCACTTAACCACTACACCACCAGAGCTCCTGCTATATACCCTAAAAATAATGACACTGACAGTCATAAACACACCTATGTTCATTGTTGTTATATTCACAATAGCAAATAGATGGAAATAACTGAAGTGCTCATCAACAGATGAATGGATTAGCAAATTGTAGTATATACATACAAAGGAATACTATGCAACCATAAAGAACAATGATGAGTATGCAAAACATTGTAACATGGATAGACCTGGAGGGCATAATGCTAAGTGAAATAAGTCAAGCATATAAGCATAAATAGTGTATGATTCCTCTTTAATTTGAAGACAAGAATAGATCCAGAAAGAGACCAGTGTTCACTGGTGGTTACCAGAAAGAAGAAAGGAGGAAAGGAAAGTATGCTTTAGATTGTAGAGACTTGTAATTTTTTTTTTTTAGTGATGGGAAAAGTGGCACAAATGTGGATGTAGTAGGCACAGAACAACCAAAATAAAAGCCAGTGTTTGAGCACATATGGATGAGTATAGTTATACTGGTATATGGGCAGGCACAGGAGTATACATAGATGAGAACAGATAGAAATTTGGTTAGCAGTCAAACGTGTAACCACTGTGCCACCAGGGCTCAGAAGTGTCTATAGGCACATGTAAATACAAATATGTGGACGCAGGCACATATATTCATTGAAGACACAAATACGGACATAACCAAACACCTTCAAAGATTGGTTTTCCGAGTTTGAAAGCTTGAACCATGATCTCAGGGGACAGCTCGGTCAATTGGTATAACATAATTCACAAAATTATTATCTGCATTTTAGTGAAATGAGTAGTATCTGAGGTCTTAAAAGCTTGGAAGCAGCCACCTAAGATGCAACTATGGATATCTACTCACCAGGAGCAAAACAGTAAGAAGGAAACCAATAGCTCAGAGAAGAAACTAGTCTACATGAGACACAATTTCATCTACCCTGAGAACAGAAGAACTAGATGGTGCCCAGCTACTACTACTGAACATTCTGAGCAGGGTCACCATAGATGGTCCTGGATAGAACGGGAGAAAAATGTGGAGTGGAACTCAAATTCTTATTTAAAAAAAAAAAAAAAAATCAGATGAACTGGAACAGCAGAAAACAGAGGATTCCATGAAACTATCACTCTGAGGCACTATTTAAACCTAGAATGGTATCTATTCCCTGAGATCCACCTTTAGTGAAATAGCAGAGTGGCACACAAAACAGGATATTACCCGTAAGATTGGTGTTCTACTTGAAAATCATCAGTGTGAGACCAAAGGGTCAACAATTACTCAAAAACAAAGATGCAAAGATAAGAGGGCAGGGAAACTAGAGTACTGGAAATAGAACAAACAGAACACAATTAAAGAGACTTGTGACACATTCTGATAAACGTAACTAATGTCACCAAACAATTTGTGTGGAAATTGTCAAATGGGAGCCTACCTTACTGTCTAAACTTTCACCAAGATTGAATAAAAAACAAAAGAAACAAAAAAATAAATAAATGTAATTTATCCTTAAAGACCCAATTCATTTGGAGAATCACCTGTGATATAATAACTTCACATGTTTCTTAGAAAGATTTCACTGTGCAGTTAACTTCTCCTTTGTAAATCATTTATCAGCTTCTCTGTATTCATACATTGAAGCTTGTCCCTGGGAATGAACTTTAATTCTCACCATCTGTGCCTTGGCGAGGAATGTCCATATTCTTTTAATGCATAAATACATCCTGAATATTTCTCATTCTTCTAGTGGGAGCTGTGAAGCACAGAAAATAATGTTTCAAAGAGGAACCACGAGGGATCATTTATTGCTTCAGCACTTTGAAAAATCTATGAAATTCCTTTACAGCTTCTTTATTATATTTTCAGTGGAACAATTAGTTTGAGTGGCTACAAACACTGAATTTTCATGACCACATTAGCCTTTGAAGCCAAAATTATTGAATGCATTATTCTCTATGCAAAATAGAGTGGGATGTTGTAAGTCTGTGATTAAAAAGCCTGAGTGGCCTCCAACTGGAAAACTAGTTGAGAGTTAATTTCCTAACAGCCTATCTGGTCACACTTTAAAACTCACAAAGTTTGCATAATTCAGTAGCTTGTTCCAGGGATCTATTTTACAAGTCTTGAGAGCAGTAACTCTGACTTTTTATTTTAATATTTAGTAAAGATCTTGCAATGAATATTTCAAGCACAAAAGTAAATCCCTTGAAAAACATAGTTGCAATCTCTAAACATTATAAGACATTCCTGTGCCCATTTCTTCTAGTCCACACTATAATTACCTAATAATGACTGAGAGCACGACTGTGGCACCAACTGAAGTAGATTCCCACTGCTTGACAGAGTGAAAACATGACAGAAATATAATAAAATTATATGGCTTTATCTCTCCTATAGGATATTACATATTTCATACTTTTTTAAATTTTGGGAAGTTCAGGTAATTGATGTGTGTTTTAACTCTGCAACAGGGATCAACAAACTTTTTTCTTTGAAGAAATAGGTATTAAATATCTTAAGATTTGTAACAAATGATTTTTGTGCAAACTACTCAACTCTGTAACACAAAGCAGCCATAGATAAGAGTTAAACAACTGGATGTGACTGTGTCCCCATGAAATTTATTTACAAAAGCACACAGCTGATGGGATTTGGCTCTTAGGCCCAAGCTTACCAGCTCCTATTCGAGACAATAGAATCACTCTCATGTCTCCATTTCCGTAAGCCAAAGCAAGTTTCCTGGTGGAAAGAGCCAGTCATATCAAGAAATGAATAAATTGCTCTCTTTGGAAACACATACTCTATTTCTTACGGGAATGCTGCTTCACTCAGTGGATTTAAACCATAAACCATTTTCTTTCCAATACCTGAAAAGGCAAAAGTCTGTACTATAACCCTTCCTCTCCAATGGAACTAAAATTATCATTAAACAACAAGTATCACACAGAGATCTATTGTAGTCAGTACTGTCTAATAATCGTAGTTTAAACATTCAATAACATGTGTTTTGGTAAAGATTACCTTTTTCTAATTTCAATACTTTCCCCAAGCTAATATTTAGTATAATAGCCTGCTATTTTTAAAATTTTTGTCCATTTCTTCCTAAATATAAATGACTGAAGTCCTAGCAACATAGTATGGAGACATTTATTTCTCAGGATTAATTCCTTCTTGTTTTTTGGATGCAAATATCTCCTCAGTTTCTTAGCAATTCGGCCAAGAATTAAAAATAGATATAATCTAGTCATATGTATATGTATGCATATATCATATGTACATCTG
This sequence comes from Loxodonta africana, assembly GCF_030014295.1. NCBI lineage: Eukaryota > Metazoa > Chordata > Mammalia > Proboscidea > Elephantidae > Loxodonta > Loxodonta africana. Next base: position 98,198,729 of record NC_087346.1, on the reverse strand, counting down.
TGTACATATGTAAATATATTTGTATGTATACAGTTATAAATACATATAGATAATATATTTAGCACTTTTAGATTTCTTGTCCTAGAAGGTGTTTTAAGTATATTCAGTGCTGTGTTGCAAAAAAAATGAAGCTATCTCATTGGGTTTAAATCTAATCATGATAAAAAAAAAAAAAATTTTTTTTTTGATAAATGACATATATTTATATATATTGGGTCATTCCAAGATTTTATAATATATGTTGCAGGGTGACTTGATACACAGTTTCATGGCCAATTGTTTTTGTTGAAAAAATCTAAAATCCTAGCATTTTTTCTTTTTCACAGGATTGAAAAGCAGTTCTTATTTTGTTTTGTTTTTACTCTAACTTTCTTCTTTTTTTAACATAGTTTTAATACTCAGGGAAGAAATAAGAACATATTTAGAAGAAAATATTGTGTTATAGAGAATCTAACCTATCACCACCTGCGTTGTGATGAGCTCACATGAAAAATGGGCTCTTGGAGGGCTGTGTGGTTATTATGTGCCATCGAGTTGATTACAACTCATAGAGACACTATAGGACAGAGTAGAACTGCCTCAAAGGGTTTCCTAGGCTGAAGTTTTTATGGGAGCAAATTGCCAGGTCTTTTCTTCTGCATAGCAGCTGGGTATTCGAACTGACCATGTTTCGATTAGCAGCCAAGAGATTAACCACTGTGCCACCAGGGGTCTTTTAAAGGGCTATGTCATTGTTGTCCTCAGGTGTCTGCAAGTTGGTTTCAACTCATAGTGCCCCTGTGTACAACAGAATGAAACATTGCCTGATCCTGTGCCATCCTCACAATCATTGCTATGTTTGAGCCCATTGTTGCAGGCACTGTGTCAACCCATCTCATTGAGGGTCTTCCTCTTTTTTGCTCACCCTCTAACTTTCCAAGCATGATGTCCTTCAGGGACTGGTCCCACCTGTTAACACGTCCAAAGTATGTCGGAAGAAGTCCTTTCATTCTCGCTTCTAAGGAGCATTCTGACTGTACTTCTTTCAAGACAGATTTCTTCATTTTTTTGGCTGTTGTTGTTCTTAGGTGCCATCCAGTCGGTTCCGACTCATAGCGATACTATGCACAACAGAATGAAACACTGCCTGGTCCTGTGCCATCTTCACAATTGTTGCTATTATGCTCGAGCCCATTGTTACAGCCACTGTATCAATGCAACCACTGAAGCTCTTCCTCTTTTTCACTGACCAAGCATGACGTCTCTTTCCCTCCTGATAACATACCTAAAATATGTGAGATGAAGTCTCACCATCCTTGCTTCTGGATGTACTTCTTCCAAGACAGATTTGTTTGTTCTTTGGCAGTCCATGGTATATTCAGTATTCTTAGCCAACACCATTCAAAGATGTCAATACTTCTTCAATCTTCCTTATTCTTTGTCCAGCTTAGGTGTGCATATGAGGTGTTCGAAATCACCATGGCTTGGGTCAGGTACTGTTTAGTCCTCAAAGTGATGTCTTTGCTTTTTAACACTTTAAAGAGGTTTTCTGCAGCAGATTTGCCCAATGCAAACCATCTTTTGATTCCTCGACTGCTGCTTCCATGAGTGTTGATTGTGAATCCAAGTAAAATGATATCCTTGATAACTTCGATCTTTTCTCCGTTTATCATGTTGTTGTTTATTGGTCCAGTTGTCAGGATTTTTTGGCTTCTTTTTGTTGAGGTGCAATCCATACTGAAGTCTTCAATTTCAGCAAGCAAGCTTGTGTCATCTGCGTATCGCAGGTTGTTAATAGTCTTCTTCCAATCCTCATGCTGTGTTTTTATTCAAATAATAAATAAAAAGGCTCTCAGTAATTAATTGACATTACCAAGTAGAGTTTTACAAGCTTTTTATTTACTTACATAGTGGTAAGGATGCAGATGAATGGGGTAAGGTTTATCATGAGGTCAGTCACCCTCAGACTCCTGTCCCATGGTGAGTTGACATAGGAAACCCCTTCTGCACACATAAGGCTCCAAGTTTGCATTGCAGGTGAAAGACCGTGAAACAAAGGGGCTGAAAGTTTTATTCTTCAGAGAGCATGGGTACAAGGAAATTCATAAGTGGAATGGGGCCTTTGTTCAGCTGCATCTGGCCTGACTACCCTATTGCTAAACTTTGTTTAAATTTAAAAAGCATGGCAGTTCTGTAACCATGGATGGAGGATCAAAAATAACATTTCCTCCCCAACTAGCTACAATATTAATTACTTTGGTACAGTTAAGTGGTCATAGGTGTCATGGACACAGAGAAAGTTACTGTGGGCTTAGAACAGGTAGGTAGCTTTCTCTGGTAGAGGAGACTGGGAGGAAGCGAAAGACCAAATTTTCAATCTTCATACCTGAGAATGCTCTCACCCCAAGATCCCAACTTAGGCAGCCTGGATGGGAACCACTATTCATCAGTCAGTTTGTCCATTTGTGGTAACTTGCATGTTGCTAATGCTGGAAGCCAGGCCACTGGTATTTCAAATACAAGAAGAGCCAGACATGGTGGACAAATTTCAGTGGAGTTTCTAGACAAAGACAAAGAAGAAAGGCCGGGCAAATTATTTCCAAAAATTTACCAATGAAAACCAATTACTTGCTTTGGACAAGTCATAAGAATAAACTGCTGGAGGAGGATATCATGTTCGGTGAAGTAGAGGGCCAGTGAGGGTGAGGGTGATCCTCTGTGAGGTGAATTATGAAAATAATCACAATGATTGACTCAGACGTGCCTGCAGTCATAAGGATAACACAAGACCTGGCAGCATTTTGGATGGTTGTACATGAGGTTGCCATGAGCTGGAGTTGACTCAATGGCAGTTATCTATATAGTTAATCTTTATAGGCCTGGCCATTTCATATCAAAACACAAGATCTCAGAAATGAACTTGTGCGGCCTGAATCAGAAAGCAGATGGTCACAAACCCTGGGAGGAAAACTGAGCACAGTTAGTCTTATCCTAATGTGGTCTGAGCTATGAAACAAATGATAAGTCCTATTATTATTGCTCATGTAGGAAGCTGTATCTTTTCCAGTCACTCAGTTAGGATTGGTGTGTCATTCCCACATGGACTATGCTTCTCGGTCATAGGAATTCTCAGAAAAAAAAGCAGAATCACTTCACTAATGAGTCCTGCTCCAGAATTCTAAATAAATATATATTCTTTTAAAGAAGAGCAGGGAGGATGAAAATGATAGTCTCTTCATTTTTTGATTCATAAGAGAGACTTAGCCTATTATTTTCATTTTAATGCTCTAAGTCCATAGTTTCCCTTGAGATTATTTACTGTTTGTTTCAATTTCAATGCATGAAAGCATTAGAGGTAGGATTTAAAAACTACCTCAAACTATCTAACATTAACAACCAAAATGCCATTGCAGAGAAATGGCTTAAGTCTTACATAATTAACCCATATTCTATATATGTGTAACAATATTTGTTGCTCTTGTTAGGTGCCATCGAGTTGGTTCCAACTCATAGCAACCCTATGCACAACAGAACAAAACACTGCCCGGTCCTGTACCATCCTTACAATCGTTGCTATGCTTGAGCTCATTATTGCAACCACTGTGTCAATCCACCTCGTTGACAGTCTTCCTCTTTTCCACTGACCCTGTATTTTGCCAAGCATGATGTCTTTCTCCAGAGACTGATCCCTCCTGACAACGTGCCCAAGGTATGTAAAACACAGTCTCACCATCCTTGCTTCTAAGGAGCATTCTGGTTGTACTTCTCCCAAAACAGATTTGTTCATTCTTTTGACAGTAACAATATTTAAAAACATTTTTATTTAATTAAATCTTGTGAAATATGCCATAGTTTAAGCTCAGGGAATCAAAGACTATCAATTTGAAAAGTAAATTCTTAAGAATGAAACAGCCAAGTCTCAGAAAAAATAGACTAGCATATGATGATTTTGTTTTAATTCTTTATATGCTTTATCTCTCATTATCTTTGATAAAAATATTACCATTAATTATACATATATTATATGTAGTATAGTGGTTAAAGTGCCTGGCTGCTAACCAAAAGGCCAGGGGTTGGAACCCACCAGCTACTCTGCTGGAGAAAGATGTGGCAATCTGCTTCTGTAAAGATTACAGCCTTGGAAACCCTATGGGGCAGTTCTACTCTGTCATGTAGGGTCGCTATGAGTCGGAATTGACTTAAGGGCAATGGATTATATAGATACAATGCATTAAAAACTTTATACATATGTAAAATTACCAACAGTGTTGCAATACATGTATTTTTATACCTATTGCCATGTATGATTTTAATTTTAAACATAAATAAAGAAATGCTTAGGTTTCACATGCATAAATAGTTTATTGCAAAGTAGCCATGGCAAGGCAGGCAAGTAAGACCTCAGGACACTGATTTAGAACCAGAGAATCAGAATTAACAACTCAATTACGATGCTTGTTCAATGATTAGAATTCAAATCTTTAGACTTCAAGCATCTACATTTTACAAGTGGTTTGGAGAGGAAGGTTTGACCTTGGCTCAAACACAGGGAGGGTCTCTCATAAATAAGTCCAACACAGCTAGGCCAGAGGTTGGTGGCAGGCAGAATTTCAGTACAGAGTCTTAGTACTCAGAGAGAGTCAGACTCTACAATGAAGTTCCATCTAGGTCTTCTCTCAGTGAGTAAGCAGAAATTCAAGATTTATATGTGAATTTTTCATCTTGGCCTCTCACAATAAGGGCCAGTATGGCTTTAAAAGCTAGTATGTTATTATTTTTTTTTTTTCTCCAGGGTTAAATATTAACCAAATGTGGCATCTTTTCTTCAAGGTTGTTTAGACTTATGTCTCAAGGCTAGTTTACAAAGATTAACTATATGTTATATATTCTATCACATTATGCCAACTCAAAGTCAACTGAAAGGTTGTTTACATTCTTCACATGCTTCCCATGCTTTTATGTCTGCATCTAGAAATCACAAAATAATATATATACAGCCTAACTTCAACAAAAAGCCTGACATCTCAACTGTTGAACTGTTATAATAAATACAATTTTTAAATAAATGCAACAATATAGAGTGATATAAATGGCAAACAAGTTTGACCTATGTCAAAGCTTTCAGATAATTTTGTGTATTTTCACATTTATCTTGCATACTAAATTGTATCAATTTTAAAATTTTACAGTAATTAATCAAAAAGACCCAGTGACCATATGTCAGAGTATGCCTAGAACTATCTGGTTTCACATGTTATCTATCCCTGTGTCCTGCTCAAGTTAGCACCTTTAACACAGTAGTATAAATACATCATAGATTTGGTAGACCTTCAACTGTACTTCTGCTAACTTGTCACTTAGTAATACATGAGATTCATGCACAAATGAATAAAGTTAAATCTGAAAGCTGACCGTTGACAACGTGTCTCACTTTTCAAGACCATGTACAGTTGCAATGGAATTAGTGCCCCCTTTTTTTTTCAAGGAGCACATGTAGGATGGTCACTGATAAAACTCAATGTTGTCCTCTGCGAGGGGCTAAAAACAGCTAACTCTATGAGGTGGAGGGTATTAATGGAAGAAATATTTAATATTGTTACTACTGACAGCCACTTGGTGTGGAGACTCTTGGTCCTTAGCCCAACTGTGGAACACAAATCTTCCAGGTGACTTGTCAGTAGGTTCAATAGAAATGTGGGAAGTTGTAGATTAGGTATATTTGAAATATGTGTAGGAAATAGTGGTTGAGCAATCTTGTTAGAAAGTGTATAGACAGTGGTCTGAACACTCTTTTTACAATGGTTTTCTATGGTATAAATCTGTAAATTCACCAGCAGTTTATCATACTATAGTGGCTTGCATGTTGCTGTGATGCTGGAGGTTATGCCACCGGTTTTTCAAATACCAGCAGAGTCTTCCATGGTAGACAGGTTTCAACGGAGCTTCCAGACTAAGACAGAGTAGGAACAAAGGCCTGGTGATCTACTTCTGAAAATTAACAAATGAAAACCATATTAATCACAGAATATTGTCTCAGACTTCTAATCATTTACTTTGGACACATCATCAAGAAGGATCAATCACTGGAGAAAACATCATGTTTCATAAAAAAAAGGTCTAAGTATGGTGTGAGAAATCCTCTGTGTAATGGACTGACACAATAGCCAGAACAATGGACTCAAACATGCCAAGGATCATGAAGATAGCATAGGACTGGGCAACATCTCATTCTGTTATATGTGCGTGGGGTTCCACGAGGCCAAGCCTAGTGGATGGCAACTAACAACAACAACAGATCTATAAATATATTTTTGTAATTTTCTAAAACCATTGCAACAAAATGTTATGGAAGCCATGAGTTAAAAATTATAACTACATATGTAATGACCAATTAAATACTGTATTTCATTTCTAAAGGTAGTTCATGATAAATATTGAATTTTGTTTAAAATCAATTGGATGTCACTAATCAATGTTGACATGGAATGAAGCACACACAAAAAAACAAGGTTTTACTTAACTGATATTAATGACAAGAAACCTTTAAAACCAGTGAATACTGACTTTTTTCCTACAAAATAATGAAGGAATCTAACAAATGAAACAGTAAGAATTCTAATAGCATAATTTGGAATCCTGTCATTGAGTTTTGAGCTATTTCAACCTTAATAGAGAAATCTTTAAATAAAGCTCCTATTTTGATTGAATAAATGTTTTAGTATTGAAATAAAGTATATTGAGAAAGCCTATGACATTGTGACATCTCAATCTGCCAAAATTCAGAAGAATTATAAATAGGGGCAATTTATGTGACAAGCTTGTTCTTTAAAAATTATTTGTATCTAGGACCCATTTGCTTTACTTCCCTTTATATACCGCAACCATCTGTACTTCTTTCCTTCATTGTGGCCTGGGGTGGAAAGGGGCTATGGGATAGGCACAGCTTCCAGAAGTCTGTGCAAAAGGGAACAATGTTATCTATTGTGCTACATCTGGGATTCTCATAAATTTGAATTAATATAGTGTGAAGGGCAGAGGAGAGGAACACCTGCTTCCCTGGGTCTGGGGCAAAATTTCATCCAAATCCTATTTTTCATCTATGTAATTTTATTTACTTATTTCTTATCATTTTTAAATCTTACACTAATGCAAGCACTATATTCAATCTTATGAGAAATGCAATATTCCAGAGAGAAGTGCCGGTTTATTCTATGTTCACAGTGTCTCTGTTAATTACTTTGCTGCCTAGTAATAGGGGCAATTGTTCCAACAGAGAAACCCAATGAGTCTTCAGTAGATTCCTTAAGGGACAGAGTGTGGCCTGGAGAACAAAATCTTCTGTCTGTAAAACTAGCTGTTCTCACTGCCCCATGTCATCAAGTTTGCTTTGCTATTTAGTGATATTTCGGGGGCTTAGGAAAATAATAGAATCAATATTTCTGTATGACAAATAATTGTATTCAGACATGGAAAACAATAAACAGAAGATTTTGAGTGTTCTCTGGAGCCAAAAAAGTTGGTGTTATGTAAGTATATTGAATTAGACAGGAATGCTAACAAAAATAATGAGGACAGTAAATTTATCAACCAAGTGTTTAATGATAAATCAAAAATTTGCACGTTTCTGAGAATGTCTAGCAGATGATGAGCAATGTTGATATACTGGAAAATCTGTGACTATATTATGTGCTACAATGATATTAAATTAACTGTACATCATTTATTAAAAATCAGAAATGGGAATAAATACCTACTTAAAGTTTCCTTACCTCCATTGGTCCTATATTTTTTTATTCTTCCACTGAAATGTATCTATTCATAGGTTCAAATGAAATTAAAATAATAATAATGATAATAAAAACCTTGATTACCAAACTTAAAGAAAAAAGAAAGTTCCTGCTCAGTAGCCTCTGACTCATGGCAACCCCATGTGTGTCAGAAAAGAACTGTACTCCACAGGGTTTTCAGTGGCTGATTTTTTGAAAGTGGATCACAAGGACTTCTGGAGGCTCCTCTGTGTGAACTCGAATTTCCAAACTTAGGGTTAGCATCAGAGCATGTTAGCTGTTGGCACTATCCAGAAACTCCTAACTCAACTTAATATGCAAAAAAAAAAAAAAAATCCTTTGTCATAAGATTATAATTGAATTTTTTGTATTTTTACTACCTAGATCCCTCGTCTATCTTAATGTAAATCAAGTTTCTATTGCTTTGCTGAATGAGAACAATTGGGCTAAAAAACCATACTGTACTATAGAAGTAATTTCTGTCTTATAATAATAGATGGGGCTGTATCATACTTTATTTTTTCTTATCAGTCTACTGTTAATTGAATCCTCTGCTTCAACAAATTTAACCCACAATATACTAGGTGATCAAAAAGACAATAGTAGAAATATACTTATCTAACCATATGACTAGACTCTAATTGGGAAAATTGTAATTCCACATCCATTCAAAGTAATTGCAGTCTAGAATGAAAAACACAAGTCATTATTACTCTATATCTCATTATAGGAAAATTTGAATTGAGTGAAATGCAACACAGACACTTTCATCCCTTCTCCCTTTATTTTTATTCCTTTTGATATTTATGATCTGGGAACTTGGCTCAACTTCTACAGCCTTCTCCCATCCCAAACCTCTAATCACACTTCTTTCTCAGGCAATACTGGACAACATTTTCTAAGAAGGGAAAATAATTTCTTTTTTTCTATTAAATTATAGTCATAAAAGAGACAAAGAATAAAATCATTTGAGGTTTAAAGGTTGCAATTATTCCTTTAAAAGGTACAATTTAGAGTGTTTCTTCTAGAAGACAAATTACGTTTGATAATTACAATCCAAATAATTTAACACCTATTCTTTCTTAAATATAAATTATTTTTCCAATTTCACAGAACCTGTAATAACCCAAATGACTGGAAATGTTTCAAAGTTGCAAAGAGAGGGAGAACTGGCCTAAACTTCTGTTTCAGGTTTATCAGGTTTTTTCAAACTCACATATTAGAGAAGCCTGTAGAGTTAGTGGAGGAACCTCACAGAGGGGCATTTTACCTTGCTTTCACTTTTCACTACTCTTGGCATAAATGGCATGCCAGTCACTTTTTATGGCTCTGGACCTCAGAGGTAAGGTGTTATTCCAGTTCTAATGAATTTAGTGTCAAGGTGGGTCCCTTTTGAAATGTGTGAAGCTCAGCAGCCTGGAGTTAGAGCCTCATTGTTGTGTAGGTGGAGCATTCTGTTTATTAGGTGCAGCTTCCTGAACGTGTAAGTTTTGTAAGCTTTTGCCTTTTTTTCTTTATTTCTGTGAGATAAAGCTTGCAGGCATAAATTATGGCTTCCCTGTGTGATAGGGAAACCTTAGTGTTGTAGTGGGTAAGTGCTACGGCTGCTAACCAAGAGGTCAGCAGTTCAAATCGCGCCAGGCACTTCTTGGAAACTCTATGGGGCGGTTCTGCTCTGTCCTACAGGGTTGCTATGAGTTGGAGTTGACTTGATAGCAGTGGGTTTGTTTTTGTTTTTTGGTTTTTCTGTGTGATAGTTAGTTAACCCTGATGGGATTGTTTTGGTTTTCCTGTGTCACATTTGGAAAACCAGAGGTTCCCCATATAACCTAATGGAAAAGTGCCAGCAATTAATTACTTATCTAGCTCCCATTTTTCTAGCTCCCATTGGTATGTTGTCATACCACAGATTGGTGGCACCAGTGAACCACTCACCTCATTGGTGGCTTGTATTAGTAGATCATGTTCCTCAAAATCCATATTACCACTAGCAATTTAAACACACTCAATTAGTAAGCATGCATTCCAATACTGAAAACACATACCATCAAAAAAAAATTAGGAGAACAAATGTAGTAATGAAAGCGTTATTTTCTGACATGTTTTAAAAGTCTAATAGGTCAGCTACATGATTTAGGGTAAATGGTTTAAAATCTCTGGATATTTATTTAGATTAGTATAAATATACTACTGATAGAACATTTACTTTGAGCCAGGCACTGTTCTAGGCATTATCTATATATTTTTTCTTATATAAGTCTCATGCCAAATTCATGAGTTAAGTATAAATTCTCTATTTTATATATACACTGAGATTCAGATAAGTTAATGCAATTTGCTCAAGGTCAAATAAAAGCAACAAAGCTAAGATTTGAAATTAATGTCTTTTAACTTTATTACTTTGCATCACTTTATTAAAAAAGATCTGTGTGTAAATAAAAATGCACTTGGTTTGTGCTCAATACATTTTAACAGTTATTATTCATTCTTCCATGAAGAATTTCAAGGACAAAATTTTGGTAACAGGAGAATTTGTCTAGTATTTATTTTCTTTTTTCTTAGCTTGTTTCTGATCAATGTAACCTTTTAATGATAGATTATAACTATGAAACTATTTTACATAATGAAGGGAACCTGCATTTCCCTTTTTACAAGAATTATGGAATTTATTAAGTAGTATTTAATCTCAAGAAATCATACCTGTGCTCAAACACTTGCTTAATCCCTTAGTAATACAGACTTGAGCAAGACATCTATTCTTTCTGAGGCTCACTTTTCTGCAATGTCAGATAATGAATGCATAACAGGCTAAATGTGTGCTGATGAGGTAATACCCCACGCTGGCCACAGTGCCAAACATTTAATGGGCATGCGTATTGGACAGGTTAGTTACTATGCAGGTCCTGCCCAAATCTTCTTCTACTTCTAATTTTCCATTCGTAACTCCTCAGGGAAGCTGTGTCAAGCTTCTCTTTACAAAGAAATAACTAAAGATTGAATCTGGTATATTGGTGACTACCTGAGCTGAGGCTAGCCTTTACGTAAGTTAGTTGGCCAACTGCTTTGTGACCAAAAGTGCTGATAAATAACTAACACAGCCAAATGAACTATCTCTCTGCTGAGGGATATGCAGAAACTTGATTAGATTATATATTAGAGAAGTCTTGAAGAGAAGAAAGAGAGGAAGACAGAAAGACATAAAGAAAGAGAGATGAATAAATTATGACCATGAAAGCAATGAAGTGGGATTAACCTACTTATAAAAAAAAAATATATGATTAGCGAAGTCTTGAAGAGAAGGAAGACAGAAAGACATAGAGAGATGAATAAATTATGACCATGAAAGCAATAAAGTGGGATTAACCTACTTATAGCACTGATTTAATTCCTCATTTTTTTTGTTTGTTTACTTCCACTGTCAGAGTGTGTGTGTGTGTATATATATATATATATGTAACATAAACCTTATCATCTGAAACCAGACAGAATGAGTCTCTACTCAACATAGTGATATTAGCATATTAGTAACCAGCCCTCACAGGAGACTTGGGCTTTCTGCAACAGAAGAGCGGAATGAGAGGTGTTAAGGTCCTCCATTCCATGACTGGATGTTAGAGGACTGAGATCTGTGGAGAAAAGGCAGTTCATAAACAATTTCATCTTTTATAATGTTGGATCAAGTATTGGCCTCCATAGGTAAGGTTTTGACAGTAGGGAATATTTTGCAAACACTGCTTTACTTCGTTTATAATGGAACAAGCAAAGAAAGCAGGAATGCTATTCTACAGTTTCCACGTTGAACACTTTAACAAGAGAAAAAACAGATCCATGTCTTAAGATATCTGAAAAGAAATAGTTTCTAGAAACTAAAAATTTCTAAAAAAAAATTTGTCTGGCTGATTGACAGGAAGCTGATTTCCAAGTTTATTGAATACACAAGCTAGTTAGGTTTCTGTCGCTAAAATTCAAACCTAATTAATCAGATTTATTAATATCCTTACGTATATTATTCTAACATTAATGATAGATTATAACTACGATAATATTTTACATAATGGGTGAAGGAAACCTGCATTTCCCTTATTTCAGGAAACCCTCACTTTTCCCTCTCTCTCTTTCTTTCTCTTTATGTTGACTAATGAGAACGCGTTACTTTCCATCCAAGAAAGCCCAGCTAATATGAGGTTCAACAAATATTAGTTATTTTCATTTCACACAAATCAGCAGTAATAAAAACAAAAAAAAAACAACAACAAACATAATGTATCTCACTAGTTACGTAGTGTATTTTTGGGCTTTTTAAATAGTTCCAAATATTTCTTGCTTGATGTTGATGTTTTTATTCATGTGTTCATATCTTTAGCTAGGGTGCTAACCATAAGTTCAGCAGTTCAAATCCACCAGCTGCTCCTTGGAAACATTATGGGTCAGTTCTACTCTGTCCTACATGGTCATTATGAGTCGGAATTGACTCTATGGCAGTGGGTTTCGTTTTTTGTTTATTTGTCTTTTACCCAAGCATTGTGACTGCTACAAAGAATAAGACACAGCTTTAGACATAAAGGGTAAAATTATCTAAAGGGAAGGTATTATGGATTGAATTGTGTACCCCAAAAATATGTGTCAACTTGGCTAGGCCATGATTCTCAGTATTGCGTGGTTGTACTAGTACTATTTTGTGATCTGATGTGATTATACTGTGCGTTATAAATTCTAAACTCTGTGATGTTAATGAGGCAGGGTTAGAGACAGTTATGTTAATGAGGCAGGACTCAATCAATGGGTTTAGGGATCGGACTGTATCTTAACTCAAGCTCTTTGAGATGTGAAAGAGAGAATTGAGCAGAGAAGAGAAGGGCCTCATACCACCAAGACCAGAGCCAGGACTAGAGTGCTTCCTTTGGACCCAGAGTGCCTGCACTCAGATGCTCCTAGAAGACTGATATCAAGGACCTTTCCCCAGAGCCAACAGAGAAAGAAAGCCTTCCTCTGGAGCTGGCCCCCTGAATTCAGACTTCTAGGCTCCTAGATTGTGAGAGGATAAATTTCTGTTTGTTAAAGCCATTCACTTGTGGTATTTCTGTTATAGTGGCACTCAATAACTAAGACAGAAGATTTGCAGGCAAATGGACAATTGCAACACTAGAAAAAAGATGCCAGCAGTATATTGTGGAAGCACAGAGAGAAGACTAATTCTATAAGAAAACAAACAAAAAACAGACTGTATAGTCAATTATTTAAGAATTTGGCCTCCAAATATAATTTGTTTAGATTAATAATATCTGTTCATACATTTCTCTATTAATAAAAAATAGTTTCACATGAAAACCAGCCTTCAAATTGCCAATTAATTTAATAGTTGGTTTAGGTACAACAAATAACAACAAAATTATGGTTTCTGTATGGAAAACCTTTATTTTATTTTATTTTTTTAGCTTTATGGGAAGTGAAGTAATAGTAGATGTATATAACTTATTTAAAAAAAAATCCTATTTAAAAAGGTGAAAAGTAGGAAATTTTGTAAAGATGGAAATGTCATTTTTTTTTACTCGATGCTCATAAACACTCCACAGAAAGGCCTTGTTCACACCTACATAAGAAATACGCTAATAGAATGAAAGGAGAAGATAGATGTTTATGTAGGAAATCATTACAATGGTAAAAACAAACAAGGAAGTATATAAAAGTATCCTGGTGAGTAAGGAGCTAGCGTTGAGGTATTTTCTGCAATAGTGTGCCCACTGTTTTATCTGGTTGCATAAGTTTCTGTAAAACACAGTAAAAAGGCATAAATTTAACAGTGTTTCTAATTGATGAAAAAATCACCAAGCACTGTAAATCTTGTCCCAGCATCTGCTTATTCCTCTATTTTTAGAAATGATTAAAGGACATATTACTTAAACTTTGGCTATGGGAAGAAAACCTGAAAAAATGTGTATATATATGCATATTTATATACGTATGCGTATATATACATACATATATACATATACATACGTAAGTATATATATATACATATTTGCAAATTATACATATTTGTGAAATATACATATGCATATATATACATATGTATATATATGCATATGTATATTTCAAAATTTATTTTAGTCTTCTTCACCCCTCAATTGATAATTTTAAAATATGATGTAATATTACATTATTTCCATTACCAAACATAAAAAAAACTTCTCCCTTTGAGAAAAATATGTATTTTCTGTGTTGTTAACTAATTTTTAAATTGTTTAGATTGAGAAACTTGTTTTGACAAAATATGAAATGACAAGCAAATATGTTTTATACCAGCAATTGGAGTTTTATTCAACTTTTCAATTATATTTGTAATTTTTTAAAGTCACCCACATATAAGTTTCAGCAGCTAGTGCTTAAATGCTACCAAATATGCCTCTGATTTATATGATTTTATAGATACAGAAAATTGACATTTTTAGTTGTTATCTCATAAATCAAGGCTTCAAGCAATGATGAAAGTCAGGATCCTTTGTCCCAAAGCCCTAACTTTAATTACTCAGGCCACCTTTCACCTTGACAAGTGAAAGTGCTTTCAGAGGAAAGACGCAGACTTCATAGTTTTTATAGAGTGGTTATGAACATGATTTTGACCTGGTGACATTTACATGGACTAAGTTACATGATATTTCCAAGACTGGCTGAAGTTAATTTATGGGACTAAAATGATTTAAAATGCTGTGACAGGAAATGGGAAAAAGCAAAAATGTTTCCTGGAGCTCCATTCTCCTGTTCTTCAAATTAGGGGCGAATGCAATTTGCCCAGGTGCAGTCCTGCACTGAGTCAGTTGTATCCCGTTGATGTCCCTCCCACCATCTGTTCCCTCTCCTGTTACTAGCTGCTCATGTTGGGGATGGTATGTTGTCAGAGATGGTGTTATAAACACCAAAATCTCCTGAATTTGTCTCCATATTCAGTGGAAATATATTAATAGTCTTACCTCGTTTTACTTTCAGAGAGCAAAAACACAGTATAGGTGGACTTCCGCTAATAAATACAAAGTGCAGAACATATATTACTCTACAAAAAAAAAAATTAAGTGCTGCTTTATGAAAGGATTGTTTACTCCAAAAAGAAATTTATTGTATACTAGTGAATGCATTTTAATGATATAATTTTAAAAATATCAGTTTACACCAAAAATTAAGAAAAATATTTTAAAACAATGGGTAAAAGTCATTAATAATAAAAAAGTAAACACCCAGTGTGTACATTTGAGTAAAATAAACACATGTATAACTGTGTCAACAAAAACCATTTGTATCCACACATAGAGCTAATCTGAAACAAACCTGAATAAGACTGCTTCATTTTTGGTATGAATCTAAGATTTGGAAATAAAATTTCAGGCCATGTTATAGGCATCAAAAAAAACATAAGTAGACTTAATATGGATTGTAAAGTTCTTGAAAGGTTTGCAATTTTATATAAAAATATCAAATATTGAAATTCTCAACAAAAGATAATTGCAAAATCTTTTCTTTGTGATATTTTTAGCATTATTACATACAGCAGCCAATCAGAACTAAGAAAGTACACATTTTAGAAGGCTATTGGATAAATCTGTGGTACATACCCACTGCCATCGAGTTGATTCTGACTCATAGAGACCCTATAGGACAGAGGAGAGCTGCCTTATAGGGTTTCTAAGGCTATAAATCTTGACAGAAGCTGGCTGCCACATCTTTCACCCAGGGGACAGCTGGTGGGTTCGAACCACAGACCTTATGATCAGCAGTTGAGTGCTTTATCCACTGTGGCACTGGGGCTGCTCTGTGGTCCAAAAAAAACCCAAAACCAAACCCATTGCTGTCGAATCGATTCCGACTCATAGTGACCCTATAGGATAGAGTAGAACTGCCCCATAGTGTTTCAAGTAGCGCCTGGTGGATTTGAACTGTAGACCTTTTGATTAGCAGAGGCTACAGTTAACTACTACACCACCAGGGTTTCCTGTTCTGTGGTGGGTGCTTCAAATTCATCCTGGGGTTCTATAGTAGATGGGGCTATGTTGGAATGTATTTATTCTATTTTTTCACGTCTTTCTAAGAAAAGATCCAATGAAGGTAATATTGGTTAAAATACATTTTAGTAACTTAATAAATATATTTTATTCCATTTAGTAGATTCAAAATATTGAAAATATGTGTTAAGAGGAGCTACCAGAGCTCTGCTTGCTTTATGTATCACAGCCTTTATTCTGCAACTAGACACAAAGCCATCTTTATCAGGATTTAATAGGAGCTCCTGCCATCCCTACACACACCAAAATTACCTGAAAAGCTTCTCAAAATGAAAGTCATATATTCTTTAATATGGCCTAATCTTTCTCCCTAACAAAATTTCCTAAATCTTCACTACTTCTCCGAATCTGCCGCTCACTTTGTTGCTCTTACTGAAACACCGCTGTCCCCTGAGGCTAATGGTTCCCCTGCAGACCTTTTAGAAGGTGACCGTTTTGCTTACAACCCATATGCCATAATGCCCACCATGAGATTTGTATGTGCTCCCTCTCTCCCTACCCTGTGCCCTTTAATCTTTGTTGCTACAGTCTCCAAGAGATGGTATGCTTTTCTTTCTGTTCAAGTGTAGCGATCTCAAAGTTCTTCACCATGATATGGAGCTTAGTTATTCAGATAAGTAATTCAGTCAATGGTTCATAACATTTGGACCACCTTCAATTTTGTCTTTCAATATTTGTTGACACTAAATTACTGCTGTGGTGGGATTCTTGTATATGGCTACACTCTGAGATTGAAAAATGGATTTCTCTGAATTTATCTGGGTTATACAAGTATCAAATATTTTTGAATATTCATGAACCTATGACTCTACAATATCAATTTTAAAACATCACTCTACATCTTCATGTCTAGCAACCCCTAGCCTTGATCTCTTGAAAATCTTACCTGTAGTTTATCCAGGCAAAATTGATGTTATTTATACCTTTCATAGTTTTGTTCCCCCTTTCTCTTGCACACACTATTCTCTTCAACTGACCATTTATAGGGATAACTGCTAGTCTATTTTAAAACTCAGTCTCCTTGTATGGGAGAAGCCTTTGTTTTTTTGAATCTTGCGTTCAAGACTGGATAAGGTGAATTTACTATTAAGGCCTGTTTCATAACAATCTTTATATTGCAAGTTTCCAGTACCTGAACTCAACTGATGCTTAATAAAATAATGTATGAAAGCCTGTGAGACTGGCTGGAAAAAAAAAAAAAAGTTTCTGCCAATTTATGGAGGAAGAAAGCTAAGAAGAAAGTAAATAAATTAAAAAAAAAAAAGTGACAGATAATGCTGATTGGCTACGCAACAACAAATGCCTGTTTCTTACTTGCATTCTTTTTATGCAGTAATCCATAGCAACATCCTATGTTTCATGGAATAACGCATATTGGCTCTATGAAATTATGGAGTCCCACCTTCACTTGCCAGTAATCAATCATCTTAAGGATAGACAAATAACCTACTTCTAATTAAATTTTTTTTTTTTTTTTTTTTAATATTTGAGTCATAAAGGGAATTAAGTTGGGAATATCTTAGTTATCTAGAGCTGCTATAACAGAAATACCACAAGTGGATAGCTTTAACAAAGAGAAATTTATTTTCTCACAGTCTAGCAGACTTGAAGTCCAAATTCAGGGCATTAGCTCCAGTGGAAGGCTTTCTCTCCCCTGGGCTCTGGAGGAACGTCCTTCTCATCAGTCAGCCTCTGGACTAGGAGTTTCTCCAAGCAGGAACTCCAGGTCTAAAGGACACATCCTACTCCTGGTGCTGCTTTCTTGGTGGTATAAGGTCCCTTGTCTCTCTGCTCGCTTCTCTCTTTTATATCCCAAAAGAGTTTGGCTCAAGACACAATCCAAACTTGTAGATTGAGTCCTGCCTCATTAACATAACTGCCATTTATCCCACCTCATTAACATTATAGAGGTAGAATTTACAACACATAGGAAAATCACATCAGATGACAAAATGGTGTACAATCACACAATATTGGGAATCATGGCCTAGCCAAATTGATACACATAATTTTAGGGAACACAATTCAATCTATGATGGGAGTTCTAGGAAACTTTTTTCCTCTCTGATAAAAAAAGATACATAGGATAAACAGCCTTATCCTCTATTCAGGCATTGTTTTGTGAGGAAATGATGCTCAGAGCTTACTGCAACCCTCTTGTAACCAAAAGCACGGACCTAGAATGTAGCAGTGAAATCGCCTCAGATGCTTAATTTGTTCACCTTCTGTATCAGAACTGGAACTTCTCGTACATGGACTACTTATTACATGGAAATGTACAATTCTACTATTTAACCTACTTTAAGTCTGTTAAAGTAGGTTTCTTGTAATTAGAGAGATTCTACCAAACGTATCAACAATCATGAAAATGACAGAGGACCAGCCAGAATTTTTTTCTGTTATATATAAAATCAACATGAGTCAGAGCCGACTTGACAGCAACTAACAATAACAACAACCTGACCCAGGGTGGGCAGTGGTGATTCAGTGGTTGAAATCTCCCCTTCTATGCAGAAAACCTGGGTTCGATTCCCGGTCACTGCACCTCATGCACAGTCACCACTAGTATGTCAGTGGATGCTTGCATGTTGCTATAATGCAGGTTTCAGTGAAGCTTCCAGACTAAAATGGGCTAGGAAGAGAGGTCTAGATAGCAATCTACTTCATAATGAATAAGCCAATGAAAACCCTCAACCAAATATAAGCATGTCCCAGGATTAGGCAGTGTTTCATTTCCTTGTGCATGGGTCCCCATGAGACTAGGAGGCAATTTGACAGCAGGTAAAAACGATGTTTTTTGTTTTTTTTTTAAAAACAATAACCTGATACAGAAAGCTAGTAACGGCAAGTAACAATAGATTGTCTGTTCAGAAACAGGTCTCAAGTGTGCCTTTCAAAAATACCACCTTTAATCGGAGGCCTATTGCACACATTTTCCAGGTTTCCTTGGTCCTTTCATCCTGCCAGCACTATCTATGATGGTAACTTTTTATTTGCCCATGGAGGTATTTCCTTTCTTTGCTTTCCTACATCAGAAGTTCATTGTTGTGTGAAAAGATACTAAGATCTCTGAGAGAAAGTGGTGCAAAGCAAACCCATGTGTCTGTAGATAGCTAAACTATTATAAAAGTCATGACCAGTGCACTGGATAAATCAGCAATCAAACTGCTGTGTTAAGGCCTATGGCATTTTTAAAGCTTATTATTTCTCCCTAGAAAGGGTCAACGATCTTAATATCTTAATGTGGAGAATGGTTTCTTCCATTTGAAGGAATTGCATTTTTATTATCAGGTGTTAATATAAAGCGTCTTTTCGCCCACCTTCACTGCTCCCTCCAAACCTCTAAAATTCTTAGATCATTGCTAAAACGGTAGCTTTTTCTGTATTAGACATAGGAAACACCTTAACCACCATGCATGGAGTGCATGAAAATGAATGTATGGACGGGTAGATGTGCGTGAATGTATTGTGATTGTGACATTTTGATTGCCATTGAATGACTCTTATGAACTAACAGACCCAGAAAATTGTGTGGGGTAATTGGTATTTGAATTTATACTTAATTTCCACTGTAGAATGTGGCCCAGTGGAGCATTTTAAGAGTTTACAAATAGAACTTAAAATCTCTGTGCCTTAATTATTCCATCCATAACATTTGTATAAAATCAGCTACTTAACGATGATGCTATCATAATTGGAAACACTACCTTCAAAGAAGCAGAAAACCTTATTGTTAAATGGCACACAATGACTAACCTAAGCAGATACAGGTAAATTAAAAAAAAAAAATGTAAATCTAGTATAGCAAAAGAGCAAAAAAAAAAAGATTTTGAATGACCAGTTCATTCCTGAAATACCTTTTACTAAAAAAAAAAAAAACAAACAAACTTCATTTCATTAGGAGATTCAGATTTAAAACATACAAACTCCATTTTTTAAATGACAAATCCCCCTATGGATTAGATAATTCTGCACACTTCAATTTACTTTGTGCCCTTCCTGTAGCCCAAGTCAGACTGCTTATTCTCATGCTAAATTCCATTCCACACCCTGGAGAATAATGATGGTTTACAAAAGTGGTTGAATTAGTGTAATACCTCTTTGTCACATAAACATTTATTTATTTATTATTCAAGGTTTATATTATATTCGTAGGTTGTTCTGCTTCCCATGAGCCACAGGTTTTTAATGGTTGGAGTTGCTACAGAAAACCATCCTTGCAAGTTTGTTTGTTGATATAGTTAAGCTATAAATCATAGAGATTGGCATTAGTCAGATCTAGATTTTTGTTTAAAGAATAGTATCAGCATTTTTTTTTTTTATCAGCATGTAGAAAATTTAGTTTAAAACTTATGCCATTTGAAAAAATGCATGGTTCTCCGGTAAGAATACAGGCATCTCATTAATCAGCTTGCCCTGAATCCTCTAAACTATGATATAGAACTATCAATTCACCTACAAAGAAAAGAAAGGAATCTGACCTTTAAGTTGTTATACATTCTATATTCCCAACCAAAATTTATGAGGATTCAAAAGAATTGATTTTATCACTCTGTATTGTTGTTGTTGTTGTTAGGTGCCATCAAGTCAGTTTCGACTCACAGTGACCCTATCTACGACAGAACTAAACACTGCTGGTCCTGCGCCATCTTCACAATCGTTGCTATCTTTGAGCCCAATGCTGTAGCCCCCTTGTCAATCCTTCTCCTTGAGGGCCTTCATCTTTTTTGCTGACCCTCTACTCTGTAACACTTTGTATCATTCTGTATTAAAAAAAAAAAAAAAAACCAAATCCACTGCCATGGAGTAGATTCCAACTCAGAGCAACCCTAGAGTACAGAGTAGAACTGCCCCATAGAGTTTCCAAGGAGCGCCTGGCGGATTCGAAATGCCGACCTCTTGGTTAGCACCCCTAGCACCTAACCACTGTGCCACCAGGGTGTAAATATACCAACAGTCAGGAAGATGGTACAGGACTGGGCAATATTTTGTCCTGTTGTGCATGGGGTTTCCATCAGTCAGACTCAATTCAATGGCAACTAAAAAGATACGCCTTAATTTATTGATATTTATGTAATACAGAATGATACTTTACTTACATATATCTCAATAAATTATGTAATATATATGTAATACAGAATGATATTTTACTTACATATATAACAATAGATTAAGCCATATCCTTTTAGTTGCCATCGAACTGATTCTGACTGATGGAAACCCCACACATAACAGGACAAAATATTGCCCAGTCCTGCACCATCTTCATGATTGTTGGTATGTTTGAATTCATGGCTGCAGCTATATCTTAGCCGGCATAATGTATAACCTTAAATAATAGACAGTGAGGGTCTCCCTTTCACTTAAATGTAACTGTTGTTATTGTTAGGTGCCATCAAATCGATTCCGACTCATAGCGACCCTATGCACAACAGAACGAAACACTGCTCGGTCCAGTCCTGTGCCATCCTTATAATAGTTGTTATGCTTGAGCTCATTGTTCTAGCCACTGTGTCAATCCACTTTGTTGAGGGTCTTCCTCTTTTCCGTTGACCCTGTACTCTGCCAAGCCTGATGTCCTTCTCCAGGGACTGATCCCTCCTGACAACATGTCCAAAGTATCTAAGAGGCAGTCTCACCATACTTGCCTCCAAGGAGCATTCTGGCCACACTTCTTCCAAGACAGATTTGTTCGTTCTTCTGGCAGTCCATGGTATATTCAATATTCTTCGCCAACACCACAATTCAAAGCCGTCAACTCTTCTTCTGTCTTCCTTATTCATTGTCCAGCTTTCACATGCATATGATGTGATTGAAAATACCATGGCTTGGGTCAGGCACACCTTAGTCTTCAGGGTGACATCTTTGCTCTTCAACACTTTGAAGAGGTCCTTTGCAGCAGATTTGCCCAGTGCAATGCGTCTTTTGATTTCTTAACTGCTGCTTCCATGGCTGTTGATTGTGGATGCAAGTAAAACGAAATCCTTGACAACTTCAATCTTTTCTCTGTTTATCATGATGTTGCTCATTGGTCCAGTTGTGAGGATTTTTGTTTTCTTTACGTTCAGGTGTAATCCATACTGAAGGCTGTGGTCTTTGATCTTCATTAGTAAGTGCTTCAAGTCCTCTTCACTTTATCAGCAAGCAAGATTGTGTCATCCGCATAACACAGGTTGTTAATGAATCTTCCTCCAATCTTGATGCCCCATTCGTCTTCATATAGTCCAGCTTCTCGTGTAATTTGTTCAGCATACAGATTAAATAGGTATGTTGAAAGAATGCAACTCTGACGCACACCTTTCCTGACTTTAAACCAATCAGTATCCCCTTGTTCTGTCCGAACAACTGTCTCTTGATCTGTGTAAAGTTTCCTCATGAGCACAATTAAGTGTTCTGGAATTCCCATTCTTCGCAGTGTTATCCATAGTTTGTTATGATCCACACAGTCGAATACCTTTGCATAATCAATAAAACACAGGTAAACATCCTTCTCGTATTCTCTGCCTTCAGCCAGGATCCATCTGATATCAGCAGTTGATATCCCTGGTTCCGCATCCTCTTCTGAAACTGGCCTGAACTTCTGGCAGTTCCCTGTAGATATACTGCTGTAACAGTTTTTGAATGATCTTCAGCAAAATTTTGCTTGTGTGTGATATTAATGATATTGTTCTATAATTTCCACATTCGTTTGGATCACCTTTCTTGGGAATAGGCATAAATATGGATCTCTTCCAATCAGTTGGCCAGGAAGCTGTCTTCCATATTTCTTGGTATAGACGAGTGAGCACCTCCAGCGCTGCATCTGTTTGTTGAAACATCTCAACTAATATTCCATCAGTTCCTGGAGGCTTGTTTTTTGCCAATGCCTTCAGAGCAACTTGGACTTCTTCCTTCAATATCATCAGTTCCTGATCATATGCTGCCTCTTGAAATGGTTGAATATCGACTAATTCTTTTTGGTATAATGACTCTGTATTCCTTCCATCTTCTTTTGATGCTTCCTGCATCATTTAATATTTTCCCCATGGAATCCCTCACTATTGCAACTCGAGGCTTGAATTTTTCCTTCAGTTCTTTCAGCTTGAGAAATGCCAAGCGTGTTCTTCCCTTTTGGTTTTCCATCTCTAGCTCTTTGCACATGTCGTTGTAATACTTTATTTTGTTTTCTCGAGAGGCCCTTTGAAATCTTCTGTTCAGTTCTTTTACTTCATCAATTCTTCCTTTTGCTTTAGCAGCTTGACGCTCAAGAGCAAGTTTCAGAGTCTCCTCTGACATCCACCTTGGTCTTTTCTTTCTTTCCTGTCTTTTCAGTGACCTCTTGCTTTCTTCATGGATGATGTCCTTGATGTCATTCCACAACTCGTCTGGTCTTCGGTCACTAGTGTTCAATGTGTCAAATCTATTCTAGAGATGGTCTCTGAATTCACGTGGGATGTACTCAAAGTCATATTTTGGCTCTCGTGGGCTTGCTCTGATTTTCTTCAGTTTCAGCTTGAACTTGCATATGAGCAATTGATGATCTGTTCCACGGTCGGCCCCTGGCCTTGTTCTGACTGATGATATTGAGCTTTTCCATCGTCTCTTTCCACAGATGTAGTCAATTTGATTTCTCTGCGTTCCATCTGGCGAGGTCCATGTGTACAGTCACCTTTTATGTTGGTGAAAGAAAGTATTTGCAATGAAGAAATCATTGGTCTTACAAAATTCTATCATTCGATCTCTGGCATTGTTTCTATGAGCAAGGCCATATTTTCCAACTACTGATCCTTCTTCATTGTTTCCAACTTTCACATTCCAAAAGCCAGTAATTATCAATGCATCTTGATTGCATGCTCAGTCAATTTCAGACTGTAGCAGCCAATAAAAATCTTCTATTTCTTCATCTTTGGCCCTAGTGGTTAGTGCATAAATTTGAATAATAGTTGTATTAACTGGTCTTCCTTGTAGGCATATGGATATTATCCTATTACTGACAGCGTTATAATTCAGTATAGATCTTGAAATGTTCTTTTTGACGATGAATGCAACACCATTCCTCTTCGAGTTGTCATTCCCAGCGTAGTAGTCTATATGATTGTCCATTTCAAAATGGCCAATACTGGTCCATTATAGCTCACTAATGCCTAGGATATCTATTTTTATGCATTCCATTTCATTTTTGATGATTTCCAATTTTCCTAGGTTCATACTTCATACATTCTAGGTTCTGATTATTAATGGATGTTTGTATCTGTTTCTTCTCATTTTGAGTCCTGCCACATCAGCGAATGAAGGTCCTGAAAGCTTTACTCCATCCACATCATTAAGGTCGACTCTACTTTGAGGAGGCAGCTCTTCCCCAGTCATCTTTTGAGTGCCTTCCAACCTGGGGGGCTCATCTTCCAGCACTATATCAGACAATGTTCTGCTACTATTCATAAGGTTTTCACTGGCTAATGCTTTTCAGAAGTAGACTGCCAGGTCCTTCTTCCTAGTTTGCCTTATTCTGGAAGCTCACCTGAAACCTGTCCTCTATGGGTGACCCTGCTGGTATCTGAATACCGGTGGCATAGCTTCCAGCATCACAGCAACACACAAGGCCCCACAGTACGACAAACTGACAGACACGGAGGGGAACCTCTAGCATATAGTCTATAAATTTGAATATATTCAAAATAAGTGTTAATTTCAAAACCTGTAAGCTGGGCTTCTTTACATTGATGATTTCTATTAATTAAATATCCAAAGAAATTTATTTATTTAGTTAGTTATATAATGAAAGGTGCCATGGTGGCACAGTGGTTAAGAGCTTGCTGCTAACCAAAGGGTCAGCACTTCGAATCTACCAGCCAATCCTTGGAAACCCTGTGGGGCAGTTCTACTCTGTCCTATAGGGTCACTATGAGTTGGAATCAACTCAAAGGGCACCTAAAAACAACAATATATAATAAAAGAAACATCTGTGTATGTAGCCGATGCAATACTGGAGACGTAAAAATTGTTTTGATATCCAGAGATTTAAGGATCTTCTACTTTGATTTCAGACTCTCTGAATGCAAGCCTATGTAAATCTGGACTCCTTGTCCACCTTTTCTGTAAATATATTGCAGAAAAAAAAAGAGAGAAATGCTTCAATTTCATAATTTCAATTTTGCTGAGAATAATTATGTTTATAGACATATATTTTATCTTTGAAGTACTTCAAAGAATCTGTCTCAACTGATAATATGTAGCCTATGTTTCACTAGAATTATCATAAGAGGGAAAATAAGGTCACAATAAAAAAGCACCTAACTTTATTTTTCCAGATGTACCATCTCTCTGCAAATACCTGTATACCCACCAATCCCCAAATTTTCCAAATTATTCTGTGATTTCACAGCAAATTCTAGTGTGTTCCTTGGATTATACCTTGGGTCCAAAATGATGAATCTGACATAGTCTCTAAGGTTGACCACAGATTTTGAGTTTAAATTCTGGCTCTACAATATAATATGTGACCTTTAGCAAGAGGGTGAATATCACAGGATTCAGTGAACTAATATTTTTAAAACCTTGAAAAGTGTATGGTACACAGAAAGTGTCATAAACACGTTCAGTTATTTTCACCATTAATGATAGCTTCTAGTACTGTGGACACCAAAAGCAATAGCTCAGCCACAGATATCACCAAAGTTGCTGCCACCACATTGCCTTTGGCTTAACAGTACGCAGGTAAGGTGCCACGAAAGATGCCAAGATCTGATGTTATAAGCACTGTTGTGCTCTGTGAGAAGCTGCTTGCTTTTGGCACTGCCTTCCATCCCTGCTGAAGCTTCTGGCTCACAGGATGCTGATTCTGTACCTCTCTGTCTCACAGAGACCTCAGTCAAACTGCACACTTTCCCACTTGTTCTTTCACCCTAGTCCTCCTTCCTTCATGTGACACAAGTGCAGTGGGCCATTTTCTTTGACACCATATAAATGTCAATGAAGCCTTTGGACAGAAAAAAAAAAAAAAAAACTAAAAAGATTAATGAGGAGGGGAGAAGCTGATAAATATAAAGAACCAGGACTAGAAGGAATTCAACATAATGGTTCATTTAGGTATTCCTGAGGAAAAGATACAAACAAAAACAACAAAATAAATATTTATCTTAATAATACTTTCTGACATTATGAGTTAATAAAAAACAAAAGACCCAGTGCCGTCGAGTCAATTCCGACTCATAGCGAGCCTATAGAACAGAGTAGAACTGCCCCATAGAGTTTCCTATGAATTAATAGCATACGCTATTTGAAAATACTGAACATTATCAAGAATTTTTGTAACCCTATAAAATTTTAGAACATTACTAAGAAAATATCCTAAGAATCTTAATATTAAAATGTTAAATATAATTTTTCTAAAAAAGAAAAAAATGTTTTTGGTTTTTATATTTCTCTGGAATACTAAATGCAAGAGCTTACAGAATGTATATTATAATTCTGAGGAAAACATTTCCCAAAAATTTTAATGAGGCCTTTTTTTTCATGTGTTAGTGTGTGTACATCCAGAAGTTATTCAGAGAGAAGCAACTGCTCAGAAAATTTAATATCCACATAACTTTAGTATATATTATTTGCTATTGTACTTCAGTTGATTATGAAATTACTATAAAGCGTCATAAAGAAGGAAGAAAAATAATTGTGCACATACATTATCAGGAAGTTTTTTTCACAGAATTTATCATTTAAGATGAGGCCTGAATGACAAGGAGCCAGTCATTTGAGGATCTCAGAGATGTGCAGTGGAAGAGACTTAGTTAATAAGCATAAGACATGAGGCCATTTCATGTAGGACTTGCAGGCCAGAGTGAGATGTAGAAACAGCAAGACCAGATAGGTGCTTTTATAGTGGCAGCAGAATAATTCTCACCTTGCTTGTAGAAGACCATGGTTCAATCACTAATTAAAGCGCCTAATGCATAAAAGAACACCGAGATTTCAAAGGGCGGCTCAAGAACAAAAAGTAGAGTATTATAATAACATGTGCAAAGACCTGGAATTAGAAAATCAAAAAGGAAGAACACACTCAGCATATTTTAAGTTGAAAGACTCGAAGAAAAAATTCAAGCCTCAAGATGCAATTTTGAAGGATTCTACAGGGAAAACATTAAATGATTCAGGAAGCATCAAAAGAAGATGGAGGGAGTACAGAGTCACTATACCAAAAAGAACAGGTCAAAGTTCAATAATTTCAGGAGGTAGCATATGATCAAGAGCAAATGGTACTGAAGGAAGAGGTTCAAGGTGCACTGAAGGCATTGGTGAAAAACAAGGTTGCAGGAATTGATAGAATATCGATTGAGATGTTTCAACAAATGGATGCAACACTGGAATCCTTCACTCATCTATGGCAAGAAATTTGGCAGACAGTTAATTGGCCAAACTATTGGAAGGTGTCCATATTTGCACCCATTCCAAAGAAAGAGAATCCAACAGAATGCAGAAATTATTGAACAGTATCATTAAGATCACACACAAGTAAAATTTTGCTGAAGATCATTCAATAGTGGCTGCAGGGGTGCATCGACAGGGAACTGCCAGAAATTCAAGCCAGATTCAGAAGAGGACATGGAAAGAGGGACATCATTGCAGATGTCAAATGGATAGTGGCAGAAAGAGAGGATACAAGAGCTATGCAAGGTCGTTTGACTGTGCGGCTCCTAACAAATTATAACGTTGCAAAGAATGGGAGTTCCAGAACACTTAATCGTGCTCATGAGGAACCTGTACTTAGACCAAGAGGCAGTCATTTGAACAGAACAAGGGGGTAGTACGTGGTTTAAAGTCAGAAAGGTGTGCATCAGAGTTGTATTCTTTCACCATACTTAATCTGTATGATGAGCAAATAATCTGAGAAGCTGGATTCTATGAAGAAGAACAGGGAATCAGGATTGAAGGAAGACTCATTACCAACCTGCTGTATGCAGATGACATACCTTGCTTGCCAAAACTGAAGACTATTTGAAACACTTACACATGAATATCCAAGACCATAGGCTTCAGTGTGGATTACACCTCAACATAAAAAAAAAAAAAGTCCTCACAACTGAACTAATAAGCTGCGTCATGGTAAGTGGAGACAAGATCAAAGTTGTCAAGGGCTTCATTTTACGTGGATCCATAATCAATGCCCATGGAAGCAGCAATAAGGAAATCTAATGACACATTGCATTGGGCAAATATGCTGCAAAAGATCTCTTTAAAGTGTTAAAAAGCGAAGTTGTCACTTTAAGGACTAAGATGTGCGTGACCCAAGCCATGGTGTTTTCAATTGCCTCATATGCATGTGAAAGCTGTACAATGAGTAAGGAAGATGGAAGATGAATTATGGTTTTGGTGAAGAATATTGAATATCCCATGGATTGTCAGAATATCAAACGAGTCTGTCTTGGAAGAATTACAACCATAATGTTCCTTAGAAGCAAGAATGGTGAGACATCATCTCATGTACTTCAGATGTGTTATCAGGAGGGACTGGTCCTGGAGAAGGATATCATGCTTGGTAGAGGGTTGATGAAAAAGAGCAAAACCCTCAGTGAGATGAGTTGACACAGTGGCTGCAACAACGGGCTCAAACAAAGCAACAATTGTGAGGATGGCGCAGGACTGAGCAGGTTTCCCTCTGTTATACGTGGTCACTATGAGTCCGAATTGACAGCACCTGACAACAACAACCAATTATATTACAATATTCTATGACAGCATGTTAGCTATAGTTGCTCCTGAGTGTTGTAACAAATTCATATTTCTTTTACTTACCCTTTCAAATTTTATTGTATTTCTTCAATTTATTCTTTTTAAATTTTCAGTAATATATTTTAAATTTATAGTGAAAAAAACATTAATTTTCTGTGAGATTTTGAATTATATTTAAAATATTTAGAATCCTATCAGAAAATTTTCAGGAAATTAGGGGAACAATAAATAACAGTCATAACTCCCACGTAAGATTTGAACTAAATGAGTAACATGGGGTGAAAATAGTATATCTGATGTGAGATCAAAATACACCTTGGTGAAATAAAGCTATTTTCTTCTGGTTAGTTGATTTCTTAATATTAAATCCCAAATGTGATGTATTCTTCCAGTCATAGGTAATATTGGGCCGCTTCTTATGTGCTTATTAAAGTAAAACTTATAACATGTAAAAGTAGAAAAGAGTGGATTTTTCTGTGTGCAGACTGACTCTGAGGAGAAAAGAGAAGAGGAAATAGCTGAGCCATATAGGCTTGCCAGATTCTGCTCTTAAATTCAGTAGCCAAATAATCTTTTAACAGGTTAAAAGCCAATTTTTAACTTAGTATTTTTTTTTATGATACCTAGAACAAAAAAGTAATACTCTTCTGATGGTGAATTTATATTTCACAGTTACTAATTTTTCTTAAGAAATTAGAACAGACTTAAAAATATATTTATCAAATATATCTATGTTTAGGAAACCCTGGTGGCATAGTGGTTAAGTGCCACAGCTGCTAAGAGGTCGGCAGTTCAAATCTGCCAGGCACTCCTTGGAAACTCTATGGGGTTCTATAGAGTTCTACTCTGTTCTATAGGGTCGCTGTGAGTTGGAATCGACTTGAAGGCAGTGGGTTTGGTTTTGGTTTGGATCTATGTTTAAATATATTATATACACATATATATTCAGAGTATCAAAAATCATGATTGTGGATTAAGAAGAAAATATATCTTAATTCATCAGTGTTTTAGTTACCCAGCTCTGCGATAGCAGAAAAATCACAAGTAGGTGAATTTAACAAACAGAAATTTATTCTCTCAAAGTTTAGGAGGCTGGAAGTCCTAGTTCAGGGTGCCATTTCCAGAGGAAGTCTTTCTCTCTCTGTCAGCTCTGGGAGAAGGTCCTTGTCATCAATCTTCCCTTGAGCTAAGAGCGTCTCAGTGCAGGGACCTGGGGTCCAAATGACACATTCTGCTCCTGGCTCTTCTTGCTTGGTGATAATGGCATCCTCCTCCTCTCTGCTAGTTTCTTTCTTTTATACCTCAAAAAAGATTGACTCAAATGCAAACTAATCCTATAAATTTCATCCTACTTCATGAACATAACTTCCCCTAATCCTGCCTCATTAACATCATAGAAATTAATATTTACAGGACATTGAATAAATACGTCAGTTCACAAAATGGAAGACAACCACTCAAAATTGGGAATCATGGCCTAGCCAAGTTGACACATATTTTTGGAGGACACAATTTAATCCATGTCATCCATATAGATAGATGAATAATAATCCTGATAGCCATGAAAATATTAGTTCTCTCTGGAAGCAGAGAAATAGATGGATAGAATATATGCCTTAAACGTGACACATTGAAATGAGTATTTCTAAGAATGGAACCCTGATGATACAGTGGTTAAGAGCTGAACTGCTAACCAAAAGGTCGGCATTTCAAATCCACCAGTCACTCCTTGGAGACCCTATGGGGCAGTTCTGATCTGTCCTATAGGGTTGCTATGAGTCTGAATCAACTCAACGGCAACAGGTTTATTTCTAAGAATGTATTGAGTACCTTATAATTTTGCTCTAAATGCATAAATAAACACTATGCATACTTAACATTAGTAACCAAAGAATGGTGTATGTCACTCACACATTCGAAGAATAAATCCTTTGGAAATATAAATATGCATATTGTATACTTTTCATTGCCTGATTATACATTGCTAGTCTTAGACTGTATAGGCCATACTGCAGCAGGTTCTATATAACATCTATAATCTCCTTGAAGGCAGAGGCTGTGTTTGATTCATCTACGTATCTTCACCACTTAATAGAGTGACTGAAGTGTTGGTCATAACAGATATTGTTGCCTAATGAATGAATGAATCAATTATATCTATAAACATTGCAAGTTAAAAATTGTGACAAGCTTCTAAACGTACCTAAAGATAGAATGCTGCTGTTAGAATATATATTTGAGAGGAAAACACCTCTTTTTGTATATAAAATAATGTCCTCCCCTTTCTCAAATGGAAAGTTTTAAATAATTGTTAAGTACAATTTTTTTTTCCAAAGTTCAACGATGCTATAGCCTCTAAAACATTTTTTATTTTATTCAGCAAAATACACTGGACATATATTTTTTTTTTTCCTATGGCAGCGTATGGAGATAAACTTATTTATTTTAATAAATGTAAAGCATTCTACTGAATGGGCATTTAAATTTTTTTTAATCTAATTTTCTCTCTGTAAAAAAAAAAAAAAATAGAAGGCATTAAAAGTACAGCCAATAATTTTCTTGGAAATGCATTGTTCTTCTCAGCTTATTTCTCTAGACTAAAATATCGGAATCAAGATGTCCAGGTAAAGAAAGACACCGCTAAATTTTTATCTATTCCAAATGATACCATTCATAAAACTTAATTGAAAAAGCATTTTCACCTGACATAATTGTTACTTTGCCTAGGTTGCCAGTTCTTTTAATGTGTTGTGTGCTTTGTTTACACTGTATTTGAATAGAGCAAAAATTATTAAAAATGTTTGATTAGTTGTCATGTATTTCTGCAGCCTAGCAAAGCTATGAATGTAATATTTAAGAATACATAATTACATAATATTTTGGAGAAAATTAGTAAAGTATAGTAAATGTATACTTATTCCAAGGACTGATTGTAATGTGTTTCCAATTAAGATATTTAAATAAGTAAAGGAATAATTGGCATGGTTTGTTTAGAAATATCTCTAACAATATGTCCACGCAGAATTTGCACTAAAAAGAAAAAAAAAATTCTTTTTAGAATATGTATTCCAACAGCAATAGCCAATCTTTAGGTGTATTTAGAAGATTAATTTGTCACAATTTCTAACTTGCAATGTTTAAGTAAATAGCGAATTTATCTGTCCATTCATTTACCAACAAGATAAGGTATAACCTGCTCTGAATCTAAGGAGATCTCCAGATCTGAGGAGTAAACCTGCATATATAGTTACTAGGCAGGCCCAGAATTTTGTTATGGAATTTTGAACAGGCAGCTTGGTGTGTTCCAATTCCAAACGTCCAATTGTAAACATGCACTCACCTTGCCTCAATTTGTTTTGGCCACAATTCATTATGAACACTTTTTTCTTTTTAATAGTAAAGGCATTTCTTCATATAATGTCCAATATATTTTTTAAACATTTTCCACCAGGGGCCTTACAAACTGTGCATAATAATCTTCAAACCCCCCCTTACCTTTACCAAACCAAACCAATTGTTGTCAGTCAATTCTAACTCATGACTACTTCATGTGTGCAGAGTAGACTTTTGCTTCATAGGGTTTCTATGACCGAGGCCTTTTGAAAGCACATCACTAGGCTATTCTTTTGAGGCTCCTCTGAGTAGTTTTGAACAAATCAACTTTTTGGTTAGTAGCCTAGTGTTTAGCCACTTGTGCCACCCCATTACTTTCAAATTAAAGTAAAAAAAAAAAAATGAATAAAAATGTTTTCTTTTTATATGATGGGTTAGATGATTACAAACTTAGTATTTATTGTTGTTGTTTTTGCTATGTGCCTTCAACTCAATTCTGACTCACAGCAACTCCTCTGTATAATAGAACAAAACATGGCCAAAGCCTGAGCCATCCTCAGAATAGTTGCTGTTTGAGCCCATTGCTGCAGCCACTGTGTCAATCCATGTCATTAAGGGTCTTCCTTTTTTTTCACTGACCCTCTACTTTACAAAACTTGATGCCCTACCCCAGGGCATGGTCCCTCCTGATAACATGCCCAAATACCTTAGATGAAATCTTACCATCCTCACTTCTAAGGAGAATTCTGGTTGTAGTTCTCTAAAGAGAGATTTGTTCATCCTTCTGGCAGTCCATGGTATATTCAATATTCTTTGCCAACATCCTAATTCAAAGTCATCAATTCTTCCTTCTACTTCCATATTCATTCTCCAGCTTTCACATACATATGAGGCAATTAGAAGTACTTTGACTTAGGTCAGATACAATTAGCTCTCAAAGTGGCATCTTTGCTTTTTAACACTTCGGAGAGGTCTTTTGCCGCAGATATGCCCAATGAAATACATTGTTTGATTTCTTGATTCTACTTCCAAGGGCATTGATTGTGGATACAAGTAAAATGAAATCTTTGACAACTTCACTATTTTCTTCATTTATCGTGATGTTGCCTATTTGTCCAGTTGTGAGGATTTTTGTTTTATGTTGAGATGTAATCCATACTAAAGGCTGTGATCTTTGATCTTCATCAGTAAATGCTTTAAGTCCTCTTCAATTTTAGCAAGCACAGTTGTGTCATCTCCATATCGTGGGGCTTTTAATGAGTCTTCCTCCAATCCTGAGGCTGTCTTCTTCTTCATATATTCCAGCTTCTCACATTATTTGCTCATGATAAAGATTGAATAAGTATAGTGAAAGCATACAGCTCTGATGAACACCTTTTTAGATTTTAAACCACTCAGTATCCTCTTGTTTTGCTTCAATGACTGTCTCTTGTTCTATATGCAGATTCCTCATGAGCACAAATAAGTGTTCTGGCATTCCCATTCTTTGCAATGTTATCCATAATTTGTTATGATCAACACAGCTCAATGCCTTTGCATAGTCAATAAAACACAGGGAAACTTCTTATTGTTATTCTCTGCTTTCATCCAAGATCAATCTGACATCAACAATGATATCCCTTGTTCCACATCCTTTTCTGAATCCATCTTGAATTTCTGGAAGTTCCCTGTTGATGTACTGTTGCAAACTTTTTTGACTTTTTTGCAGCAAATTTTTACTTGTGTGTGTTATTAATGATATTGTTCGATAATTTCCACATTCTATTGGATAGCCTTTCTTTGGAATGGTCACAAATATGGATCTCTTCCAGTTGGTTGGCCAGATAATTGTCTTCCAAATTTCTTGGCATAGACAAGTGTGTGCTTCTAGATTTTCATTCATTTGTTGAAACATTTCAACTGAGATTCTGTCAATTCCACCACACTTCTGTCAGTTTGCCATACTGTGGTGACTTGTGTGTTGCTCTGATACTGGAAGCTTTGCCACCGTATTTCAAATACCAACACGGTCACCCTTGGTGGAACATATTCAGCAGAGCTTCCAGACTAAGGCAGCCTAGAAAGAAGGACCTAGCAGTCTACTTCTGAAAAAACTGACCAGTGAAAACCTTATAAATAGCAGCAGAATATTGTCGGATATAGTGCTGGAAAATGAGCCCCTCAGGCTTGAAAGCACCCAAAATACAACTGGGGAAAAGCTGCTTCTTATAAGGTGAATTGACCATAATGACATGGATGGAGTCAAGCTTTCAGGACCTTCATTTGCTTATGTTACAACTCAAAATAAGAAGAAACAGCTGCAAACATTCATTAATAATCAGAACATGGAATGTATAAGTATGAATAAAGGAAAATTGGAAATCATCAAAAATGAAATGGAATGCATAAACATTGATATCCTGGGTATTAGTAAGATGAAATGGACTGGTACTGGTCATTTTGAATTGGACAATCATATGGTCTACTATGCGGGGAATGACAGCTTGAAGACGAATGGCATTTCAAGATCTATTCTGAAGTTCAATGTTGTCAGTAATAGCACAAGGAAGGTTGGTTAATACAAGAATTATTAAAATTACTCATCAACCATGAGGAAATTGAAGACTTTTACCATCTTCTGCAGTCTGAAATTGATCAAAGATGCAATAAAGATGCATTGATAATTGCTGGTGATTGGTATGCAAAAGATGGACACAAAGAAAAAAAGCATTGGTAGTTGGAAAATATGGCCTAGGTGATACAAACAACACCGGGGGTCACATGGTAAAATTTTAAGACCAGTGATCTTCATCGTAAATACCTTTTTTTTTTCAAACAACGTAAATGACAATTGTACATGTGAGCCTCGCAGGATAAAGTACACAGAAATCAAATTGACTACATCTATGGAGAGCTCAATATCATCATTCAGAACAAGGCCAGGGTCCAACTGTGGAATAGGCAATCACTTGCTCGTATGAAAATTTAAGTTGAAAAGCTGAAGAAAATTGATGCGAGTCTATGAGAGCCTAAATATGACCTTGAGTATATCCCACCTGAATTTAGAGACCATTTCAGGAATAAATTTGACACATTGAACAGTAATGATCAAAGACCAGATGTGTTGTGGGATGACATCAAGGACATCATAGGTAAAGAAAGTAAGAGGTCATTAAAAAGACCGGGAAGAAAGAAAAGACCAAAGTGGATGTCAGAAGGGACGCTGAAACTTACTCTTGAACATCGAGTAGCTAAAACGAAGGGAAGACATGATGAAGTAAAAGAGCTGAACAGGAGATTTCAAAGGGCTGCTGAAGAAGACAAAGTAAAGTATTATTACGAAATGTGCAAAGACCTAAAGTTAGAAAACCAAAAGTGTAGAACACACTCAGCATTTCAAAAGCTGAAAGAAATGAAGAAGAAAATCAAGCCTCAAGTTACAATATTAAAGAATTCTCCAGCGAAAATATTGAATGGCACAGGAAGCATCAAAAGAAGATGGAAGGAATGCAGTGTCACTGTACCAAAAAGAATTAGTTGATGTTCAACCATTTCAGGAGGTAGCATATTTTAAGAACCAATGCTATTGAAGGAAGAAGTTCAAGCTGCACTGAAGGCACTGGCGAAAACAAGATTCCAGGAATTGATGGAATATCAATTGAGATGTTTAAACAAACAGGTGGTGCTCTTTTGTCTCTGTTAAGAAATTTGGAAGACAGGTGCCTGGCCAATGGACTGGAAGAGATCTATATTTATGCCCATTCCAAAGAAAAGTGATTGAACAGTATACAGAAATTATCGAACAGTACCATTAATATCATATAAAAAAATACACAACTAAAATTATGCTGAAAATCATTCAAAACCAGTTGTAGCAGTACATCGACACGGAACTGCCAGAAATTCAAGCCAGTTTCAGAAGAGGGAATAGAAGGAGGGATATCATTGCTGATGTCAGATGGATCATGGTTGAAAGCAGAGAATACCAGAAAGATGTTTATCTGTGTTTCACTGAGTATGTAAAAGCATTTGACTATGTGGATCATAACACTGAGAAGAATGGAATCCCAGAACACTTTAATTGTGCACATGTGGGATCTGTACATAGACCAAGAAGCAGTCGTTTGAACAGAAGACGGGGATACCACATGGTTTAAAGTCAGGAAGGTGTGGATCAGGGTTGTATCTTTCATCATACACATTCCTTCTGTATGCTGAGCAAATAATCCAAGAAGCTGAACTATATGAAGAAAAATGTGGCATCAAATTTGGAGGAAGACTCATTAACAACTTATGATATGTAGATAACACAACCTTGCTTGAAGAAAGTGAAAAGGATTTGAAGCACTTACTGATGAAGATCAAAGACCACAGCCTTCAGCATGGATTCCACATCAACCTAAAGAAAACAAAAATCCTCACAACTGGACCAATAAACAACGTCTTGATAAATGGAGAAAATATTGAAATTGTTAAGAGCTTCATTTTACTTGGATCTATAATCAACAGTCATAGAAGCAGCAGTCAAGAAATCAAATGAGATATTGCCTTGGGCAAATCTGCTGCAAAAGACCTCTTTAAAGTGTTGGAAAGCAAAGAATTCACTTTGTGCAATAAGGTGTGCCTTAATCTATGGAATTGTCAATTGCCTCATATGTATGTGAAAGCTGGACAATGAATAATAAAGATGAAGAAGAATTAACACCTCTTTTTTTTTTTTTTTTAATTATGATGTTGGCAAAGAATGTTGAATATACCATGGACTGCCAGAAGAAAGAACAAATCCACTTTGGAAGAAGTACAGCCGGAACGCTCCTTGGAAGTGAGCATGACAAGACTGCCTTTAGTACTTTTGTACTTTTGGCATCATGATTGATAAATTAGAGGGTCAGTGACAAAGAGGAAGACACTTAATGAGGTGGATTGACACTGTGGCTGCAATGTTGGGCTCAAGCATAACAAAAATTGTGAGTATAGCACAGGACAGTGTTTTGTTCTGTTTTACATAGGGACACTAACAGTCAGAACAAACTTAAGGGCACCTAACAAAAATTCCTGGAGACTTCTTTTTTTCACAAATGCCTTCAGTGCATCTTGAACTTCTTCTTTCAGTGCCATTGATTCTTCTTGATTATATGCTACCTCCTGAAATGGCTGAAAGTTGATCAATTCTTTTCAGTGTAGTGACTTTGTACATTCCTTTCATCTTCTTTTGTTGCCCACAGAATCCTTCAAAATTGCAACTTGAAGCTTGATTTTTTTTTCATCAACTTTCAGCTTGAGAAATGCCAAGCTTGTTCTTCCCTTTTTTGTTTTCTAACTCCAGATCTTTCCATATTTCCTTATCATGCTTTATTTGTTTTCTTGAGTTGCCCTTTGAAATCTTCTGTTCAGCTTCTTGCTTTATCAATTCTTCCTTTTTCTTTAGCTACTTGAGGTTCAAGAGCAATTTTTGTAGTCTCTCCTGACATTCATTTTGTTCTTTTCTTTCTTTCTTGCCTTTTTAATAACACTTTGTTTCTTCAAATATGATATCCTTGATATCATCCCACAACTTTTCTGATCTTTAGTCATTTAATGTGTCTAATTTGTTCTTGATATGGTGTCTAAATTCAGGTGGATTATAATCAAGGTTGTACTTGGGATATCATGGACATGTTTTAATTTTCTTCAACTTCAACTTGAACTTACAAATGAGCAATTGATGGTCTGTTCCACAGTTGGCCCCTGACATCACCTTTCACATTGTCTCTTTCCACAAATGTAATTGATTTGATTTCTGTGTATTCTATCCAGCAGGTCCATGTGTACAGCTGTAGTTTATGTTGTTGAAAAAAAGGTATTTGCGATGAATAAGTCATTGGTCTTGCAAAATTGTATCATGCTACCCCTGCAGCTTTCTATCACCACGCCCATCCTTTCCAACTACTGATCTCTCTTCTTTGTTTCCAACTTTTGCATTCTTCCCACTTATTAAATCTATCATTTGCCACTTAAACTGAGGTAACATGGGAATCAGCATTAAGGAGAATTTTCTTCTAATGGAGAAGCTCAAGTCCCAACCAGAATATGCATTTTAAAATAGAGTCTGGGGTAGGGCCAATATGGTGGAGTAGTCAGATGCTTCCTGTGAACCCTTTTACAACAAAGAGGGAGAGACAGTTCAGAAGCGGAAGGGAGTCGTTGGACCGGAATCGCTGGGAAACCTCAGGCTGCTGTAAGCTGGTAGTAACGTTCAACCACAGTTTCCTCAGGGAAAAACAGCAAGCTGCACAGCCTACACACACCTCCAGAACCCAAGAGGAAGGGTGCTCTTGGCAAAAACTAAGTACTTGTGTATATTTTACCACACCTCTAGCCCCCAAGCCAGCTTCACTGGCTGTTGATTTCCCTGGGCCTGAGATAGGTCCCACTCCCCACTCTGAGCCATTCTCCCAGCCTTGGAGGAGAAATAAATTCACAACTGAGGGAAAAGATAATCTTAAAGCTCCACTAACCTGGGGAGCTTAGGAAAGAAGCGACTCCTGTCCAGGGATAAATGGTCCATGAACTTTGAATACCTATCCCCCCTGCATGAACCTGTGTGGTCCTATTTTAGGAGAATAGGCCCTTGTTGGCAGACTGCAACTGTTTCAGCTAGGTGGTGGAGAGGTGGGTGTTTGATGTTTGACACCGCTTTGCCTATTAAACACAGTCCTCACTTACCCACATCAGGGGCATAAGCACTGGCAGCTCCATGCAGGTCACCCAGCCACCCATGACAGGAGTCCAAGGATAACTGGTACCTCCCAGTCTCTACAACTAAAAGCATTGGGTGCCCAGGGCCTGGCTGCAGAACCCACCCACCTGTGCATTCTAGGGAACAGGGACACACTTTCCTCACAGACACTTGGGGGACAATTGTCAGCCTACTGCCTTGTTCAGAGCATGACCCCTCACTGGAACCAGATCCTGGTACCTACACCAATCACCCCTCCTCTTCTAAGACTGTAGGACAGAGCCTGTACCACACACTTGAAGACCAACTCCTGGACACTTGAGCTAAACCCATACAAGAAAAGTGAATGGACTCCTAGGCTGATATACCTAATAACAGCTCTAGCCATCTGGTGACAGGATACTAGAGCTTCAAAGGTGAAAATAATCAAACTAGCTCACTCAAGCAACCTATGTGGGCATATCAAAACAAAACAAAGCAAGAAGCGACGATACAGTAAGCAAACATAAAATAAACTAATACAATAACTTATAGAGGGCTCAGAGACAATAGTTGATATTAAACCACATAAAAAA
Organism: Loxodonta africana; assembly: GCF_030014295.1. NCBI lineage: Eukaryota > Metazoa > Chordata > Mammalia > Proboscidea > Elephantidae > Loxodonta > Loxodonta africana. The sequence continues at coordinate 98,159,605 of NC_087346.1, read as the reverse complement.
AACAGACCAAGATCGCTTCCACAAGATCTCAAAACAAAGAATCAAAAGATCTTCTGGATGAAAGTGCCTTCCTGGAATTACAGGATGCAGAATTCAAAAAATCAATATATAGAACTCTCCAAGACATCAGGAACGAGATCAGGAAGGAGATCAGGCAATACGCAGAACAAACCAAGGAACACACAGATGAAGCAGTTGAAGAAATTTAAAAGGTTATTCAAGAACATAATGAAAAACTTAATAAGATGTAAGAATTTATAGAGAGCAATCAGAATTTCAGGTTAACAATAAAATTACAGAATTAGACAAATCAATAGAAAGAGGAGCAGAATTGAGCAAGTGGAAGACAGAATTGGTGAGATTGAAAATAAAGCACTTGGCACCAATATATTTGAAGAAAAATCAGATAAAATAATTAAAAAAAATAAAACGAAGAAATGCTAAGAATCATGTGGGACTCTATCAAGAGAAATAACCTACGAGTGATTGGAGAACCAGAACAGGGTGGGATAACAGAAAAAACAGAGATAATTGTTGAAGATTCGTTAACAGAAAGTTTCCCTGATATTGTGAAAGATGAGAAGATATCTACCCAAGATACTCATTGAACTCCACATAAGGTAGATCTTAAAAGAAAGTCACCAAGGCATATTATACTCAAACTTGCCAAAACCAAAGACAAAGAGAGAATTTTGAGAGCAGCAAGGGATAAAAGAAAAGTCACCTACAAAGGAGAGTCAGTAAGAATAAGCTCAGACTACTCAGCAGAAACCATGCAGGCAAGAAGGCAATGACATGACTTATACAAGGCATTAAAGAAAAAAAAAAAAATTGCCAGCTAAGAATCATAAATCCAGCAAAACTGTCTCTGGAATATGAAGACGAAACTAGAACGTTTCCAGAAAAACAGAAGCTTAGGAAATTCGTAAAAACCGAACCAAAACTACAAGAAATACTAAAGGGAGTTCCCTGCTTAGAAAATCAATAATATCAGGTATCAACCCAAGACTAGAACACTGGACAGAGCAATCACATGTAAACCCAGATAGGGAAATCATAAAAATAAATCAAGATAAAAAAATGGCTTGAACAAGGAAAAAGCGATGTTATGCAAAAGAAGACAACATTAAAACAATAAAGAGGGACTAATTTACATATTCATAGCTATTTCATATGGAGAGGAAGACAAAGTGATATAAAGAAATAAAAGTTAGGTTTAAACATAGAAAAATAAGGGTAAATATTAAAGTAACCACAAATCAGACTAACAATCCAAACCATCAAAATAAAATGCAAGAAAAAAAAGACTCAGAAGAAACAAAATCAATAACAATGAATAAGAGAAAAACACAATATATAAAAATAAACTACTCAACACAAAAAATACATAGGAAAAAGAAACTGTTGACAACATACAAAAAAAGGCGTCAAAATGACAGCACTAAATTCATACCTATCCATAATTACAATGAATGTAAATGGACTAAATGCACCAAAAAAGAGACACAGAAAGGCAGAATGGATAAAAAAAAAAAAAAACACGATCCATCTATATGCTGCCTACAAGAGACACACCTTAGACTTAAAGACACAAAAAAACTAAAACTCAAAGGTTGGAAAAAAAATATATCAAGCAAACAATCAAAAAAGAGCAGGAGTGGCAATATTAATTTCTGAAAAAAATAGATTTAGAGTAAAATCCACCACAGTGAATGAGGAAGGACACTATATAATGATTAAAGGGACAATTGACCAGGAGGATATAACCATATTAAATATTTATGCACCCAATGACAGGGCTGCAAGATACATAAAACAAACTCTAACAGCATTGAAAAATGAGATAGACAGCTCCACAATTATAGTAGGAGACTTCAATATATCACTTTCGGTGAAGGAGAGAACATCCAGAAAGAAGCTCAATAAAGACACGGAAGATCTAAATTACACAATCAACCAACTTGACCTCATAGACATACACAACACACAACAGTACCCAAGTATACTTTTTTTTTTTCCAATGCGGAGGGAACATTCTCTAGAAAACACCACATAATTAGGTCATAAAGTAAGTCTTAGCAGAATCCAAAACTTCAAAATATTACAAAGTATCTTCTCTGATTACAAGGCCATAAAAGTGGAAATCAACAACAGAAAAACAAGGGAAAAGATATCAAATACTCCGGAAACTGAACAATACCCTGCTCAAGAATGGAATAAAGAAATTCATAGAGTCCAATGAGAATGAAAACACTTCCTATTAGAACCTTTGGGACACAGCGAAAGCAGTGCTCAGAGGTCAATTTATATCAATAAAAGCACACCTACAAAAAGAAGAAAGAGCCAAAATCAAAGAATTATCCCTAAAACTTGAACAAATAGAGAGCAACAAAAGAAACCCTCAGGCACAGAAGAAAGCAAATTAAAAAAAAAAAAAAATTAGAGCAGAATTAAATGAAACAGAGAACAGAAAAACAATTGAAAGAGTTAACAAGAACAAAAACTGGTACCCTGAAAAAATTAACAAAATTTATATACCCCTGGCCAATCTGACAAAAGAAAAACAGGAGAGGAGACAAATAACCCAAATAAGAAATGAGATGGGTGATATCACAACAGACCCTACTGAAATTAAAAGAATCTTATCAGATTACTATGAAAAATTATACTCTAACAAATTTGAAAACCTAGAAGAAATGGAAAAATTTCTAGAAACACACTACCTACCTAAAATAACACAAACAGAAGTAGAAAAACTAAATAAACCCATAACAAAAGAAGAGATTGGAAAGGTAATCAAAAAACTCCCCAGAATGAAAAAAGGCCTGGCCCAGATGGCTTCACTGAAGATTTCTACCAAACTTTCAGAGAATAGTTAACACCACTACTACTAAAGGTTTTTCAGAGCATAGAAAAGGACAGAATACTCTAAAACTCATTCTATGATGCCAGCATATCCCTGATATCAAAACGAGGTAAAGACAGCAGAAAAAAATAAAATTAGAGACCTATATCCCTCATGAACTTAGATGCAAAAATCCTCAACGAAATTCTAGCCGATAGAATTCAACAACATATCAAAAAAATAATTCACCATGACCAAGTGGGATTCATACCAGGTATACAGAGATGGTCCAACACTAGAAAAACAGTTAATGTAATCCATCATATAAATAAAAAAAAGACAAGAACCACATGATCTTATCAATTGATACAGAAAAGGCATTTGACAAAGTTCAACACCCATTCATGATAAAAACTCTCAGCAAAATAGGGATAGAAGGAAAATTCCTCAACATAATAAAGGGCATTTATACAAAGCCAATAGCCAACATCATCCTAAATGAGAGAGTCTGAAAACACTCCCTTGAGATCCAGAACCAGACAAGGATGTCCTTTATCACTGCTTTTAATCAACATTGTGTTGTAGGTCCTAGCCAGAGCAATTAGGCTAGATAATAAAGGACAACCAGATTGGAAAGGAAGAAGTAAAAATATCTCTATTTGCAGATGACATGATATTATACACAGAAAACTCTAAAAATCCTGAAGAAAACTATTGAAACTAAGAGAAGAGTTCAACAGAATATCGGGATACAAGATAAACATACAAAAATCAGTTGGATTCCTCTATACCAACAAAAACAACATTGAAGAGGAAATCCCCAAATCAATACCATTTACAGTAGCCCCCAAGAAGATAAAATGCTTAGGAATAAATCTTACCAGAGATATAAAAGTCCTATACAAAGAAATACAAAGAAAACTACAAGACACTACTGTAAGAAAGCAAAAGAAACCTACATAAATGGAAAAAAACGTACCTTGCTCATGGACAGGAAGACTTAGCAGTGTAAAAAATGTCTGTTCTACCAAAAGCCATCTATAGGTACAATGCAATTCAGATCCAAATTCCAATGACATTTTTCAAGGAGATGGAGAAACAAATTACCAACTTCATGTGGAAGGGAAAGAGGCCCCAGATAAGTAAAGCATTAATGAAAAAGAAGAACAAAGTGGGAGGCCTCACAGTACCTGATTTTAGAACCTATTATACTGCCACAGTAGTCAAAACAGCCTCGTACTGGTACAACAACAGATACATCAATCAACAGAACAAAATTGAGAATCCAGACATAAATCCATCCATATATAAGAAGCTGATATTTGACAAAGGCCCAAAGTCATTTAAATGGGGAAAAGACAGTCTGTTAACAAATGGTGCTGGCATAACTGGATATCCATCTGCAAAAAAACAAAACAGGACCCATACCTCACTCATTGCTCAAAGGCCAACTCAAAATGGATCAAAAACTTAAAATATCAAATCCAAAATGATAAAGATCATGGAAGAAAAAACAGGGACAATGCTAAGAGCCCTAATACATGGCATAAACAGTACACAAAACTACTAATAATACAGAAGAGAAACTGGATAACTGGGAGCTCCTAAAAATCAAACACCTATGGTCATCGAAAGACTTCACCAAAAGAGTAAAAAGATTACCTACAGACTGAGAAAAAGTTTTAGCCATGACATCTCCGATCAGCACCTGATCTCTAAAATCTACATGATACAGCAAAAACTCAACTACAAAAAGACAAATAACCCAATTAAAAAAATGGGCAAAGGATATGAGCAGGCACTTCACTAAAAAAGACACTCAGGTAGCTAACAGATAAATGAGGAAATGCTAACGATCATTAGCCATTAGAGAAATGCAATTTGAAACTAAAATGAGATTCCATCTCATTCCAACGAGGCTGGCATTAATCCAAAAAAACACAAAATAATAAAAGTTGGAAAGGTTGTGGAGAGACTGGAACACTTATACACTGCTGGTGGGAATGGAAAATGTTACAACCACTCTGGAAATTGATTTGGCGCTTTCTTAAAAGACTAAAAATAGAACTACCATAGGATCCAGCAATCCCAGTCCTTGGAATATATCCTAGAGAAATAAGAGCCTTTACACGAACAGATATATGCACACCCATGTTCATTGCAGCACTGTTTACAATAGCAAAATGGTGGAAGCAACCATGGTGCCCATCAATGGATGAATCTATAAATGAATTATTTTATATTCACACAATGGAATACTACGCATCCATAAGGAACAAAGATGAATCCGTGAAACATTTCACTACGTAGAGGAATCTGGAAGGCATTATGCTGAGTGAAATTAGTCAGTTGCAAAAGGACAAATATTGTATGATACCACAGTTATAAGAGCTTGAAAATTAGTTTAAATAGAGAAGAAAATATTCTTTGAGGGTTATGAGAACTTGGAGGGAGGGGAAGAGGTTTTCACTAATTAGGTAGTAGACAAGAACTATTTTAGGTGAAGGGAAAGACAACACACAATACAGGGAGGTCAGCACAACTGGACTAAACTAAAAGCAAAGAGGTTTTCTGAATAAACTGAATGCTTAGGAGTCCAGAGTAGCAGGGGCGGGGGCTTGGGGACTATGGTTTCAGGGGACATCTAAGTCAATTGGCATAATAAAATCTATTTAGAAAACATTCTGCATCCCACTTTGGAGAGTGGCTTCTTGGGTCTTAAACGCTAGCAAGCGGCCATCTCAGATGCATCAATGGGTCTCAAGCCACCTGGAGCAAAGGGGAATGAAGATCACCAAAGACACAAGGTAATTATGAGCCCAAGAGACAGAAAGGGCCACATAAACCAGAGACTACATCAGCCTGAGACCAGAAGATCTGGATGGTGCCGGCTACAATCAATGACTGCCAGACAGAGAATCCCCGAGGAAGCAGTAGAGCTGTAGGATGCAGACCTCAAATTCTCATAAAAAGACCAGACCTAATGGTCTGACTGAGACTAGAAGGGCCCTGGATGTCATGATCCCCAGACCTTCTGTTAGCTGAACACAGGAACCATTCCCAAAGCCAACTCTTCAGACAGCATTTGGACTGGACTGTGGGATAGAAAATGATACTGGTGAAGAGTGAGCTTCTTGGATCAAGTAGACACATGAGACTATGTGGGCAGCTCCTGTCAGGAGAGAAGATGAGAGAGGGCAGAGGGGTTAGAAGCTGGTCAAATGGACGCGAAAATAGAGAGTGGAGGTAAGGAGTGTGCTGTCTCATTTGAAGAAGAGCAACTAGGAGAATATAGCAAGGTGTATATAAATTTTTGTACAAGAAACTGACTTGATTTATAAACTTTCACTTAAAGCACAATGAAAAATTTAAAAAAATAGTCTGGTGTTATACTAATGGTATTTTAGAGTTCTACAGAATTGTGTGGTGATTGAAACACACGAGATAAGGTTAAAATGAGGAATAGCAGGTTGAAAAGGAGATAGGATCCCATTCAGTTAGTATATCCTATTCAGTCAGTATAGGAGTGGATGAAGGATAAACTGAAATGGTAAGGCACATGTGCTGTTTTGATGACTCTTCAGCTATGTTTTCCTTCAGAATACCTAATGAACCTTGCAGCATTCTAAGATGGTTGTGAAATGATGTTCTAAACTCTGATGAAAAAAAATCACCCATTCTGGGTCTGCAAGTCAATTGACCTAAATGGCAACTCTATCAAACATGTTGAATGTTTTAACTTAGTTTTGAACAATTATCAACTGTATTGTTTTTCAGTTGTATATTCACTGCAACGAGTAAATGAAAAAAACCACCAGGCCTCTAAAGCCTATCTGTTATGGATTGGATTGTGTCCACTAAAAATATATGTTTAAATCCTAATTTCCAAACCTGTAATTATGACTCTGGTTGGAAATAATAATTTTCTTTTGTCATGTTGTTGTTTTTAGGTGCTGTCGAGTTGGTTCTGACTCATAGTGACCCTATGCACACCAGAACGAAACACTGCCCAGTCCTGAGCCACCCTTACAATTGTTATGATTGAGTTCATTGTTGCAGCCACTGTGTCAATCCACCTCATTGAGGGTCTTCCTCTTTTCCACTGACCCTTAACTCTGCCAAGCATGACGTCCTTCACCAGGGACTGATCCCTACAGACAACATGTGACTCTGTCTTGCCATCATTGCTTCTAAGGAGCATTTAGGCTGTGGTTCTTCTAAGACAGATTTGTTTATTTGGCAGTCCATGGTATATTCAATATTCTTTGTCAACACCACAATTCAAAGGCGTCAACTCTTCTTCGGTCTTCCATAGTGGTTGTCCAGCTTTCACATGCATATGATGTGATTGAAAATACCATGGCTTGGGTCAGGTGCACCTTATTCTCCAAGGTGACATCTTTGCTCTTCAACACTTTGAAGAGGTCCTTTGCAGCAGATTTGCCCAATGTAATGCGTCTTTTGATTTCTTAACTGCTGCTTCCATGGGTGTTGATTGTGGATGCAAGTAAAATGAAATCCTTGACAACTTCAATCTTTTCTCTGTTTATCATGATGTTGCTCATTGGTCCAGTTGTGAGGATCTTTGTTTTCTTTATGTTGAGGTGCAATACATACTGGAGGCTGTGGTCTTTGATCTTCATTAGTAAGTGCTTCAAGTCCTCTTTACTTTCATCAAGCAAGGTTGTGTCATCTGCATAACGCAGGTTGTTAACGAGTCTTCCTCCAATCCTGATGCCTCATTTTTCTTCATATAGTCCAGCTTCTCATATTATTTGCTCAGCATACAGATTGAATAGGTATGGCGAAAGAATACAACCCTGACGCACACCTTTCCTGACTTTAAACCAATCAGTATCCCCTTGTTCTGCCTGAACAACTACCTCTTGATCTATGTAAAGTTTCCTAATGAGCACAATTAAGTGCTCCGGAATTCCCATTTTTCGCAGTGTTACCCGTAGTTTGTTATGATCCACACAGTCGAATGCCTTTGCACCGTCAATAAAACACAGGTAAACATCCTTCTGGTATTCTCTGCTTTCAGCCAGAATCCATCTGACATCAGCAATGATATCCCTGGTTCCATGTCCTCTTCTGAAACCAGCCTGAATTTCTGGCAGTTCCCTGTCAATATACTGCTGCAGCCATTTTTGAATGATCTTCAGCAAAATTTTGCTTGCATGTGATATTAATGATATTGTTCTATAATTTCCACAGTTGGTTGGATCAACTTTCTTGGGAATAGGCATAAATATGGATCTCTTCCAGCCAGCTGACCAGGAAGATGTCTTCCATATTTCTTGGCATAAACGAGCGAGCACCTCCAGCGCTCCTTCTGTTTGTTGAAACATCTCAATTGATATTCCATCAACTCCTGGAGCCTTGTTTTTCACCAATGACTTCAGAGCACCTTGGACATCTTCCTTCAGTACCATTGTTTCCAGATCACGTGCCACCTCTTGAAATGGTTGAACATTGACTAATGATTTTTGGTATAATGACTGTGTATTCCTTCCATCTTCTTTTTATGCTTCCTGCATCGTTTAATATTTTCCCCATAGAATCCTTCACTATTGCAACTTGAGGCTTGAATTTTTACTTCAGTTCTTTCAGCTTGAGAAACTCCGAGCGTGTTCTTCCCTTTTAGTTCCCCATATCCAGCTCATTGCACATGTCATTATAATACTTTACTTTGTCTTCTCGAGACGCCCTTTGAAATCTTCTGTTTAGTCCTTTTACTTCATCAATTCTTCCTTTTGCTTTAGCTTCTCGACGTTCGAGAGCAAGTTTCAGAGTCTCCTCTGACATCCACCTTGGTCTTTTCTTTCTTTCCTGTCTTTTCAATGACCTCTTGCTTTCTTCATATTGGATGTCCTTGATGTCATTACACAACTCATCTGGTCTTCGGCCACTAGTGTTCAATGTGTCAAATCTATTCTTCAGAAGGTCTCTAAATTCAGGTGGGATATACTCAAGGTCATATTTTCGCTCTCTTGTTCTTGCTCTGATTTTCTTCAGTTTCAGCTTGAACTTGCATATGAGCAAATGATGGTCTGTTCCACAGTTGGCCTCTGGCCTTACTCTGACTGCTGATATTGTGCTTTTCCATTGTCTCTTTCTACAGATGTAGTCAATTTGATTTTTGTGTGTTGCATCAGGCAAGGTCCATGTGTATAGTCACTGTTTATGTTGGTGAAAGAAGGTACTTGCAATGAAGTCGTTGGTCTTGCAAAATTCTATCATTCAATCTCCGGCATTTTTTCTGTTACCAAGGCTGTATTTTCCAACTACTGATCCTTCTTCTTTGTTTCCAACTTTTGCATTCCAATTGCCAGTAATTATCAATGCATCTTGATTGCATGTTGGATCAATTTCAGACTGCAGCAGCTGATAAAAGTCTTCTGTTTCTTCATCTTTGGCCCTAGTGGTTGGTGCATAAATTTGAATAATAGTCATATTAATTGGTCTTACTTGTCCAAACAACAATACTTGTAGGCATATGGATATTATCCTATCACTGACAGCATTGTACTTCAGGATGTATCTTGAAATGTTCTTTCTGACAATGAATGCGACGCCATTCCTCTTCAAGTTGTCATTCCCAGCATAGTAGACTATATGATTGTCCAATTCAAAATGGCCAGTACCGGTCCATTTTAGCTCACTAATGCCTAGGATATCGATCTTTATGTGTTCCATTTCATTTTTGATGATTTCCAATTTTCCTGAGTTCATACTTCGTACATTCTAGGTTCTGATTATTAATAGATGTTTGTATCTGTTTCTTCTCATTTTGAGTCCTGCCACATCAGCGAATGAAGGTCCCGAAAGCTTTACTCCATCCACATCATTAAGGTCGACTCTACTTTGAGGAGGCAGCTCTTCCCCAGTCATCTTTTGAGTGCCTTCCAACCTGTGGGGCTCATCTTCCAACACTATATCAGACAATGTTCTGCTACTATTCATAAGGTTTTCACTGGCTAATGCTTTTCAGAAGTAGACTGCCAGGTCCTTCTTCCTAGTTTGCCTTATTCTGGAAGCTCAGCTGAAACCTGTCCTCCATGGGTGACCTTGCTGGTATCTAAATACCAGTGGCATATCTTCCACCATCACAACAACGCACATGCCCCCACGGTATGACAAACTGACAGATATGTGGGGGTTTGTCATGTTAGTGAAGTCATGACAGAGTAGGGTCAATCCTAAGCTTAACCACCCTGAGCTATAAAGACAGTAGAATAGAAATAGAGGCACACACAGGAGGAAGGTTCCATATGAAAACAGGCATGCAGAGCAGATGCATCTAAAAGCCTGGGAATGCCAAGGATTGCTGGCAAATACTAGAAACTCAGATAGACAAATAATGTCCTACCCCTGGATTCTCACCCAGAATTCTGACTTCTAGCCTAAATTTCAAAGGAACACCTTTCTGTTCTTTAAACCACCCTATTGTGATATTTCTTGTTACAGCAACACAGGTTATTAAATATTGTCCTTTCTTGAAATTTGGAAGAATGTCCTAAGTGGAGGCTTTCTTGACACTCAGGTAGAATTGTTATCACCCTTATTTCTGCTATTATAGTAGACATAGACAACCTTGAAAACAGGCCAGCTCTCTCTATTGCTGTAGCTTTAACCTATGGCACAGCTCCTAGACATAGCAGGGACTTTCTACTTGTTTAGTTAATGAGGAACAGATTGACTAAATGAAAAAAATAATGGGAAAAACAGTATAATTAAAAGAGCTTTCATTTGTTATAGTCTAGTAAGGAGAAAAATGTAGAGCTGTGACTTCAGTCATTGTATGGAAAGGGTCATTTAGCTGTAGTGCCCATCCCATGATTTTTCAAGTGGCAGCTGCTCCATTTATCCAGCAGGTAATGCCAGCTACTCCATCACTGATAACCTAAGGGAAGACCACTTAGGGAGTGACTGCCACTTTTGGGGAAGTTCATATTTGCAGAGATGGCAGGCCACTGAGTCTATTCTGTGTTCTATTTATGTTCCGCACAACTTCTGAACACAAACAACATGATTTTTAAAAGAATTATATTGAATCCAGTTGTCCTCTCTGCCACAGCCAGGTAACTGAGTCGTGTAAATCCACATTACAGAGTTATAAAAGTCCATTTGAAAAACAGATAAAAGAGAGAAGCAAGATAATGTAACTAAAATTTTAAAATGAATTTTATGTATCATTAATTTTGATAACTGATTTTATTGATTTGGAAAATTATTATGGCAGTCTGCTACAAAATACTTAACCTAATTTAAATTTCAGAACACATTTTTTGGCAAATCACTAGAAGCAATATTTTTAATCAATGAAGTGGATCTAATTTGGATTTCAGATGCACCAAGAGGGGAAAAAAATAAGCTTCCTAAGGTACACACTTTGTATTTCACGGCTGTGTTTTAAATGTTGCAGGGAGCAAAATTGAATAATGACTACTTATGTCTGTGTAGAAAACCCACAAAAAGATCAAAATCTAAACTGTTTCCTCATTGGTATATTTTAATTGATTTTTTATACAGTTATCATGATTACGGGAACTACTTTATGACCACTAAGCATTCTAATATTGTCAAGAACCAGATGCCGTTTAGGAATTAAATTAGTATGTCTAACAAACATTATTTCAGGAATTAGGATTTTAAAATTGTTATCACTTTGCTCTGACCAAGAATTTAAGTTCATCAAGTTATTCTGATTCTCGAAAGTTTAAAACAGGAAAGAAGACCACAAAGTTTCTAATATTTAATTTTTTCTCTTACTTTAGATTTCTTTGGTGGCATCACCTTTATGAAAAAGTTTGGCTGCATCAAGCATTCATGCTATAAATGGAGGTTTCTGATGGAAAATAGAATCTCTACTTTCCATTTGCTCACTGTAAAATGTTGGTGAGTATGATAAGAAGCAATGTTCATATCAGTCAGTTGTCTACATGCCGTGAATTGTAGGCAGCACTCACAGAATCCAGGCTTCACTGTCTTGTTTTATTTCTTCTTAGAGCAATCATCCATGATATTAGCAAATAAAGCCATCCACTGCACTTAACCTAAAACCTAAATGAGGTCAGTGACTGTCAGAGTCTAATGGGTGCCAGCAGTACATAAACTGGTCCCTCCTCTGGACATTGTTGAGGAATGCAAACATTTTTTAAAATGATTCATGTGTGTTGATAGGAGGAAAAGTGGATTAACTCTGCTTATTCAAGGGAGTTCAGAAGCTTTAAAATCAATGGGCCAAATTCTGCTTTTCTTTATGTGCCTATAACTCCTGGCAAGTCAAGACACATATAAATGAAAGCAGAAGACTTCCCAGCTCATGTTAGATATTATCTAGTTTTTGCTTTGTCTTAAAAATGATCTCATATATCATGCATAAAAAAAAAGTTATATACAAAGCAACAATTTGTAACACATGTGACTGACAAGCCATGTTTTTCTAACATGCCTTTCCTTTCTTCTTGTGTCATTGTTAGGCGCCCTTGAGTAGTGTCATGGATTGAATTGTGGCCCCCCAAAATGTGTCAATTTGGCTAGGCCATGATTCCCAGTATTGTGTGATTGTCCACCATTTTTGGCATCTGATGTGGTTTTCCTGTGTGTTGTAAACCCTATCTCTATGATGTTGGCGAGATGGGATTAGCGGCAGTTATGTTAATGAGGCAGGACTCAAACTACAAGATTTGATTGTGTCTTAAGCCAATTGTTTTTGATATATAAAAGGGAGAAGTGAGCAGAGAGACATACCACCAAGAAACAAGAGCCAAGAGAATAGTGCATCCTTTGGACCAAGTGTCCCTGGGCTCACAAACTCCTCAACCAGGGGAAGATTGATGAGAAGGAACTTTCTCCAGACCTGACAGAGCGAGAAAGATTTCCCCTGGAGCTGATACCCTACTAGACTGTGAGAGAATAAAGTTCTCTTTGTTAAAGACATTCACTTGTGGTATTTATGTTATAGCAGCACTAGAAAACTAAGACAAGTACATTCCAACTCATAGCGACCCTATGCGCCATGGAACAAAACACATACCTGTTCTATGTCAACCTCACAATCCTTGCCATGTTTAAGCCCATTGTTGCAGCTGCTGTGTCAATCCATCTCATTGTGGATATTCCTCTTTTCCACTGACCCACTACTTTACTAAACATGATGTCCTTCTCCAAGGATTGGTCCCTCCTGATAACATGTCCAAAGTATGTTAGATGGGGTCTCACCATTCTTCTAAGGAGAGTTCTGGTTGTACTTCTTCGAAGACAGATCTGTTCTTTTTTCTGGCAGCCGTAGTATATTCAATATTCTTTACCAACAACGTAATTCAGATGTATGAATTCTTTTTTTTTAATAATTTTTATTGTGCTTTAAGTGAAAGTTTACAAATTAAGATAGGGGGCTGAGAACTGACCCCAGAGTATCTCTGAGGAAAGTGCGTCCCTGTTCCCTAGAGCATGCAGGTGGGTGGGTTCTGCAGATGGACCAGGGGCACTCAAAGTTTTTGGTTGTAAGGGCTGGGAGGTACTAGTTATCCTTGGACCCCTGTAGCGGGTGGCTGGGTGGCCTGAGTGGAGTTATCAGTCCTTAGGTCCCTGATGTGGGTAGGTGAGGACCTTGTTTAATAAGCAAAGCAATGTCAAACATCAAATACCCACCTCTCCACCGCACAGCTGAAATGGTTGGAGTCTGCCAACAAGGGCCTATTTTCCTGAAATAGGCCCACACAGGTCCATGCAGAGGGGAAAGGTGCTCAAAGTCCACGGACAGGATACCTGGACAGGAGCCACTTCTGTCCTGAGCTCCCCCGGTTAGTGAAGCTAGCAAATTACCTTTCCCCCCAATTGCAATTTTTTTGCTTCCCCGAGGCCCAGGGATTCAGCCGCTGAAGCCGGCTTGGGGAGGGGGGGTGGCACGTTAAAATATACGCAAGTACTTAGCTTTTGCTGAGAGCGTGCCATTCTCCTCAGGTTCCAGAAGTATGAGTAGGCTGTGCGGCTGGCTGCTTCTCCCTGAGGAAACTGCAGCCAAATGCTAGTACCAGCCTGTCGCCTCTGCTGATGCTGCCGCCGCTCCAGAAATGGTGCCTGAGGGCTCCCCGCGATTCAGGTCCGGTAACTCCTCTCTGCTTCTGAACGATTTGTTCCTCCCCCTGCCCCTCAGTTCGTTTTCTAAGCTTGCCTTTGAAGCTCAGGGATCCTAGCTTGTCACAAATATACTCATTTCACTTGTTTTTTGGGTCTTTGTTGTAAAAAGGGCTCACCAGAAGAGTCTGTCTATTCTGCCATCTTGGCTCCTCCTCCAAATGTATCAATTCTTCTTCGGCCTTCCTTATTCATTGTCCAGCTTCCAATTTTTGTCTGTTCCTGCCTTCTCATTTTGCTTTTGAGCAGGAGTTGCCCATTTGATCTTGTATATTTGATTGAAGTAAGAAGCAAGTTTCTCACATGTGTTATTGTATGTTTTATAGCCCTGTCTAATCTTTGTCTGAAAAGTGGGCTTCCGGTGTGGTTTCAGTTCTGAGTTTGCCAAGTGTCCAGGGGCCATAGTCTCGGGGGTTCCTCCAGTCTAAGTCAAACCAGTAAGTCTTGTCTTTTTTCATAAATTTGAATTCTGTTCTACATTGTTCTCCCATTCTGTCAGGAACTCTTTGTTGTGATTCTTGTGCGAGTGGTGGGTGGTGGTAGCTGGGTACCATCTAGATCTTCCGGGCTCAGGCTGATGGAGACTCTGGTTCTTGCAGTCCTTTTGTCCTTTGGGCTAATATTTTCCTTGTGCCTTTGGCTTTCTTCATTTCCCTTTGCTCTGCATGGGATGGGACCAATAGATGTATCTTAGATGACCACTCATAAAGTTTTGAGACCCCAGATACTACTCACCAAAGTGGGATATAGAACATGTTCTTTATGAACTATGTTATGCCAATTGACCTAGATGTCCCCTGAGACTATAGTCTCCAGCCCTCAGCCCAAGCAGCTCAGTCCCTCAAGGTGTTTGAGTGTGTCCAGCAAATTTCTATGCCTTTGTTTTGGTCAAGTTGCTGACTTCCTCCATCTTGTGTGTTGTCTCTCCCTTCACCAAAGTTGACACTTGTCCACTATCTAGTTAATGACTCTTCCTCTTTTACCTTCCCTCACTTTTAACCATCATATATATATATATATATATTCTTTTTTTCTGTGTGTAAGTCTTTTCTTGAGTTCTTATAATAGTGGTCTCATGCAATATTTGTCCTTTTGTGACTGACTTATTTCACTCAGCATAATGCCCTCCACATTCATCCATGTTGTGAAATGTTTCACAGATTCATCATTGTTCCTTAACATTGCATAGTATTCCATTGTGAGTATGTACTGTAATTTGTGTGTTCCTTCATTTGTTGATGGACATTTAGGTTGTTTCCCTCTTTTTCCTATTGTGAATAGTGCTGCAATGAACTTGAGGGTGCATATGTCTGTTTGTTTGACAGCTCTTATTTCTTGAGTGTATATTCCTAAAAATGGGATAATGGGATCACATGGTATTTCTACGTCTAGCTTCTTAAGGAAACGTCATTTTCTAATGTAGTTGTACCATTTTACAGTCCTGCCAGAGGTGCATAAAGATTCCAATCTCCCTGGAACCTCTCCAACATTTGTTATTTTCTGGTTTTTGGATTAGTACCAGTATCATCAGAGTGAAATGGTATCTCACTTTAGTTTTGATTTGCATTTCTCTAATGGCTAACGATTGTGAGCATTTCCTCATGTGCCTTTGGTAAAGTGTCTGTTAATATCCTTTGTCCATTTTTTAATTGGATTATTTGTCTTTTTGTTATTGAGGTTCTGAAGTAGTTAGTAAGTTTTAGAGATTAGAGCTTGTCGGATATGTTGTAACCAAAAATTTTTCCCCATTCTGTAGGTTCTATTTTTACTCTTTTTTTTAAAATTTTTGTTGTGCTTTAGGTGAAAGTTTACAAATCAAGTCAGTCTCTCACACAAAAACTTATATGCACCTTGCTACATACTCCCAATTGCTCTACCCCTAATGGGACAGCCCGCTCCCTCCCTCTACTCTCTCTTTTCATTACCATTCCACCAGCTTCTAACCCCCTCTACTCTCTCATCTTCCTTCTAGGCAGGAGATGCTAACATAGTGTCAAGCGTCCACCTGATCGAAGAAGCTCACTCCTCACCAGCATCCCTCGCCAACTGACTATCCAGTCCAATCCTTGTCTGACGAGTTGGCTTTGGGAATGGTTCCTGTCCTGGGCCTACAGAAAGTCTGGGGACCATGACCACGGGGGTCCTTCTAGTCTCAGTCAGACCATTAATTCTGGTCTTTTTATGAGAATTTGGGGTCTGCATCCCACTGCTCTCCTGCTGCCCCAGGGGTTCTCTGTTGTGTTCCCTGTCAGGGCAGCCATAGATTGTAGCAGGGCACCATCTAGTTCTTCTGGTCTCAGGATGATGTAGTCTCTGGTTCATGTGGCCCTTTCTGTTTCTTGGGTTTGTAATTACCTTGAGTCCTTGGTGTTCTTCATTCTCCTTTGATCCAGGTGGGTTGAGACCAATTGATGCATCTTAGATGGCCGCTTGCTAGCGTTTAAGATCCCAGACGCCACTCTCCAAAGTGGGGTGAAGAATGTTTTCTTAATACATTTTATATTGCCAATTGACTTAAATGTCCCCTGAAATCATGGTCCCCAAACCCCTGCTTCTGGTATGCTGGCCTTCAAAGCATTCAGTTTATTCAGGAAACTTATTTGCTTTTGGTTTAGCCCAGTTGTGCTAACCTAGCCTGTGTTGTGTGTTGTCTTTCCCGTCGCCTGAAGTAGTTCTTATCGACTATCTAATTAGTGAATACTCCTCTCCCACTGTCCCTCCCTCCCTTCCCACTCTTGTAACTATCAAAGAATATTTTCTTCTCTGTTTAAACTATGTCTCAAGTTCTTATAATAGTAGTCTTATACAAAATTTGTCCTTTTGCAACTAACTAATTCCAGATTCCTCCATATTATGAAATGTTTCACAGATTCATCACAGTTCTTTATCGGTGCGTAGTATTCCATTGTGTGAATATACCATAATTTCTTTATCCATTCATCCATTGATGGGCACGTTGCTTGTTCCCATCGTTTTGCTAATGTAAACAGCGCTGCAATGAAAATGGGTGTGCATGTATCTGTTTGTGTAAAAGCTCTTATTTCTCTAGGATATATTCCAAGGAGTGGGACTGCTGGATGGTAGTTCTATTTCTAGCTTTTTAAGGAAGGGCCAAATCGATTTCCAAAGTGTTTGTACCATTTTACATTCCCACCGGCAGTGTGGAAGTGTTCCAGTCTCTCCACAGCCTCTCCAACATTTCTTATTTTGTGTTTTTTGGATTAATGCCAGCATTGTTGGAGTGAGATGGAATCTCATTGTAGTTTTGATTTGCATTTCTCTAACGGCTAATGATCGTGAGCATTTTCTCATGTATCTGTTAGCTACCTGAATGTCTTTAGTGAAGCGCCTGTTCATATCTTTTGCCCATTTTTTAATTGTGTTATTTTTCTGTTTGTAGTTGAGTTTTTGCTGTATCATGTAGATTTTAAAGATCAGGTGCTGATCAGAAATGTCATAGCTAAAAACTTTTTCCCAGTCTGTAGGTAATCTTTTTACTCTTTTGGTGAAGTCTTTGGATGAGCATAGGTGTTTGATTTTTAGGAG
The DNA here is from genome assembly GCF_030014295.1 of Loxodonta africana. Lineage (NCBI taxonomy): Eukaryota > Metazoa > Chordata > Mammalia > Proboscidea > Elephantidae > Loxodonta > Loxodonta africana. The sequence continues at coordinate 98,142,069 of NC_087346.1, read as the reverse complement.
CTCCTAGTTATCCTATCATATACAAAATTTATAAAATGGTATCAATTTCATTTAATTCCCTGCAAGTTACCTCCCACTGCAGCACTGTTTTCCTCATGTGCTGTCTGCATGGCATCTATGGGTCTTTGCTTTGGACAACTGGTGTCCCTGTTTAGCTGATGCCATAAGCACATGCTTACTTTGCTTATTGGGGAATCCAATGCTGTGGTGACTATACATGTGGACCTCACCAGATGGAATACACAGTAATCAAATGGATTACATCTCTGGAAAGAGATGGTGGAGAGGCTCAATATCATCAGTCAGAACAAGACCAGGGATTGACTGTGAAAAAGACAATCAATTCTCCCATGCAAGTTAAAGTCAAAGCTTAAGAAAATTAAAACAAGTCCACAAGAGCCAAAGTATGACTTCAAGTATATCTCACTTGAATTTAGAAAAGATCTCAAGAACAGATGGGATGCACCAAATAGTAAAAACTGAATATCAGATGAATTGTGAGATGATATCAAGGACACTATACATGAAGAAAGCAAAAAGATCACTAAAAAGGCAGGAAAGAAAAAAAAAAAAACACCAAAATGGATGTCAGAAGAGAATTTGAAACTTGTTATTGAAAGTAGAATAGCTATAGTGCATGGAAGAAATGATGTAGTAAAAGAGAAGAACATAGATTTCAAAGGGTAGCTAGAGAACACAAAGTAAAATATTATAATGAAATGTACAAAGATCTAGAGTTAGAAAACCAAAAGGGAAGAAGACACTTAGAATTTCTCAAGCTGAGAGAACTGAAGAGATAATTCAAGTCTTGAGTAGCAATATTGAAAGATTCTCTGGGCAAAATATTGAACAATGCTTGAAGCATCAAAAGAAGATGGAAGGAATAGTCTCTATATCACAAAGAATTGGTCCAAGTTCAACCATTTCAGGAGATAGCATATGATCAAAAAATGATGGTGTTGAAGGAAAAAGTCCAAGCTGCACTAAAGGCATTGGTGAAAAACAAGGCTCCAGGAATTAATGGAATACCAATTAAGATGTTTCAACAAATGGTTGCAACACTGGAAGTACTCACTTGTCTATGCCAAGAAATTTGGAAGACAGCTATCTGGCCAACTGACTAGAAAAGATCCATATTTGTGTCCATTCCAAAGACAGGTGATCCAAGAGAATGTAGACATTATTTAACAACATCATTAATATCACACGCACGTAAAATGCTCCTGAAAAAAATTACAAAACTATTGCAGCAATACATAGATAGGGAACTGCCAGAAATTCAAGCCAGATTCAGAAAAGGACTTGGATGTTGAGGTCAGATGAATCTTGGCTGAAAACAGTGAATACCAGAAAGATGTTTACCAGTGCTTTATTGACTATGTTAAGGCATTCAACTCTGTAGATTATAACAAATTATGGATAACGTTACAAAGAATGGAAATTTCAAAATAGTTAATTGTGCTCATGGGGAACCTGTACATAGACCGAAAGCCAGTCACATAAACAGAACAAGGGAATACTGCATGGCTTAAAATCAGGAAAGGTGTAAGTCAGCTTTGTATCCTCTCACCATACTTATTCAATCTCAAAACTGAACAAACAATCCAAGAAACCGGAATATATGAAGAAGAACACTATATCAGGATTGAAGGAAGACTCATTAACCACCTGCAATATGAAGATGACCTAGCCTTCTTTCCTGAATGAAGAGAACTTGAAGCATTAACTGATGAAGATGAGTGACTATAGCCTTCAGTATAAATTACATCTCAACATAAAGAAAACAAAATCTTCACAACTGGACCAATTGGAAACATCATGATAAATGGAGACCAGATGGAAGTTGTCAAGAATTTCATTTTACTTGGATCCACAATCAACACCCATGGAAGCAGCAGTCAAGAAATCAAAGCATATATTGTGTTGAGCAAATCTGCTCCAAAAGACCTCTTCAAAGTGTTAAAAAGCAAAGATATCACTTTCAGGACTATGGTGCTCCAGACCAAAGCCATGTTCTTTTCATTCGCCTCATACAAATGTGGAAGCTGGACAATGAATAAGGATGACTGAACAAGAATTAATGCCTTTGGGCTATGGTGTTGGAGAAGAATACTGTTTAAACCATGGACTGCCTGAACAAATAAATGTACCTTGAACGAAGTTCTGCCAAAATGCTCCTTAGAAGGGAGGATGGCGAGGGCTTTACTTATGTTCTTCCGACATGTTGACAGGAAGGACCAGTCCCTGGAGAAGGACATCATGCTTGGTAAATTAGAGGGTCAGTGAAAAAGAGAAAAAGCATTAATGAGATGAACTGACATAGTGGCTGCAACAACAGGCTCAAGCATTCCAGTGATTGTGAAGGCCTCACAGGACCGGACAGTGTTTTGTTGTGTTGTACACAGATAGGGTTCTTATGTGTTGACCATCTCAACCTCACAACAGCAACAACAACAACATATATGTGAATTATGAAAATACTAACTATGGAGTTTTCTTTAATTTTGTTTCAGTTATTTTTTTCCTTGGTAGATTTTACATTAATTTGCTCAATAATATTAAGTTACTTGTTGCCATCGAGTTGATTCTGAACTGCGCCATAGAGTTTCCAAGGAGCGTCTGGTGGATTCAAACTGCTGATCTTTTGGTTAGCAGCCATAGCACTTAACCACTATGCCACCAGGGTTTCCAATATTGTTAGTTATCTTAAAAAAAAAAAAAAAAACCTTATTTATATATAATGTATATACCGTAAAATTTACTCATTTTAAATATGCTATTTTTTTTTTTTTAGTAAATTTATCAGGTTGTTAAACCATCATTAATATTCAGTTTTATCACATTTCCATAAATCAAAGTGTCCATTTACAATTAATCACTGTTATCATCTCAGCAAGTTGCTCTGTTGGCACAATGGTTAAGTGCTTGCCTATTAACCAAAAGGTCAGCAGTTTGAACCCACCAGCCTATCTGAGGGAGAAAGATGTAGCAGCCTGTTTCCATAATGATTACAGCCTTGTAAACTCTATGGAGTAGTTGTCTTTGTCCTATAGGGTTGCTGCTATGCGTGGGAAACGACTGAAGCACAACAGATTTGATTTTGGGTATCACCCAAGATTGCCAGGCAATCACTAATCTACTATTTGTGTTTTCTGTATGTTTCATATAATTTGACTTACACAATATACGCTATTTGTTTCTGGCTTCTTCCACCTGATACCGTATCTCTGAGTTTTATCCCTGTTTTTTTTTATAGCATGCATTGGTATTCCATTCATTTTTCTTGCTGAATAGTACTCTATTGTAAGAACATATATTATGTCTATTCATTCACTAATTGACTGACATTTGGGTTGCTTCCACTTTTTGGCTATTGTGAATATGCTACTCTGATCATTTAATCATCTTTTTATAAGATTTTGTAAATTGAAGTTTGAGTTGGATTTTGATAAAATAAATAATTTAAGGACTCAAATATTAATAACAACAATATTAAGAGAATTAATTTTAAAAATAGTGACTCTAATTAATAAATTATGGTTAATTTAGTTACTTGTCTATGAGTTGGATGTCCTACTATGTGACTAAGAAGCCAAATCAAACACAACATGTTAGCCATGAAATTCTATGGATGACAAATGTTATTTCCTCAAGAAGCAAGAAAATAACTAAAAGGATTTTCGTTCCTTAAGAGTTGTTAAGAGAGAGAAGTTTACAAGCCATAAGAAGTAACATTTTATAAACTTCCCTTACTAACTCTGTGGAAGTATCCACTTATCAATTACTGGAAAGCAACCCTCTTATGGTACCTAATCCATCAAGACAAGGTGGTAGAGATAAAAAAGAAATAGAGAAGTAAATTGTGTCTGCTACTCTGAAGGCAAGAGAAATTAAATAGGCAGAGTACAATTACAATGCTGAGGCTTTTCACAATGCTTATATTATGGCCATGCTGTACATGTGAAAATAAGTATTTCAGTTGTATTCTAAAATTTTACTCCATTTTTCTTACAAACATCGAGTTTCTTTTCTTTTTTTTTTAATTGAGCTTTAGATGAAGGTTTACAAAACAAATTAGTTTCTCACCCAAACGTTAGTATACATATTGTTGTATGACACTGGTTAACAACCCCACCACGTGTCAACACTCTCCCTTCTCAACCCTGGGTTCCCTATTACCACCTTCCCTGTTCCCTCCTGCCTTCCAGTGCCTGCCCCAGGGCTGGTATGTCCCTTTAGTCTTGTTTTGTTCCATTGGCCTGTTCAATCTTTGGCTGAAGGGTGAACCTCAGGAGTGACCATATTACTGAGCTGAAAGGGTGTTCGGGGGGCCATACTCTCAGGTTTTCTTCAGTCTCTGCCAGGCCACCAAGTCTGGTCTTTCTTTTTGAATTAGAATTTTATTCTACATTTTTCTCCAGCTCTGGCCAGAGCCCCCTATTGTGATCCCTGTCAGAGCTGTCAGTGGTGGCAGCTGGGTACCACCTAGTTGCACTGGACTCAGCTTGGTGGAGGCTTTGGTAGATGTGGTCCGTTAGTCCTTTGGACTAACCTTTCTCTTGTGTCTTTAGTTTTCTTCATTCTTCCTTGCTCCTGAAGGGGTGAGACCAGTAGAGTATCCTAGATGGCTGCTCGCAGACTTTTAAGACCCCACATGCTACTCATCAAAGTAGAATGTGGAACATTTTCTTTAAAAACTGTGTTATGCCAATTGAGATACATGTTACCCAAGACCATGGCCCCACAGTCCTCACCCCTGCAATTCAGTCCCTCAGGGAGTTTGGATATATCTATGGAGCTACCATGACCTTGCCTTGTACAGGTTGTGCTGGCTTCCCCATATTGAGTACTGTCTTACCCCTCACCAAAGTTACCACTTATCTATTATCTATTAAGTGTTTTTCCATCTCCACCACTCCCCTCCCTCATAACCATCAAGGATTGTTTCTTTTTTATGTAAACTTTTCATGGGTTTTTACAGTAGTGGTCTCATACAATATTTGTCTTTTTGTAACTGACTTATTTCACTCAGCATAATGCCCTCCAGATTCATCAATGTTATGAGATGCTTCACAGGTTCATCATTGTTCTTTATCATTGTGCGATACTCCATTGTGTGTATATACTACAGTTTGTTTATCCATTCACCTGTTGATGGGCATCTAGGTTGTTTCCATCTTTTTGCTACTGTGAACAATGCTGCAACGAATATGGGTGTGCATATGTCTATTCGTGTGACGACTCTTATTTAGCTAAGATATATTCCTAGGAGTGGGGTTGCAAGATCACAAACATTGACTTTATTATGTAGAAACTATTAACATTAAAACTACACTGTAAGGGAATGAAGTAGCATTAACAAAGTATAGTATCTTTAACCTCTTGAAAAAATATTATTGCAAACATTTATGTTATTGAGAAACCAATAAAAAAATAGAAAAAAAAAACAAAGAAAAACTTCATGGCACTGAAATATCTCAGTGGACTATTGCAGGAAAACATAAAAGTGTGTTGCCAATTCATATTTTTGTTTTCTACTTCAGAAACTATCCTTGTATTGGAGATTTATACATTTTTTAATAATTATTCTTCAGGTAATTTTTAAATAACCACTCTAAAAAAGGACATGAAAAAATAGTGTTGTAGTAAACTTTTTAAGAAATCCCACCTAATGAAAACAACCTATGACCTTATCATTAACTGTTAAATGGATATCAATTATATGTTATAAAACATCATATGTAAGACCCAAATATCAGTGAATATTATATGCGTAATTATTGCTACTACTTTTTTTTAATTTTTAATCTCAATTGTATGTCCTCTCATTCAGCTAGCCAAGAATTTTTAAGATATGTGCTCAGGTAGATATTTCCTCCTTCACACAACTACACTTTTCCAAAAGTACACAAAGGCTTAGTGTAAGAGACAGGCTAGGATATGTTTCAATGTAAGGAAGAATAACCTCTAATATCAGTGCCTTTAAATAGTAAATGTTTTATTCTTGCTTTTGTTACAAGGCCCAGAATTCTGCACTACACAGTAATGGACCTGCATGCTCAGACATCTTAATATATCCATTCAAGGTCTCTACGAAACGGGAAATGAGAACTGGAAAGTTTAGCACGTTTCACTTCTAGTGGCATTTCGTAGTCAGAACTAGTTACATGGCCACATGCAAATGCAAAGGGATAGGAAATTGAATCTTCTACACATATGGGCCACCACTAATGTGTCAGTTTGCTGTACTGTGGTAGCTAGTGTGCTGCTATACCACTGGCATTTTAAATACTAGCAGGTCCACCTATGGTGAACAGGTTACAGCAGAGCTTCCAGTCTATGACAGGCTAAGAAGAAAGTCCTGATAATTAACTCCTGAAAAGTAGCCAGTGAAAACCTTATGGATCACAACAGAACACTCTCTGATTCACTTGCTTTGGACACATCATCAGGGGGTTTCAATCACTGGAGAAAAACATAGTGTTTGCTAAAGTAGAGGGCCAAAGAGCTCTTGGGAGACCCTTGGTGAGATGTTTTGGCACAATAGCTATCATGATGGACTTGACCATGTTGGCAATTTTGAACATGAGGCAGGACTGGGCAGTTTCTTCCTGTTGTACACAAGGTCACCATGAGTTAAGAGTCAACTCAAAGGCAGCTAACAACAACAGCATATACATGGGAGGAGAAGGGACTTGAAAATGGTGAATATCACTAGTTTTACTCAATTTACAAACCATACATTTCTCACTTTCTACAATTGGGTTTATGTGATTTTTTTAGAAAGAAAATAAGAAACAGTGATTTCATGCTTTTCAAAGTCACCTCAATTGTTAATTTTCTGGTTTGACAAAATTTAAGTGTTGTCATTTTTATCTAATCTTGTTTGCTGAGTTTTCAATCCTTCTGGCTTAAGCTTTAAGAGTTATTGCATGATGACTGAAGTTTATTAAAACTATGGCAAGTAAAGCAAAAAGTATATGTGACCTTGTCTAGTCATCCTTTGCAGTCAGATTTTGAAACAATTAAAGCATGATAAACAAACAAAAAAACTAAGTGTTAAAAAGTAGCATAGTATATAAATTTAGTAGTTTACTCAGTGTTTTAACCAAAACTAAAATATTAGCCAGTGCCTAGTGTGGAAGGCGTACTAGGAGCTAGAAAAAAAGGCATGAAAAAATCAGCCATTATCTATGTCTCATAATGGCTAAATTGGGTGCAGGGACTGAAATTAATCAAATAGCCACACATTATTGAGTGTAGCTAAATAGAAGTTAAAAAAAAAAAAAAAAGGACGTTATAAAGTCAATTTATGGCTTATGCAATTTGCTGCTTTAGCACCCATCTTAGTTCCTCTCTTCAGCTTCTCTTTTGCTCCTATCCCACAGAACTAAGCCTCCTATTGAGCCACCTTCCACGCTCAGCTGCTCTTAGATAACCTGTCTCCTTTGAGCCCCCAGAATTTGTGCCACTCATACCTCAAACCAGGGCTTCAAACTAGTTTCAGGAGATTCAGTCATGGCCGACAAAGTGAAGCCAGAATAGATACAAATTTTCAAAATTTAGGTGATCCAGAATGATAACCAGAATAGAAAAAATTGTGGGTCAAAGCTCTGGAATGGAAATGAAGAAGAGGTGTTGTGAGCCCTTTCAGGAGCCTTATGTGGAAGAGTAGATTATTTGTAAGACTGTGGAGGAAGACACACATTCAAAGTGGCACAAGTCATCTTTGAGCAGGACACCACTGCTTCCAATTCTGCTCAAAATCTAGTGGGGAAGAGACTTGGTTGCTAGGCAACGTGAATGCTGCCCTTGTTTTCTAAGTGGTCGATTAAATTTCTAGCAGAACTTTGACCAGTATTTTTTTCCATTCTGGTTATCACTCCACTTCACCCAAATTTTAAAATTCTGGTCTGTTCCGGTTTCACTTCATTGGACATGACTAAATTGGGTAGAACTAGTTCAAAGCCCTGCTTCAAACCAACCAGTCACACATACACTTAAGAAATATACTTAGCAACACCCTAGACCCTAATAAAGGCTGTAGCCCCTGGATTACTTGCCTGCTGGTTGCGCTTGATCCACACCTGCTGGTTGCGCTTGACCCTCCACCTGGCCTTTCTGTTGGCCTTCATTGGCATCCCTCTCTACTCAAGGACCAGTGAGTAATAAATCTTTGTGTGTTATTCATGCACTTCACTGTCATTCTCCTCTGTGTTTATGCTGATCTACACACCAGTATAAATATATTTAATTTACTGAAGTGTCTTGGTCATACATGCAAATGACATTACCATAGTGTGCACTAGTGTGACATTTAAGATTCATCAGGGAAACCACCACTATAAAGAAATCTCCTGAGAGGATAAATTTGTCAACAGGAAAAGCATAGATGACCATAGGTCACTTACCAGTATAAACAAGCATCCCATGAAAGGCATAATGTAAAACAAAACAAGATCCCAAACCCTTCAAAATCCCTGCAGAATATAACGCATATATTGACCAAAGACCCCTAATCTAGTAACAAAGTTCATAATAGGAGATTTTCCTGAAAAAGTAAAATTTGATCTGAGATTGAATGAATAAAGAGAAGCTAACTAGCCAAAGGAGACAGTGAGTATATTTTTCTCTGTAGAAAACATTGACTCTGTTGTAGAAGGGAATATTAAGCATTTGAGGAAATGGAAGAAGTTATTCTGGATAGATGGAAGAGAGTGAAAGGGATTTTGGAGTTTGGACCAAGTTGAAGGTTGTTGGAATAGAAAAAGTGATTGAATTTTAGATACTTGATAATAATTGGATTGGGATCTAGAGGTCAAGGATCACTTGCAGGCACAGTGGAAAGTGAGATTTAGAAAGATTTTGCCCCACAGTTTTCTAGCTGTTTTAATCTGGAAAAAAATGATGACCTCTACAGCCTCAATTTTTTAATTGGCATAGTGATGGTGATGATATTACTATGCAGAGGATTGTTAACATGATGGAAAATTCCTTTACGTGTCTAGCACATTACAGACTGTGTTAGTTTGAGGTCTCCAAGAAGCAGACACCAAGATGAGATAAGACTTTCAAGAGACTTGTGAGGGCAAATTTTGGTCAAGGATAAATGAGAGGTAAAAAAAAAAAAGAGAAAACAGGGAAAACCCTCAGACTGTGATGCAGGTATGACACATATTCATGAGAGAGAGGAAGAAAGGGAGTTAGGTAGAAAGAATCTCAGGCAGCAGTGTAGTACCAGGAAAGGTTAATCCAAGCCAATGGAATACCTGCAGCCAAAGTTTCCCAGCAGAGGTGCTCTGAATCTTGCAAAAATGCTCCCACATTTATAACCACACAATGCCAAGTCAGTAAGTAAGGGAAGTCAGTGAGAAGTACAGCTTCAGCATGAGCACAATGATGTATCTAGAGGGTCAGTAGCTTGCGTGACCAGTCAAGCATGCTCCCAAAGCAGGAGATCCGAGCTGCATATATTCGTAGGCTCCATTATTTTACTTATACCTTGCATCTCACAGATCTTAACTTACTCAACAGATTTTGGGAGTAGACTCTCCATGATTCTCATGAGCCTCTCTTCCTGGGAGGAAGTTCGGAATAGGAAGGCTTGTTGGACAAGCAAAAACTCTCTTTGCTACAGTTTGTTATAGGACCCCAGCTGACACTCATTTTACCCCTCCCACACTGTCCATTCTAAATTTCCCTCACTCTCATCCTTGTTCTCAGCCATTACCTTGGCAGGTCATGCTGTCTTACCTGTTGGAGTCCCAGAGACCTTCATTGCTGAATGGTCTGAGCCCTTGAAAATCATGCTTTTCTTAGGCTAGGCTTGGTTTACTTGTCTGTCCACAGTTCTAGTGGGATAAGTGAATACCAGGAGGTACCCGAGAGAATTATGTGAGTTCCATGTGTATATTTCCCTGTCCTCATATGTAAAAGAAGTTAAAACTTCGCCAGTGATCAAGGTCAATTATCCTTGTCACAATGGTAACTCTTCTTGTCTGCTAGTCCTTATATTCAAGGACTCTACAGTGCCTTAACAACAGCCATAGTTTATAGTTCACTTGCTGTGTCCCCAAACAATAGTACATACTTCTAGCGACCTAGGCCTCCAACTGTGTAGACAGCAGAGTTGTGAGGACAAGAAACACACATTCCCCCACTGGGATATAGGGTAAGTGTGTTCACATCTACTTCCACCCATCAATGGCTGAACACGAATTTGTTCTTTGTGAACGTAATGCCATACAAATGTATCTAATACATTATACTGTACCCTGAAGGATGGAATCCCATTCTTTCAGACTGTTACTTCTAAAATAATGCCTCAGCTGTGCCATTCCAGCTCTCTATGAGGCCAACTGCTTATGAATGGTACAGTATTTTATTCTACTAGTGGATCCCAGGACTCCATGGTCATGGACGCACTCTTACACTTCCTTTAATATGAAGTATATCCTATGACCAGACACTATTTTTCATGCATCTGGATAGAAAATTTTCAATATATCTCCTTAATGAATACTGCCAAACTGGTGTCTCAAAGAAGGTCTCTGTTGCTGGTAATTTGGACTTTCAGAGACAACAATAGTTAGATCAGCCTTGACAAGAAAAAAAATTTATATATATATTCATGCTACCACCTCAATCTCCACTATCATGGTCACTTTCTACATGTGCCCATTGTGCCAGCTCCAGAGTAGATAATGCTGAAGGCTGTTCAAACTGATTAAGTCATTTTGTCTACTTGATTATTCAGTGTCCTTAAGTGTTGGTTCTCATGACCATTAAAGTATAATAAAAATTACTTCAGTCTTTGTGCCTAATCCCAATGCCCACCCACATGGCTGTAACCCATTCTCGTCTTCAATATTTCAGGCCTTCTTTTTCCAGACCCTGGATCAGACAGCCAGGACTGTGGCCACTGGACAAGAATCTACATATACATCCATATATACAACTATATATGAATATGTATATGTGTAAAAAAAAATTTTTTATCTATATCATCATTTTCTCTCCTTACACCACTTCTCCTTCTATATGAAGTAAATGACCAGTGCAATGTTTGTAGCTCTGCCTCCTGGGGAGATTGTCCTTATCCACTGTCTTTAAAGGCCACCATCTTTTATGGTTTGTACCCACATCTGTAAAATGATTTGGTGCTTTTCCTTTCGTTCAGCAGTTTAGAATAGGATACAAATAATTATAGTCACCTACATGCATTGTCCAGCTCATTACAGATTATACTGCAGCCAAATGGCAAAAATAAATGTGGCTATGATAGGTCTATAAAGAGACAGAGAGTAACAGAATGGACTAAAAAAAAAAAAAAAACAATGATCTGCCTACATGCTATCTACAAAGACACACTTTAAACACAAAGACCTAAATAAACTAAAACTCAAAGGTTTAAAAAAAATCAAGAAATAATAACCAAAAAAGAGGAGTGGCAATATTAATCTCTGAAAAAATAGACTTTAAACCAAAATCTGCCATAAAGGATTAGGAAGGACAGTATACAATAACTAAAGGGTCAATATGCCAGGAGGACATAACTTTAATAAATACACACTCACACAATGACAGGGCTCCAAAATACAAACAAACTCAACATCACTGAAAAGAGAAATAGGCTGTTCCACAATAATAGTAGGAGACTTCAACACACAACTTTTGGTGAAAGACAGAACATCTAAAAAGAAACCCAATAAAGATACAAATGATCTAAGGGAGGCGGGGCCAATATGGCAGAGTAGTCAGACACTTCCAGTGATCCCTTTTACAAAAAAAGACCTGGAAAAAACAAGTGAAATGATTATATATATGACAAGGTTTTTTAAGCTAGGAGCTCTGAACATCAAGGCAAAGTTAGGAAATCAGACTGAGTGGCATGGGGAGGGAGAGGCGGTTCAGAAGTGGCAAGGATTTGCTGGACCTGACTCAGTGGGAACAAGCACCCCTCAAGAATGATCCCCTGCAGTGACTGTGGTGGGGCTGGTGGTAGCGTTTGGGATGCAGCTTCCTCAGGGAGAGACAGCAAGCTACACAGTCTACTCATACCTCTGGAACCAGAGAAGAATAGTGCTTTTGGCAAAAGCTATGTCTTTGCATTTATTTTACACTACCCTTAGCCCCCAAGCTGGCTTCATGGCTGTCATTTTCCCTGGGCCTGAGATAGGTCCTGCCGCATGCTCTGTGCCATTCTCCAGGCCTTGGAGAAGGAATAAATTAACAGTTGGGGGAAAAGACAATCTGCCAGCTCCACTAAGCTGGGGAGCTCAAGACATAAGTGGCTTCTGTCCATGCACAAACAGTCCACAGACTTTGAATACCTTTTACCCCCTGCATGGACCTGTGTGGGCCCATTTCAGGAGATTAGGCCCTTGGCAAACTGCAACAGTGTATGTGCTTGAGATTTAACTTCAATTGTTTCAGCTGAGCAGTGGAAAGGTGGATTTTCAATGCTTAACAGTGCTTTGCCTATTAAACAGGGTCCTCACCTACTCACATCAGGGGCTTGAGGACCGGTAGCTCACCTAGCCACTCATGACAGGGGTCCAAGAGTAAGCCTCCCAGTCCTTACAACCAAAAGCATTGGGTGTCCGTGGTCCAGCTGCAGAAACCACCCACTTGTGAGCTTTGGGGAACAGGGACATGCTTTCTTCACAGACACTTGGGGGTTGGTTGTGAGCCCCCTGCCTTGTTCGGAGTGTGACCCACTGCTGCAACTAGATATCTGTGCCTACACCAATCACACCTGCCCCTCTAAGACTGTAGGATAGAGCCTGTACCACATGCATGATGACCAGCTACCTGGACACCTGAGCTGAATCTGTATAAGAAAAGTGAATGGACTCCTAGGCTCATATACCTGGTAAAAGCTCTAGCCATTTGGCGATAGAATTTTAGGGCAGCAAAGGTGAAAATAATGAAGTTAGCTCACATAAGCAACCTATCTGGGCATAACAACAACAACAAAAAGAAGCAAGCAGGTAGGATACAGTAAGCAAACACGTGATAAATTTAAAAAATTGCTTATAGAGGGCTCAAAAACAACAGTAAATATCAAATTACATAAAGAAGCAGACCACGATCACTTCAACAAGCTCTTAAAAAAAGAATCAAGGAATCTTCCAGATGAAGATGTATTCCTGGAATTACCAGGTGTAGAATACAAAAGATTAATGCATAGTACTGTTCAGACATCAGGAAGGAGATCAGGTAAAATGCAGAGCAATCCAAGGAACATACAGACAAAGTAGTTGAAGAAATTAAAAAAGGTTATGCAAGAACATAACAAAAAATCTAATAGGCTACAAGAATCCAAAGAGAGACAGGAATCAGAAATTCAGACTATTAAAATAAAATTAAAGAAGTAGATAACTCAAAAGAAAGGCAGAAGAGCAGAATTGAGGAAAGTCAGAATTAGTGAGATTGAAGACAAAACACTTGGCACCAATATATTCAAAGAAAAATCAGATAAAAGGATTTTAAAAATGAAGCAGCCCTAAGAATGATGCAGGACTCTATCAAGAGAAATAACCTACGAGTGATTGGAGTACCAGAACAGCGAGGGAGAACAGAAAATACAGATAGAATTGTTGAAGATTTGTTGGCAGAAAACTTCCCTGATATCATGAAAGATGAGATGATATCTATCTAAGATGCTCATGGAACCCCACATAAGGTAGACCTTAAAAGAAAGTCACCAAGACATATTATAATCAAACTTGCCAAAACCAAAGATAAAGAGAGAATTTTAAGAGCAGCTAGGGATAAAAGAAAAGTCGTATACAAAGGGGAGTCAAAAGAATAACTTCAGACCACTTGGAGAAACCATGCAGGTAAGAAGGCAATGGGATGACTTACATAAAGCATTGAAAGAAAAAAAATTGCCAACCAAGAATCATATATCCAGCAAAACTGTTTCTCAAATATGAAGGCAAAATGAGGACATTTCCAGATAAATAGAAGTTTAGGGAATCTGTAAAGACCAAACCAAAACAAGAAATACAAAAGGGAGTTCTCTGGTTGGAAAATCAATAATATCAGATATCAACCAAAGACAAGAACACAGGACAGGGCAACCAGATGTCAACCCAGTTAGGGAAATCACAAAAATAAATTAAAATAAAAAATGCTCAAAACAAGGAAACAGAAATGTCATTCTGTAAAAGATGACAACATAAAACAATAAAGAGGGACTAAAAAATGTAGTCATAGATCTTTCATATGGAGAGGAAGTCAAGGTGATATAAAGAAATAAAAGTTTGTTTTAAACTTAGAAAAATACTGGCAAATATTAAGAGACTAACAATCCTACAAATCAAAATAAAATTCAAGAAAAACATAAAGACTTAGCAAATACAAAATCAACAACAATGAATAAGAGGAAAAGGCAATATATAACAAAAAACTACTCAGCACAAAAGGTTAAATGGAAAAAAGAAAGAGTCAACAACACAAAAAAAAAGACACCAAAATGACAGCACTGAACGCATACCTATCCATAATTACACTGAATGTAATGGACTAAATGCCAATAAAGAGACAGAGTTGGCAGAATGGATTAAAAAACATGGCCCATCTATATGCTGCCTACACGAAACACACCTTAGACCTAAAGACACAAACTAAAATTTAAAGGATGGGAGAAAATATATCAAGCAAACAACATTCAAAAAATGAGCAGGAGTGACAACATTAATTCCTGAAAAAATAGACTTTAAAGCTAAATCCACCACAAAGGATAAGGAAGGACACTATATAATGGTTAAAAAGACAATATAACAGGAGGATATAACCATATTAAATATTTACACACCCAACAACAGTGGTTCAAAATACAAAAAACAAACTCTAACAGCACTGAAAAGTGAGGTAGACAGCAGCATAATAATAGTAGGATACTTCAACACACCACTTTCAGTGAAAGGCAGAACATCCAGAAAGAAGCTCAATAAAGATCTAAATGCCACAATCAACCAACTTGGCCTCATAGAAATATACAGAACACTCCACCTGACAGCAGCCAAGTATACTTTCTTTCTTAGTGCACATGGAACATTCTCTAGAACAGACCACATATTAGGTCATAAAGCAAGCCTTAGCATCTTCTCTGACCATAAGGCCATAAAAACAGAAATCAATAACAGAAAAAGCAGAAAAAAAGAAATCGAACACTTGGAAACTGAACAATACCCTGCTCAAAAAAGATGATTATGGAAGACATTAAGGATGGAATAAAGAAATTCATAGAATCCAATGATAATGAAAACACTTCCTATCAGAACCTTTGGGACACAGCAAAAACAGTGCTCGAGGTCAATTTACATTAATAAATGCACACATACAAAAAGAACAAAGGGCCAAAATCAAAGAATTGTTCCCACAACTTGAACAAATACAAAGAGAACAACAAAAGAAACCCTCATATACCAGGAGAAAACAAATAATAAAATTAGAGCAGAAGTAAATGAAATAGAAAACAGAAAAACAATTGAAAGAATTAAGAAGACCAAAAGCTGGGTCTCTGGAAAAATCAACAAAATTGTTAAACCATTGGCCAAATTGACAAAAGAAAAACAGGAGAGGAAGCAAATAACCTGAATAAGAAATAAGATGGGCAATATTACAATAGACACAACTGAAAAAGAATCATATGAGATTACTACAAAAAATTGTACCCTAACAAATTGAAAAACCTAAAAGAAATGGATGAATTCCTACAAACACACTACCTACCTAAACTAAAACAGAAGTAGAACAACCAAATAGACCCATAACAAAACATTGAAAAGGTAATCAAAAAACTCCCAACAACAAAAAGCACTGGCTCAGAGGCTTCATGGCAGAGTTCTACCAAACATTCAAAGAGTTAACACCACTACTATTAAAGGTGTTCCAGAGCATAGAAAAGGATAGAATACTCCCAAACTCATTCTGTGAAGCCAGCATATCCCTGATACTAAAAAAAAAAACCCAGGTTAAAAAAAAAAAAAAAAAAGACACCACAAAAAAAGGAAAATTACAGACCTATATCCCTCACGAACACAGATGCAAAAATCCTCAACAAAATTCTAGCCAGTAGAATTCAGCAACATATCAAAAAATCAATTCACCATGACCAAGCGGGATTCATACCAGGTATGCAGGGATGGTTCAACATTCCAAAAGACCAGAACCAAACCCAGTGCTGTCGAGTTGATTCCAACTCATAGCGACCTTATAGGACAGAATAGAACTGCCCCATAGTTTCCAATGAGCACCTGGCAGATTCAAACTTCCAACCCTTTGGTTAGCAGCTGTAGCACTTAACCACTACACCACCAGGGTTTCCGGTTCAACATTAGAAAAACAATTAATGTAATCCATCATATACATAAAACAAAAGACAAGAATCACATGATTTTATCAATTGATGCAGAAAAGGCATTTGCCAGAGTTCAACATCCATTCATGATAAAAACTCTCATCAAAATAGGAATAGAAGGAAAATTCCTTGACATAATTAAGAGCATTTAGAAAGCCAATAGCCAACATCATCCTAAACGGAGAGAGCCTGAAAGCATTCCCTTTGAGATCGGACACCAGACAAGATGCCCTTTATCACCATTCTTATTCAGTATTCTGCTGGAGGTCCTAGCAAGAGCAATTAGGCTAGATAAAGAAATAAAGGGCATCCAGATTGGCAAGAAAGAAGTAAAAGTGT
The DNA here is from genome assembly GCF_030014295.1 of Loxodonta africana. Classification (NCBI taxonomy): domain Eukaryota; kingdom Metazoa; phylum Chordata; class Mammalia; order Proboscidea; family Elephantidae; genus Loxodonta; species Loxodonta africana. The sequence goes on along the minus strand of NC_087346.1, from coordinate 98,125,358 downwards.
CTCTATCTGCCTATGACATGATCTTATACACAGAAATCCCTGAGGAATCCTCCAGAAAACCACTGAAACTAATAGAAATGTTCAGCAGAGTATCAGGATGAAAGATAAACATACAAAAACCAGTTGTATTCCTCTACACCAACAAAAAGGACATTGAAGAGGAAACCACCAAATCAATATCATTTACAGAAGCCCCCAAGAAGATAAAAAACTTAGGAATAAATCTTACCAGTGATGTAAAAGACTTATACAAAGAAAACTACAAAACACTTCTGCAAGAAACAAAAAGAGACCCACATAAGTGGAAAAACATACCTTGCTCGTGGATAGGAAGACTTAACATTATAAAAATGTCTATTCTGCCAAAAGCGATCTATGGATTTAATGCAATTCTGATCCAAATTCCAATGACATTTTTTAATGAGATGGAGAAACAAATCACCAACTTCATATGGAAGGGAAAGAGGCCCCAGACAAGTAAAGCATTACTGAAACGAAGAACAGAGTGGGAGGCCTTACTTCACCTGATTTTAGAACCTATTATACTGCCACAGTAGTCAAAACAGCCTGGTACTGGTACAACAACAGACACATAGGCCAATGGAATAGAATTGAGAGTCCGGACATAAATCCATCCACATATAAGCAGTTGATATTTTACAAAGGCCCCAAAACAGTTAAATGGGGAAAGACAGTCTTTTCAACAAATGGTGCTGGCATAACTGGATATCCATATGCAAAAAAAAAAAAAAAAAAAAAAATGAAACAAGACCCATACCTTGGTCCATGCACAAAAACAAACTGAAAATGGAACAAAGACCTAAATATAAAATCTAAAACAATAAAGATCATGGAAGAAAAAATAGGGACAATGTTGGGGCCCTAATACACAGCATAAACAGTATAGAAAACATTACTAACAATGCAGAGGAAAACTGGATATTTTTTTAGTGATTATATTTTCATTTTCATTTTTTACTTTTTGGGTATGACCTCACATTCAGTTGCCTCTCATCAACCACATAAATACACACCAGTTGCACTATAATCACGACTCGTGACATATTTTCAGATTGAGCATACCCTTGTATTTGTATCATGCTCTCTGCAATAGTTCTTACCCCTTTTGGGTGTAAACAGTAGTCCAATGAACTGTGAAGATGCACCAGCAAGGGATAGAAGTGAATGCACAAGTTTTTTTAAAGTATTGTTTCAAGACAAAAAGGACTCATAGAAATCTGTGAAGGGTTTGCCAACAAACATTGTAGGACAAACGAATGAAAGGATTTCCGACTGCCTTGTAAGTACTATTTCTTCTGATTTTTTCAGAAGAACAAAATTACATTTTCCAAATCAGTTTTTTCATGAAGTAATTTTCAAATATAAATATTTGCTTTAAAGTCCAAACTCAGATGTAAATTTTATTTGTTTTATAAATTTTATTTATGTCAAGTATTCAAATATATTTGCTGTGGTAGAACCAAATTTAAAAAGTGGCATAATTTTTTATCCAGGTAAAATGAAATGGCAACAACTAAGCAGTGTGCAAAAATGAAAGCTGGCAGAAGATAAAGTGAAAAGGGTTTGTGAATCCCGAAAGACAATTTCAATATTAACTTCCTTTTTAAAACCTAATGAATCAGAAGAGACTTCTGTTGAATGCTTTAGTTTAACCGGTACTGAAATTACTAATGGCAATACAAATATAACAGATTTTGCTTAATTCTGCATCTATTCCTTGCTATAGCAAAAAAAAAAGTAATAATTTTGTAGAGAATGAAACTAGTTTAGAATCTGAAATTGTCAAATCTGCAGATTCCACAAATAAGAGAAATACAGATTCTGCTTTGTTGAATTATTTTTCTTCTAATGATGTTCATTACTGGATTAAAAGAGGGTCAAGTGATTGTCAACATCACAATTGAACATTTGAGAATTTGTGTCCGAAATTTCTGACTGGTAAGCAAGCAAGGTTCTGTAGCCCCAATGTATTTCTAGGGTACAAAGCTAATGGTTAAAATTATAAGGAGTGGCTACTTTATTCTCCATCAGTCGGTTCTCTATATTGTTTAGTTTGCAAACTATTCAGTCCTAAATTGTTTAATTCTCAATTTGCTATGGATAGATTCAGTGATTGGCACAACTTGAATATCATTGATAAATATAAAAACAGTTCAATTCATAGAGATTTTATGTAATTATATTTAAACCAAAGACACAATTTTGTCTGAAGTTATGAAGTGGAAACACAAATTAATGAAGACCATCAGTATTGGAAAGCCATTTTGCAATATTTTATTGCTGGCATAACAATCTCTGATTGTGGATTATCTTTTTAAGGAAGATATGACGTGTTTGAGTCTCCACGAAATGGAATTTTTTAAGGTTTCCTTGAATTTGTTTGACAGTTTGTTCCCTGGTTATCAGGTCACATCTCAAAATATGGTAACACAGGAAAGGGCAACCCATCATGTCTATCTAAAGCAACATGTGAAAAATTAATAAACAATAAGTGAAAAAGTTCAATCAACTATTTTCAGTGAAATAAGTATAGCTTGATAATTTAGTTTGTCCATAGATTCCACTCCTGATCTTTCTCATCAGATCAGCTAAGTATTGTTTTAAGATTTGTAACTCCATAGATGGAAAACCTATTGAGCAACTTATCACATTTACTAGTTTAAAAAGTCATACTAGTGAAGACATTGCAGATCAAGAACTTCACTATTTACATGAAGTTTGAAAAACTGATTTTTCTAATGCAGAGGCCAGTCCTATGACAATGCTGTCAATATGTCAGGGTGTAATAAAGGCATGCAACAGAAAATTTTAGAGCATAATGAATATACTGTTTTCATACCTGTGCTGCACATTCACTTAATCTTCTAAGAGTTTGTGCAGTAGATTGTTGTCTGGAGGCAGCTGATTTTTTTCTACTGTTCAGATACTCTACACATTTTTTGTCATGATGAGTTAAAATCCACTCGATGGCTACGGGTTTGGTTTACTAACCAATAAGAAATTCTTAAAATGTATTTATGCAATGATTGAGTATTAAAATGTCTTTCTAATACACATTGGGAAGGGCAAGCTGTACCAATGACTGCAATCCTGGAATCCTAAATTCAGATTCTAGATGCCTTAGAATATATTGCTGAAAATCAGACACAAAAAGGAGATACAAAAAGAGAAGCTGAAAACCTCACCAACAAAATGTAAACATGAGAATATGTATTTATGTTGGTTATGTAGAACACTCATTAACAACATGCAATGTGTAGATGAATTAACCTTGCTTCCCGAGAGTTAAGAGGACATGAAGCTTTTGCTGATTAAGATCAAAGACTACAGCCTTCAGCATGGATTATATGTCAACATAAAGAAAACAAAAATCCTCACACTGAACCAATAAACAACATTACAATAAATGGAGGAAAGTTTGAAGTTGCCAAAGATTTCATTTTACTTTGATCCACAATCAATGCCCATAGAAACAGCAGTCAAGAAATCAAATGATTCATTGTATTGGGCAAAATTGCTGCAAAAGATCTCTTTAAAGTGTTAAAAAGCAAAGATGTCATCTTGAAGACTAAGGTGTGCCTGACCCAAGCCATGATACTTTCAATTGCCTCATGTGCATGTGAAAGCTGGACAATTAATAGGGAAGACTGAAGAAGAATCGATGCCTTTGAATTATGGTGTTTGTGCAGAATATTGAATACACAATGGACTGGCAGAAGAACAAACAAATCTGTCTTGGAAGAGGTACAACCAGAATGCTCATTAGAAGCAAGAATGGAGAGACTTCATCTCACATACTTTGGACATGTTATCAAGAGGAACCAGTTCATCATGCTTGGTAAAATAAACAGCAAAAGAGAGGAAGACCCTCAACAAGATGGATTGACAAAGTGGCTGCAACAATGGGTTCAATCATAGCAACAATTTTAAGGATGGTACAGGAGCAGGCAGTGTTGCCTTTTGTTGTGTACGGGGTTGCTATGAGTCAGAGCTCACTTAATTGGACTTAACAGCAAGAACAGCAACACGTAGCATATATATTGCAGCATTTTCATTGGATTTATCAAGCTCTCCAAGATTCAGAAGTAAATTTAAAGACATGCACAGATCTCTTTAATCTTTAACAGGATATTTACATAATTTAAGAGAAGATTTTGAAAACACAACAAAACATATATTGCCTAATACTGATTATTAAGCAGTTCACCTTCATAGAAGCATTGAAAACAATAAGTTAATGAAAGAAGTTCACCAGAAGTATCAGTGAGTACCAGAGACTAATATCTCGTGACCACATACTACACCATCATTGACACACTTGAATTTCAAATAGGTTTTCCTTCTTATCTGCCTGTTGTGTCAATTCTGACTTATACTGACCCTACAGGACAGAGTAGAACTGCCCCACAATGTTGCCAAGGAGCAACAGGTAGATTCGAACTGCTTACCTTTTGGTTAGCAGCCAAGCTCTTAACCACTGTGCTGCCAGGGCTTCTTATATAATATACAGGTTGGAAGTCACTCAAAACACGACTGAGAAAGAGCTCCCTCCTCAATATACCATGAATATACATGGGCTGTCAGAAGAACAAACAACTCTGTCTTGGAGGAAGTACAACCAGAATGCCCCTTAGACGCAGGGATGGTGAGACTTCATCTCATGTTTTTTGGACATGTTAGCAGGAGGGACCATTCCCTGGGGAGGGACGTCATGCTTGGTATAGTAGTTGATCAGTGAAAAAGAGGAAGACCTTGAACTAGATGGATTTACTCAGTGGCTGCAACAATGGGCTCAACCATAGCAATTATTGTGAGGATGGCTCAGGATCGGGCAGTGTTTTGTTCTGTTTTACATAGGGTCACTATGAATTGGAACTGACTTGATGGCACCTAACACGAACAATAGTTTTCATATAGCATCTTGTTTGTTGAGCATCTCATAACACAATAGTGTTACTAGTTGTATCTCATGTGATATTAACAATAAAACTTCTGAGATAGGCAAAATAGGAAGCATTTATTTTCATATTAAAAAAAAAACTGATGCTCAGAAAGTTTAAATCCTTTTCAGCATGCTTATTGCAATAGTAAGGAGGAAACAGGAACCTTTGCCATTAAAGTTTGCACTCTGGAAGCTCTGCCTTACTTTGCTATCACCAGGTTTCTTCTCACTCTATATCCTCCATTGGGTTTCCTTATCTGTGCAATACCATGCTTAACTTCTCTGGGGAATTAAGGGTGCTGAACTTTCCTCTAAGAAAGTTTCAGATAGAAGAACAGTAATTAAAGCACCTAAGAACCTTGCTTTTATCTCACATCATACCAAACTGTATTCAGGTGTGAGAGACGGACAGAATTGTTGGTCTTAAACTAAAGGATGAACACAAATTTTCCTTTCTCCTCAAAAATGTTGCTCTTTACAACAACTTGACTTTTTCACTTCCCAATACAAGTGAGTATACCTTTCTCCTTAGCACTGGTTTATTTTCCAAAGGTGCACTCAATCCAGTGCCTGAAAAAGAAAATGTGTCCTTAGAGTTTCCTGACCAGCTGTCTTACTCAAATCTTCAGTTTTCTTTAAAGTAGGCAATGACACATTTAAATTTTATAATGAAATAAAAACTTTGTAAAACAGATAGTCCCTTCGTGTTAATTCTATTCTAGATAATACATTTATTACTTGTCAGCTCTATGATGCTTCTTATGGTCTCTCAGTATATTTTGTAAGTAATTGAATAAATACTTCTAAATATTAAAGTGTGTTAGATATTAATTGTAAAATGTGTACTAAATGGAAACCCTGGCGGTATAATGGTTAAGAGCTATGGCTGCTAACTGAAAGGTTAGCAGTTCAAGTCTACCAGGTGCTCCTCGGAAAGGCTATGGGGCAGTTCTACTCTGGTTGCAATAAAAAGAATAAGAATTGCTATTATTTGGTTTTGTGATACCTTCAAGCATATTTAATGTTTATGGGGCCCTTTTAAACTTAAACATAATTTTAATTAAAATCTGGTACAGGATCTTAGAAGGAATTCCAGTGAGTAAATATCCTGAAGCTCTGTTAGCTTCATGGTAAAGCAACCTTTGCTGACATATATTAAATGTTTTCCTGATAGGCTCCATAGCAAACATTTTTCATGTACTTTTTCATTTTTTTTCTTAGAATTACCATTTGATTTAGATACTTTTATTAACTATAAGTGTTGAAGAAGGGCGCTAAGGCAGAGAAAGATTAAGAACACATTCTCAGTAAGTGGTAGAACTAGAAAGAAACCCAACAGCCTGTTTTTTGAATTCCTTAAACTATTAAAAATTTTTTTAAAAGATGAGACATAAAACAATAATTGTGGGCCATTTTGCCCAAAGCCCTTATTTTATATGTGAGAATTTAAGATCAGAAAATTTAAGTGACTTAGCTAAGGTCACATAGCTGTAGAGTTAAAACCTAAACTTTAAGTGACTCTGGAATTTCATTTCAGTTGTTTTCCTCTCAAGAATTTTTCCAGGAGTTGTCACCACATTTAGCCATGTTAACTGATTTTGTTTCAAAATTATTTACTTTCCAGCAATTCCAGGTTTAGCCACCTTATTTTGTTCACTAAGGCATTGTGTTTATCTTTGGATGTCTCCAGTCTCTGACATCTAGGCCACAGAAAGTCATAATGCCAGATTCCATTTGTTCTTCTGCCCATTGCAATTTTGTTCGTGTAAACCTCTCAATTCCACTTATTTTTATCCTAGCTTTGGAGTTGGTTACTTGCTTCCTTATCTGTCTAAATCAGATACTTTCTCTCTTGTCTCTCTGTTAATTCAGTGACATATCATTCTAGACTGACCTGTCAGTCTTGTGGATTTGTATTCAGCATGATTCACATTTTGCTTAGTTTCTCAGGAACCTGTGTGTCTATCTTGACAAGAGAATATCTCCCTGAATTGTGGAAATTTATGCTGTGTATGGGTGAGCACATAAACTTTACCATTATTTCCATGACTTTCTCCTTAAATTTAAATCTGGTCTTTCATTACAAAAGATGTTCCTATTTTTATCAGATGCATTGCAATGAAACAAACACCTCTATCTTTCTTGTTTATAAATTATTACTTTTAAAAACATTTTCTGTAAGAATATACTGCATTATTAATTTTGGAAAGTAAGGATTGGTATACCACAAAAACTGATTTTATACCTTTTCAAATAATCAAAAGAGAAAATGGGTTATGAGAAGTACTACATTATATAAATCACATAACCAATCTTTTTTTCACCAATATACTGTCCAAAACACTAGCAACTTCCCAGAAATTCAGGATTATTGGCTTAACTCTTTTTTTTTTTTTTAAGTATTTTATGAAAGGAATAGTAGATGAAATGTGTTTTTTTGTTTTATTTTGTTTTTCTAAGAATTTATTTAGTACTTGAAAAAATTGGAGTAATTGTAATCCTCTGTTGTATTGCCTTTGAAAGTTAGATTGGAATAAATGTATTATTCCCCCAAATAAACAAGAAACAGTTGTATCAGATCAGTGGTTTTAAAAAATTAACAAAAGAACCCATTTGGAGATAAGATCAGACAATAACGTTTGATGTGTAAAGGAGATACATAAGTAGCTACTCAATTTCATAAGGTGATTGGACATCTTAGGGCCCTGCTTTTGTCTGCTTCTACACCACCACAGCACTTACCTCTATAGCTTCAGAGAAGTTGTTTGGGGCTCTAGCAGTTCTGTAGAGAACAGTATGAAAACTTCTGACTTCATATGTGTTTTAAATTTACAGAATTTCTAAAGCCTTTTTATTTTTTTACCCCTCCAATTCCTATCTTCTCCACTTGTGGAAAGAGGTTCTATGTTAAGACAAAGTAAATCAGCATGCACTTTTTAGTAACGGGGCATTGGCATTCTGTAATGAATGGAAAGATGGTTTCTGTTCAGCATCTATGTAAAATTTTATGTGAAGATTGTGTTAATGCTGGGATTATAAACCCCTGACATGCAACGACATCGTAATTACTGAAGTTTTCACCTACATTTGCTCGTGATGACCTATGGGTGAAAGGGAGGGTATTGGAAGATCAAGCGTCTTCTGAACTTGCTTGATATGGGAACAATGCTAGTTTTAATCTCTCTCTTCTCCGTAGTAAAACTGAAGTGATACCGAAACCCAGGAAGCATTGGAGAGTTTACTGATATTTTATTTTATTGCATTTTAGGTGAAAATTTATACAGCAAAGTCGTTTCCCATTTAACAATTTTTATACAAATTGTTCCATGATATTGGCTACAGTTTTCACAATGTGTCAGTATTCTCATTATTTCCATTTGGTTTGTTCTGTTTCCATTGATCTACCTCCTTGCCTTCTCATCTTTGTTTTTGAGTAAATGTTGACATTTTGATCTCCTATAGTTGATTGTTTAAGGGAACACATTTCTCACAGGTGATATTGTTTATCTTATAACCCAATCTATTATTTGGCTGAAATATTAAATATACCATGGACTGCCAGAAGAACAAATACATCTGTCTTTGAAAAAGTACAGCCAGAGTGTTCCTTGGAAGCTAGGATGGCAAGACTACTTCTCATGTATTTTGGACATGTAATCAGGAGGGACCAGTCCCTGGAGAAGGACATCATGCATGTAAAGTAAAGGGTCAGTGAAAGAGAGGAAGACCCTCAGTGAGATGGTCTGACATGGTGGTTGCAATGATGGACTGAAGTATAGCAATGATTGTGAGGATGGTGCAGGACAAGGCAGTGTTTCATTTGTTGTACATAGACTCACTATGAATCAGAAATGACTTGATGGCTCCTAACAACTTTGGTCTAAATCTGTATTATAGCGCTATATAAATTTCATAGATAATAATATTCAGAAAATAAACCATAAGTCCCATTTTTCAGATATTTCTGACAAGAGCATTTTTGATGTTTTATTCATGTAATTGTTTTTATTCTTGCCCATGTAGACATATGTTTGGATAATAATTAAAGTTGGCTCCATTCAAGGCTTTTGTTGGTTGTTAAGTAGTGTTCCAAATGATGTTTGGTCCCAATGTATGTAGTACTTAATATTCACACAAAATAGAATTTTCTGATTTCATATATTTTTATATTTCAATGGCCTGGCTCAGATTAGTTTCAGATCTTATAAAGAACTTAATTACAAGTTTGTATATCCCAAAATAACTTTGTATATTCAAATATTAAAAACCAAAAAACCAAACCCAGTTCCATCCCGTCGATTCCAACTCATGGTGACCCTATAGGACAGAGTAGAACTGGCCCATAGAGTTTCCAAGGAGTGCCGGGTGGATTCAAACTGCTGACTTTTTGGTTAGCAGTCGTAGCACTTAACCACTATGCCACCAGGGTTTCCTCAAATACTAAAAGGCACATAAAAAATCGTTTAATGGTTTCTCCTTATAATGAATTATTAATTTTTGCTTACATATATTTATACAATATGCTGAACATAAATCAAGAATCAGTTTAGTAGCAACTAAAATCAATCAATTATGTATATATGTATTTTTTTCAGGCCAAAGCAAGAGTCACTTGTGTTACTAAAAGAATACTAGACAATTGGTCCTTTGTTTACAGGTAAGATATGTTATCCAATTAATATTTGTGAAAAATAATGCATTGGTTAAATGCCAGAGTTGCTGAAAATTCACAAAATGTTGATTGGTAGCAATGATTACTTTATGCTCTATTTGTTACTTTCAAGTTCAATTAAGAAACAGTATGGGATACATGATACCAATCACATATCTGCACTTGCGACTGTACATGGTAGTGTTTTATATTTATGTAATAATTTTCTCAATTACTGATTACAAAATTATTCTTCAGAAAAAAGTTAGTTTTCTTTTTCTCCAGTTGTCAGTAACCTTAGTGTCTATGTGTAGTTGCAGACCTGAAATGACACTATACAGCAAATGGTATGGAAGGTGTTAGCCAGGGTGTCATGCTCTCAGTGCCTGATGGCATCCACCACAAATCAAGATTCCAAGATTGCATATCACTCCTGATACACTGAAACCTTATGGTAGTCAAAGTTCCATGAAATTTAAAAGAAGTCATCCATGTAATGACACTACCTTGGTGTTATTAATATTATACACTTTGGAATGGAAATTTCCACTTAAATTTTGTGAACTGTAGTCCACCTGGTACCACTGTGACTGCTACCAAACATGTCTGGTACAAAGTTATGTATAAGCTCCAAACATTGTTCACGTTTGTTTTACTCGTAGGACCATAAAAGACAGGAAATCCTACCGACGTGTCAAGGCACTTTCCTCCATCACAATTTTCTTAAGAGTCTGAGGATTTCAGATGGATAATAAAATGACACACAAAAAAAACAAAAACAAATCCTTGAAGTTGCAATGGTGAAAACTGTTTGTTCCAGGTTTGAATATTCCCGCTTTTCTTAAGAGGTCAGCAAAATCTTGCCTTCAATGATCAACATAGTGACTATTAGTTACAGTTTGTATGGGACCTTCTTGGTAGATCCATCCTGCTGTCTAGGCGTATTTGTTAATAGCATTGTCTTTCACTTTCACATCCTGAATTGGATGATAAATTCTATGATCACACTGCTTGGAAGACGATCTTTATTTTTTCTTTCTTCTCTAGCCTGAAACTGTGATGTCTTCTGGTTCTCTGGTTCTATTCAATGTCATCTCTGATTATAAATTTATGACAGTGCTCAATGCTTTAGGTTCTCTCATAGCTAGAGGAATCCATTTTAATCATATTAGTCATTAGATAGAGCAGAAAAAGGATTGGCATTAGAATGGAAGATACCTAGATTTAAACTTCAGCATTTATGGTAAGTAGCTGCTGTACTTTTTCTCTTACAGGAGATTGTAAATTTCTAACCAACACTCTCTCTCTATGTATATATAATTATTTATAACCTTCATTTTCTTATTCTCCCATAATTTTTAAAAAGGCAAGAGGATTTTTTTTAGTGTTATCATTGCATATCTTAATTCTTAGAAAAATGCTTTCACATAGTAGGTGCTCAATAAATATTTGTTAAAAGAAAATAAGTAGTGGATGACATTAGGCCATTAGTTTCCACAATAATGAGAAGTAAACGTGGTAATACGTGTGTTTGAAAAATAGCAGGCACTAAATAACTGAGTCTTTCTTCCACCTCTTAATGTATTTGCCAGTAATGTTCGATATTTTTAGTAATAAAACAAAAACTAAACCAGCAAAACATGTCCCACCATGTATGGTATGTATTTTATTAAATTTATCTCTTATTTCATCTATTATCATTTGTTTTTCTTATTTACCCTAAATTATTTAATCTTTAAAAATGTTTAATTGATATCCAATAAAATACAGAAACACTATGTCGCTCTCTGCTTGAAGAAAGAAGAATATATGCTACTATCATTTTTTTCCCCGTAAAGGTTTGTGATGGTTAAGGTCATGTGTCAGCTTGACTAGACCATGATTCTCAATGGTTTGGCAGATATTATGTAATCATTCTCCATTTTGTGATCCAATGTGAGCAGCCAATCAATTGAAAGGAGAGTTTCCTTGGGGGTGTGGCCTGCATCTAGCATCCAATATATACAGATGTTCTGACAAAGCTCAATCTCTCTTGATCCTGCACACAACTTGTCATTCTCTGACCTCTGGTTCTTAGGATGTGAGCCAGAATCCTTCTGTCTGACCTGGAAATTTTGGGCTTCACCAGGTCCTGCAGCATCGTGAGCCAGTAGCCTGATGTCAGTTCTGCTGATACTGGGTTCATCAGCCCTTGCAGCCATGTAAGTCAGGAGAAGCCTCCAGCCATAGGCCTGGCCCACAAATTTGGAACATGCTGGCCTCCACAACTGCATGAGCCATTTCTTTGTAATGGTTGTCTCTCTTTCTATATTTATACATACAGCCTTCACTGGTTTTGCTTCTCTACAGAACCCAGCCTGAAACATTTATTACCAAGAGTGGGTCTAGAGGAAGAAAATTCTAAGGATGAGTTTTCTGAAATGGTTCTCTAGTCTTAATGGCACTGATGACTCTGCTTTCAGCAGTAAAGAGGGCATTGTTAATTGAATTCCCAAACTAGAATTGTGTTTGAAGATAAAGGGAGGGCATTGATTGGGAAGATATGGGATACTGAAACTTGCAGTAGGGACATATGGGCAGATAATAGGAAGCTGGAGACATTGAACCCCTAAATTCTACTGAATCACTCTTGCCAACAGAACGAATCCTTTTACTCCCATCTGAATAGCTTACTCCATCTTTGTCTGCTAAGCTACCACTTCCAGTAAAACTATTATCCCTTACACCCCCATCTGATGAAATTATCCCAGCAGTACCCGAAGAGTCAAGTTTAGAAGACCTTTATTTGCTGAGGTGGCACAACTCAAAATGAGAAGAAACATCTGCAAACATCAGTTAATAGTTGCAATGTAGAATGTATGAAGTATCAAAAAGAAACCAAACTCGTTTTCCTTCAGTCAATTCTGACTCACAGTAACCCTATAGGACAGGGTAGAACTGCCCCATAGAGCTTCCAAGGAGCAGCTGTGTGTTCAAACTGTTGATCTTTTGGTTAGCAGCCTTAGCTGACTGTAACTTGTAACCACTGCACCACCAGGGCTGTGTACGAAGTATAAGTCTAGGAAAACTGGAAGTCATCAAAAGTGAGGCAGAATGCATAAACATTGATATGTTAGTCATCAGTGAGCTGAAATGAACCAGTACTGGCCATTTTGAATTGGATAATCATTTGGTCTACTATGCCAAGAATGACAAATTGAAGATGAATGGCATCACATTCATTGTCAAGAAAAAATTTCAAAGTTTATCTTGAAGTACAATGCTATCAGTGATATGATAATATTCATATGCCTACAAGGAAGATCAATTAAAACATCTATTGTTCAAATGTATGTGCCAACCACTAAGGTCAAAGATGAACAAATTGAAGATTTTTACCAACTTCTGCAGTCTGAAATTGATCAAATATGCAATCAAGATCCATTGATAATTACTGGAAGTTGGAATATGAAGGTTAGAAACAAAAACCAAGGATTAGTAGTTGGAAAATATGGCTTTGATGATAGAAATGGCACCAGAAATAGAGTGATAGAATTTTGTAAGACCAACGATTTCAATCTAAATTCTTTTTTTTTTTTTTTAACAATATGAATGGTGACTATACACTTGGACCTCCCCAGATGGAATATGTAGGAGTCACGTTGACTATATCTACGGAAAAAGTTGATGAAAAATCTCAATATCATCACTCGAAAGAAGACCATGGGTCAATTATGGAATAGACCATCAATTGTTCATATGCTAGTTCAAGTTGAAGATGAAGAAAACTAGAAGAAGCCCACAAAGACCAAAGTATGACCTTGACTACAGCCACCTGAATTTTGGCGTCATCTGGAAAATAGATTTGGCACATTGAACACTAATGACAGAAGACCAGACGACTTGTGGAATTACGTCAAGGGTATTATATCAAAAGAAAGAGATCATTAAAAAGACAGCGAAGAAAGAAAAGACCAAAATGGATGTCAGGAGAGACTCCAAAACTTGCTCTTGAATGTCAAGTAGCTGAAGAAATAGGAAAAAATGAAGTAAAAGAGCTAAACAGAAGATTTCAAAGGGCAGCTTGAGTAGACAAAGGAAAGAATTATAATGAAGTGCAAAAACCTGGAGATAGAAAAACAAAAGGGAAGAACAGGCTCAGTATTTCTCAAAGTGAAAAAACTGAAGAAAAATATCAAGCCTCGAGTTCAAATATTGAAAGATTCTATGGGGAAAATATTAAACACCACAGGAAACATCAAAAGAAGATGGAAGGAATACAGAGTCACAGTACCAAAAAGAATTGGTCGACGTTCAAACATTTCAGGAGGTAGTGTATGATCAAGAGTGATGGTACTGAAGGAAGAGGTCTAAGCTACACTCAAGGCTTTGGTGAAAACCAAGGTTCCAGGGATTGAGGTAATATCAACTGAGATGTTTCAACAAAGGGATGCAGTGCAGGAAATACTCACTTGACTATTTCAAGGAACTTGGAAGACAGTTACATGGCCAATCTACTGGAAGAGATTCTACTAGTACTCATTCCAAAGAAAAATGATCCAAAAGAATGCAGAAATTATTGAACAATACCATTAATACCACATACAAGTAAAATTTTGCTGAAAGTCATTCAATAGTGGTTGCAGCAGTACAGTGACAGGGAACTGCCAGAAATTGAAACTCGATTCAGAAGACGATGTGGAATCAGGGATATCATTGCTGATGTCAGCTGGATCTTGGATGAAAGCAGAGAATACCAGAAAGGTGTTTACCTGTGCTTTTTATTGACTATGCAAAAGCATTCAACTGTGTAGATCATAACAAATAATGGATAACATTGCAAAGAAAGGGATTTCCAGAATATTTAATTGTGCTCATGAGGAACCTGTACATAGATTAAGAGGCAGTCGTTTCAACAGAACAAGGGGATACTGTATGTTTTAAAGTTAAAGTTTTTTATAGGGGTTGTATCCTTTCACCATAATTATTCAGTCTGTTTGCTGAGCAAATAATCTGAGGAGCTGGACTATATGAGAAAGATCGTGGCATCAGGATTGGAGGAAGACTTATTAACAACATGAGATATGCAGATGACACAATCTTGCTGAAAGTGAAGAGGACTTGAAGCGCTTAATGATGAAAATCAAAGACTACAGCCTGCAGTATGGATTACACATCAGTGTAAAGAAAACAAGTATCCTCACAACTAGATCATTAAGGAACATCATGATAAAGGGAGAAAAGTCTGAATCTGTTAAGGATTTCGTTTTACTTGGATCTACAATCAACACCCATGGAAACAGCAGTCAAGAAATCACATGACCCATTGCATTGGGCAAATCTGCTGCAAAAGTCCTCTTTAAAGTGTTAAAAAGCAAAGATGTCGCATTATGGACTAAGGTGTGCTTGACCCAAGCCATGATGTTTTCAATCGCCTCATACGCATATGAAAACTGGACAATGACAAAGGAAGATCAAGGAATTGATGCTTTTGAATTATGTTGTAGCTGAAGAATATTGAATATACAATGGACTGACAGAAGAAAGAACCACCTGTCTTTGAGAAAATGCAGCCAGAATACTCCATAGAAGCCAGGATGGTGAGACTTTGTTTCACATACTTTGTACATGTTATCAAGAGGGACCAGTCCCTGGAAAAGGACATAATCCTTGGTAAAATAGATGGTCAGTGAAAAAGTGGAAGACTCTCAACGAGATGGATTGACCCAGTGACTACAACAATGGGCTCAAGCATACCAATGATTGTTAGGATGTCGCAGGACTGGGCAATGTTTAGTTCTGTTGTACATAGGCTAACCGTGACTAAGAATGGAGCAGATGACACCTAACAACAACAACACCACGTTCCCCATCACACTGAAGCAGCTTGATTGATAAAATGATGTAATAGCCTTCTAAAGACACAGTTATGATGGCAGCTGGGTGGCAATATCTTACAGGGTTGTGACAGCGTTCTCCAGGAGGCTGTATATACTCTAAATCACTGTCCAATATATCGTGCTCTTTCTCCCATAGCTAGGACTCATGGTTACAGAAATTAAGGAGTGGAAATGGAAGTGGCATTACTCACTGTTACCACTAGTGATCCCTTCACAAAATTTATGCTTACTGTCCCCATGACTCTAGTATCTGTAGTTCTAGAGGTGTTAGCTTTAAAGGGAGGAATTCTCAACAGGATAAACCACACTTATTCCAGTGAACTGAAAGATAAGATTTCCATCCAGCCACTTTGGACTCCTCATGCCTTTGAATCAACAGGCAAAGAAGAGAGTTAACATATTTGCTGGTATGATTGATCCTGTTTACTAATGGTAAAT
Source organism: Loxodonta africana (assembly GCF_030014295.1). NCBI lineage: Eukaryota > Metazoa > Chordata > Mammalia > Proboscidea > Elephantidae > Loxodonta > Loxodonta africana. Next base: position 98,109,427 of record NC_087346.1, on the reverse strand, counting down.
TGGGTTGGTATTACATAATGAAGGTGAAGAATAGTATGTCTGGAATACAGGAGATAGGTTAGGAAGTGTCTTAGTACTATCATGCCCTGTGATTATAGTCAATGAAAAACTGTAGCAACCCAATTCCAACATAACTAATAATGGCTCAGACTTTTCAGGAATGATGGTTTGGGTCACTCCACCAGGCAAAGAACCATGGCCAGTTTAGGTGCTTCCTGAGGGTGAAAGGAATATAGAATGGGTAGTTGAAGAAGGTAGTTCTAAATAGCAGCAGTGACCACATGACCAGTTGCAGAAACAAGGACTGTAATTTTTTTTTAATATTTTTTCCTTGCTTTGTTATACATGTATGTGTGTATATGTATAACAAAATAAGGAAGAAATACTATATATATAGCAATTAGATTTTTCTTCCTTCCCTTATTCCATTACTTAATGTAAAATATAAGATGTAGACAGAACTAGTGCATTTTCACTTGTACGCATGTTAGTAGTATTATATTAGGCAGAAGTATGACTTTATAATTGTCTTTATACAGAGATTATGTATGGTTTAAGGAGATGTGTACAGGTGTGAAGTTGAAAAAGAGGGGATTGTGATGTTTAAGGTTATATGTCAACTTGGTTAAGCCATGATTCTCAGTGGCAGATATAATGTATTCATCCTCCATTTCGTGATCTGATGTGAGCAACCAATCAGTTGAAAGGCAAGATTTCTAGGGGGTGTGGGGTGTACCCAATATATATGGATGTTCTGGCAAAGCTCACTTTCTCTTGATCCTGCGTCCAACTTACATTCTCTGACATCTGTTCTTAGAATGTGAGCCAGCAGCCTGCCATCTGACCTGCCTATTGTGGGTTCCTCAGCCCCTGAAACTATGTGAGTAAGGAGAAGCCTCCGGCCTGACACCTGACCCACAGATTTGGGACTTGCCAGCCTCCACAACTGCATGAGACATTTCTTTGAAATCAGTCTCTTTCTCTGTGTGAATACATGTCTATAGGGTCACTATGAGTTGGAACTGACTCCACGGCAGTCGGTTTATTTTTTGGGGGTATATATATGTATACATATAGTCCTTAGAAAAGAACAAGGGGATACTGCATGTTTTAAAGTCAGGAAAGGTGTGTGTCAGGGTTGTATCTTTCACCATAATTATTAAATCAGTATGCTGAACAGATAATCTGAGAAGCTGGATTATATGAAGAAGAATGGGGCATCAGGATTGGAGAAAGACTCATTGACAACCTGCGTTATGCAGGTGATACAACCTTCCTTGCTCAAAGAGGACTTGAAGCACTTACTGATGAAGACCAAAGATTATAGCCTTCAGTATGCATTTCACCTCAACAGAAATAAAACAAAATTCCTCACAAGTGTACCAATAAGCAACATCATAATAAGCAGAGAAAAGATTGAAGTTGTCAAGGATTTCATTTTACTTGGATCCACAATCAACACCCATGGAAGCAGCAGTCAAGAAATCAAATGATGCATTGCATTGGGCAAATCTACTGCCAAAGATCTCTTTAAAGTGTTAAAAAGCAAAGATATCACTTTAAGGACTAAAGTGCACCTGACCCAAGCTATGGTGTTTTCAGTCACCTTAAGGGCATGAAAAGCTGGGTTATGAATAAGGAAAACCAAAGAAGAACTGAAGTTTGTGAATTATAGTGTTGGCACAAAATATTGTACATAACATGGACTGCCAGAAGAAAGAACAAATCTGTCTTGGAAGAAATATAGCCACAATGCTTGAAAGAAACAAGTATGGCAAGACTTCATCTCCCAGGCAAATTTGCCATTCTCAAACTTAATTTATATCTGCAAATGACTGAAAAATTTAGTTTAACATGCAAGTTTTGCTTCCTCCAATATTGACAAGTTTGGTCCTCAAAAGTAGTTCATGAATGTAATTTAATTTTTTTTTTTTTTAATTTCCAAGGCCATATAGTAAATATATGAATACATTTTATATTCCTTATTATACTAATTTCTGACATTGCCTAAATCTTCAGGACAGCCTACTATACTACAATTGAAGATTCAGATTTTGGGTATAAGAATTATCTAGGATTATTTTTATGACTACAAAATTTCGGGATGGTAACTAATATCATAAACAAGTCAAACAACAAACTAAGAAAAATACTATGTTTCAACACATACAACAAATTGTCAATTGTATTAATTTTAGACAGATTGCACCTCATATAAAAAAAGAACAAAGTAAAAAATAAATTCATTAGGCAAATAGACACAGTATATGAAGAGATAATTTACAGAAAAAGATTTGAAAATATCTAGCAACATATAAACAGATAGTCAATTTTTTGCAGAACTGAAGGGATGCAAACCAAAATAAGAAAATATTTGCAACAATAAATTTCTTGGGGGAAAAAAAAGTTGCTGATATATAATACTGTTCAGGGTGGGGAAACATGGGTGAAATGAATATGCTCCTATAGTAGTATAGCAGAAATTTTTGATAAAGATTTGCAATAATTTAAAGTGGGACACCTTTTGACCACCTGCCTTAGAAAATCAACTTGTGCAGAAATACTCATTTCAATGTTGCTTATATTGCTTAAATTTGGTAAGTTTATATCAAGCACTAAAAAAAGAAAAAAAAAAAAAAAAGGGCTTGCCATAGAGTTGATTCTGACTTAGGTTACCTCATGTTTGTCAGAGTAGAACTGTGCTCCCTAGGATTTTCAATGGCTGATTTTTTTCAAATGTAGATTGCCAGGCCTTTTTTCTGAGGCCTTCTGGGCGGACTCAAACCTCTAACTTTTTGGTGAACAGCTAACCATATTAACTGTTTGCACTACCCAGGGACTCCTGCTAATCACTAAAAAAAAAAAAAAAATCACTAGGTACTTGTTAAAATAAAATACCAAAAATTCTTCTAAAAGAAGATATTTGTATATGCATTGATATGAATGGTTCTCCAGCCTATATTATTAAAGCAAAGCAAAGATGTTTACTATGTTCTGGAGGTTATAATCAGTCTTTGACATCAATTTTCTAATATGTCAACACACCATCCCTATCAAGTAGGTACTAGTATCTTCATTTTAGAGAAGAGGAAACTAAAATTTGTGGGGTTTGGATGAGGATAAAAAACTTGCTCAAGATCACAAAGGTGAAAATTTTGCAGCCACTAATTTTGTTTCAAGTGCTGAACGTTAAGTCATGATCATACCAGTTCGCTTCAAGTCAATTCTGACTCACGGTAACCCCATTTGTATTAGAATAGACCTGTGCTGGACAGAGTTCTCAACGGCTGATTTTTTGGAAGTAGATCATGTAGCCTTTTTTCCTAAATTACTCTGAGTGACCAGGGACTGCCAACCTTCCCCTTAGCAGATGAGCGCTTAACTATTTGCACCACCTATGGACTCATTTAGTCACTATAAAATACTTTTTTTAAGTACCTTTTTCTGCATTCCATTTGGTTCTGTGAACTTAATCCTATATGTATGTGCTGATACCCCACTGCCATAGTTATTACACAGTTAAAATATTTTGGTAGGTGATACATCTGACACTTAATCTTCCAGGTAAGTTTTAGAATAAGGTACTAATTGAGATTTTAGTAGAACTGCACTGAATATGTGGATCAGTAGTTGGAGCGTTACCTATAAACTTTTTTTTTTTGATTAACTTTTATTGAGCTTCAAGTGAACGTTTAAATCCAGTCTGTCACATATAAGTTTACATACATCTTACTCCGTACACCCACTTGCTCTCCCCCTAATGAGTCAGTACTTTCAGTCTCTCCTTTCGTGACAATTTTGCCAGCTTCCCTCTCTCTCTATCCTCCCATCCCCCCTCCAGACAAGAGATGCCAACACAATCTCCAGTGTCCACCTGATATAATTAGCTCACTCTTCATCAGCATCTCTCTCCCACCCACTGACCAGTCCCTTTCATGTCTGATGAGTTGTCTTCGGGGATGGTTCCTGTCCTGTGCCAAAAGAAGGTCTGGGGACCATGACCGCCGGGATTCCTCTAGTCTCAGTCAGACCAATAAGTCTGGTCTTTTTATGAGAATTTGGGGTCTGAATCCCACTGATCTCCTGCTCCCTCAGGGGTTCTCTGTTGTGCTCCCTGTCAGGGCAGTCATCGATTGTGGCCGAGCACCAACTAGTTCTTCTGGTCTCAGGATGATGTAGGTCTCTGGTTCATGTGGCCCTTTCTGTCTCTTGGGCTCTTAGTTGTCCTGTGACCTTGGTGTTCTTCATTTTCCTTCCCTCCAGGTGGGTTGAGACCAACTGATGCATCTTAGATGGCCGCTTGTTAGCATTTAAAACCCCAGACGCCACTTTTCAAAGTGGGATGCAGAGTGTTTTCATAATAGGATTATTTTGCCCATTGACTTAGAAGTACCCTCAAACCATGGTCCCCAGACCCCCACCCTTGCTCCGCTGACCTTTGAAGCATTCATTTTATTCCGGAAACTTCTTTGCTTTTGGTCCAGTCCAATTGAGCTGACCTTCCATGTATTGAGTGTTGTCCTTCCCTTCACCTAAAGCAGTTCTTATTTACTAATTAATCAATAAAAAAAAAAACCCTCTCCCTCCCTCCCTCCCTCCCCCCCTCGTAACCACAAAAGTATGTGTTCTTCTCAGTTTTTACTGTTTCCCAAGATCTTATAATAGTGGTCTTATACAATATTTGTCCTTTTGCCTCTGACTAATTTCGCTCAGCATAATGCCTTCCAGGTTCCTCCATGTTGTGAAATGTTTCACAGATTCATCACTGTTCTTCATCCATGCGTAGTATTCCATTGTGTGAATATACTACAATTTATTTAACCATTCATCCATTGATGGGCACCTTGGTTGCTTCCAGCTTTTTGCTATTGTAAACAGAGCTGCAATAAACATGGGTGTGCATATATCTGTTTGTGTGAAGGCTCTTGTTTCTCTAGGGTATATTCCGAGGAGTGGGATTTTTGGGTTGTATGGTAGTTCTATTTCTAACTTTTTAAGAAAACACCAGATAGATTTCCAGAGTGCTTGTACCATTTGACATTCCCACCAGCAGTGTATAAGAGTTCCAATCTCTCTGCAGCCTCTCCAACATTTATTATTTTGTGTTTTTTGGATTAATGCCAGCCTTGTTGGTGTGAGATGGAATCTCATCGTAGTTTTAATTTGCATTTCTCTAATGGCTAATGATTGAGAGCATTTTCTCATGTATCTGTTGGCTGCCTGAATATCTTCTTCAGTGAAGTACGTGTTCATATCCTTTGCCCACTTCTCGATTGGGTTGTTTGTCTTTTTGTGGTTGAGTTTTAACAGAATCATATAGATTTTAGAGATCAGGCGCTGGTCGGAGATGTCATAGCTGAAAATTCTTTCCCAGTCTGTAGGAGGTCTTTTTACTCTTTTGGTGAAGTCTTTAGATGAGCATAGGTGTTTGATTTTTAGGAGCTCCCAGTTATCTGGTTTCTCTTCGTCATTTTTGGTAATGTTTTGTATTCTGTTTATGCCTTGTATTAGGGCTCCTAGGGTTGTCCCTATTTTTTCTTCCATGATCTTTATCGTTTTAGTCTTTATGTTTAGGTCTTTGATCCACTTGGAGTTAGTTTTTGTGCATGGTGTGAGGTATGGGTCCTGTTTCATTTTTTTGCAAATGGATATCCAGTTATGCCAGCACCATTTGTTAAAAAGACTATCTTTTCCCCAGTTAACTGACACTGGGCCTTTGTCAAATATCAGCTGCTCATACGTGGATGGATTTATATCTGGGTTCTCAATTCTATTCCTTTGGTCTATGTGCCTGTTGTTGTACCAGTACCAGGCTGTTTTGACTACTGTGGCTGTATAATAGGTTCTGAAATCAGGTAGAGTGAGGCCTCCCACTTTCTTCTTCTTTTTCAGTAATGCTTTGCTTATCCGAGGCTTCTTTCCCTTCCATATGAAATTGGTGATTGGTTTCTCTATCCCCTGAAAATATGACATTGGATTTTGGATCGTAAGTGCGTTATACGTATAGATGGCTTTTGGTAGAATAGACACTTTTACTATGTTAAGTCTTCCTATCCATGAGCAAGGTATGTTTTTCCACTTAAGTATGTCCTTTTGAATTTCTTGTAGTAGAGCTTTGTAGTTTTCTTTGTATAGGTCTTTTACATCCTTGGTAAGATTTATTCCTAAGTATTTTATCTTCTTGGGGGCTACTGTGAATGGTATTGATTTGGTTATTTCCTCTTCGGTGTTCTTTTTGTTGATGTAGAGGAATCCAAGTGATTTTTGTATGTTTATTTTATAACCTGAGACTCTGCCAAACTCTTCTATTAGTTTCAGTAGTTTTCTGGAGGATTCCTTTGGGTTTTCTGTGTATAAGTTCATGTCATCTGCAATAGAGATAATTTTACTTCCTCCTTGCCAGTCCGGATAACTTTTATTTCTTTGTCTAGCCTAATTGCCCTGGCTAGGACTTCTAGCACAATGTTGAATAAGAGCAGTGATAAAGGGCATGCTTGTCTGGTTCCCGTGCTCAAGGGAAATGCTTTCAGGTTCTCTCCATTTAGAGTGATATTGGCTGTTGGCTTTGCATAAAAAAAAAAAAAAAAAAAAACTAGTGCCAGTTGGCTTTGCATAGATGCCCTTTATTATGTTGAGGAATTTTCCTTCAATTCCTATTTTGGTAAGAGTTTTTATCATAAATGGATGTTGGACTTTGTCAAATGCCTTTTCTGCATCAATTGATAAGATCATGTGGTTTTTGTCTTTTGTTTATTTATGTGATGGATTACATTAATGGTTTTTCTAATATTAAAGCAGCCTTGCATACCTGGTATAAATTCCACTTGATCATGGTGAATTATTTTGTTTATGTGTTGTTGGATTCTATTGGCTAGAATTTTGTTGCGGATTTTTGCATCTGTGTTCATGAGGGATATAGGTCTGTAATTTTCTTTTTTTGCAATGTCTTTACCTGGTTTTGGTGTCAGGGAGATGGTGGATTCATAGAATGAGTTTGGTAGTATTCCGTCATTTTCTATGCTTTGAAATACCTTCAGTAGTAGTGGTGTTAACTCTTCTCTGAAAGTTTGGTAGAACTCTGCAGTGAAGCCATCCGGGTCAAGGCTTTTTTTTGTTGGGAGTTTTTTGATTACTGTTTCAATTTCTTTTTTTGTTATGGGTCTATTTAGTTGTTCTACTTCTGAATGTGTTAGTTTAGGTATGTAGTGTTTTTCCAAGAATTCATCCATTTCTTCTAGGTTTTCGAATTTGTTAGAGTACAATTTTTCATAATAATCCGAAATGATTCTTTTAATTTCATTTGGTTCTGTTGTGATGTGGTCCTTCTCATTTCTTATTCGGGTTATTTGTTTCCTTTCCTGTATTTCTTTAGTCAGTCTAGCCAATGGTTTATCAATTTTGTTAATTTTTTCAAAGAACCAACTTTTGGCTTTGTTAATTCTTTCAATTGTTTTTCTGTCTTCTAATTCATTTAGTTCAGCTCTAATTTTTATTATTTGTTTTCTTCTGGTGCCTGATGGATTGTTTTGTTGCTCAGTTTCTATTTGTTCAAGTTGTAGGGACAGTTCTCTATTTTTGGCTCTTTCTTCTTTTTGTATGTGTGCATTTATTGCTATAAATTGGCCTCTGAGCACTGCTTTTGCTGTGTCCCAGAGGTTTTGATAGGAAATTTTTTCATTCTCGTTGCTTTCTATGAATTTCCTTATTCCCTCCTTGATGTCTTCTATAACCCAGTCTTTTTTCAGGAGGGTATTGTTCATTTTCCAAGTATTTGATTTCTTTTCCCTAGTTTTTCTGTTATTGATCTCTAGTTTTATTGCCTTGTGGTCTGAGAAGATGCTTTGTAATATTTCGATGTTTTGGACTCTGCAAAGGTTTGTTTTATGACCTAATATGTGGTCTATTCTAGAGAATGTTCCATGTGCGCTAGAAAAAAAAGTATATTTTACAGCATTTGGGTGGAGAGTTCTGTATAAGTCAATGAGGTCAAGTTGGTTGATTGTTGTAATTAGATCTTCCGTGTCTCTATTGAGCTTCTTACTGGATGTTCTGTCCTTCTCCGAAAGTGGTGTGTTGAAGTCTCCTACTATAATTGTGGAGGTGTCTATCTCACTTTTCAATTCTGTTAAAATTTGATTTATGTATCTTGCAGCCCTGTCATTGGGTGCATAAATATTTAATATGGTTATGTCTTCCTGATCAATTGTCCCTTTTATCATTATATAGTGTCCTTCTTTATCCTTTGTGGTGGATTTAAGTCTAAAGTCTATTTTGTCAGAAATTAATATTGCTACTCCTCTTCTTTTTTGCTTATTGTTTGCTTGATATACTTTTTTCCATCCTTTGAGTTTTAGTTTGTTTGTGTCTCTAAGTCTAAGGTGTGTCTCTTGTAGACAGCATATAGATGGATCGTGTTTCTTTATCCAGTCTGTGACTCTCTGTCTCTTTATTGGTGCATTTCGTCCATTTACATTCAGCGTAATTATAGATAAATAAGTTTTTAGTGCTGTCATTTTGATGCCTTTTTATGTGTGTTGTTGACAATTTCATTTTTCCACATACTTTTTTGTGCTGAGTCGTTTTTCTTAGTAAATTGTGATATCCTCATTTTCATAGTGTTTGACTTTATGTTAGTTGAGTCATTACGTTTTTCTTGGCTTTTATCTTGAGTTATAGAGTTGTTATACCTTTTTGTGGTTACCTTATTATTTACCCCTATTTTTCTAAGTAAAAACCTAACTTGTATTGTTCTATATCGCCTTGTATCACTCTCCATATGGCAGTTCAATGCCTCCTGTATTTAGTCCCTCTTTTTGATTATTGTGATCTTTTACCTATTGACTTCCATGATTCCCTGTTATGTGTATTTTTTTTTTAATTAATCTTAATTTGTTTTTGTGATTTCCCTATTTGAGTTGATATCAGGACGTTCTGTTTTGTGACCTTGTGTTGTGCTGATATCTGATATTATTGGTTCTCTGACCAAACAATATCCTTTAGTATTTCTTGTAGCTTTGGTTTGGTTTTTGCAAATTCTCTAAACTTGTGTTTGTCTGTAAATATCTTAATTTCGCCTTCATATTTCAGAGAGAGTTTTGCTGGATATATGATCCTTGGCTGGCAGTTTTTCTCCTTCAGTGTTCTGTATATGTCGTCCCATTCCCTTCTTGCCTGCATGGTTTCTGCTGAGTAGTCAGAACATATTCTTATTGATTCTCCCTTGAAGGAAACCTTTCTTTTCTCCCTGGCTGCTTTTAAAATTTTCTGTTTATCTTTGGTTTTGGTGAGTTTGATGATAATATGTCTTGGTGATTTTCTTTTTGTATCAGTCTTAAATGGGTTTCGATGAGCATCTTGGATAGCTATCCTTTCGTCTTTCATGATGTCAGGGAAGTTTTCTGTCAGGAGTTCTTCAACTATTTTCTCTGTGTTTTCTGTCCCCCCTCCCTGTTCTGGGACTCCAATCACCCGCAGGTTATCCTTCTTGATAGAGTCCCACATAATTCTTAGGGTTTCTTCATTTTTTTTAATTCTTTTATCTGATTTTTTTTCAGCTATGTTGGTGTTGATTCCCTGGTCCTCCAGATGTCCCAGTCTGCATTCTAATTGCTCGAGTCTGCTCCTCTGACTTCCTAGTGCATTGTCTAATTCTGTAATTTTATTGTTAATCTTTTGGATTTCTACATGCTGTCTCTCTATGGATTCTTGCAACTTATTAATTTTTCCACTATGTTCTTGAATAATCTTTTTGAGTTCTTCAACAGTTTTATCAGTGTGTTCCTTGGCTTTTTCTGCAGTTTGCCTTATTTCTTTTCTGATGTCTTGAAGCATTCTGTAAATTAGTTTTTTATATTCTGTATCTGATAGTTCCAGGATTGTATCTTCATTTGGGAAAGATTTTGATTCTTTTGTTTGGGGGGTTGGAGAAGCTGTCATGGTCTGCTTCTTTATGTGGTTTGATATGGATTGCTGTCTCCGAGCCATCACTGGGAAACTAGTTTTTCCAGAAAATCCGCTAAAAAAAATGCAGTCAGATCCCTATCAGAATTGCCTTTGGATTATAACTGCCACCTTGTTCCCTGTAAGGATGAAAGTCTGAGGTTTGGATCGTATATGCTTGGCTGTAGCTGGTTCTGTGTTTTTAGTCCAATTAGGGGTGGATTTTTGGTCCCTGGGTTTTTTTTTTGTTTGTTGTTGTTATTGTTCCTTCTATCAGGCTGAAAGAGTGGATTAGGAAAAGACCAAAAGAAAAAAAAAAAGGGGGGAGGAAGCAAAGCTGCTGCAGAGCCAGAGGAGCCTTTCTCCCTCTGGCTCAGGCAATTCGGATGTTAATGAAGCCGCCTGGGGAGGGTGGGGGAAGGATCAGAGAGATAGGAGAGTAGCACCTCAGAATGTAGCCAGAGTTGCTTGTCTTGCTTGGAATGACTAATATATCTGAGATTCCCGCGGGGCGTGTCGCCTATGTGTGCTGGCTGTGTGGAGATTGCCCCTGGGGGGTCTGGCCCGCTGAAGTCACGGTCAGATGCTCTGCTGCCAGCCCCACACCCAACGTCAAGGTTCCCCTGCTGGGACGGTGCACTCTCGACTCCAAAATCAGTCACTGCCTCCCGGGGACTTCTCGTCCCGCCAGCCGCGTCATCGTGCCGCCCCCGAAAACTGGCTGGGTCCCCTCCCGGGGTTCGTTCGGGTGAGTGGAACAGCTCCCCGTGCTTGTGCCATGACCGGTGTCCCGGCTGGGACGCTGCTCTCCCTGCTCCAAGACCAGTCACTGCCTCCCGGGGACTTCTCCCACTGGCTGCGTCACCACGCCACCCGCGCGAGCCGGCTGGGCCCCTTCCCGGGGTGAGTTCGGGGGGTAGGGGTGGGCCCCTTGTTTGCGCCATCAGCTCCCCTGGGCTCTGCCCTAAATCGGGCGGCAAAGGTTACCTGACTGTACGCTGGCTCCAGGCTCTGAAAACAATCGCTGCTTCCCCGTTATTTGTTCGTTTTCCGTCTCTAAATCTGTGTTTGTTGTTCAGGGTTCGTAGATTGTTATGTACGTGATCGATTCACTTGTTTTTCTGATTCTTTGTTGCAAGAGGGGTCCGAGGTAGCGTCTACCTAGCCCGTCATTTTCCCCAGTCTCCTACCTATAAACATTTGAGTCGTTCCAATTGGAACATGGCGCACCTCAATTTATTCAGGTCTCTTGTTGTTACTGGTGTTCTTTTTATTCTTCTTCTTAATTTAAATCTTGTCCATTTATTGTAAAGTTGATGTTTAGGTATTTTATATTTTTGCTTTTATTCACAACCAATTCTTTCCACAAATATATATATTCTTCTTATCATTGTTTCATATATTTACTTACATATATGTTACTATATTAAAATGTATAATAGTTTTATCATGTATATTTTGCATATATTAAATCATATTGTGTGCATTATTCTGTAAGTTGCCTTTTTAAAAATAACTCAGTAAATTGCTGTATGGTGTTTCACAGTACAACTATTCTGTAGGCTATTAACTATTCCCTTCTTAGAGACATTCCTGTATTCATGATCAAGAAAATATGAGCTCCCAGTGAGAAGTTATTATGCACAAATGAGTAACTTGCAAATAAATGCAAATATTTCTTATTATTGTATGTATATGTATGTATAAACAATATGCATGTTTAAATGTTACTTGAAATTCTAGAGAACTTAACTGACGAACTTGCTACTCTATTATTCTCCCCATCAGAGGAACAGACCAGAAAACCAGAAGTCATTATGGATTTCTTCATTTTCTATATCTTCTTTGCTTTTCACATTTAATTATCACTCTTTTTATTCATTTCACATATTTTATTTTCAGATCCTTAGCTCCATCATCATAGCTTTTGCTTTTCCTTGTGTCCTCTATCTCAGGAATGTATTGTTGCAATAGCTTGCTCACTGATGTCCAAAATTTCTGACTGTGAATCCTTCATACATATCGTTGACAAGATACTCCTTTAAAACAAACAAACTGACAAGTACATTGTATTACCAGTCTGCTACATATGCTTTAGTTTTTCTTTATCAGGTATGTAAGCAGTTGCAGTGAGGGGTACTCCACAAGGTTTTCATAGCTGCAATTTTTGGAAGCAAATTGCCAGGACTTTTTTTCTGAGGGGCCTCTGGATGGTTTTGAACCAACAACCTTTTGGCTAGTGGTTGAGTTCTAACTATTTGCAATACCCAGGCACTTAATGAGTCCCAAAAGTCATGAAGTATAAGGTCATGCTATGCCTGCATTTTCTATTCTATATGATCACTTGTTATGTCTCATCTAACATGCTAAGCTCTGGCCATTTTCCTATGTGGTTCAAAGAGTTGTTCATTTTCTGGCAGCATTAGCATTTTCTTGGAGCTTTGTCTTAGGCTGAGTTCTGTAGAGGAACAAATCAGTGAGAAGTATAAAAAACCTGTTGCTGTTGAGTCCATCCTGACTCATAGTGACACTAAAGGACAGAGTAGAACTGCCCCATAGAGTTTCCAAGGCTGTAAATCTTTACAGAAGCAGACTGCCACATTTTTCTCCTGTGGAGATGCTAGCCGATCTTTTGGTTAGCAGCCAAGTGCTTTAACCACTGCACCACTGGGGCTCCTATAAATATATCTATAGAGAGAGATTTATTTCAAGGAAATGTCTCATGCAGTTGTGGAGGCTGGCAAGTCCCAAATCCATGGGTCAGACATTAGGCTTGAGGCTTCTCCAGACACACATGATTATAGGGACTGACAAACCAAAAATGGGCAGGTCAGATGATATGCCACAGGTTCACAGTGATGCAGGAGCTGGTAAATCCCAAAATCTGCAGGTCAGGTGCCAGGCTGCTAACTCACATCCCAAGAACTGGAGGTCAGAGGATTATGAGTTGGATGCAGGATTGAGAGAGAGTGAGCTTTGCCAGAACATCCATATACATTGAATGTAGACCACACCCCTAAGGAAACTCCTCTTTCAACTGATTGGCTGCTCACTGATCAGATCTCAAAATGGAGGATGACTACATAAAATCTGCCAAACGTAGCAAATTCATGTCCTAGCCAAGTTGACATATAACCTTAACCAAAACAAGCTTGTTAGAGACAAAATTTCAGTTTAGAAGGCCAGCCTTAACTCTATCAGAATAAAGGGGTATGAGGCCTTGGCGTTTATGTTTTCACAAGCTTTCCAGGTGATTCTTTTCTTAAGCCCATTAAAGTTAGAAAAGCATTACATTTATTGATAGTTTTCTATTGTTCTCTTAATGTACCAAGCTGCTTCAGCCAGGTGCCTTATTTTATTCACATTGCTCTCTCTGCCTACAATTTCCCCTCTTACCCATTTCCCACCTTATTGTCCTAAGATTCCTCTTGGTGAAAGCCTACTCATCTTTTAAAATGCAGACCCTTCCATGCTTCCCTTAGGAAGACTTCCTGGTCACCACCAGGTAGAACTGAGAACTCCTTCCTATTCAGACCTCTCCAACAACTGCATAAATTTCTCACAAAAGCTGCATACATTTATTATGCCGATTATTCATTTATCTTTCTTAAAAAAAAAAAAAATCTTGCCTCATTTTGGATGATGTCCCTGTTGCTTGCTACAGTATTAGACAAATAATAGGTGCTCAGTAAATATTACTTGATCTAATTTATAAAATGAAATTATTTCATAAAGGAGTATGTTTTGCTAAGATTTGACTTCATGGAAATAATGGCAGAGTGAGCAGTGAATTTTGTTTGCTTCTTTGTCTCTATTCAGCACTTCAACCATTCAAGAAAGAAATTGGACTGAAAGATATCCAAGGTTACAAGATAATCTCTGAAGCGTTGCAATTTATGGCATCCTGGCAAAGCAGCTAAGAAAGGTAAGGGGAATTATGATTAAATATGGAACATGATTTTCAATAGACTTAGATATTTAAGGTCCATTCGAGTCTCAGTGTGAGTCCACAAAGCAGCCCATGCCCATCTGCTGTCTTTTTGCTTTATTCAATAGCTATCAGAGAATGCCAAGGAGGAGTTACTGCTTCTATATGAATCTTTGCACAAAGCCTTTAGATAATTAAAAATGATAGAATTGGGACAGACTTCTAAACATAAACAGAAGGATAAAAAGTCACCTGATATAATTAACAGTGAATCAACCAGGTTTAACTAGCCTCAGTACAATGTGCACTGAAACGTCATGAAAAACTGTGAAACTCGTGTTGAAAGATAATACTACTGATATATAACTTAAAATATTTCTCTTCAATTGCATTTTTATTAATTGAGACATTTCCATAAAATGGGGCATTTGGTTTTTAGATTTCATCTGCTCCTGCAGTTTATTTCTTAGTTGAAGGCATAATCCTTTGTTTGTCACACTGAAATTGGCTTATGTAGAGATGATTATGAGGTACATTCGGAGGATCCTGGCTTCAGGTGAGAAATAAGCAGCAGGAACAGATGAACTCTTAGCAACAAAGAAACTATTTTCATGCAAATATCCCCACAGTGACGGAAAGATGAGGTAAGAGAATTACAGAATGCAGAGGGCTTACAAAAATATTATTTCCTAAGATTGAATGATTTTCTATTTTTTTTGTGTAGCAGAATCAATCAGTGGGTTTTTAGAAATATGTGAATATGTCTCTATAAATACCATTAAGCCAGTTTTCTAGGAGAAATTACATTCTCTTATTTCGACTATTAAATCAAATACACTATCAACAGGCAAACCTGTTCAGATAGCTTTTGAAAATCAGAACTACAAGCAGTTCTATACTTTAAGTGTTTAGAATCTGGGAAGCCAATTTATTCAGTAAAATGAAAATTTGAAATGTGCATTGATCTGTTTGTTTTTAAGAAGAAAAAGAAAGTGAAGACATAGTTACCTTGACTAAGTATAGATGCACACACATTTCAAATTTAAACAAATTAAAGCAATTGTCATAGCCTATGCAGGCTAAAAAGGAGTCCTGGTGGCACAGTGATTAAGCGCTCAGCTACTAACCAAAAGATCTGCTGCTGTTTGAAACCTACCACCTGCTCCACAGGAGAAAATGTTTGCTTCTGTAAAAATTCACAGCCTTGGAAACCCTATGGGGCAGGTCTACCCTGTCCTATAGCGTCGCTAGGAGTGGGAATCAACGGCAATGCGTTTGGGTTTTGGTTATACAGGATAAAATGAGTTGCCATCAAGCTGATTTAGATTGATGGCAACTCCATGTGTGCAGAATGGAGCTTTGCTCCATTTCATGGCTGATTTTTTTTAGAAGTAAAATTTCCAGGCCTTTCTTCTGATGCACCTCTGGGTGGACTCCAACTTCCAAACTTTAGGTTAGCAGCCAAGCGTTAACTTTCTTGATTGCATATTTGATCAATTCCAGTTTAAAACAGTTTGTAAAAATCTTCAATTTCTTCATCTTGGCATTGGTGATTGGTGCATAAATTTGAATAATAGTCTTCTTAACTGATCTTTCTTTTAGGCATATGGATATTAACCTATCACTGAGAAGCATTGTACTTCAGGATAGATCTTGGAATGTCTTTTCGACAATGAATCCAATGTCATTTCTCTCCAATTTGTCATTCCCAGCATAGTAGATTATATGACGGTAGGATTCAAAATGGCCAATACCAATCCATTTCAGCTCAGTAATGCCTAGGATATTGATCTTCAAGTGTTCCATTTTATTTTTGACAGCTTCCAATTTTCCTTGGTTCATACTTTATACATTTCTGTTATGATTATTAATGTATGTTTACAGCTGCCGCTTCTTATTTTGAGTCTTGCCACATCAACTCAAATGAAGGTCTGAAGGCTTTACTTCATCCCCATCGTTAAAATTGACTCTATTTTGAGGAGGCAGCTCTTCCCCAGTAGTATCTTAAGTGTTTTCCATCCTGACGGGCTCATCTTCCAGAGCTATAATGGGCAATATTAATATTTATATTATAATAGATGTGTTAAAACATGTCAAAACAAGTGAGTCAAACAATGCTCTGTTGTTATCCATAAGGTTTTCATTGTCTAATTTTTGGAAGCAGGTTGCTGGGCATTTATTCTTAGTCTGTCTTAGTGTGGAAGCTCTGCGGAAACCTGTACATCATGGGTGACCCTGTTGGTATTTGAAATACTGTGGTATAACTTCTAGTATCATAGCAACATGCAAGCTACCACAGTATGACAAACTGACAGACAGGTGCCATACTAGTGCAGGACTACTATGACCACACAACCTGAAACTGGGCAAAGTGAGCTGAATAATCAATAACATAATTTATGATTGTCTGTGACCCTTATAATTTTTAATAAAACATTAAAAACTCTGTTACTATCTTTTATAAAGGTATAAACGCATTGTTGTTGAGTTGATTATGACTCATATTGACCCTATAGGAGGGAGTAGAACAGCTCCATAGGGTTTCTAAGGCTATGAATCTTTACAGAAGGAGACTGCCACATCTTTCTCCCTTGGAGGGGCTGGTGGGTTTGAACCATCAACCTTTTGGTTAGCAGCCAAGCGTTTAACCTCTGAGCCACCAGGGATCCTTTATAATATAGGGAAGTTAAAAAGTAGTCACTTAATGTGTACTTGATACAATGAGATTAAATAATTTAAAATTTTGAAGTTAAAGGGTTTTATTTATTTGTAAAAATCTTATCAGGAGTAATTTTAAAAGTATTTACCTATTTTTTGAGCTGTGATGAAAGCTCTATCACTCTATGAACAGGATGTTGCTAGTACGGAGGTTAAATGTTCTTCCAGTGGGAATTTAAAAGGAAATGGTGAACATATGATTAGACATTGGAAGGAAGGTGATGCTTTTTATGCAGTGACAAAGAACTTGTCTGAATTATGTTCAAATGTTTGGTGAATGGTAGCACTTGTAAGTGATTACCTTGGACATTTGACTGAGGAGATTTCTAAGCAAGACCTTAAAGGGGCAGCATGATTCCTTGCCACTGACAGTAGAATGCAGGAGAAAAGAAATGGACTTAAAAATTAACTGTGCAAAATGAAACCAGATATTCAAATATAAAGTGGGGTACAGAGCAGGTAAAATTTTTGCTGCAGGCCTAGCCGATGGTACAGATGGCTCTGCTTGTTGAGCCTATAATCCAATGACTTGGGTTCTTTGTTACATGAAACAGTATATAGTTTGAATCTGTGACCAATATATGGTGCACTCTTCATAGCCAAAATACATGGGTCTGGGAATAGACAGGTTCGTGTAAGAATAATTTGTTTCGCTATTATATTTAATACCCAACTAACTGACTTTTAATTTCAAAAACCCACAACTTTGAAACCTCCTCATTTGAAGGAGTTAGTTCACAAGGAATTAATGCGTCCATAATGGAATAAAACAAATGTTACTTTCAATTGGTTACCTGGCTACTTCAGGCTGTTTGTAATATGAAAAAACGAAGAAGAGGATACTAGAGAAATCTTACACTATAATACATGTACATCAACGTGCTTTTGCTGTGTAAGAAAGCACCCAACATATTTGGAAATAAAACAATCATGTATTCCCATCCATGTGTCTGTGTCTTTGCTAATCCCAGCTCACTTTTGCCTATTTCGGCTCAACAATAATCCAATCTATCACAGTTCACCTTGTGGTTAAGAAATGTTCACATTCCTTTCGTATGCATCAAGACGTTCATCCCCTTTCTTAGATATCATTCAATAACTACATCAGGCTTCAAGTATAGGTTGTCATTTACATCAGATCCTGTAGTAGTCCTCTTATTTAAGAAACATGTCAAATAATTAGAAATAAACTATATATAATACATATGGCGCCCGGGTGGCACAGTGGTTAAGAACTAGGCTGTTAACCAAAAGGTCAGCAATTCAAATCCACCAGCTGCTCCTTGGAAGCCATATGGGGCAGTTCTATTCTGTCCTATAAGGTCACTATGAGTTGGAATTGACTCTACGGCAACAGGTTTTTGGTTATATGTGTGTATGAGTTGGAATAGACTCGAAGGCAGTGGGTTTGGTGGGTTATGGTAATATAGCTACAAGAGACATCAACATTTGGAAAGGTAAGCAATTAGAGGAAAAATAGCAGTTACTAATCCACATACTTTGGACATGCTATCAGGAGAGATCAGTCCCTGGTGAAGGACATCATGCTTGGTAGAGAGTCAGGAAAAAAAAGGAAGACCTTCAAGGAGAAGAATTGACATAGTGGCTGCAACAATGGGCTGAAGCATATCAATGTTTGTAGGGATGGCACAGGACAGTGTTTCTTTCTGTTGTGCATAGGTAGCTATGTTCAGAACCGACTCGACAGCACCAAACAACAACAAACCCGTAGCAACTCTGAAACTGTAATAGGAAAATATTGTCAGGTCTCCTACCCTGCTTAGGTTCTAGCTCTGCTTCTGCTTCCTGGGCATATTTCCCCGGTCTATTGTTCTCAATGACTGTTGGCATTGTCCTAGGTGGGTGGGAGGAGGAATCCTTCTTTTCATCATCTATCTTGAACACTTTCAAGGAAGACACTGGAGAATGGCCTCTTCTCAGTGGTTGAACAATTCATGAGCTTACTTCCAACATGTAGAAAACTGATGGTCCAGAAGACATTTAAATCTCGTAACAGTCTGTTCTGTCTGTTCTAGTCCAGGCTTATTATGCTTTTGCTAATATAGTGCTCTCCAAAACTCTGTAAATTCTCTAATGGATTTAATTCTAGTTATTTTCAAGTGCCAAGAGCTACAAACACTATTTTTTTTGAGGTATGCAGCACTTTCTCCTTTGACACTGCAGGCTCTGTGGGACCTAGCCTTCTTGTCAGGCTAAGCAGATCCCTAGATGTCACTTTCATCCTTTCAAAAGTCTTAAAAGTATGCTAAAGCCATGCTTTCAATTTGATTTCTACTTTAAACACATGTTTCACTTGTAAAATTCTCAATTCAGTCTTTTCCCTAAGGTTGTTCATAATGGCCACACATATGATCTTAAGAAAAACAGTTTCAATTTCAAGCCTGCTGTCCTGTAAGTTCTGGATGTTCTCTTCTTCTCAGTTCTCTTTGAACTCAGGCCAGTTTTGTTTTCATGATTTGTTTGTTTTTCTTTCTGAGTTCATCTCTCTCGTGATCATTATCAACTGCAGCTAGTGGTATGCACCTCATGCTTTCAATAGACTGCCTTGAGAGTTTTTTAGCCAACTTTACATGTTTATTAGGTAGACATATTAACCTTTCAGATTATCACAGGTGGCAGTTTTACCTTTTTTTTTTTTTTTTTTGCCAGTACATAACACTGGTTATTTTTCTACACTCTGTTAATTTTTTTTCTCCTTGCCTGTTTATAGATTCTAAAAGCCATAAATTTTAGGTTTTTGTTATTGAGCTGAACTTATTTCTAGGTATCAATTTCTGTATCAGTCAGCTCATTCTGTGTTATGAACCACACCAAACTTATGTGTCTACAGGTTGGCAAGGACAACACTATGGATCTTGGTAGGGCTTGACTTTAGACTCCTGCTCACTTGAAGTTTAGTTCAATGCATCTCTTATTCTTCTTGAACCATTGGGCTAGCTTTATCATGTGTTTCTTATAGAAACAGCTGAAGGGGAAGAGAGAAAAATCTCACTAAAAAAGCACATTTCAAATATTTGATTATTTCATATATCCTGAGAATCCATTGGATGAAAAATGTTACATTATCAAGCACATCAAGTATACTGTGCACACAGTGGAAGGAAAATGGGAAAAACAATTTTCTCTTTCTCTCACTTTATCACACTCTTCCTCTCATTGTCTATCCTTTTCTTATACATAAACTGCTTATAATAGGCTCTTTATCTTCTATATTTCTGACTTCTGTCTTTGTTGACAACAAAATATTTTTGTATCTTAAGGAGATAAATGTATTGCAATCAATCAATGTTAGAAATGTGTTCCCATAGGTAGTCTTGAGCACCCCTTCAATAGTACTATAATTGGCAGTATTCTGTATGTGTCCTACATTTGGTACAGCCAAAAAACGTTTGCATCTAAATATATGTATATATATATGTTTTACTTCTTCCTCTCTATTCATTGCTAAAGGTATTAACAACCTTTAAGTTTACTTTCGTTCTGTTTGAATAAATTGTATATTTCTGGTGTTTTTCTGTTATACTCCATTTTGTAGTTTCTTGGGTATTTATTGAGTACATACAATTGGTAAGATACTACACTGGGTTCTAGATATTTAGTGGTGAACCAAGAGACATAGTGCCTCTCTTCATAATGCTTAGAGTTCAGTTAGGAAGATATAGAATTAAATAAGTAAATATACATACAGCTTTATAATTGTAAAATTTGGTAATTTCTTATTGAGGAAAGTTAGCAGATAATTTGATTTAATAATAGAAATTAGATTGATTAGTAAAGAAATATCTTTCTGAGAGAGAGATTAAAAGAGATACTTGAAGGATAAGAAGGATTCAGGTGTGAAGGTTTGTAGAAGAGCATTTCATGAACAGGAAATAGCAGATACAATAACACTTAGTAGGAAAGAACTTGAACTTTTCTATGTACTTTTCTTTTTTAATTGATAAAATGAGGTCAATGCTTTTGAATAATGGTCAAGAGGAATGTGAAAAAAATGAAGATAGGAAGTATGCAGGACTAGGTAGAGTAGGACATTATGATATAAATGGCAGATGGAAAGTCATAAAAGTGGATCAAGAGGGAAATAAAGTAAGAGAATGTGTCGTTAGTCACCATAACACACAGATAAATTAAATATTATCCCTCCTTTTAGGAACAATCAGTATAGTAAAGGAAACAGGTACATAAACATAAAACACATTAAAATAATGTGGTAAGTCTTCTGTGAAATAGAATGTTTGAAGTGCTATGGGACCAAATGTAATGGAGGAAATATTCCCTCGTGTCCTGAGGAAAGTTGTTGGGTGTCAGGGAAAGCTAAAAAGAATTAACTGTTAGAAATCAACCATCTGGAAACAACCTAAATGTCCATTAACAAATAAATTGATAAAAAGTGGTATATATATATATACACAATGAATTGCCAGTTAGCCATTAAGAGAAAGAAATTTCTGATGCATGTCACAACAAGGATGAACCTTGAAAACGTCATGCCGAGCAAGTCAGTCAGTTGCAAAAGGATAAATGCTGTGTGAAGTCACTTATATGAAATATACAAATATAGAGAAACTAAAGATTATTAGTGGTTACCAGAGGTGGGAAAGGGGAGTTTTTTGCTTAGGGGGCATGGAGTTTATGCTAATGTTGGTGGAAGGATTTGGAAAATGATAATGAGAATTGTTGTACAACTTGAAGAATGTAATCAATGTCACTGAATTTTATGTGTAGAAATTGTTGAGAAGGGATATGTTTTTTTAATAATGTTTTATTGTGTTTTATGTGAAATTTTACACAGTAGATTAGATTCCCATTTACCAATTTTTATACCAGTTGTTCCATGACATTGGTTACAATTTTCAGTGTGTCAGTATTCTCATTATTTTCATTCTGTTTGTTCTGTCTTCATTGACTTAGCCTCCCTTCCCTTCCTTGTCTTCTCATCTGTGCTTTTGGGTACATGTCAATCATTTGATCTCATGTAGTTGATTGTTTAAGGAAGTGCGTTATTCAGAGTTGATATTGTTTATTTCATAAACCAACCTGTTATTTGGTTGAAAGGTGACCTCCCAGAAATTATTTCATTTCCAAGTTCAAAGGTGTCTTAGGCTAATAGTCTCGGGGGTTCCTCTAGTCTCTATCAGTCTAGTAGGTATAGCCTTTTTTTAGGAATTTGAATTTTGTTCTGCATTTTTCTCCCATCCTTTCAGGGAACTTTGAATGTGCCCCTGGTCAGAATGGCCAGCAGTGGTGGCTGTGCACTGTCTAGTTCTTCAGGTATCAGGTTAGAAGAGGCTGTGGTTTCTGTGGGCTATTAGTGCTGTGGACTATTTTCCTCTTTGAGCCTTTGGTTTCCTTCATTCTCTTTTGCTCCATACAAGTAGAGACCAATAGTTGTACCTTAGATGATTGCTCTCAATCTTTTTAAGATCCCAAATGCTACTCAAAAACTAGGATGTAGAACACTATCTTATGAACTGTGTTATGCCAATTGACTAAGTTGTTCCCCAAGACTATGGTCCTAAGCCTTTTAACCATGGAAACCAGTCCCACAAGTTGGTTGGCTATGTCTAGGAACTCTTTGTAACTGTACGCCCATGTGCTATTACATATATATGGATATATATGCAGCACACACAAATGAGTATATACCTACATATACCTACAGATATACCTATATATGCACGTATATTTACTTGCATATGCCTTCCTATACACATATATATACACATATCTACCTACATAACCACACATATATTTTTTGGTTGTTGTTACTATCGTTGCAAAATTGTGTACGTTATAGCATTTACTGAAATTGTCCCTTTTTCTTGTGTATTGCTTAGTGTCTTTATTTACCTTAAGTTTTTCTGACTTTGCTCATATTTGGTATTGCCTTTCCCATCATCAAAAATAACAAGTGTCTATGAATTGGAATATACTTGGCAGCAATGGATTTTTTTTTTTTTTTGGTTGCTATTTAGAAAGTGATTTCCTCTCCCCTCCCTCCCATCCCTGGTAACCATCAAAGAATGTTGATTTCTATGTGTGTATCTATTCTTGACTTTTTATAATAGTGAGACTATACAATATTTGTCCTTTTCTAATTCACTTATTTCACTCAGCATAATGTCCTCCAGATTTGTCCATGTAATAATATATTTGCAGAATCTTTGTTATTCTTTACAGTTGTATAGTATTTGTTTATCCATTGATTCTGTTGATGAGTGCTTAAGCTGTTTCCATCTCCTTGCAATTGTGAATAATGTTTCAGTGAACATAGGTGTGCATATGTTTATTCATGTTACTGCTATTATCTCTTGTACAGTTACCTGGGAGTGAGATGGATGGATCATAAGGTATTTCTGTTTTTAGCTTTTTGAGGGACAGCCATACCGTTTTCCCTAGTGTACCATTTTACAGTCCCACTAGCAGTGGATAAGAGTTCCAGTCTCCCCACAACCTTGCCAAAATTTGGTGTTTTGCAGGGGTGAGATGATATCTCATTGTAGTTTTGATTCACATCTCTCTAATGGCTAATGATCAGAAGCATTTTTTCATGTATTTGTTGGCCATGTGAATATACTTGTTGGTGAAGTGTCTGTTCATGTCCTTTGCTCATTTTTTTTCATTGGGTTGTTTGTGTTTCTGTTGATGGGTTATTGAAGTTTTCTGTAGATTTTGGAGATTAGATCATCATCAGATATGTGATTATTAAATATTTTCCCAGTCTGTAGATTATCTTTTTACTCTCTTGGTAAAGTCTTTTGATGAGCATAAGAATTTAATTTCAGGAGGTCCCAGTTATGAATTTAGCTTTTGTCACTCAGACATTTTTAATAGTGTTTGATAAGTTATTCATGCCAAAACTTAGGTCTCCTAGTTTTGTCCCTGTGTTGTTTTCCAGGAACTTTATAGTTTTAGTTTTGACATTTAGACCTTTGACACATTTGAAGTTAGTTTTTGTGCATGGTGTGCGATATGGATGCCATTTCATTTTTTCTACTAATGTATATCCAGTTTTGCTAGCATCATTTGTAAAAGAGACTATTTCTTCCCCACCAAATTGACTTAAAGCTTTGATGAAGATTAGCTGCCCAGAGATGGATGGACTTACTTCTTGGTTCTCAATTCTATTCCTTTGGTCAGTGTGTCTGTCTCCCATGCATCTGTCAGTTTGTCATACTGTGGTAGCTTGTGAGTTGCTGTGATGCTGGAAACTATGCTAGTAGTATTTGAAAAACCAGCAGAGTCACTCCTACAAAGGGGTTTAAGTGAAGCCTACAGACTAAGATAGACTAGGAAGAAGGATCTGGCAGTCTACTTCTGAAAAAACTGGGCAGCAAAAACCTTATGAATAACAGTGGAACATTACTGGTGTAGTGCCAAAAGATGAGCCCTCTCAGTTGGAAAGCACTCAAAATACGACTAGGGAAGAGCTGACTTCTAAAAGTAGGGTCAACCTTAATTACGTGGATAGAGTCAAACTTTCAGGACCTTCATTTGCTGGTGTGGCATAACTCAAACTCAGAAGAAACAGCTGCAAACATATTAATAACTGGAACAGAAATGTACGAGGTATGAATCTAGGAAAATTGGAAGTTGTCAAAAAAGAAATGAACCACAAAAGATCAATATCCTAGGCATTGGTGAGCTGAAATGGAATGGTATTAGCCATTTTGAATCAGATGACCATATGGTCACTTACGTAGGCAATGACAAATTAAAGAGGAACATTATCACATTCGTTGTGAAATAGAACATTTCAAGATTGATCCTGAAGTACAGCACTGTCAGTGATTGGATAATATCCAGAAGCCTGCAAGGAAGACCAGTTAATATGACTATTACTAAAATTTACTCATCAAACACTAATGGCAAAGATGAGGAAATTGAAAATTTTTACCAGCTTCTCAAGTCTGAAATTGACAAAAAACGCAATAAAGATGCATTGCTAATTACTTGTGATTGGAATGCAAAAGTTGGAAGCAAAGAAGAAGGACCAGTAGTTGGAAAATATAGCCTTGGTGATAGAAACAAAACTGGAGATCGCATGATAGAATTTGCAGTACCAATGACTTCTGCATTGCATATACCTTTTTTTAAAAAATATGTAAATGGAGATTGTACAAGTGGACTTCACAGGATGGAATACAGAGGAATCAAATTGACTACATCTGTAGAAAGAGACAATGGAGAAGATCAATATCATTAGTCATAACACAGCCGGAGGCTGACTGTGGGGCAGATCATTAATTGCTCATATTCAAGTGCAAGTTGAAGCTGAAGAAAGTTAAAACAAGTTCATGAGAGCCAAAGTACCACCTTTAGTATATCCCAACTGAATTTAGAGACCATCTCAAAATAGATTTGACACATTGAACACTAATGACTAAAGACCAGATAAGCTGTAGAATGACTTCAAGGACATCATACATAAAGAAAGCCAAAGACCATTTAAAAAGACAAGAAAGAAAGAAAAGAAAAAAATGGATGTCAGAAGAGACCCTGAAACTTGCTCTTGAACGTTGAGTAGCTAAAGCAAAAGGAAGAAATGATGAAGTAAAAGAGCTGAACAGAAGGTTTCCAAGGGTGGTTTGAGAAGACAAAGTAAAGTATAATGACATGTACAAAGACCTGGAGTTAGAAAACCAGAAGAGAAGAACATGTTCTGCATTTCTCAAGGTGAGAGAACTGAAGGAAAAAAATCGAGCCTCAATTTGCAATATTGAAGAATTCAATGGTAAAAAAAAAAAAAATCGAATGACCCAGGGAGAACCAAAAGAAGATGGAAGGAATACACAGTCACTGTGCCAAAAAGAATTGGTCGTTATTCAACCATTTCAGGCAAAGGCATTAGGCTGTGTGGATTATAACACATTATGGATAACATTGCAAGAATAGAAATTCTGGAACACTTAATGGTGCTCCTGCAGAACCTGTTCATAGGTCAAAAGTCAGTCATTCGAACAGAAAAAAGGAATACTGCATGTTTTAAAGTCAGGAAAGGTGTGCTTTTTAATACTTTAAAGAGGTCTTTTGCAGCAGATTTGACTAACGCAGTAAGTTTGTTGATTTCTTGACTGTTGTTTCCATGGATGTTGACTTTGGAATCCTGTATATAAGTCTTTTGAATTCCTTATCAGGAATTCTTTACCGTTCTTCCTCAGGAAGGTTTTCTGCCCCTTTATTTGGCCCATTTGCTTGAGCCATCCTATCTTGTTTTTTCACATGATTTATTTTCTGCTAGCTTCAATTCATTTAATTATTAATTTTTTTATGTATAACTTTATTGATTGTATGTATGTTTATTTTGTGTTGATTATTTTGTTTTGGTGTTTTGAGCTTTGTTTCTTCTCTTTCTCTTTTGAATGTCTTTCTTCCTTTGTATTATTTCAAGTTTTTGTTGTTGTTTTTGTGGTTCTGATCTCTTTTGGACTTTGGTGGTTGCTGTTGGCCCAGCATGATTTCCTCTGACTTGTGGTTCAAAGCCATGTGCAAGTCTTCTGTGGTTAGGCTCTCATGTCTTCTCTTGACAGATTCAGTGGAGGCGGGAAAGTAGGTTCTTTCCCTGATATTAGATTTCAATGTTGGGATGTCTGGGTCTCTCCACAGCCCTTTTGGGATTGTGGGGTCCTTCTGGTTTGGTGCTAGCAGTTAATGCATTCTCTTTTTGCATTCTCTTGAGATCAGGGCAGGACGTCTCTGTATCCACTGTCAGGGAATGTTATCTAAATGGATGGTGTAGGCCTGCTGTGTGTACACAAATTGGAATTTCGGTAGTTTGTGGGGTATCAAGGAGTTTAGGTACAAGCGTACGTGACCTGCAGAAACTTCTTGGGTGTGGGGTGTGTGACTTTGAAGCCTGGTGGAGGTTAGACCAGGGCACTAGGATCTCCTGTTCATCGTTTGGCAGAGATGCAGCTGGCACCTGTCAGGAAATGACTGGCTTTGCTGATGAAGTGATGTGTCTGTTCAACTGGTCAATGGAGAGTGAGTGACAGGAGTATTTGCGCTGGTTCTTACCCACACCATCTGTTGCAGGGTGGTGGGGTAAGAATGCATTGGTCACCAGTCACTGATCTCTGTGTGAGTGGCACTGGAAATGGCACAGCTGGTTGTTGGGTGAGTGAGGTGGTTGGGGTAGGGGAATTGGGCCTTCCACCTCCGATCACTGCTCTGGTAGTGGGAACGCATGCAACTGTTTGCCAGGCGGACAGAGTATTTCAGGGGTGGGCTGAGAATGCATGAGCCTCTAGTCACGGGTCCAATGGTGTGGGAGTGTGTGCCTTGGATCACTGGGTGAGCAGAGTGCTGTGAGGATGGCAGGGCAGTGTAAGCCTATGGTCACAACTCCAGTGGCATGGGAACATGTGGCACATATCACTGGGTGGAAGGGGCACACTACCTGTCTCCAGGATTGTGGAGAAGAGGAGAAAGGGAGCCTGTTCCCCCAGTTTCTGGCCTGAGTGATCAGGATCCAGCCCCTACTGAATGTGAGCAGAAGGGGGGCTGTCCAGAACCTGGTCAGGTGGGGGATTTCTAGCCACCATTCCAAGGATTCTCCACTCTGTCAGCACCACCTGCCCAAATGATCAGGGACCATGGCTGATGAGTAGTTCTGTCCTTATTTTCTGACTCCCTCCCTGCTCTGTGGTCACCTGGATCCCTAGACTCTCACCTGACTTCTTGTACTTTCTGTACTTAGATCCGGTTCATGTTCTGCTCACCTTGCTTCACTCCAGATTTGTGTACACAGTATCTCTGCCTCCTGCTGGGGATCCCATGAAGTTAATTCCCCGTGCATCTCACCCAGGAATGGCTGCTCACTTTGTTTCAAGATGGCCATGCTGTATCATGCTGGCTTGCACGGCACCCATGATCTGTAAATCTCCTCATTTGCTGTTTTCATTCAGTTTCTCCTTCTAGTCAACGTTTTATCTAATTCTTCATCCTTCAGTTTCCTGTCCTGGGTTACCATATTGTCATCTGTATCTGTTTCACTTGGCTTCTCTGTTCTTTGCTATAAGTTCTTGGTATTTAAAATATCACCTATCCTTCAGTTATGACAGACACAATCTTAATATTTCATATCAATGCTAAACCTCTAGCTGAAAAAAAAATCAATCAATATGCATTTATCAACTCCTCTGGAAGCATTTCTTGGAGAAATTTATTCTTCTCTACTTCTTTCTCCAGGCAGCACAAAATGAAATAAACACAGTTTATCTCCATATTAATTTCTTTTTATTTCACAAATATTTATTGAGCACATATTATAAGTGGAGCATATAGTAGATTCTAAATATTTACATATTTTTGAAATTATATATGGTATCCCTCCTTAGGAATCCTTACACCAGTGGAGAAGATAGATATTCAAAATGTTCAAATAAATAAAAACATTGAATTGTTTTAAGTTTCATGAGGGTGGTAACTAGCATTATGGGAGCATATAATGGGTGGTTTTGTTCAAAAAAGGAAGTGTGGGAAGGATTGCTTAAACAAGTGATATATAAAGTGAGGTCTGCTGAAGAAAGTCAGAGTCCTGTAAGTGAAGAGAGAGGGGTGATGGTATAAATGTGTTTCTGATAGAGGAAGCCATGGATCTCAAGGCCCTACTGTGGGAGTACACATGGCACTATGGTGGGTAGACCTCAAAGAAAAATAAGCGAGGAAAAAGCACAGAAGGAAGGAGTCTAAAATTATCCTGAGAAACATGTAGAGGACAGTATAGCCAGAGCCTTGAGACCATATTAAGAGCTTGCTCTTTTAATCAAGGTAAAAATATATATATGTAACATAATATTTGCCATCTCAATGTTCTTTACATGTACAGTTCAATGATATTGTGTTCATCACATTGTACAATTGTCTTGGGCTGGGTTCTCTAGAGAAGGAAAACCAGTGAAGCATATAAGTATATACAGAGAGATTCATATCAAGGAAACAGCTCACAAGATTGTACAGGCTAGAACATCTCAAATCTGTGGATCAGAATAGAGGCTTCTTTCTAGTCATGTAGCCATGGGGGCTGGTGAACCCAAGATCAGCAGGTGAGAGAGCAGGGCTCTTGCTCACAGGCTGAGAAGATCAACAAATCCCAAGATTGGCAGGCAAGACCACAAGGCTTCTCCTGATTCACATAGCTGCAGGGGTTGGTGAACCTGAGATTGGCAGGTTGGAGGGCAGGGCTCCTGTTCACAGGCCATAAAGATCCGTGAATCCCAAGATCGACAGATAAGCTAATAGTTCAAGTCCCAAGAAAGGGAGGTCAGATGAACAGGAGGCAAGTAGCAAGACCCAGCAAGAGCAAAAAGACAGAAAGTCTACTTATATTCAAATGCAGGCCACACCCACAAGGAAACTCCCCTTCAACTGACTGGCTACTCACAGCAGATTGCATCATGGAGGTGATCACATATAAACACTGAGTATCATAACCCAGTCAAGCTGACACACAATCTGAGTCATCACAACAACCATCACCATTATCCATTTCCAGATTTTTCCATGGTAATGATTTTATTGTTTATCTTCAGATCGGTGAATGGTTAGTGAGGTGATTAAACCAGGGAGAGATGTGATCAGGTTTTCAATTCAAAAATATTATTTAGCCACGGTATAGAAAATGATCTCCATGAGGACAAACAGGCAGTATAGATATTTGTTAGTAGACCTTTATAGTAGTAAAAGTGAGAGTCTAGTACTAATAGATTTATAATTTCTGTAAGTGTGGTTTTACATCTCTGGAAGTTTTACCTAAATAAATTATACGATCTTTGAGAAAACTGATGTCACTTTCTATACATTTTATAACTAACTCATTCTAAAAGCAACAAAAGCCAATATGTCATGTAATATAGTATTTCTTACATTTTTGAGTATTCAAACATGCTTATGAGCTTAGCCATTAGACATTTAAGATAATTTTCTAATATTTCCACAAAACAAGACATATAATAGATCTTAATTAGGAGATAAGGGGTCGTGTTAGTGCAGCAGTTTAGTGCTGGGCTGCTAACCCCACGGTCAGCAGTTTAAACCCACCAGCTGCTCAAAGGGAGGAAGATATGATGGTCAGCTACTGTAAAGATTACAGCCTTAGAAACCCAATGGGGCAATTCTACTGTGTCCTATAGAGTCACTGTGAGCTGGAATCAACTCAACAGCAGCAGGTTTGGTTTTCTTTTTTTGGGTTAATTTGAAGATAAGTATTGAACTAAAAAATGTGTATTTTTTCTTTAGTTACGTGACAATATTATTTAAATTGGAAACGAAGTTACATTCAAATGGAAATTGTATATGAAAATTTTGCAGGTATAGATGAATAGAGAATTAATAGTTTTGAATGCATTATTTTTATGAGTATGTAAAATAGTACAGTCAAATATAGTATTAAATTATAATTTTAGATGTGAATAAAATAAAAACAAAACTTTAAAGTATTCAAAATTTAACTTCTCATAAATTCAGTTACACTTGGTTCTAAGGTAGGATGCAATGCTTAAAGCATAATTCAGTAAATGATATTTCTTTTTTTACTTTTATTTATTTGACATAACTCTAATCATATTTTTTTTGTCATCTACATGGATTTTTGTAAAATAGATCAAAAAGGAAGAGTTAATCTGGATATATTTTAATCAACGATCTGTCCTTTTGCAGAAATTCTCACAGATCTAAGTTTTACATTAACTATTTAAAATCAAACAAGTGGACTTTCAGGGATAATGTAATTTAAGAAGACAGGCACATAGGTATCCCCAAGGGAATCTGTTATGTCAAACTATTCTAAGAGTAAATGAACTAGGAAACTAGTGAGTATTGTTTTTCTAGGTGGCTACTGTCTCTCTGGCATAGCATTTTTTTTTTTCTTAATATGCACATTTCATGATTTCTTCATTTTTATTCTGATAAAATCAGTTTGTCTCAATGCAGTTTAAATTAATTAGGTCTTATCAGAAATTTAAAAAATGCTAATAAGAGGAAATCAAAGTGAATGAGGCAAGAACAGTAGATTTAGCACTCTGACTTCAATATTAATGAGCATTTGATCTACTTATTGCAACCAAAATACAACTTTGGAACTGATTATAATCACTTTGAACTGGGTAGTCTTAGCAACAACTCTCATTAAATATCAAGAGACAAATACAAACGTCTGTATCACATTGAGGTTCTAATTTAGTTTAGAAACATAAGTAATACCACGTAAAAAAAATAATAATGTCTTTTATTTTATGATTCCGATCAATAGTATTGCCCTTCCTCTATATACCAAGCATTGTGCTTGCCAGCAAGTTAAATGAAAAAAAGTTGAGGTTTGATAGAGGGAAAGACCTGGGTCCAAAAACTGCTCTAGCAACATGATCTAAGAAATCAGTCACTCACTTTTATCCAACTTCCCCAACTCTATTTCTCTCATCCACTAAAGGACTATAACACTGATCTTACAAAAGTTTTGTACATATTAAATCTTGGTAATAAATACAAATATCCATATTATGAGAAAACAGAACTGTGCTTGGAACAGTAAGTCTTTTTACTAATTAATGAATATCAGGGGTCTAACATAGTAAATATCTCATAGTAGATACTACAGCCTTCAGTATGGATGATGTCTGAACATGGAGAAAATGGAAATTCTCACAAATGAACCAATAAATAACATCAAGATAAATGGAGAAGAAATATAAGTTGTCGATGATTTCATTCCACTTAGAGCAATAATCAAAAGTCATGAGAGTAGCAGTCAAGATATCAAATGATGTATGGCACTGGGAAAATCTGCTCCAAAGACATTTTTTAAAGAATTTATTTTAGTTGTTACTTTTGTTGTTGAGAATATATATGTATAGCAGAACATACAACAATTCAACAATTTCTACACATCCAATTTGGTGACATTGATTATATTCTTCAAATTGTGCGCTATAATTTTCCAAATTCTTCTACCACCATTAACATACACTTACTGGCCCCTAAGTTTACTGTGTAGTCTTTCAAGTTACTTTTGTAAATTTGGTCCCGTGTAGGTAACCTGATTCTGACTCATAGCTACCCTATAGGACAAGGTAGAACTGCCCCATAGAGTTTTCAAGGAGTGGCTGGTGGATTCAAACTGCCAACCTTTTGGTTAGCAGCCAAATGCTTAACCCACTGTGTCATTAGAGCTCTGTAGTTCTTAAAAAAAAAAAAGCAAAGAAACTTGTTGCCATTTAGTCTATTCCGACTCATAGCAATCCTACAGGACAGAGTAGAACTGCCCCATATAGTTTCCAAGGCAGTACATCACAGTAGGAATAGACTGCCACATCTTTCTCCCTCAGTGTGGTTGGTGGGTTTGAACCACTGACTTTCGATTAGCAGTGGAGCACTTAGCCATTGCACCACCGGGGATACAAACCCCATATTTCTTAAATAAGAACAATTCTGAAAGCAAGCATTCTTTATTAATTAAGTTAAACTATTGTTTGGTTTTTAGAGGACTTCCAGGGGATATATTTGGCTTAATGTTTAAAGATTATCTCAGGGAAATATTAAGGGAAGTTCATCTAGCCTCCATGGCTCCAGAAAGTCTGGATTACATGAGAATTTGAAATTCTGTTCTGCATTTTCTCCCTTTTGATTAGGATTCTTCTTTAGAATCTTTGATCAAAATGTTCAATGATCACAGCTGGGCACCATCCAGTTTTTCTGATCTCATGTCAAAGAAGGCAGCTTTCATGGAGGTAATTAACTACATATTTCATTTCTTCCTCCTCTTCCTGACTCTCTTCCTCTGTTGCCTTAGGCAAATAGATACCAATTGTGTCTTGCATGGCTGCTTGCAAGCTTTTTTTAGGGCCTTTTTAAAAAAGTTTTAAAAATCATAGATATCACTTTGAGGACTAAGCTCCATCTTACCTAAGCCATGGCCTTTTCAATCACCTCATATGCATGTGAAAGTTGGGTAATGAAAAAGGAAGACTGAAGAAGAATTGATGTATTCAAACTGGCGTTGTTGAGGAATATTGACTATACCATGGACTGCCAAAAGAATGAATAAATCAGTCCTTTATGAAATACAACCAGAAGGGGGGATGGCAAGACTTTGGCTCACTTACTTTGAACAAATCATTAAGAAAGACCAAACACTAGAAAGTGACACCATGTTTGGTAAAGCAGAGGGCCCACAAAAACGAGGGAAACCCTCGGCGAGATGTGCTGACACAATAGCCACACAACAATTGACTCAAACATGCCAACAATCATGAAGATGGTGCAGAACTGAGTAATGTTCCATTCTGTCCACCATGATTTGGCCAACTCAGTGGCAAATAACAATAACAGGCATTAAGTCTGCAGTAGCTGCTGTTTCTACGAATGCTAGCTTTTATTCCTTAGTGGGATTAAAGTAGAGGGAAAATAAACACAATTTTTGTAGAAGATAGGTTTTCCTGGGAAGAATTCCAAATAGTTCATATTATTAAACAACAAATAACACTCTCAAGTGTTGTGCAGAAAAAAAGAAATCAGTGGAGTTTGGAGTGGATGGAAAGGGCATTATGCAAAAGGTGAGGCTCATTAAGGACTTTAAGGGTGAATATCATTTGCAAAGAGGCAGCTATTTCACACAACATTTTTATTAACAGTGAGAGAAGCACCAGAAGTACATTGTATTTGACTTGGCTAACTACTATAATTTTTGTTTAAATCTTGTTAATTAAGTTCACCCGAAGTAACCTTCACTGATGTACTACTCATTCTTTAGCACCAGTGTCACCACTGAAATTGCTTTATAGGAAAATGGCTGTTACCAGCAGCAAGAGTAAAAAATTCAAATTGATTAGTACTTTATTCTCCACCACTTGTGGTTACGAGCCTGGATGAGTTTTATTGAATGTGTCAGACTCACAATAATTTTACTGATGCCCAAGACAGGCTGTCACAGTTTAAAGACTGAGAGGTATTTGCTTTAGTAATAAGATGCAACTATCTTGAAATATATGCACATTGAGTAGGCTATCTGTGGGGTATCTGAGTTTTCAATCTCTCAAATTAGCTATGTTTCATTCCCACAAACCTTAAAATTTAGAAAGCATGTCATCCTACTAGTATATCTTTTCAGAGGATGTGAAAAAGGAGCATATGGTTTATTTCCATAAATTTGAAAGTTATTCTAGATCCCAAATTTACTTAGCATGTAAATGGATACACACAGTTTTCAAAGAACCCTGCTTTTGTCTGTCAATGCCTCCATATGATCCTTTAACTTTGCTCATGTTATGCAGTTGGAAAGTGCTATTGAAAGTTGAAGCAAATTCTAAAATACTTTCCAGTCAGAATTTTGTCAAGACCAAGATGTTATTAGTGTCTTTCTGATTTGCTCTTTCAAATATTTTTACTATTAGCTAAGCTAAACATGGAAAATTTGATAATTGATCACAAACATTCTCAGCTTTTTTTAAGGTAATATTAGTCTTCTTTACGTGATCGTTGGTTTGTTCACGTGACTTGATGTAGTCAGTGAAATGTGGCAGGAATTATAAATCAGTAGTAATGCACTTTTCCTCTGCCATGTTAGCTGTCAGTTTTTTAGGTTCTTCCATTAGCTTGGGTCTCAGAACGAAGTCAGTAGAATCAATGTCCACATCAAATGTGTAACAGTTTCGTAGAATATGTGAGAAATAAACCTTTGTTCTTGTAAAGCAGTGAGGTTTGGGGGTTAGCTATTACTATGACATATATTATCCTCTTTTGACTCTTACTCCAACCCAGACTCTTCACCATGGATTTATTCACTCATATTTTAATATTATGCTTTATTAACAATGGAAAAGGAAGACTGAAGAAGAATTGATGCATTTCAAGTATGGTGTTAGTGCAGAAAAAACTGCCAAAATACCAACCAACTCTGCCTTGGAGGAAGTAAATCCAGAATGCCCTTTAGAAGCAAAAATGGAGAGGCACAATCTCGTTTACTTTTGACATATTATCAGGAAGGACCAATCCCTGGAGAAGTGCATCATGCTTGGTAAAGCACAGGGTCAGTAAAAAAGAAAATACCCTCAAGGAGATAGATTGACTCGGTGGCTGCAACAATGGGCTCAAACATACCTACTATTGTTTGAATGGTGCAGGGCCTAGAAAAGTTTCATTCCATCATACATAGGGTTGCTATGAGTAGGAGTTGAATCAATGGCACCTAATAACAATGAATGGTTTATCAGAAACTGTGCTAGATATTGAAGGTCTAGTGGTGAACAAAAGCAGGCATTTTCCTGTGAGAGTGGAACTCAGTCTTGAATAGCTGCTCATCATGGCAATGTTCTGCTATTACTCTACATTTTTTTTTTTTTTTTCCTTCAATGTGCTTACTATCCCAATTTCAGGTGTGGCTTTCACTGTTAAATAGTAGAAGTGGCAGTATTCCACCATTCTAGATGAAAGGAATTTGGAAAACAGGAGAGCAGAAAATGGAGAAGGCATGAAGAATGTGGTATTTTAGCTCATAAGGAAGCCACCAGATGTTATGGTTTCTATCACTGTCCTTGTGAAAATGGATCAAAGCAGATCAAGATGGACCCCTGGTTATCTTCTTTTCTTCTTCCCTAAAGGATGTTTCCAATTGTACTTTGGGTCATTTTATTTTATATGATACCTAAGTCTGGACACTGAGCTTCCTTATTCTTAGATTTAGGTCAGTGTCAGTTAGTAACTGCCAATAAATCTAAAACAAATCCCTGTAAATGGAGCAGTTGAACTGTACAGCAAATTACTGTCTAGGAACCAGAGTTATAATGATAATTCTAATTGTACCTGCAAATACTTTCCTCATAGATTAATTCCTTACTATTTATTTTTTTATTTATTACAGTTTTAGTCTAGCTCCTCTAAGAAATTTCTTTTATAATTTTGATTCTCTCAAGAATTCTGTCCTGACAAATGCATACTTCTGCAGAAAGTTAAAAATGTGAGTTCAAAATATTTCTGTTTTTCCAACATAATGAGATAGTTAAAATCAGCTCTGCTAAAAGTCAGACCGTTAAAACACAAGCATTGTGTCAAACAGGGCATAATCTAGGCCATAATGTAGCTACAAATATGATTAATCCCCTCTTTCTGAACAATGATTGCTTTATTACTAATGCCATCTCTAAAGCCTTATCAAAGAACAAACCTATTACAATTAAGTCAATTGCAACTCATGGCGACCTCATGTGTTACAGAGTGGAGAACTAAGCTCCATAGGGTTTTCTTGGCTGTACCATTCATGAAAGCAGATTGCCAGGCTTTCTTCTGCACCACCACTAGGTGGCTTGAAACTGCCGACCTTTTGATTAGTTTGATTAGTAGTCAAGCAAAAATTGTTTGAGACACCCAGAAACCAATGTGATCAAACATAACAATTGTGAGGATGGTGCAGGAGAAGGCAACATTTCCTTCTGTTTTACATGGCATCACTATGAGCCAGAACTGACTTGCTAGCACCTAACCACATAACAACAACAAGACCTGCTTTAACTCTTCTTCTTCCTGAATGAAAATTATTAAGATATCATATCGCTAAATCTTTCTGACGGTCTTCAATCCAGAACTGGCCTCTGCTTTCCTGATCTCTCCTTAACAATCACCAAATATGTGCCCAAACCGTAGAACAAGCCTTCTCAACAACCCCTTATTGAGATGTTCCACATTTTTCCTGGGGGTGTACTCTCCTTTGTGGGGACAGCTAAACAAAGATCACTTTGCTTGAGTACAAGAGTGTCCCTTTTTTATTTTGGGGTGGTAGACTTTAACAATAATGACATGGGGCTCAAAGGAACTCTTTCATTTAGTGGTTAAACACATATAAGCACATACACATTTATAGACAGAAATGATGCCCTAAATATTTATAAATCCATACACCACATGAAAAAAATGCGTGTATATTTTATGTAGGAAAGCAGTGAATTTCCCTCAGAAAGGACATTTTAGTTCCATTCAGGTTTAAAATGAATGGAAAATGCTCCTTTATTTACATTCAAACCTCTGAGGACAATTCATTCTTTGGCTGCCTTACAGGATTGGTCGTGTAAGGTGCTGAGCCAATTTAAAATGATGCTGAGAATACAACTCAGTGGGCACAGGGACTCCTAAGATGATCAATCATTTTGTATTTACTGCTAAAACCAATATTTCCATTGTTTATTCTTCCTTGTTGTTTCAACCCCATGCTTCCCCGGCAGAAACAATGAGCTGAATGGGGTAGATTCAGAGACTTTTACTTGCAGCAAATATATGTCAGGCATTATTCACACCAAGTATATATTTCAATGAAAAATAAATAGGATTTATACATTTTCCCCAGGAAGTATGAACATTTCTGAATGCTATAGTTTCCTGGTCAGAATTCTGTGAAAGGTTTCGGCTATAACCACAACATGAGATTTGTAACTTCAAGAATATAGAGTAAGACTATAAAAAAGATTCATAACCTCAAATTACATTAACTGTACATTAAGGGAGATGCAGAAATCCCAAGAAATAATGAAATGTCAGGGTTAGAATCATCCCTTTTCGGGTTTAATGGGCAATCTCATATGATCTTACATAAAATGCTATTGCTGTTTACTATCAGGAAGTACAATTGATTTGCTTGCAATATTTATTAGTACATTAGTCATGTACATGAACACCAAACTGGAAGCAAATAATGCTTTACTTCCCCAAGTCTGTGGCAAGCCAATGCAAGTAAAAATGTAGGTACCAATATTAACACAAGTGTGACTCAGATTCCTGAAATATCCTTCCTTTACTTTATTTACCAGAAAAAGATTGACAGATAAACATACTCTGAACATTAGTCAGGTTATTTTTTATTCTTTCAACTTGGTTTCATTTTGACAAATGATCAATAAGAAACCATAAAAAATAATCAAAATTGAAAGGAACAGTTTCTTTGATATTAATAAATACAATAGGCCAAAACCTGAGAATTTCATTTTTAAAATATTTATTTCAGTTGAGGGATGTTATTCTAAATTCTTCATGAGACTTGGTTGTTTGTTAAAAAAAAAAAAGAGAGAGAGAGAAAGGTATCTTTGGTCAAAAAAAGATAAATGTGAAGGCCCTGTATTAATCATATCAATTGGTCGTACAGTCAATAATACCACCACTGCTATTCCATCTGTATATAGACCTAGTTCAAGCCAGCTCCAAACCACTCATTCCACGGCCTCCTATTTTAGTGTCTGTACCTTGTAACTGGTGTATGAAATTTTTCTACATAAGATCAAAAAAAAAAAAAAAAAAAAGAAAACTTTTCCCCATTGACTTTGGATTTCTTTTTCCCTTGGTTCTTATCTCATCTCTCCCTTGGAGAGATAGATTTCTATATCTCCAACAGAAACCTTGCACTTTGCAACTCCTGATCCTTCAGCAACTTCCCAGTAGTTTAGCCTCAGTCACCAACTCACCATCATTTATTGAAGAGATTGGAACAACAAAGAGTTAACAATTTTAATGCACTGTAAAAAAAAAAAAAAACTTTTTTTATTATAAGTAGGAATAATCAATAAATCTGTATCCTGAGTTTATGTCTTTTATTCTATAATCCTGTCATTTTGATTTTCTTGTCACTGATTTAGCATAGTCAAATCACATTATTTTTTAAGCCATTCTAATTTAAATTTTGGAAACCCTGGTGGCCTAGTGGTTAAGAGCTACAGCTCCTAACCAAAAGGTTGGGAGTTCAAATTCATCAGTGCTCCTTGGAAACGCTATGGGGCAGTTCTACCCTGTCCTGTAGGGTAGCTATTAGTCAGGATTGACCTGACGGCAATGGGTTTTTGGTAATGTAAATTTTACTATTTCAGAATTTTTGTTCCTTCAAATAAAACTACCTCCAATTTATTAAGTGATTCATATTTACCAGAGCCAGTTAAATCTTCCAAACTTCAAAAATTCATCGTAAGAAAAACGGCAGTTCGAATCTACCAGGTGCTCCTTGAAAACTTTATGGGACAGACAGTTCTACTATATCCTATCGGGCCACCATGAGTTGGAATCAACTCAATAGCAGCAGGCATGCAGGTATCCCTCGTGATATATTGTATTTTTATAAAATAGCAAGAACCATAGCTCCCATCTAGCATGCGTTTTTGCAATATGCCTTTGTCATTCCTCATCAAAATGTGGAGTCCATTCTCTAATCCCGTGAATCTGGTCTGACCCTGAGATTTCTTCAGTAAAGAATATGGTGGAAGTGAAACTGTGCCTTTTCAAGTTATGGGCCTTAACCAGTCTGTCAGCTTCTACTCCCTGTCTCTAAAACCCAGTTAGTATTTATGATGTAGTCTGCCCTGAAATCATTGCACTGTGAAAAGCACAAGGAAGTTAGAGAGACCCTGACAGATGAGATGTCACATGGAGAAAGAGAGGCTAAGGAGCACTAATATAATAGACATGTGCCTGAAGAAGCCTTTGAAACCTAATCAAAAGCCAGAGCAGAGGCTCTAAATGTTGAGGACCAGACACCACAGTTACCACAAGCTCAATTTCCTGTTCCATAGTATTACGGGCATGATAAAGAATTTGCTGTTTTCATCTCTCAGTTTTGGGATGATTCATTAGGCAGCAATAGATAGATGAAATACCATGATTTTGAAGACAAGCAAACAAAGGCTCACGGAAAAGACATTTTCCCAAGGTCCTCAGGTGAGCTGGTTGAGCCAGGATTTGAACCGTATTCTCCCTTAAATGTAAAGCCCATGATCTTAACCACTTTGCAATGCAGATCCTCGAGATATATTTAGAAAGATTATTTTCCTAAAGATACTCAAATTCCAAGAAGTACTATAGGGAATATGTTTAGCTTACTTAAGAGAATAATCTCAGTTTATGGGCTGTAGCATACGTATGTTTATAACCAAACAGATGCTGCTAATTACAAATTTATTTTATCTATTTATTGAAACAAGCTGACATAGTCTGTATTTAGAAATACTTTGATTTAAACTATGCATTTTAAACAAACAGAACTGAATTTTTTTTTCTTTAAAATATATTTATTTGGATTTCATCGACTCACTCTAAACTTCCAAAAGCTTTTTTTAGGTAAATTTTTTCAGACTAAATTTACTTAAATCATGCATTTCTACAAGTTATTTCTTCTCTTTTGATCTAAGGAAAAAAAGAGAAAGAGAGAGAGAGAGCAACAAGTTAATAAAAGAAAAGAAACAAAGAGACATAAAGAGAGTGGCTATGCAGTAGATTCAGGACTAAAACTTCCCTTTTTAAGGTTAATTAAAAGAATGCTGCAAAAATCATAAACTTTAAGATGTAGTCTTCTTCATGATACATAAACTCAGATATTAGCCATTATTCCTTTGCATGGATATTCACACTCTCCTTAAAGTTGACACATTAAACATTTTTTAAGCCATATACACAATGAAATCTGGGATTTTTCTTAATTGATAGAAATCCATTTATTCCTCGAGATTTCTCTCCCTTACAAATTATATTACAGA
Organism: Loxodonta africana; assembly: GCF_030014295.1. NCBI lineage: Eukaryota > Metazoa > Chordata > Mammalia > Proboscidea > Elephantidae > Loxodonta > Loxodonta africana. The sequence goes on along the minus strand of NC_087346.1, from coordinate 98,069,329 downwards.
CTATGTAATGAAAATTAAGGTATAAAAAAAGGGGATTGTCAGGATATCTATTATTTAGTGTAGCAAATTTAGTGGCCAAAATATGTAACGTAAGAATCAACTGTATGCAACATCCTGGCTTCCATAGGTGATCTGGTTTTTTTATTCAACTTCTTCAAAATATCTACTATTTATTTAACCCTGTTTATGAGTCAGGATGTCTATATCCACACCAATATCTATTTAAATTCTAACATAACAGCCAAGAAATAAATGTTTCTTCTCTCACATTTTCAAGTGGAGAAAGCTCAGGCAGTTAAGAAAGCTAAATTCACAGTCCCGGGATATAAGTTTTGAGTGCAGATTGTCTACCTTCCAAAACCACAGGTTTTTTGCAATTAAGCTACCATTTATCGTTTAATACTTCTTTTGCTTGTTTTGAATAAAGAATGATTACAATTTCTCCCTTTTTTCGGTATGGCTGTTTGTTTTAAGGAAACCCTGGTGGCGTAGTGGTTAAGAGCTACGGCTGCTAACCAAAAGGTCGGCATTCAAATCCACCAGGCGCTCCTTGGAAATGCTTTGGAACAGTTGTACTCTGCCTACAGGGTTGCTATGGGTCGGAATGAACTCAACCACAACGGGTTTGGTTGTTTTTTTGTTTTTCTTTTGGTCTTTGAAATTCTTATTGTCTGATAATACGTGAAATAGTGGATGAGAGAATTTACTGATTAATTAGGTGTTTAAACACAATCTTTTTTTTTTAATAATTTTTATTGAACTCTAAGTGAACATTTACAAATCAAGTCAGTCTGTCACATATAAGCTTATATACACCTCATTCCATACTCCCACTTACTCTCCCCCTAATGAGTCAACACTTCCAGTCTATCCTTTCGTGACAATCTTGCCAGTTTCTAACCCTCTCTACCCTCCTATCTCCCCTCCAGACAGGAGATGCCAACACAGTCTGAAGTGTCCACCTGATACAAGTAGCTCACTCTTCATCAGCATCTCTCTCCAACCCATTGTCCAGTCCCTTCCATGTCTGATGAGTTGTCTTCGGGAATGGTTCCTGTCCTGGGCCAACAGAAGGTTTGGGGACCATGACCACCGGGATTCCTCTAGTCTCAGTCAGACCAATAAGTCTGGTCTTTTTATGAGAATTTGGGGTCTGCATCCCACTGATCTGCTCCCTCAGGGGTTCTCCGTTGTGCTCCCTGTCAGGGCAGTAATCAGTTGTGGCCAGGCACCATCTAGTTCTTCTGGTCTCAGGATGATATAAGTCCCTGGTTCATGTGGCCCTTTCTGTCTCTTGGGCTCATAGTTATCGAGTGACCTTGGTGTTCTTCATTCTCCTTTGATCCAGGTGAGTTGAGACCAATTGATGCATCTTAGATGGTTGCTTGTTAGCATTTAAGACCCCAGATGCCACATTTCAAAGTGGGATGCAGAATGTTTTCATAATAGTATTATATTGCCAACTGACTTAGAAGTTCCCTTAAGCCATAGTCCCCAAACCCCTGCCCTTGCTCTGCTGACCTTGAAGCATTCAGTTTATCCAGGAAACTGCTTTTGGTCCAGTCCATTTGAGCTGACCTTCCGTGTTTGGGTATTGTCCTTCCCTTCACCTAAAGTAGTTCTTATCTACTAACTAATCAGTAAATAACCCTCTCCCACCCTCCTTTCCTCCCCCCCTCATAACCACAAAAGTATGTGTTCTTCTCAGTTTATACTATTGCTCAAGATCTTATAATAGTGGTCTTATGCAATATTTGTCCTTTTGCCTCTGACTAATTTCACTCAGCATAATGCCTTCCAGGTTCCTCCATGTTATGAAATGTTTCACAGATTCATCACTGTTCTTTATTGATGCGTACTATTCCATTGTGTGAATATACCACAATTTATTTAACCATTCATCCGTTGATGGACACCTTGGTTGCTTCCAGCTTTTTGCTATTGTAAACAGAGCTGCAATAAACATGGGTGTGCATATATCTGTTTGTGTGAAGGCTCTTGTTCTCTAGGGTATATTCCGAGGAGTGGGATTTCTGGGTTGTATGGTAGTTCTATTTCTAACTTTTTAAGAAAACGCCAGATAGATTTCCAAAGTGGTTGTACCATTTGACATTCCCACCAGCAGTGTATAAGAGTTCCAATCTCCCTGCAGCCTCTCCAACATTTATTGTTTTGTGTTTATTGGATTAATGCCAGCCTTGTTGGAGTGAGATGGAATCTCATCGTAGTTTTAATTTGCATTTCTCTAATGGCTAATGGTTGAGAGCATTTTCTCACGTATCTGTTAGCTGCCTGAATATCTTCTTTAGTGAAGTGCGTTTTCATATCCTTTGCCCAATTCTTGATTGTGTTGTTTGTCTTTTTGTGGTTGAGTTTTGACAGAATCATATAGATTTTAGAGATCAGACGCTGGTCGGAGATGTCATAGCTGAAAATTCTTTCCCAGTCTGTAGGTGGTCTTTTTACTCTTTTGGGGAAGTCTTTAGATGAGCATAGGTGTTTGATTTTTAGGAGCTCCCAGTTATCTGGTTTCTCTTCGTCATTTTTGGTAATGTTTTGTCTTCTGTTTATGCCTTGTATTAGGGCTCCTAACATTGTCCCTATTTTTTCTTCCATGATCTTTATCGTTTTAGTCTTTACGTTTAGGTCTTTGATCCACTTGGAGTTAGTTTTTGTGCATGGTGTGAGGTATGGGTCCTGTTTCATTTTTTTGCAAATGGATATCCAGTTATGCCAGCACCATTTGTTAAAAAGACTATCTTTTCCCCAATTAACTGACACTGGGCCTTTGTCAAATATCAGCTGTTCGTATGTGGATGGATTTATATCTGGGTTCTCAATTCTGTTCCTTTGGTCTATGTGCCTGTTGTTGTACCAGTACCAGGCTGTTTTGACTACTGTGGCTGTATAATAGGTTCTAAAATCAGGTAGAGTGAGGCCTCCCACTTTCTTCTTCTTTTTCAGTAATGCTTTACTTATCCGAGGGTTCTTTCCCTTCCATATGTAGTTGATGATTTGTTTCTCCATCACATTAAAAAGTGTCATTAGAATTTGGATCGGAAGTGCATTGTACGTATCGACGGCTTTTGGTAGAATAGACCTTTTTACTATGTTAAGTCTTCCTATCCATGAGCAAGGTATGTTTTTCCACTTAAGTAGGTCCTTTTTAGTTTCTTGCAGTAGTACTTTGTAGTTCTTTGTATAGGTCTTTTGCATCTTTGGTAAGATTTATTCCCAAGTATTTTATCTTCTTGGGGGCTACTGTGAATGGTATTGATTTGGTTATATCCTCTTCGATGTTCTTTTTGTTAATGTAGAGGAATCCAAGTGATATTTGTATGTTTATCTTATAACCTGAGACTCCGCCAAACTCTTCTATTAGTTTCAGCAGTTTTCTGGAGGAATCCTTAGGGTTTTCTGTGTATAAGATCATGCCATCTGCAAATAGAGATAATTTTACTTCCTCCTTGCCAATCCGGATGCCCTTTGTTTCTTTGTCTAGCCTAATTGCTCTGGCTAGGACCTCTAGCACAATGTTGAATAAGGGCATCCTTGTCTGGTTCCCGTTCTCAAGGGAAATGCTTTCAGGTTCTCTCCATTTAGAGTGATGTTGGCTGTTGGCTTTGTATAGATGCCCTTGATTATGTTGAAGAATTTTCCTTCAGTTCCTATTTTGGTGAGAGTTTTTATCATAAATGGATGTTGGACTTTGTCAAATGCCTTTTCTGCATCAATTGATAAGATCATGTGGTTTTTGTCTTTTGTTTTATTTATATGGTGGATTACATTAATGGTTTTTCTAATATTAAACCAGCCTTGCATACCTGGTATAAATCCCACTTGGTTGTGGTGGATTATTTTTTTGATATGTTGTTGAATTCTATTGGCTAGAATTTTGTTGAGGATTTTTGCATCTATGTTCATGAGGGATATAGGTCTGTAATTTTCTTTTTTTGTGATGTCTTTACCTGGTTTTGGTATCAGGGAGATGGTGGCTTCGTAGAATGAATTAGGTAGTATTCTGTCATTTTCTATGCTTTGAAATACCTTTAGTAGTAGTGGTGTTAACTCTTCTCTGAAAGTTTAGTAGAACTCTGCAGCGAAGCCGCCGGGCCAGAGCTTTTTTTTTGTTGGGAGTTTTTTGATTACCGTTTCAATTTCTTTTTTTGTTATGGGTCTATTTAGTTGTTCTACTTCTGATTGTGTTAGTTTAGGTAGGTAGTGTTTTTCTAGGAATTCACCCATTTCTTCTAGGTTTGGAAATTTGTTAGAGTACAATTTCTCATAATAATCTGATATGATTCTTTTAATTTCAGTTGGGCCTGTTGTGATGTGGCCCATCTCGTTTCTTATTTGGGTTATTTGTTTCCTTTCCTGTATTTCTTTAGTCAGTCTGGCCAATGGTTTATCAATTTTGTCAATTTTTTCAAAGAACCAGCTTTTGGCTTTGTTAATTCTTTCAATTGTTTTTCTGTCTTCTAATTCATTTAGTTCAGCTCTAATTTTTATTATTTTTTTTCTTCTGGTGCCTGATGGATTCTTTTGTTGCTCACTTTCTATTTGTTCAAGTTGTAGGGACAGTTCTCTGATTTTGTCTCTTTCTTTTTTTTGTATGTGTGCATTTATCGATATAAATTGACCTCTGAGCAATGCTTTTGCTGTGTCCCAGAGGTTTTGATACGAAGTGTTTCATTCTTGTTGCATTCTATGAATTTCTTTATTCCCTCCTTAATGTCTTCTATAACCCAGTCTTTTTTCAGGAGGGTATTGTTCAGTTTCCAAGTATTTGATTTCTTTTCCCTAATTTTTCTGTTATTGATTTCCACTTTTATGGCCTCATGTTCTGTGAAGATGCTTTGTAATATTTCGATGTTTTGGATTCTGCAAAGGTTTGTTTTATGACCTAATATGTGGTCTATTCTAGAGAATGTTCCATGTGCACTAGAAAAAAAAAAAGTATACTTTGGAGCAGTTGCATGGAGTGTTCTGTGTAAGGCAATGAGGTCAAGTTGGTTGATTGTAGCAGTTAGGTCTTCTGTGTCTCTATTGAGCTTCTTACTGGATGTCCTGTCCTTCTCTGAAAGTGGTGTGTTAAAGTCTCCTACTATAATTGTGAAGGTGTCTGTCTCACTTTTCAGTTCTGTTGAAGTTTGTTTTGTGTATCTTGCAGCCCTGTCATTGGGTGCATAAATATTTAATATGGTTATATCTTCCTGGTCAATTTTTAAACACAATCTTAATTCAAGCATTACTGCCTGTTGTGAGTGTCCCTAGTCCCTGCTTTCAGATGCCCAAAGTACGCTGACTTTGTTTATTGTCATGCTTCTTAACCTGGGGAGTGTGTAAAACAGCCACACTGGAGAGTTTGCTAATCTCTGTAGGATACATAAAGAACCTTTCCTTATGAAGAACTCTGCAGGATTGAGTGGGTATATCAGAGATTTCCTTTTCCATCCCTGCTGAATCATAAGAACTGGTCATGGATTAGGATGGGAAACTTCGGTGCAAGAATAAACTTAGCCTGAAGACTTCTTAATACCAAAAAGTAGATTAGTTTACCTAGTAAAGAATGTCTGCCATGAGAATTGTGTCCTTTTATGATTTATCCATATGGAATTAAATTAACAAGAGCAACTAAAAAGTTTAGTTGGAAAATTTATAGGGCAGTGAGTTTAGGTTAATGGAATAGGAACAACTCAGAAAAGGAGGGTGAGAATGGTTGCGCAACTTGAAGAATATAATCAATGTCACTGAATTGAATGTGTAGAAATTACTGAATTTGTGTATATTCTCTGCTGTGTATATTTTCAACAACAACAAAAATAAAACAAGTTACACACACACCCAAAGAATAAACTTAGCAACTGATTTAGAATTTCCCTAAGGTATTTCTTTAAAGATGGTCTAAATCTATTTCCACAAAAACTTCTACTTCTCAATCTACTTCTACAAATGTTTTATGGCTTTTTCTGACCCTTAAGATCTAGACAAATTAACAAGAAAACCCAGTTGTGTGAGAAATGAAGAGACCTTTGTCTCAAGACTTTTCTTTTCACATGTGTATGTCTGTTTCACGTGATGTACATCCAAGTTTGAAACCTGATGTATATTCAAATCCCACAAATCCTTGATACCACTTACAATAACGAACACTTCCTTGCCCAAAGTACTTATTAGTATTCACTGAAGATTTGAGGATCATTTTAAACATAGACATTCTCATCCCTCTCCCCCCTCCAAAAATTTTTTTTTCCATCTACACAGGGAATTCTCTTTGGATTTTTAATTTATATACAGATCAATTTTACAAAAAAAACTCTGGTTTCTTAACTTACTGCCTCTTTTTTTTTTTTTTCTTTTGTGGAATTTCTTCATTCAGGAGTACACCAAATTCTACCTCCTCCTTCTTTATTAATGAAAACCATTATTCTCCCCCACCCCACCCTTTTGTGGCTTGACATCCTGCCCATATGTGTGCCCAAGGGCCATGTCTTCTACCCCAAGTGGTCCATAAGAACATTTTTCCAAACAAGACAGTTCTCCCCAAGAGGAATTTTGGTGCTAGCTATGAAACCAATAAATTGTTCACCATCTCTATCTTTTTTCAGAACACTCAGAAAAGTTTTGACAAGTTACTTATACAATACAGTTTCAATTTTCATGAAATAAATATTGAATTACAGCTACTTTTAAATGTTGTAAAGGAAATTAAGCTCAAAAAGGAAGATTAAGCCTAATACCATGAAAGAATCTACAAGCACCAATTTTCCATATGGTAATCTCCCACCTTTCCTCATGCCCTCCTCCCAGCTATTAAAATCAACTTAGTGTTTTTCCTCATCCTTAAAACAAGTACTACATTTGTACCACCAAATTTTCCTGTTATGAAATAATTTTCCTTACCTTCTTATTAGCTACCACCACAGATGAAAATACATAGGTAACAATATATGAATATAGGAAGATTTTGTTCATTCTGTTTATATCTTATACTTCTAAATTCTTGGAAAAAGAATAATCCCCTCAGAGACTCCTTCTAAGATAGTTTGTTAACTTGACCATGTACAACAATCATACTATAAACCAAAAACCCATTGCCATCGAGTCGATTCCAACTCATAGTGACCCTATAGGACAGAATAGAACTGCCCCATAGAGTTTCCAAGGAGCTCCTGGTGGATTGGAACTGCTGACCTTTTGGCTAGCAGTGGTAGCACTTAGCCACTATGCCGCCAGGGTTTCCAATCATACTATAGTTTAATCATACTATAGTGTTTGTTAAAACTCTGTTTATTTTTGCAAACAAAAATGATACTTTAAAAAGTTACCAGAAACAGTCTTTGAAGCAGTTAAAATTAAAATGAAGCTGTTTTATCAGGCACAAGATATTTGTTGCTTTGACTTTCGGTTTTAGAGCTATTTGTACAGATTATTGTAATTAACAATTATAATTATAATCACAATAATTATCATGTTCATTCACCATAAATTTCAATGAAGTGATGGAATTTAAAAATCTTTATGCACTGATTAAATATATTTAGCTTTTTTTTTTTTTTGGTGCTACCTGGATCCACATTAAAAAAAAAAAAATTTTTTTTTTTTTTTACTATGACTTAATTCAAAGTTTGCCCTGCAGATGTATTAAAAATCCTTTTGCCATTCCAAAATAGTTAGCCAGATTGCCTTTCTTGCTTATCCCAGGTGCCTTAATAGCTGATATTATTACTAAGTACCTGCCATGTTAAAAATAAATATTTGTGAAGTGAGGGTGGAAAAAAAAATTTAGTAATATCCCAATGGTGTTCAGTGTCCATATTTTGCTTCCCTTTTTGTTCAAATGTGTGAGTCCAGAAGTACTAACAAATTAGTTTAGTGTTCACCACAATTTAAGAGGCAGCTAAAGAAATTTTTGCAATACTAAACAACTCAAATTGCTCTCAAATTATATATACTGCAGTTAGAAAAATAGATGGATGGCTACGCTATGTACATGATCTCAATTCTTTACATTGGATCTGGGTGCAAATCAAACTCTAGTATTGTAAATAGATTTAAAAAAATGACTAATTAGATTCAACTAAATGTTCAAAAAACTAAATTTAGCTTTATTTGGAAGATTTGTATACATCATTACAATTTATGAGGAAGAAAGGACAACAGAGCTGTTTCTGTAAAGATTACAGCCTAGAAAACTCTATGTAGCAGCTCTACCCTGTAACACACGGGAATGCCATGAGTCATAGTCAACTCAAAGGCAACAGCTATTACAATTTATAGTAAAGTCTGAGTATATAATTTTGAACAATTAGAAAAATTATGCTTTTAAAATATATATTAATTTTAATATTTTAAATGTCTATATTTAGTGTACAGTTTGATAAAAATATTCTTAATTTTATCAAACTATATTTCTTCCATTATATAGATAAAATATAAATAAAAATAATTTCATTAAATATATATTTAAAAATTATATATGGCACTACTATCAATAGAACATAAATTATGTGAAAAGTTTGGTTATTATAACATAATTATTAGTTTTGCTAAAATTAAGGGAATAAAATTAGCTTTATACAACAAATATGTGATTTATTAACTAGTCTGGATGAACAATAGAACACCCAACCATATGCAATAATAGTTATCTGCTCTTTTCCTGAATTTTAGTTTTATAAAAACATAGCCTCACATACAGCTTTATTTTATCATAATGAAAATGTATTTGTTAAAGTAAGAGGATAGTGCATTTTATGTAACAGCTTGTTAGCTGGATTTACTTGTATATATTTAGACATATGGTATATGGGTCCCTGATGCTTTCTTGACCTGGACTTGGAATATGTCAGGGGCAAGACGCTCTGTTCTGCTCTCTCCCTTTCCATCTACAGCCACTGATCACCACTGTGTCCTTTCTACATTATGACAGTACCTTTCTAACTTGTGTCTTTACTTCCATCTTTGCTTTTACTTTGACTTATTGTTCACATAACAGCCAGTTCGATTTTTTAAAGACGATAATCTCCCTATATTATTATCCTGCTTAAATCTCTTCATGGTCATTGCACTTAAGGAAGAATGGATGCTAGGTGAACTATCCAGATTATCAGTCCAATGATAAGAGAGTCACTCTTCCAGCTGCAAAGGTGTTGGCTGCTGAGAGTTCAGATCTGTGTTCCTCTCAGCTGAATTGCCCTCAGCGGGAAGTATCATCTTGCCCAAGATTATAACTGTCTCCGATAACCAATGAGTGAAAAATGCGGTTGTGCAAAGTCTCAGTCCCCTGTTTCGATTTAGGGCTACCCTGAAATGTTATTCTAGCTCCATGAAGCCTCTGTTGCAATTGCTTGGCCACTCAACTTCTGTTTCTGATCAATTCATGCTTTCCATGTTGTTGTTAGGTGTTACCGAGTCAGTTCCCATTCGTAGTGACCCTACGTACAACAGAACAAAACACTGCTTGGTCTTGTATCATTCTCACAACCACTGTTATGTTTGAGTTGCAACAACTGTGTTAATCTATCTCGTTGAGGGTCTTCCTCTTTTTCACTGACCATCTACTTTACCAAGCATGATGTCTTTCTCCAGGGACTGATCCCTCCTGTTAATATGGCCAAAGTATGTGAGAAGAAGTCTCACCATTCTTGCTTCTAAGGAGCATTCTGGCTGTACTTCTCCCAAGACAGATTTGTTTATTCTTATGGCAGCCCATGGTATATTCAATATTCTTTGCCAGCACCATAATTTAAAGGCATCAATTCTTCTCTGGTCCTTGTTATTCATTCTCCAGCTTTCGCATGCGTATAAGACAATTGAAAACACCATGGCTTAAGTCAGGAGCACCATAGCCCTTAAAGTGACATCTTTGCCTTTTTAACACTTCAAAGAGATCTTTTGCAGCAGATTTGCCCATGCAATGTGTCCTTTGATTTCCTGATTACGGATCCAAGTAAAATGAAATCCTTGACAACTTCAGTTTTTTTCTCTGTTTACCATGTAACTGCTTATTGGTCCAGTTGTGAGGATTTTTGTTTTCTTTATGTTGAAATGTGATCCATACTGAAGGCTTCATCAGTGCTTCAAGCCCTCTTCACTTTCAGCAAGCGAGGTTGTGTCATTTGTAAACGCAACACAGGTTGTTATTGAGTTTTCCTCCAATCTTGATGCCCTGTTCTTCTTCATACAGTCCAGCTCCTCAGATTACTTGTGCAGTATACAGATTGGATGAGTATGGTGAAAGGATACAATCCTGACACACAACTTTCTTGACTTTAAACCACTCAGTATTCCCTTGTTCTCTTTGAATGAGCATAATTAAGTGTTCTGGAATTTCCATTCTTCTCGATGTTGTCCATAATTTGTTACGATCCACATAGTTGAATGCCTTTTCATAGTCAATTAGACACAAGCAAACATCTTTCTGGTACTCTTTGCTTTTGCTTTCAGCCAGGAACCATCATCCCAAGTCCTCTTCTGAAACTGGCTAGAATTTCTGGCAATTCCCTGTTGATGTACCATTGCAGCTGCTTTTGAATGATCTTCAATAAAATTTTACTTGTGTTTGATATTAATGATATTGTTCGATAATTTCTACATTTCTGTTGGATCATCTTTGTTTGGAATAGGTACAAATATGGATCTCTTCCAGTCAGTTGACCAGGTAACTGTCTTCCAAATTTCTTGGCATAGACGAGTGTGCACTTCTAGTAATGCATCTGTTTGTGGAAACATCCCAATTGGTGTCCCATCAATTTCTGGAACCCTGTTTTTTGCCAGGGTCTCAGTGCAGCTTGACCTTCTTCCTCAAGTACCATTATTTCTTGTTCATATGCTGCCTCCTGAAATGATTGAATGTCTACCAGTTCTTTTGGTGTAGTGTCTCTGTGTATTCCTTCCATCTTCTTTTGATGCTTCTTATATCATTTTACATTTTTCCTGTAGAATCCTTCAGTATTGCAACTCTAAGCTTGAATTTTTTCTTTAGTTCTTTCAGCCTGAGTGTGTTTTCCTTACTGTCCTACTATTGTTAGCAGGAATAATCCCAAGGAAAATCCCACCATGAAAATCTTTACCTCAAAGCTTGTTTCCCAGGTAACTGGACTAGCTGAACAGATCTCTGTGATCCCTGCCTACTCTCCAACTTTATCACTTGCCACTCCCCACTCAATCACAGACCCAGAGTCAGTATTCTGAAGATATCTGAAATAGGTCAGTCTCTAGGGCTTGCAAACTAGTGTTTTCCTTGCACAGAACACAATTTCTCTTTTCTTTACACGGCCGACACATTCTCATCTTTCAGGATGTACTGTATTCTCAGAGAAGCCCTCTTGACCACCTTTCCCTTGCTTAGAATCCCAGAATGGCGGGGTTCATATTTATGTAATATCTCTAAAACTTTATCTCTGTCTGCTTTCTTCATTGGATTGAATATGTATACTAAATAAATAGTACATCTGTCCTTTATATTTTGTGTGAAACATAGCATGTACCATCCAATAGAGATTCTTTTTTATGAAAAGGGAGTTAAATATGTTAAAAAAGCATTTTGCCATTAGGAAGACTTATGTATTCACTGACAAATTGGTTTTATTATATTGTCGCGTGCATAAAATAATTGCATTCAAACACTATTTTAGCCAACAACATTTTTAAGGTTAAAAAAAAAAACACATGTGTATTAAAGTAAAAAAATATATTTGTTATTCAAATATTAAAAATAATATAAGGAATATAAACATTTTGGTGCATAGTCACTTACTGTATTTCTTTGTCATGACTGACTCTAGTACCACGTCATTAGCAGCTTTCTAAAGAATGCGTTTTCAAAATTTTCCAATTTTTAAAAGTATACTTCATTACATTCAATATTAAATTGTAAGTTTACTAAATTTGATGTTATAGACACAATTAATTGAATGTTCTCTGTTGACACTAATAGTTTTAACAGATGCTGAGATATTTAATAAGCTCAGAACATGATCTGCAAAATTAAATGCATTCTCATTTTTAACATTTTCATTTTTAAAGTGTAATATTTCAGTCCAATTATTTATTTTCTTAAATACCCTTGAGCTCCCTTCAGAGTACCTGTCTTCAACAACTATTCTTGTAAGACAAATCTTATAAATCCATTATCTCTATGACTATATTTTGTCTGACTTAGAGGCAGCAAGTAACAGTATTACTCAATGTCATTCAATTCCACTACAGAATATATCTATATCCTTTTAGAATTATAAATTCCATCAGAATAGTTTTACCAGAAGTTGCTTTATTCCAGATTGTAATTTTGTAATTTCAAAATTAAATACTGTGTACTTTTGAGCTCCCGTTATTTAATTTCTTTAGTTTCCTTGCTTTTACAGTGAAGCATTTCAATGTTTGCCCATTTGTGAGATTATTTGTCAATAATTGCATTTCTCTAAAAGCTTCAGAAGCTGAATTGTCCTTGAACCACATTTGCTGAATACTTTGGATAAAGATTTCCAAACGTTTTTGAACAAAGTACAACAAATATTTAAAGGATTCATTTGCAAAAAAAAAAAAAAATCAATACTACTGTTGAATCCTTAGATTGATTTATTAAGTAGTTCTTCAAAGGCTCAAACATTTGTAGCATTCCATGGATGACCAGCCCCAAAGAGAGATTTGGATTGTCATTAAAATCATCTCTCTCTTTTTTTTCTTTTCTTTTCCTATTGAACACCTCATTTATGAAGGCCACAAAGAAAGTTGTGCTTATGGACACTAAGCATGTCTACACTTCCACGTTAAAAATTATTCTGAAAAAAAAAATTAGTAGTGTTCACCTATATCTGTCACCCAGCTTCCCCTAGTGTGATCAGCCTTCATACCCATTGTATAATGCTCAAAACCAGGAAATAAAGAAAAATAAAACACCATGAACTAAATAACAGTATTTAGTCAAATACAATCACTTGTCCTCCTAATGAACTTTTTTCTTTTCCAGGGTCCAATGCAGTATTCCATGTTGCATTCAGCTGTGTTCCCCTAGTCTCCTCCAATACATGATATTCCCCAGTCTTTCCTTTCACTTTTTCAAGAGTACTAGTAAGCTATTGGTAGAATGTCTCTCAGTTTGAATTTGTATGATATTTCCTCATGATATGATCGAAGTTTTGCACTTTTGATAAGAATACAGCAGAAGGAATGATACATTCTTCTCAGTGCATCGTATCAGGTAGTAAATGATTTTTGGTATGTCTTATTACAGGTGATGCACACCTTTATGACATTGCGATGGTATCGTTTGCTGGGTTTTTCAATGAAAGTTGCTACCAGTCCTTTTTGTAATTAAAAATACCTTGGAGGAAGTGCCTTGAAACTATGAGAATAGCCAATTTTTTCTCCAGATTTTGCAATGTGATTTTAACATCCATAGGTGCATCTTGTCTACAATAATTATTAGTGTGATGTTTACCTAATCATGATTATATATTTCCCTCATTCCTTCCACATCTTCTATATTTATTAATTTGACTTCTTCTATAAAAGGGAATAGTCCCTTCTCTCACACATTTATTTACTATTAACTCATGGATATTTATTCATCCTATAGTTTTTTAATTTAATACTATCATTTTTTATTCTGTTACTTAAAATTATTTTAGCTTTGCCTTTTAGGAGCTCTTTCAGTTTGTCTCTTTTGTCTTTTTCAGATGATCCCATCCTTTCTGGAAAACTGTGAGCCCTAGTTCTTTTTTTTGGAAAATATAATTTAGAAGTCATGATCTGAACACTCTTTGTGCTCAGTGCTACTATGTTATTGACCCTGGGTCCTCTCAGTTGATATATATATATGGGTCCCTGGTAGTGTAGTGGTGAAGAGCTTGGCTACTAACCAAAAAAGTTGGCAGTTTGAATCCGCCAGTCACTCCTTGGAAACCCTATGGGGCAGTTCTACTCTGTCCTATACAGCTGCTATGACTCTCTCTCTCTCTCTATATATATGTATACATATATATATACACACAAAAATATATGTACATATATATATAAACATACATAAATATATTTATATATACGTGTATGTATATTTTTGTATATATACACAGATACATACACATAAAGAAGCCCTGGTGGTGCAACAGTTAAGCACTTGGCTGCTAACCAAAACGTTGGCAGTTTGAACCCACCCAGTGACTCTGGAGGGGAAAGGCCTGGCAATCTACTTCCATAAAGATTACACCCTAGAAAACCCTATGGGGCAGTTCTCTGTCACATAGGGCTATGAGTAGAAAATCGACTCAATGCCGCCCAGCAACAACAGTGCACACACACAAAATGCCGTGCATATACACATCCATGTTCGTTTCCATATCTGTCTATATATACGTAATATATATATATTCAACTCGATATAAATAGCTCATTATTTCATACTGATACTTGTGATTCCAATTCTACGTCACGCGGAATTTTCTAGCCTCCCCCCTTTTCATTACTTATAACTTCTTTCTCCAACAGCTTATACTCCAAAATACTTCTTATTATCTACAATACATATAATTATTTGCTGCAATACTTGTTTACATGTAAAATAGTTGCAATATTGCTACTCCATACTCTGCAGGGAAAAAATATGTATATATATACTAACTGCTGTATGGAAACCCTGGTGGCGTAGTGGTTAAGTGCTACAGCTGCTAACCAAAGGATTGGCAGTTCAAGTCTGCCAGGCGCTCTTTGGAAATTCTATGGGGCAGTTCTACTCTGGCCTATAGGATCACTACGAGTTGGAATCGACTTGACAGCACTGGGTTTGGTTTGGTTTTAACTGCTGTATGTAATTTACTTTTAATGAAGTGTATTACCTTTAAAAATTAAAGGAGACTATGGATTGTCAAACATATCTGTTACCAAGAAGTTTTAATAAGAGATTAAGGAACATAATTTAAGAAGAGGAAAGAATGAGCCAGTATGAAAGGTAGACAGCTCAATGACTTTCCAAATACAAACACATTTACAAGGTGTTATTTTAGAAGTTGAGGGTGCCTACACAATGGGTTGTCTAAAACACGCATCGCTCATCATTCTCTTGCACTCGCAGGTTGAATGCTACCATTACTATTAAATTTACTTTAAATGAAAAAAAATAAATAAATAAAACCCACAACAAACATATGTCCATCATATAGAAAACCCACACCGTTTAATTTATACTTATGGGCTGGGTTCTTTCAAACTTATATTTAAATTCATGTGAGTTATGAGAAAAATAACAGCACTAGATTTTAATGATAATGTAGTAACACTTTACAATAAGCGGCAAATCACTGTCGCTTCTTTCTGTTGGCTCATTATAATAACATTAATCATGGTAATTTTTTTTTTTTATATTAGCCATGGGGGTGTAAAACATAATACTGCCAATACAAGGAGCAAATTATTTCCCCAGCAGATCAATTGTAAATACCTCCTTTATAATTTTTTAGATCTCTGCTATTCATGACACGTACATATAACAAGAGAAATAAATTAACATTAATTCACTTGTTTCATAAAATGTTATGAATGTGTTACATACTCAGGATAATGAAGCTGGGCCATGGGAAACAATGTCAATCAATTCTTCATCCATCAAGTGTATCTTTTTTTTCCCCACAATGAATTCTGCCATTTGCTTATAACAAGTGTGCCTATTTTCCATTTCAATAAAAATTTTCACAAAGTGGAGTTAGACAGTAACTATATGAAACCCCCGTGGCACAGTGGTTAAGAGTGATGGCTGCTTTACCAAAAGGTCAGCAGTTCGAATCCACCAGGCACTCCTTTGAAACTCTATGCGGCAGTTCTACTCTGTCGTATAGAGTCACTATGAGTTGGAATTGACTTGATGGCAATGGCTTTTTTGTTTTTTTTAATAACACCTTTGGAATTATTTTTAATTGGTCTGCTTCATCATTGGGGGAAATTAATATCATCATTTTGCTAACATTAAACAATGAAAAATAAAAAATATACATTGTCTTGTTCCATAGGAAGAGGTGGTGGTTCAAAACATAAGGATAAAAGTATTATACACACTTATAGACTGAAATATTAAAATGCATCTTTCAAGTTCTTTTTATACTTAAACTTATTTCCTTTATAGAACAATTACGCCCAGATACATAATCAGGAATGGTGACAAATTCAGACTTGGAAACTGAATTTATTTCTCAGATAACTGCTAGAAAATTAAAATCTGTGTTCAAAATACCATTTTTTTAACCCAAGAAAGGGAAAATGTTTTAAACATTTATCTACCCCAGAGTCTTACTTCAGTAATGAAACCATTCTGTGGCTTCATCAGTAGTGGTAGGTGGGGCCAATTTAATTTACAAATATTGTCCTAGAAACACATTAAAAATCTGCCCCCAAAATTGAATAAGCTAATTTGCCTAGTGGTTGTTGTTAGGTGCCATCAAGTCGGTTCCGACTCATAGCGACCCTATGCAAAACAGAACGAAACACTGCCCGGTCCTGAGCCATCCTTACAATCGTTGTTATGCTTGAGCTCATTCTTGCAGCCACTGCGTCAATCCACCTCGTTCAGGGTCTTTCTCTTTTCCACTGACCTGTACTCTACCAAGCATGATGCCCTTCTCCAGGAACGGATCACTCCTGACAACATGTCCAAAGTATGTAAGATGCAGTCTCGCCATCCTTGCCTCTAAGGAGCATTCTGGCTGCACTTCTTCCAAGACAGATTTGTTCATTCTTTTGGCAGTCCATGGGATATTCAATATTCTTTGCCAACACCACAATTCAAAGGTGTCAACTCTTCTTCGGTCTTCCTTATTGATTGTCCAGCTTTCACATGCATATGATGTGATAGAAAATACCATGGTTTGGGTCAGGCGCACCTTAGTCTCCAAGGTGACATCTTTGCCCTTCGACACTTTGAAGAGGTCCTTTGCAGCAGATTTGCCCAGTGCAATGCGTCTTTTGATTTCTTGACTGCTGCTTCCATGGCTATTGATTGTGGATCCAAGTAAAATGAAATCTTTGACAACTTCAATCTTTTCTCTGTTTATCATGATGTTGCTCATTGGTCCAGTTGTGAGAATTTTTGTTTTCTTTACATTGAGGTGTAATCCATACTGAAGGCTGTGGTCTTTGATCTTCATTAGTAAGTGCTTCAAGTCCTCTTCACTTTCAGCAAGGAAGGTTGTTAATGAGTCTTCCTCCAATCCTGATGCCCCATTCTTCTTCATATAGTCCAGCTTCTCATATTATTTTTTCAGCATACAGGTTAAATAAGGATGGTGAAAGAATACAACCCTGAGGCACAACTTTCCTGACTTTAAACCAATCAGTATCCGAACAACTGCCTCTTGATCTATGTAAGGGTTCCTCATGAGCACAATTAAGTGTTCCGGAATTCCCATTCTTTACAACTTTATCCACAGTTTGTTATGATCCACACAGTCAAATGCCTTTGCATAGTCAATAAAACACAGGTAAACATCCTTCTGGTATTCTCTGCTTTCAGCCAGGATCCATCTGACATCAGCAATGATATCCCTGGTTCCACATCCTCTTCTGAAACCAGCCTGAATTTCTGGCAGTTCCCTGTTGATATACTGCTGCAGCTGTTTTTGAATGATCTTCAGCAAAATTTTGCTTGCGTGTGATATTAATGACATTATTTTATAATTTCCACATTCGGTTGGATCACCTTTCTTGAGAATAGGCATAAATATGGATCTCTTCCAGGCAATTGGCCAGGAAGCTGTCTTCCATATTTCTTGGCATAGACGAGTGAGAACCTCCCATGCTGCATCTGTTAGTTGAAACATCTCAATTGATATTCCATCAATTCCTGGAGCCTTGTTTTTTGGCAATGCCTTCAGAGCAGCTTGGACTTCTTCCTTCAGTACCATCAGTTCCTGATCATATGCCACCTCTTGAAATGGTTGAATATCGACTGATTTTTTTGGTGTAATGACTCTGTATATTCCTTCCATCTTCTTTTGATGCTTCCTGCGTTGTTTAATATTTTCCTCATGGAATCCTTCACAATTGCAACTTGAGGCTTTAATTTTTTCTTCAGTTCTTTCAGCTTGAGAAATGCCGAGCGTGTTCTTCCCTTTTGGTTTTCCATCTCCAGCTCTTTGCATATGTCATTATAATACTTCACTTTGTCTTCTCAAGAGGCCCTTTGAAATCTTCTGTTCAGTTCTTTTACTTCATTAATTCGTCCTTTTGCTTTAGCTGCTCAATGATCAAGAGCAAGTTTCAGACTCTCCTCTGACACCCGTCTTGGTCTTTTCTTTCATTCCTGTCTTTTCAGTGACCTCTTGGTTTCTTCATGGATGATGTCCTTGATATCATTCCACAACTTGCCTGGTCTTCAGTCACTGGCATTCAGTGCAGCAAATCTATTCTTTAGATGGTCTCTAAATTCAGGTGGGATATACTCAAGGTCATATTTTGGCTCTCCTGGACTTGCTCTGATTTTCTTCAGTTTCAGCTTGAACTTGCATATGAGCAATTGATGGTCTGTTCCACAGTCGGCCCCTGGCCTTGTTCTAACTGATGATATTGAGTTTTTCCATCATCTCTTTCCACAGATGTAGTCAATTTGATTTCTGTGTGTTCCATCTGGCAAAGTCCATGTGTATAGTCACCATTTATGTTGGTGAAAGAAGGTATTTGCAATGAAGAAGTTGCTGGTCTTGCAAAATTCTATCATTTGATCTCCAGCATTGTTTCTATCACCAAGGCCAAATTTTCCAACTACAGATCCTTCCTCTTTGTTTCCAACTTTCGCATTCCAATCACCAGTAATTATCAATGCATCTTGATTGCTTGTTCGATCAATTTCAGACTGTAGCAGCTGATAAAAATCTTCTGTTTCTTCATCTTTGGCCCTAGTGGTTGGTGCGTAAATTTGAATTATAGTCGTATTAACTGATCTTCCTTGTAGGCATATCGATATTATCTTATCACTGACAGAATTGTACTTCAGGATAGATCTTGAAACGTTCTCTTTGAGGATGAATGCAATACCATTCCTCTTCAAGTTGTCATTCCCAGCATACTAGACTACATGATTGTCCAATTTAAAATGGCCAATACCAGTTCAATTCAGCTCACTAATGCCTAGGATATTGATGTTTATGTGTTCCATTTCATTTTTGAAGATTTCCAATTTTCCTAGACTCATACTTCATACATTCCAAGTTCTGATTATTAACGGATGTTTGCAGCTGTTTATTCTCCTTTTGAGTCATGCCACATCAACAAATGAAGGTCCCAAAAGCTTTACTCCATCCACGTCATTAAGGTTGACTCTACTTTGAGGAGGCAGCTCTTCCCTAGTCATCTTTTGAGTGCCTTCCAACCTGGGGGGCTCATCTTCCAGCACTATATCAGGCAATGTTCCTCTGCTATTCATAAGGTTTTCACTGACTAATGCTTTTTAGAAGTAGACTGCTGAGTCCTTCTAATCTGTCTCAGTCTGGAAGCTCAGCTAAAACCTGTCCTGCATGGGTGACCCTGCTGGTATCTGAATACTGGTGGCATAGCTTCCAGCATCACAGCAACACACAAGCCCCCACAGTACAACAAACAGACAGACATGTAATTTGCCTAGCATGCTGCTTTAATGCTAGCAATTTAAACTGCTTTTGTTTATGTACAAAATCAGTTACACAAGTTAGACAACATTGAGAGACAACTAATTTATCTATGTCTAATGCAGGGATGCTATTACAATGCTAATTTAGATAATTTTGGTCCAAATTAGAGCCAGGAAGACAATAAGCAATTATTCCCCATTTGCTAACAAATATAGTGATAACATCAAAATTCCAGAACTCCACTTTATAGAAATAGTTAACTATGATAGAAATATTTATTTAATAATTTAATAAGAATAGAATTACATAGTATGTATCATGAAAATTTTAGCTATTAAGAAAAAATAGATAAGCCCCGGTTACACAATGGTTACGTGCTCAGAGGCTAATCAAAAGGTTGGCGGTCCAGTTCTACCCAGTGGCTCACTGGGATAAAAGACCTGGCAATCTGTTCCCTTAAAGATTACAGCCTAGGAAACCCTATAGGGCAGCTCTATGCTGTCATATAGGGTTGCTAGGAGTCGGAATAAACTCTACAGCACACAGTTACATTACAAAAAAATAAATAAATAAAAATAAAAACCTGTTGCCGTCAAGTCAATTTCGACTCATAGGGACCCTATAGGACAGAGCAGAACTGCCCCATACAGTTTCCAAGGAGTGCCTGTTGGATTCAAACTGCTGACTTTTTGGTTAGCACCTGTAGCTCTTAACCACTGATACCAGGGTTTTCCACAGTAATAATAAGTAAAATATATTACGTCTTTCTGTTTACATTGAATTGGCATAGGCCTTATAGAGTAAACAGATAAGTTTTTGGAAGAGAGCGTTGCATAGCTTATTGGTATAAAAAAGTTTTTTCTTCTTTTTATATCACTCAGATTCCAAAAGATTCATTTTAAAGATTTTCCATGTTTGTGAATGTATGAAACTAGTTGATAAAAGAAAAACAAATACCAAAGTTGAAAGGGTGAATAAATTGCCTTTAGAAACATCATTTTTTGTAAAACAGCAGGAATATAATTGATAACAATGACTACCATTTATTTAACACATAAACTATACTCAACATGGAGATACAAAATATATGACTATCATTTATCCTCACAAGAACACTTTGACATACATCATGCTATCACACTCATGCTACAGATGACGAAGTTCAGTGTAAGTAAAGTTAATTCAATTATACAGAGTCACACAGCTAACAAATACTGGAGTTGAAATTATAATCCTGGTCTCTCAGATAAGGGCTAGAGAGAATTTGCACACTGTGCTGAGTGTTGGAGGCCTGCTACTCAGTTCCCCACGACTAAAAAATTCTATTCTTCACTTGAGAATTATTTTGAAATATGAATGATTCTGTCATCTTTTTCAGAAAATATGTTTGAATATGAAAAAAATAAAGTGAGAAACAAAAACCAGACAGAAGTCAAAATTCTTTGATTTGGGTACATAGTATCACTCCATCATAATTGCCCTAAAGCTTATATTTCAATTTTATCTAAGAGTTACCTTAGACAATACCACTTTTGGAGAGCAGAGAATCTATTTCTGCAGACACTGCTGCTCTCTCAGTTAGTACTAATATGTACCATGGACTCCTATGTTATGAGGTGGGGGTGGAGGCATCTGTTTACCCACTACATGTAAATTGTAATAGGAAAATTACGTGAACATCTGCGACATACGAACAGCCTAAAATCATCTCCCTTAAATACAACCCAGAATACCATGAAACCATAATTACTAGGAAGTTGATTTTAGACAAAACGCATGAACTGCCAATTAATTTTATAAAGATAGAGTTATAGGTTGTCTATTACATTTTGTGAATATTTTTACTTATATTGTTCTTAAGACTAATTAAACTTCCTAAATACTGTCATAATTCTGGATTCCTTTTTGATATGACATCTAAAAATGACATAATTATTTTTCTCAAAGTGAAGGAAACATTAGTTAATCTTCAATTTTAAGCCATGACATAACTCAAAATATTCCACTAGTATGACTCGTCCTCCACATCTTACTGACAATTGCACTTTAATTTTCCAAAGGTATTGGTTGTCACAGAATTAAGCAAAGAGCTGGAAATACGATATTAAAGTGCTTATATAAGTTTGTGTTGTAAAAGGACAAGAGAATAATCATGTAGTCAGTTTGTTTCAGTCTTGTGATTGTTGGTACAGAAACTTCTTGAAGTCATAGTTTGCTTATTGATTTAAAAAAGAAAAAAACTCAATGTTGCATGAAATTTTTTTTTTCTCTTTTTCCTCCTTTTTTTAAGTACAGGTCTAATGAGGTGCGGAGGCTATTGCTTATTGACAAGCTCATCTAAGGCATGTAATCTTGAACTCACCTTCATGCCACAGTGAATTAAGCAGATAAGTATGTTTTGAGAAATTAAGATGGATGATAAGCTTGTTTGGCACCATCTTGAAGGCATAAAACATCATCACCCTATCCACAGGTTTCTGGCTAAAATACCCTGTCCTCACATTATCAAAAAGTACCTTGAAGAAACATCAAACACATTAAAAGTGAAGAGGAAATCAAGGATAACATGACTTATAGTTTATATATTGTATATAAAATATGGTTTTGATGTGAATTTGAAAAGACTGAATAAAATATACATAATATTTAACATTTATAAGCATCATTTCGACTAATTTCCTAAAGGAGTAGAAAAGAATTATTTATTTTATATATACTAACACCCCCCCCACCATTGCCATTGAGTGGGTTCCAACTCATAGTGACCCTATAGGCCAGGGTATAACTTCCCCACAGGTTTTCCAAGGAGCAGCTGGTAGATTCAAACTGCTGACCTTTTGGTTAGCATCTGAAAGCTAAACCATGGTGCCACCAGGATTCCATTTTATACATAAGGAGACAGAAAAAAAAAAAAAAAAGAATAACTAAATTGTTCAAGGACTTACTTCTGTTTAGATCAGATAAAGGATAGACATTGAATATATGAATGCAAAATCAAAGACAACGAAAGTATAGTTTAATTATTGTCAGAGTTTTCTTGAGGTTTTATTGTTGTAAACAGTAATGTGGAACAAAAATTTGCCATTTTGCCATTCATCATTTTTTTAATGACAAAGCCACTTACACTTACAAAGGAAGCTGCTTGTTAGGAAGTTTACTTATGTCATTTCAGAGAAACTTTACCTCAGATACTCACTACAAGGTACACAAAGAAACAGTTGAAAAAAAAAAAAAGGACAGAATTCTCTTGACACAGGCTAGAGATATATATTACCAATTTTTCTTCTCTGTACAGTAACTATACAATTTAAAATGTTGGCTTTAAAGAAGGCATATACAATGATAATGAAATGGCAGCTTGGAGAAATAGAGTTCCTTGCTCAAGATATCAGACAAATTCTATTTTGAGACAGGCTACTGGAGAACTTGTCCTCCTCCCTCTTTCTCTTCCTTCCTCCTTTCCTCCCTCCTCTCTTCCTTTCCTCCCTCCCTCTCTTTCTTTTCTCCTTTCCTCCATTACTTCTTTCATTACTACTATCTACTTATCTAGGTATCCATGTGTGTATCTATCTATTTCCTGTCTACCTACGTACCTATACTCTTTTTACCCAATATCTGTCTGTCTGTCCATCTATCTATCCATCCATCTAACTACCTAAAAATTTTGTTGTTGTTGTTAGGTACCATCGAGTCAGTTCCAATTCATAGCAACCTTCTATACAACAGCATGAAATGCTGCCCAGTTCTGTGCCACCCTCACAATTGTGGCTATGTTTGAGACCATTGTTGTAGCCACTGTGTCAATCCATCTAGTTGAGGGTCTTCCTCTTTTTCGCTGACCTTCTATTTTACCAAACACGATGCCTTTCTCTGGGGACTGATAACTTCTGATAATACGTCCAAAGCATGTCAGAAGTAGTCTCGCCATCCTTGCTTCTAAGGAGAATTCTGGCTGCACTTCTTCAAAGACAGACTTGTTTGTTCTTTTGGCAGTCCATGGTATATTCAATATTCTTCCTCAACACCACACTTCAAAGATGTCGATTCTTCTTCGGTCTTCCTTATTCATTGCCCAGCTTTCACATGCATATGTGGCAGCTGAAAACACCATGGCATGAGTCAGGCACACCTTAGTCCTCAAGATGACATCTTTGCTTTTCAAAACTTTAAAGAGGTCTTTTGCAGCTGATTTGCCCAATGCAATGCATCTTTTGGTTTCTTGACTGCTGCTTCCATGGCTGTTGATTGATGATCCAAGTAAAATGAAACCATTGACAACATCAATCTTTTCTCTGCTTATCATGATGTAGCTTATTGGTCCAGGTATGGGGATTTTTTTTTTTTTTATGTTGAGGTGCTTTGGTCTTTGATCTTCTTCAGTAAGTGCTTCAAGTCCTCTTTCAGCAAGCAAGGTTGTGTCATGTGCATATTGCAGGTGTTAATGAATCTTCCTCCAATCCTGATGCCCTGTTCTTCATATAGTCCAACTTCTCGTATTATTTGCTCAGCATACAGATTGAATAGGTATGGTGAAAGGATACAACCCTGAAGCACACTTTCCTAACTTTAAACCATGCAGTATCCTTTTGTTCTGTTCGAACAGCTGCCTCTTGATCCATGTACAGATTTCTTAGGAGCACAATTAAGTGTTCCAGAATTCCCATCCTCCACAATGTTATTCATAATTTGTTATGATCCACACAGTCAAGTGCCTTAGCATAGTCAATAAAACACAGGTAAACATCTTTCTGGTATTCTCTACTTTCAGCCAGGATCACATCAGCAATGATATCCCTGATTCCATGTCCTCTTTTAAATCCAGCTTGAATTTCTGGCAGTTCCCTGTCAATATACTGCTGCAGCCACTTTTGAATGATCTTCGGTAAAGTGTTGCTTTCATGTGATAGTAATGATATTGTTCAATAATTACCACATTTGGTTGTATCATCTTCCTTGGGAGTAGACATAAATATGGATCTCTTCCTTTTGGTTGGCCAGGTGGCTGTACTCCAAATTTCTTGGCATAGAAGAGTGCTGCTGCCATTTGTTGAAACATCTCAATTGGTATCCTGTCAATTTCTGGAGCCTTGTTTTTCGCCAATCCCTTCAGTGCAGCTTGGACTTCAGTACCATCAATTCCTGATTGTATGTTGCCTCTTGAAATGGTTGAACACTGATTGCTTTTTTTTTGGTATAGTGACTCTGTGTATTCTTTCCATCTTCTTTTGACGCTTCTGCATCATTCAATATTTTTTGCATAGAATCCTTCAGTATCACAACTCAAAGCTTGAATTTTTTCATCAGTTCTTTCAGCTTGAAAAATGCCAAGTGTGTTCTTCTCTTTTGGTTTTCTATCTCCAGGTCTTTGTACATGTCATTATAATACTTTAATTTGTCTTCTACAGCCGCCCTTTGAGATCTTTTATTCAGCTCTTTTACTTCACCATTTTTCCTTAGCTACTCGGCATTCAAAAGCAAGTTTCAGAGTCTCTTCTGACATCCATTTAGGTCTTTTTTTTCTCTCCTGTCTTTTTAATGACCTCTTGCTTTCTTCATGTATAATGTCCTTGATGTCATTCCACAACTCATCTGTTCTACAGTCATTAGTGTTCAACGCATCGAATCTATTCTTGAGATGGTCTCTAAATTCAAGTGGGATATACTCAAAGTCATACTTTGGCTCTCGTAGACTTGTTCTAATTTTCTTCAGTTTCAACTTGAACTTGCATGTGAGTAATTGATGGTCTGATCTGTAGTCCACCCCTGGCCTTGTTTTGGCTGGTGATATTGAGCTTTTCCATTGTTTCTTTCCACAGATGTAGCTTACTTGATTCCTGTTTATTCCATCTGACGAGTTCCATGTGTATAGTCACCATTTATGTTGGTGAAGAAATGTGTTTGCACTGAAGAAGTCGTTGGTCTTACAAAATTCAATCATGCGATCTCCAGCAATTTTAGTAAGCAACATTTTTTCCGTACCTCATCAGACTTCTGAACGTATCAAGTGTGTAATATGCATTTAGTAGTCAAGGAATGCTGTGTTAAATAGAAATTAACTGCATTAGTACACCCATAGTTGTCACAAATACTGGCAGCAGAGGTAGCAGTGGCAGAAGGAACAGTCTCTTTCTTTCCATAGAAAGATAGGTAGATAGGCAGGTAGGTAAGTAGATAGACCGTGTAATCTCATATATATAATCATGTATATATATATATATATATAGTATCTCACACATGCGCTTGTATAAACATAAGGCAAACATGCCTGAAGTGCTTGTTCTCTCGTTTTCTTTTTTTTAAAATCCTCATTTTTTTTTTCAGCATAAGTATTGCAGATCACCTATAGTGCTGTGCTGCTATTATTAAGATTTATATTTAATGTGTCAAATGTTTGTGCCTTAAGTCTCCAAGCCAAATGGAATTTAAAGGACATGGACACCATGTCTATAACTTAGGTGAGTACTTTGTACATAAAAATAAATATTTGTTGATAAGGTGATACTATTTGTAAAAAATGAAACAGCTCAAAATGTCTGATTATGTTCACTTTACCCTCAACTCTGTACATGATTCCCTGAACATAGCCAATACAGAATGAAAAAAACGCCCTCAACAGTAACTGTTACTCAGGAAAGATGCTGCAAAGAAATTGTGTATCGTGACCTTGCCTTGCGTATCTGTGTGGCATAGAATTTGAGCTGTATTTGAACCTTTTGATTTGAAATTTACCTTTGAAATCCCTGTTATACTAACATAGAAGAGTAGTTGCCTCTCTTTAGATTCTATATGAAAGTTCATCACCCTGCAGAATTTTGCAAATGTCGATTTAATTTTCGGAAGATAATGCAGCAGTCATGTGCTATAAAAACAAATAAAAATGTTGCTGCAGAGGCATTCCTTAGCAATTTCATGTCCTTAGTTTTTAGGGCAACTTGCATTATTTTATTTTTTAATATTAATATTGTATTTTAACTTGTGTAACCATCAGTGATGTTGATTATAAAATTGAAACGATAATACATAATAACAATAGTAGTAGTAGCAAAACTTGTTTAATAGTATTAGTATAACATTTATGTTACTTAGAATATGTTACAAACAAATGTTTATGACTATCAGTTATAGGATTTTGTGGTTAACAGGGATATGATTTTTCCCCCCATAACCCTATATATGGCTGGGAAATGGAAACATTGAAATCATTGAAATATTGCTTATTTAAGAAACATTCTATTATAGTATTTATAGAGAACCTTTTATTTTCTTTTATTGTTCTTAATGTTGGATTGGTTTTATAAGGCTCCCCAGAATCCCACTTCTTTTTAGGGTCAATTAATTTTTGTAGTTCAGTGAGTATAAGATGATAGACTGAGTATATAATTTGTAGATAGGAAATATGGAAGTTCTATCACAGTCATGTCTTTTACCAACTCCATAACATAACCTGTGTGACCATCAGTGATGTTGACATAAAATCGAAATGATAATACATAATAATAATAGTAGTAGTAGCAAAACTAGTTTAATAGTATTCATATAACATTTATGTTACTTAGAATATAGGCTTAAAATCCTGCTTTAAAGATTTAAAGATTTATTTGGTTTGAAATTTACCTTTGAAATCCCTATTATACTAACATAGAAGAGTAGTTGCCTCTCTTTAGGTTCTATATGAAAGTTCATCACCCTGCAGAATTTTGCAAATGTCGATGTAATTTTCAGAAGATAATGCAGCAGTCATGTGCTATAAAAACAAATAAAAATATTGCTCCAGAGGCATTCCTTAGCAATTCCATGTTCATAAAGATTGTGAAAACATTTTGGACACCACAAATCATTTCTGAAATATTAATATTTATAGATTATATACTAATAGTAATAAGACCAATAATAACAATAATTGCATTAATTTGACATATTTTCTTCCAGGTAGTGTTTCAAATGCCTCAAGTGCATAAATTGAAGAATTCTTTTTATATTCTCTATTTACAAATGATTAACTTCAGGTATGGAAAGTTTAAATAACTTCTTCAAAATCACAAATCTGATAAGAGTCTGTGCTTATAGTTTGATTCTAGACCTCATGCTTTTAACACCTATTATGATACTATTAAATGCAACTTGTGGATCACTACAGTACCGATAACCATGTTTCAATGTATCTTGCCGTGTAAGGCTTGTTATCATGTCAAAAGTGACTATGTACCTGAAAAAAAAAAGAAGATATTTTTAAAAGCAATGTGTTTAGAGATGTTGACCAAGTCGATATTACTTAGTGAATGACAGCATTTTTAATCATTTTTAGCAATGAGCCAAATATTTCATGTCACTTTTCAACAATTTTTTCTTAATTAAAGAAGTTATGTATAACAGCCAAGAATTTTATTAAAGACGATAACAACCTGAAAAAATCTATAAATCAACAATTTTGAGCACACTACCCTCCATTTATATTAATTTATTATTGTCGAGATTATGTTTGATTCTTTAGTTTTCAGTAATATGAAAGGCAGCT
The DNA here is from genome assembly GCF_030014295.1 of Loxodonta africana. Taxonomy (NCBI): domain Eukaryota; kingdom Metazoa; phylum Chordata; class Mammalia; order Proboscidea; family Elephantidae; genus Loxodonta; species Loxodonta africana. Next base: position 98,041,222 of record NC_087346.1, on the reverse strand, counting down.
AATGTCATTAAATATTATTCATAAATATAATTGTTTTCACTCCAAATAATCCAACTGAATTTACCATAATTTATTCAACTACTCAACAATTCTACTCTTGTAGAATATTTAATATATCAGCTTGTTTTAATATTATAATTAGTAACAAAATGAATAGTTTTGTGAGCAATTATTCCTCATATTTTCTATGGTTCTGTTAAGATAGATTCTTATAAGTAGAGTTATTATGAGATATAAATTCTTAAAAATTAACTTTAAGTACAACTTATGTGTAATATAATATGCCAATTTTAAATGTGCAACTTGCTGACTTTAGACAAATGTAGACATCCATGTTGTCACCGCTCCATTAAAGATTTAGAAAATTATCATCACTTCAAAAAGTTCACTCATTCCATTTTTTAGTCAGTCCATTCTATCCTAATTACCAAGAATCCACTGCTCTGTTCCCTTTCACCGTGGATTTTTTTTTAATCAGTTCTATAACTTCACATAAATGGAACCAAACAATTTATACTCTTTTCTATATGCATTCTTTTGTGAAGGAAATGATTTGGAGATTCATCTATGTTATTGTGTTTATACATAAAAAAAAAAAAAAAAATTTATCCATAGGCCATTCACTTTCATTTCTGAGTATCATTTTATATATATATATCTATATATAAACCCATAAAAAAATTCCCGTTGCGATGAGTCAATTCCTACTCACAGCAGCTCTATAAGACTGAGTGGAACTGCCCCATAGAGTTTCCAAGAAGGACTTGGTGGATTCAAACTACCGATGTTTTGGTTACCAACCATAGATAGCTCTTAACCACTACGCTACCAGGGTTTCCATATGTGTATATGTATGAATAAACAAGTGGTGATTCATACATATTACATTTGGTGGAAATACCCGCCATGTCCTGCAAAAGGTTTTGGCTATTATGAGTAAAGTTTTTTTGAATATTTATGTAGAAATCTTTTGGTGGACATATGTGTTTTCTTCCCTTGGTTAAATATCTAGGAGTTGAATTCCTTTGTCATATGATAATTATGTTTTACTTTGTAAAATGCTGTCAAGCTATTTCTAAAGTGCTAATAATATTCTCCATTCAATCAGCAAAAGAAAGCTTTATTTGCTCCACTCATTCGGCAACACTGTTAAGAGTCATTTTAATTTTAACCCATTTTTTTGTGTATGAGAGGGGTATTTGATTTTACATGATTTCATTGATAATTTATGATGTTGAATGCATTTTTAAATTATACTTTTCAACACATCTTCCATGTACTTACTGAATATCCATATGCATTCTTTTATGAATATTTGGTAAACTATTTGGCAATAGATACTCTTGGTTTTTGCTTTTTTCTAAAAAATTTTTTTTTTTACTTCAATTTTTGAAAACACTGATGTCATTTTCTTTCAGCTCTTGTAAAGGTGTTATTTCACTGTCTTCTTTCACAGTTCTTTTTTTTTTAATAATTTTTATTGAGCTTTAAGTGAATGTTTACAAATCAAGTCAGTCTGTCACATATAAGCTTATATACACCTCAATCCATACTCCCACTTATTCTCCCCCTAATGAGTCAGCACTTCCAGTCTCTCCTTTCCTGACAATTTTGCCAGTTTCCAACCCTCTCTACCCTCCTATCTCCCCTCCAGACAGGAGATGCCAACACAGTCTGAAGTGTCCACCTGATACAAGTAGCTCACTCTTCATCAGCATCTCTCTCCAACCCATTGTCCAGTCCCTTCCATGTCTGATGAGTTGTCTTCGGGAATGGTTCCTATCCTGGGCCAACAGAAGGTTTGGGGGCCATGACCGCCGGGATTCCTCTAGTCGCAGTCAGACCATTAAGTCTGGTCTTTTTATGAGAATCTGGGTTCTGCATCCCACTATTCTCCTGCTCCCTCAGGGATTCTCCGTTGTGCTCCCTGTCAGGGCAGTCATCGGTTGTGGCCAGGCACCATCTAGTTCTTCTGGTCTCAGGATGATGTAAGTCCCTGGTTCATGTGTCCCTTTCTGTCTCTTGGGCTCATAGTTATTGAGTGACCTTGGTGTTCTTCATTCTCCTTTGATGCAGGTGGGTTGAGACCAATTGATGCATCTTAGATGGCCGCTTGTTAACATTTAAGACCCCAGATGCCACATTTCAAAGTGGGATGCAGAATGTTTTCATAATAGTATTATTTTGCCAATTGACTTAGAAGTCCCCTTAAGCCATCGTCCCCAAACCCCAGCCCTTGCTCCGCTAACCTTTGAAGCATTCAGTTTATCCCGGAAACTTCTTTGCTTTTGGTCTAGTCCAGTTGAGCTGACCTTCCGTGTATTGAGTATTGTCCTTCCCTTCACCTAAAGTAGTTCTTATCTACTAACTAATCAGTAAATAACCCTCTCCCACCCTCTCCCACCCTCCCTCCCTCAGCCCCTCCTAACCACAAAAGTATGTGTTCTTCTCAGTTTATACTATTGCTCAAGGTCTTATAATAGTGGTCTTATACAATATTTGTCCTTTTGCCTCTGACTAATTTCACTCAGCATAATGCCTTCCAGGTTCCTCCATGTTATGAAATGTTTCACAGATTCGTCACTGTTCTTTATTGATGCATAGTATTCCATTGTGTGAATATACCACAATTTATTTATCCATTTATCCATTGATGGACACCTTGGTTGCTTCCAGCTTTTTGCTGATGTAAACAGAGATGAAATAAACATGGGAGTACATATATCTGTTCGTGTGAAGGCTCTTATTTCTCTAGGGTATATTCTGAGGAGTGGGATTTCTGGGTTGTATGGTAGTTCTATTTCTAACTTTCTAAGAAAACGCCAGAGAGATTTCCAAAGTGGTTGTACCATTTGACATTCCCACCAGCAGTGTATAAGAGTTCCAATCTCCCTGCAGCCTCTCCAACATTTATTATTTTGTGTTTATTGGATTAATGCCAGCCTTGTTGGAGTGAGATGGAATCTCATCTTAGTTTTAATTTGCATTTCTCTAATGGCTAATGATTGAGAGCATTTTCTCATGTATCTGTTAGCTGCCTGAATATCTTCTTTAGTGAAGTGCGTGTTCATATCCTTTGCCCACTTCTTGATTGGGTTGTTTGTCTTTTTGTGGTTGAGTTTTAACAGAATCATATAGATTTTAGAGATCAGGCACTGGTCGGAGATGTCATAGCTGAAAATTCTTTCCCAGTCTGTAGTTGGTCTTTTTACTCTTTTGGGGAAGTCTTTAGATGAGCATAGGTGTTTGATTTTTAGGATCTCCCAGTTATCTGGTTTCTCTTCGTCATTTTTGGTAATGTTTTGTCTTCTGTTTATGCCTTGAATTAGGGCTCCTAACGTTGTCCCTATTTTTTCTTCCATGATCTTTATCGTTTTAGTCTTTATGTTTAGGTCTTTGATCCACTTGGAGTTAGTTTTTGTGCATGGTGTGAGGTATGGGTCCTGTTTCATTTTTTTGCAAATGGATATCCAGTTATGCCAGCACCATTTGTTGAAAAGACTATCTTTTCCCCAATTAACTGACACTGGGCCTTTGTCAAATATTAGCTCTTCGTATGTGGTTGGATTTATATCTGGGTTCTCAATTCTGTTCCTTTGGTCTATGTGCCTGTTGTTGTACCAGTACCAGGCTGTTTTGACTACTGTGGCTGTATAATAGCTTCTGAAATCAGGTAGAGTGAGGCCTCCCACTTTCTTCTTCTTTTTCAGTAATGCTTTACTTATCCAAGGCTTCTTTTCCTTCCATATGAAGCTGGTGATTTGTTTCTCCATCACATTAAAAAATGCCATTGGAATTTGGATCAGAAGTACATTGTATGTATAGATGGCTTTTGGTAGAATAGACATTTTTACTATGTTAAGTCTTCCTATCCATGAGCAAGGTATGTTTTTCCACTTAAGTAGGTCCTTTTTAGTTTCTTGCAGTAGTACTATGTAGTTTTCTTTGTATAGGTCTTTTACATCTTTGGTAAGATTTATTTTTAAGTATTTTATCTTCTTGGGGGCTAATGTGAATGGCATTGATTTGGTGATTTCCTCTTCGATGTTCTTTTTGTTGATGTAGAGGAATCCAAGTGATTTTTGTATGTTTATCTTATAACCTGAGACTCTGCCAAACTCTTCTATTAGTTTCAGTAGTTTTCTGGAGGATTCCTTAGGGTTTTCTGTGTATAAGATCATGCCATCTGCAAATAGAGATAATTTTACTTCCTCCTTGCCAATCCGGATGCCCTTTATTTCTTTGTGTAGCCTAATTGCTCTGGCTAGGACCTCTAGCACAATGTTGAATAAGAGCGTTGATAAAGGGCATCCTTGTCTGGTTCCCATTCTCAAGGGAAATGCTTTCAGGCTCTCTCCATTTAGAGTGATGTTGGCTATAAATAGATGCCCTTTATTATGTTGAGGGATTTTCCTTCAATTCCTATTTTGGTGAGAGTTTTTATCATGAATGGGTGTTGGACTTTGTCAAATGCCTTTTTGCATCAATTGATTAGATCCTGTGGTTTTTGTCTTTTGTTTTATTTATATGGTGGATTACATTAATGGTTTTCCTAATATTAAACCAGCCTTGCATACCGGGTATAAATCCCACATGGTAGTGGTGGTTTATTTTTTTGATATGTTGTTGAATTCTATTGGCTAGAATTTTGTTGAGGATTTTTGCATCTATGTTCATAAGGGATATAGGTTTGTAATTTTCTTTTTTTGTGATGTCTTTACCTGGTTTTGGTATCAGGGAGATGGTGGCTTCATAGAATGAGTTAGGGAGTATTCCGTCATTTTCTATGCTTTGAAATACCTCTAGTTTTTTTTTTTTTTTTGTTTAGTAGTAGTGGTGTTAACTCTTCTCTGAAAGTTTGGTAGAACTCTGCAGTGAAGCCATCCGGGCCAGGGATTTTTTTTGTTGAGAGTTTTTTGATTACCGTTTCAATTTCTTTTTTTGTTATGGGTCTATTTAGTTATTCTATTTCTGATTGTGTTAGTTTAGGTAGGCAGTGTTTTTCTAGGAATTCATCCATTTCTTCTAGGTTTGCAAATTTGTTAGAGTACAATTTCTCATAATAATCTGATATGATTCTTTTAATTTCAGTTGGGTCTGTAGTGATGTGGCCCATCTCATTTCTTATTTGGGTGATTTGTATCCTTTCCTGTATTTCTTTAGTCAGTCTGGCCAATGGTTCATCAATTTTGTTAATTTTTTCAAAGAACCAGCTTTTGGTTTGTTAATTCTTTCAATTTTTTTTCTTTTCTCTAATTCATTTAGTTCAGCTCTAATTTTTATTATTTGTTTTCTTCTGGTAACTGATGGATTCTTTCGTTGCTCACTTTCTATTTGTTCAAGTTGTAGGGACAGTTGTCTGATTTTGTCTCTTTCTTCTTTTTGTATGTGTGCATTTATCGTTATAAATTGACCTCTGAGCACTGCTTTTGCTGTGTCCCAGAGGTTTTGATAGGAAGTATTTTCATTCTCATTGCATTCTATGAATTTCTTTATTCCCTCCTTAATGTCTTCTATAACCCAGTCTTTTCTGAGCAGGGTATTGTTCAGTTTCCAAGTATTTGATTTCTTTTCCCTAATTTTTTTGTTATTGATTTCTATTTTTATGGCCTTGTGGTGTGAGAAGATGCTTTGTAATATTTCGATGTTTTGGATTCTGCAAAGGTTTGTTTTATGACCTAATATGTGGTCTATTCTAGAGAATGTTCCATGTGCACTAGAAAAGAAAAAAGTATACTTTGCTGCTGTAGGGTGGAGTGTACTGTATAAGTCAATGAGGTCAAGTTGGTTGATTGTAGCAATTAGGTCTTCCGTGTCTCTATTGAGTTTCTTACTGGATGTCCTGTCCTCCTCGGAAAGTGGTGTGTTGAAGTCTCCTACTATAGTTGTGGAGGTGTCTATCTCGCTTTTCAGTTCTGTTAAAATTTGTCTTATGTATCTTGCAGCCCTGTCATTGGGTGCATAAATATTTAATATGGTTATACCTTCCTGGTCAATTGTCCCTTTAATCATTATGTAGTGTCCTTCTTTATCCTTTGTGGTGGATTTAACTTTAAAGTCTATTTTGTCAGAAATTAATATTGCTACTCCTCTTCTTTTTTGCTTATTGTTTGCTTGATGTATTTTTTCCATCCTTTGAGTTTTAGTTTGTTTGTGTCTCTAACTCTAAGGTGTCTCTTGCAGGCAGCATATTGATGGATCCTGTTTCTTTATCCAGTCTGAGACTCTCTGTCTCTTTATTGTTGCATTTAGTCCATTTACATTCAGCATAATTATAGATAAGTATGTATTTAGTGCTCTCATTTTGAGGCCTTTTTATGTGTGTTGTTGACAATTTCATTTTTCCACTTACTTTTTTGTGCTGAGACGTTTTTCTTTGTCAATTGTGTGTTCCTCATTTTCATAGTCGTTGAACTTATGTTTGCTGAGCCGTTATGTTTTTCTTGGTTTTTATTTTGCGTTATGGAGTTGTTATACCTCTTTGTGGTTACCTTAATATTTACCCCTCTTTTTCTAAGTAAAAACCTGACTTGTATTGTCCTTTATCGCCTTGTATCCCTCTCCATATGGCAGTTCTATGTCAGCTGTATTTAGTCCCTCTTTTTGATTATTGTGATCTTTTACATATTGACTTCAATGAGTCCCTGTTTTGAGTGTTTTTTTCTTTTTAAAATTAATCTTAATTTGTTTTTGCGATTTCCCTATTTGAGTTGATATCAGGATGTTCTGTTGTGTCGTTATCTGATGTTATTGATTTTCTGACCAAACGATTTCCTTTAGTATTTCTTGTTGCTTTGTTTTTGTTTTGTAAATTCTCCAAGCTCGTGCTTATCTGTAAATGTTTTGATTTCATCTTCATATTTGAGAAAGAGTTTTGCTGGTAAATGATCCTTGGCTGGTATTTTTTCTCCTTCAGTGCTGTATATATGTCATCCCATTGCCTTCTTGACTGCATGGTTTCTGCTGAGTAGTCTGAACTTATTCTTATTGATTCTCCTTTGTAGGAGACCTTTCTTTTCTCCCTGGCTACTTTTAAAATTTTCTCTTTATCTTTGGTTTTGGCAAGTTTGATGATAATATGTCTTGGTGATTTTCTTTTTGGATCAATCTTATATGGGGCTCGATGAGCATCTTGGATAGATATCCTTTCTTCTTTCATGAAGTCAGGGAAGTTTTCTGCCAACACATTTTCAACTATTCTCTCTGTATTTTCTGATATCCCTCCCTGTTCTGGGACTCCAATCACACGCAAGTTATTCTTCTGGATAGAGTCCCACATGATTCTTAGGGTTTCTTCATTTTTTTTAATTCTTTTATCTGATTTTTTTTTCAGCTATATTGGTGTCAATTCCCTGGTCCTCCAGATTTCCCACTCTGCATTCCAACTGGTCGAGTCTGCTCCTCTGACTTCCTATTGCATTGTCTAATTTTGTAATTTTATTCTTAATCTTTTGGATTTCTGAATGCTGTCTCTCTATGGATTCTTGCAACTTATTAATTTTTCCACTATGTTCTTGAATAATCTTTTTGAGTTCTTCAACTGCTTTATCAGTGTGTTCCTTGGCTTTTTCTGTAGATTGCCTTATTTCATTTCTGAGGTCATCCCTGATGTCTTGAAGCATTCTGTAAATTAGTTTTTTATATTCTGCATCTGGCAATTCCAGGATTGTATCTTCATTTGGGAAGGATTTTGATTCTTTAATTTGGGGAGTTGTAGAAGCAATCATGGTCAAGCTTCTTTATGTGGTTTGATATCGACTGCTGTCTCTGAGCCATCTCTAAAATATTGTAGTGATTTATTCTATATTTGCTCACTGAGTCTTATCTTGTTTTGTTTTATTTCAATATACGTAGATGGGCTACTAGATTGTGCTGTCTTGATTGTTGTAGCTCTTGAATCACTTATGTCCTATTACCAGCTGGTTTGGGCTGTTACCAGATATATAAGCCTAAGAGTCCATTCACTATTCTTGAGTAGAATCTGATTTTGTGTCACCAAGTGTGTGGTGCAGACTGTCACCTATCCACCTAGAGAAGTAGTGGTGATAGTTGTGTGCACCAAATTCTAGTAGCAGCAGGGGTTCACACTCCAGGGGGGGCAGGATGCTGACAGTGCCAGTGAGGTAGGTGTGTCTCTATTACTAAAGCATTTTAGTGGGTGGGCTCTGCAGCTGTACCCTAAGCCCCCAGTGCAAGTACCTCTGCAGATTGGTAGGTGTCACCCTCCTTAGACCCCTAAGTCCGGAGGCTAGGTGGTCTGGGGGGAGCTTCAGGCCTCAGTTCCTTGTTGTGGGTCTGTGAGGGCTCTGTTGAATACACAGAGATATCAGACCTGGGAAACTAGTCTTTCCAGTAATCCGCTAAAACAATTACAGTCAGATCCCTATCAGAAATGGCTTTGCATTATAATAGCCACCTTGTTCCCTGTAGGGATCAAAGCCCAAGACTGTGGATCACATATGCTTGGCTGGAGCTGGTTCTGTGTTTTTAGTCCAATTAGGGAAGGATTTTTGGTCCCTGGGTTTTTTGTAGCTGCTTCTCTCAGGCCAGGAGAATGGGTTAGTAAACGACCAAAAAAAAAAAAAGAAAAGAAAGAAAAACCACAGCGCAGTTCAGTCTGTGGCTCAGGAAATTCCAATGATAATGAAGCCGCCTGGGAAGGGAAGGGGAGTGTTCAGATAAATAGGAGAGAGTAGCACCCCAGAATATAGACAAAGTTACTTATCTTGCTTGGGATGACTGTTTTATCTGAGTTTCCCAAGGGGCACGTTGACTGTGTGTGCTGGCTGGGTAGAGATTACCCCCGAGGGTCAGGCCGCATCCTGTGCTTGCGCTGTCTCAGAAGCTGTGGCTATTTCCTCCGCTCCCAGTGCAAAGCCCAGCACCAAGGTTCCCCAGCTGGGACGCCTCACTCCCGGCTCCAAAACCAGTCACTGCCTCCCGGTGACTTCTCTTCCTGTCAGCCGCGTCACTGTTCTGCCTGCGTGCACTGGCTGGGCTTCGCCCGAGGTCAGTCCAGGGGGCTAGGGCTGGGCCCCGTGTTTGTGCTGTCTCAGGATGCCATGCTCATCTCCCCTGCGCCCAGTCCAAGGCCCGGTGCCAAGGTTTTCTGACTGGGATGCTGGCTCCAGGTTCCAAAAACAGTTGCTGCTTCCCTGCAGTTGTTCGTTCTCAGTCTCTGTCACTCAGATCAAGTCTTTAGATCTGTGTTTGATGGTCAGGGTTTGTAGATTGTCATGTATGTGATCGATTCACTTGTTTTTCCAAGTCTTTGTTGCAAGAGAGATCAGCGGAAGCTTCTTCCTAGTCAGCCATCTTGGCACCTCACAGTTCTTTTGAGTAGTCTTCTACCAGTCTTTTTTTTTTTTTTTTTTTTTACTAATTTGGAGTGAACCTATTTTACTATGGATTCTTTTAAGTTTTGTCTCTTTATCACATGTTCACACTGAATATATTATCATATATTTTAGTCAGACTTTTTTTTGTTCATCCTGTTTAAGTTTCTTAGAGCCACAGGTATGTAACTTGGTACAAAGTTTGGAAAATGGCATCAGCCATTTTTCAAATATATAGTTTTTTCAAACTCATCTCTTTCTGGGACCTCAATTAAATGAGTGCTAGAGTTCAATGAGATAGATTGACACAAGAGCTGTAACAATGGATCCAAACATATGAAAAATCGTGAAGATGGCACAAGACTGGGCAACGTTTCCTCTGTTATACATAAGGTCACCATGAGTCAGGTTAAACTCAGTGGCAACTAACAACAACAACAAAAGATTCTCTCAAGTCTTTGAGTCTCTGTCTAATTTTTAGGACCCTTTTTATCTCTGTTCTACAATTTGTATGGTTTCTATTACTAGTGCTTCAGGATTATTAATGTTTTCTTGAAGTGTTTAATAGGCTACAAAGCCTATACATATTTTTATTTTGGATATTGATTTTTTTTTTATTTATTTAGGTTCTGTTTGTTTTGTCTCATAATTATATCTTACCTGCATCATGTTTATGTTTTTCTTTAATCCTAAAATTTGTGTATAATAACTTTTTCAAGGATGTTTATTAATTTCAGTCTCTTTTTTTATCTGAATATTTTTCTCATTGATATGATTGACATTTCTCTAATTCTTCATATGTCTAGTAAATTTCCTTGAAAACTTCATATTGTGATGTTATATTGAATACTGGGTAAACATTTTCTTTATTCTCTTAATATTGTTGCATATAGATGATATTTCTTGCTGTTGCTAATTGTTGTTGAGTAGCTCTAGCTCATAGCAACCTCATATGGAGCAACCTTTGCCCTGTATTGTACCATCTTCATGATTATTAGTATGTTTGAGTCCATTGTTTGGAAATTATGCCAATCTATCTCCCTGAGGTATTCCCTAGTTTTTACTGATTTGGTACTTAACCAACCATGATGTTCTTTTCCAGTGATTAGCATAAGTGAGTGAAAGTCTCAAATTCCTCATTCTAAGAAATATTCTGGTTGTTTTTCTTCCCAGACTTTTTGGTTTGTTCTTCAAAAGTCCATGGTAGATTCAGCATTCTTCACCACCATCACAATTTGAATTCATCAATTCTTCTGTCTTCCTTTTTTTTTATTGTTCAGATTTTGCATACATATGAGAAGACAGAAAAGGCCATGGCTTGGGTCAAGCTCACCTTAGTCATCAAAGGGACATGTTTTTGATAATCATAGACTGTTTTCTGTTAGATACTAAAAGAATATTTTGTATGAGTATTTTAAGTTTTCTTGATATGTGTTGAGAATTTTTCAAAAAGAAAACCAAGACTATGAGAAAGTTTATCTCAGAGCTTTCTAGCCAGCAGAAAGCACAATTATTCATAGTAAACTGTTAGATTGACAATTGAATGATGAAGAGTTACTATTGTTTTGTTATGTATTTCTTTGATTATTTATGAATCTTAACATTTTAATGTACTTTTACACAATTTCTGTTTCCGTGTGTGATTTTTTAGTTATTTTACTGAAAATTTTATTAGGTAATTATTTATATGAATTTATATTGTGATAAGTTTTGTTTGTTTGTTTTAGTGTTGGGAATCCTCCCTTGATTATAAGAGTCCTGAATTGTAGCAGTATTCTTTAAAAATTCCTACACTCTGTACTATGTTTGGTGGCAAATTATATTTGAACACAAGCCAAGACTCAAAAGTCTATTTTTTGTTTGTTTCTGTTTTATCTTGATTTCCAGTTTCCAAGCAATTTAGCAAAGTGGTTAAAGCCATATTTAATCCTTCAGAGATTATGTATGCATGTATTTGAAACATTATGTGTCTTTTGTATACATGCATATAAGAACATATGGACAAATATAATTAGTAATAAAAACATCAATCAAATGAAAAAACGTGATGGTTACTAGATGAGAAACAATAATCTGACCACACTCAAGTAAATTAAGTCCATTTAAGGTTTACTGTGATTTCCATTTAAAACCATTTATGAAAAAAAATAAGATTCAGATATTTTCTATAGACAAGGCAGTGTTGTGTATGCAGGCAGTTTAAACTGGTGATTAGAACAATTTACTTTCATATTTTCCTTTAGGGCTAAACTGACTCAAGAAAAACATGTAATACTAGTGCATTTGTGCTAATTTATATTAGAAAATGAGTTCTACACTACATTTTATAAGGATAAATTCAAATGAGATTGTATAAAAAGTTTAGAGTTTTTAAAGTTGTAGGTAAAAGTAATATAAATATATAAGAAATACAGCAAATCCTCAAGTTTTCCAAGCTTAATTTTTGTTGTGGAGAAACTAATACAAGCTATAAGTTATTGGCAGCCTAAAATAATACTGAAAAACAAAAAGTCAAGTTAATAAAAGTTAATACAATAAATTTTTAATTGATGCATTTTGTGTTTACACATTAATTTTATTATCTTAGTTATTAGCTATCATAGAAACACCATAAGTAGAAGTAGATGGCTTTAACAAACAAAAATTTATTCTCTCACAGCCTAGAAGGCTCGAAATCTGAATTTAGAATGCCAACTCTCTGTTGGTTCTGGGTGAAAGTTCCTTTCATCAATCTTCCCCTGGCCTAGTACTTCTCAACACAGGGACCCTGGGTCCAGAGGACATGGTCTGCTCCTGGAGCTCTTTCTTGGTGAGGTCCCCCTGTCTCTCTGTTACCTTCTCTTTTTTATATCTCAAAACATATTGATTTAAGACACAACCTAATCTTGTAGATTGTGTCCTGCCTCACTAATAACTGCCTCTAATCCTACTTCGTTAACGTCATAGAGGTAGAATTTACAGCACATAGGAAAATCAAATCAGGTGACAAAATGGTGGACAATTATACAATACTGGGAATCATAGCCTACTCAAGTTGACACACGTTTGGGGGGGGACACAATTCAATACATGACATTTATCAAAATTAAATATTTTCTTAGATATTAAGAAAATTAAATTATCTTCTTTAGAGGTATTTGTAAAAATTCTATGAAAACATATAAACCATATAAATCAATATCAATCAGTATAAGATATAGACAGTATCCTAGACCTCTATAAAAAAGTTATATATATATATATATACACAAACATAAATAACTTCATAGTTATCTGTCTATCCAGGGACATAAATATATCTTCTAAGGAGCTTAATTCTCAATGTATTTCACTATGCTCATTCTCATGTTATACTCATAAAGTTTAAAGACAATTCAGAGACAATGACACAGTTTCAAAGTATGAATTCTAAATTGTTTTTGGTACAGGAAAAAAAATGACCTCAACAATCATAAAGATTAAAGTAGTTGGTAATATCTGAAAAATCTTTCTAAGCACCCACCCAAAAAACTGACAACGTTGCTATACAAATGAGCCTAAGTATTAAATTTACATTTTATTATGTGATTCATGTTTATACTTTCCATTATCTTTTGGAAGACAATATGATAATTCATCTGATTATATTCATAAGGTAAAGAAAGAAGAATGTTAAGTCAGCAAAGCTAACATTAATTTAAAAGTGGTTTCTATAACAAAACAAGTATATGACCTTTCATAAAGTAGAAAAGTGTATATAATTTTCATTAATCCAATTGAAACAATCATTAAGAAGTTAAAGAGTATCTTTAATAATACTGTAAGTCTAAATGGTGAAAATCTAAATCTTTCAATTTGGAAATATTTGTACAAAGCAAGATGTCTTTTTATACACCACAATTGAGAAAAACATTGAATTACTAACTAAAACAGAAGTGAAATTGTGAAGCAGATTTTAAAATTATACTTACATAATGTGTGCATGCATAATATACATATATATAAAATGTAACTATATAACATATGTAATTTAAATATATTGTTGTTTTTAGGTGCAATCCAGTCAGTTCCTACTCTTAGCGACCCTAAGTACATCAGAATGAAACACTGCCCAGGCCTGTGCCATTCTCAAAATCTCTGCTATGTCACAGCCTCTGTGTTAATCCATATTGTCAAGGGATTTACTCTTCTTCACTGATGGTCTACCTTATCAAGCATAATGCCCTTCTCCAGGGAATGGTCCCTTGTGATAACATGGCCAAAGTACCTGAGACAAAGTCTTGCCATCTTCCCTTCCAAGAACTCTCGCTGTACTTCTTCCAAGACAGACCTATTTGTTTTTTTGGCAGTCCATGGTATATTCAATATTATTTGCCAACACCATAAGGCATCAATTATTCTTTGGTCTTCCTTATTCATACTCAAGCTTTTGCACGTGTATGAGGTGATTGAAAATATCATGGCTTGGGTCAGGCACACCTCAGTTCTCAAAGTGATATATTTCCTTTGCAACAGTTTAAAGAGATCTTTGCAGCATGTTTGCCCAATGCAGTTCGTCTTTTGATTTCTTGACTGCTACTTCCATGGGCGTTGATTGTGGATCCAAGTAAAATGAAATCATTTACAACTTCAACACTTTCTCTGTTTATCATGATGTTGCGTATTAGTCCAGTCATGAGGACTTTTGTTTTCTTTATGCTGAGCTGTAATCCATACTGAAGGCTGCAGTCTTTGAATTTCATCAGTCTTTTAAGTCCTCTTCACTTTCAGCAAGCAAGTTTGTGTTATCTGCGTATCGCAGGTTTTTAATGTCTTCCACCAACTCTAATGAGACATCCTACTTCATATAGTTCAGTTTCTTACATGATTTGCTTACCATACAGATTGAATAAATATGGTGAAAAGACATAACCCTGACACAAAACTTTCCTGATTTAAAAGCACATAGTATACTCTTGTTTTGTTCTAATGATTGGCTATTGGTGTATGTATAGGTTCAGTGTGAGCAGGATTAATTGTTCTAGAATTTCCATTGCTCACAATATTATCAATAATTTGTTATGATCCACACAGACTAGTGCCTTTGCATAATAAATAAAACACAGATGAATATCTTTCTGGAATTCTCTGCTTTAAGCCAAGATTCATCTTACATCAGCAATGATATTCCTCATTCCAAGTGCTCTTCTGAATTTGGCTTGAATTTCTGGCAGTTCTTTGTTTACTTGCTTGTGATATTAATGATATTGTTTGATAATTTCTACATTCTGTTGGATCATCTTTCTTTGGAATGGGCACAAATATGGATCTCTTCCAGTTGATTGGCCAGGTAGCTGTCTTCCAAATTTCTTGGCATAGACAGATGAGCACCTCCAGTGCTCCATCCTTTTGTTGAAACATCTCAATTTATACTCCGTCAATTCCTGTAGCCTTGTTTTTTACCAATGTCTTCAGTGCAACTTGGACTTCTTCCTGCAATACCATTATTTCTTGATCATTTGTTACCTCCTTAAATGATTGACTGTCCAACAATTCTTTTTGGTGCAGTAACTCCATGTATTCCTTCCATCTTCTTTTGATGTTTTCTGTTTCATTTAATATTTTCCCTATAGTATCTTTCAATATTGCAACTCGAGGTTTGAATTTGAATTTTTTCTTCAGTTCTTTCAGCTTGAGAAAAGCCAAGGCTCTTCATCACTTTTGGTTTTCTATCTCCAGGTCTTTGCATATTTCTTTATGATACTTTACTTTGTCTTCCTGAGCCACCCTTTAAAATCTTCTATTCAGCTCTTTTACTTTCTTTTGCTTTAGTTTTTCTACTTTCAAGAGCAACTTTCAGAGTCTCTTCTGACATCCATTTTGGTCTTTTCTTTATTTTTAATTACCTTTTGCTTTCTTTAAGCATGATGTCGTTGTTGTTATCACACAACTCACTTGGTCTTCCATCATTAGTGTTCAATAGTCAAATCTATTCTTTAGATAGTCTCCAAATTCAGGTGGGATATGCTCAAGTTCGTATTTTGGTTCTCATGGACTTGGTTTAATTTTCTTCAGCTTCAACTTGAACTGCATATGAGCAATTGATATATATACATATATATGATTTTATAAATTAGATTGAGTATTAAGTTTGAACCAATGAGGTCTGTGGGTGTATTGGATGGTCTGTCAGTTGTGTCATGGTCTGTCAGTTGTGTCATGAGGAGGTGAGACTCATGCTGGGAAGCCAGGAAACAAATAGAGTAGTGTTCACAATTTTCTGAGGGGAAACCACAGCATGACTATACCCTGGGCAACCTAGCAGGTTGCACCCAGGGAGAAGGTAAAAAGAAGCTGAAATTTTAGGTGAGATCTTTTGTATGGCAAGCAGAGTGAGGTCTTGGAGTTAGCTTGTTGGAGTCTTATTGGTAATTTTAAAAGTTTCTAATGCACTAGCTTGGGAACAGGGAGAAACTCCTGCCATGGAAATCCATATGGGGAATGGCTGGTAGGCCCAGGAAAGCTACAGGTGTTGAGAGATTGAGTGACATAATGTAATATCCATGTCAGAAATTGGGTGAAAGGGCAAGTGGGAAGAATTATAAGGCAGTAAATTGTGTAGGCCAAAAACTGGCCTATGAGAGATTGGAATCACAAGGTAAAGCATGAGTCAACTCCTATGTTAGGATATATATGTATACATCATTGGAGGGTTCTGTGTTGCTATGATGCTGAACAGGCTTCACTCAAAATTCCAGATTAAGACAGACTAGGAAAAATAGGAAGAAAAGTCTGGTAATCTACTTCTGTTAATCAGCCAAAACAAAACCCTATGAATAAAATAGTTTGAATTGCAATTGATCGTAGTGATACATATTTAACAGTATATTTTGAATCAGATGACTTTGTACTGAAAACATGATCAAGATTGAAGAATATTTTGATTTATTGAGTGTTTGTCTCCTAATGAAGATGAAGAGCCCTGGTGGTCCAGTGGGTAATAGCTTAGGTGCTAACTAAAAGGTTGGCAGTTCAAATCCACCAGCAGCTGCTTGGACATCCTATGAGGCAGTTCTACTCTGGCCTATAAGGTCACTATAAGGTGAAGGAAATGATATGGTAATAATTAGCCTCCTACTCCTCTAATTGTTAGAGAAAAAATAGACATTGCCGTAGCTAATGTGTTGAGCACTTAACATGTTGATTTTGTTCAACATGTGGTATTGCCAGATTTCTTTTTTTAATATATAATTTTTTAAATTCTTGTGTTGTTGAGACTATATACAACAGAACATAAACCAATTCAACAATTTCTACATGTGCAATTCAGTGACATTGATTACAGTCTTCGAGTTGTGCAGCTATTCTCATCCTCCTTTTCCCAGTTGTTCCTCTCTCATTAGCATAAACTCACTCTCCCCTAAGCTTCCTATCTAATTCTTCCAGTTGTGATTATCAATGTGATCCCATATAGATAGAGCTTCGAAGAGCACAGTGTTCAAGCAGACATTCTTTACTAGTTAATGCTAAACCATGGTTTCATTTTAAGATGATATCAGGGGATATTTTTGGTTTATGGTTTTTAAGGATTATATCAGGGCAATCTTTTTGGGGTTCATCTAGCCTCTATGGCACCAAAAAGCCTAGAGTCCATTTGAAAATTATGTTCTGCATTTTCCCCTTTTTGATCAGAATTCTTCTATAGAATCTTTGATCAAAATTTTCAGTAATGGTAGCTGGGCACCATCCAGTTCTTATCTCATGGCAAAGGAGGCAGTTGTTCACAGAGGCAATTAGCCACACATTTTATTTCCTTTTCCTATTCCTGACTCTTCTTCTTCCTCTGTTGCTGTAGGTGAATACAGATCAATTGTATGTTGGACGGCCACTTGCAAGCTTTTAAGCAATGACAGTTTTTTTGCAAATATAAGAGTGTTTAATTTGTACACAAAATCACACAATTTATAGTTTGTCACTCATACATACACACTGTACTGTATTTTGTCATTACTAGAACCCTCAAAATGCCGTAAAAAACTAATTCACTGGTTTTAATTTCACTTCTTTTTTTTAAAATTTTATTTTGTTGTTCTTGTTGACAATATACATAGCAAAACACACACCAATTCAACAATTTCTATATGTACAATTCTGTGAAATTGATTACATTCTACAAGTTGTACAACCATTTTCACCCTCTTTTTGGGAGTTGTTCCTTCCTCATTAACATAAACTCTCTGCCTCCTAAGGTGCCTATGTAATCTTTTGAATTGCTGTTGTCACTTTATCCCACATAGGTAGTTCTTAAAAGAGCATAATACTCAAGTCAGATGTATTTTACTAATTAGGCTAAGCTATTGTTTGGTTTTAACAAGACTCTAGATTTCTTAATTTTTGCTGAATGAATAGGAATATAGAAATCAATGTGGCAATTATTTATACTTACCTAATCACTTTTTTTTTTAATCACTAGTAAGTTTGGACATCTCTTTAAATATATACTGCTCATATGTGTTATCTCCTCTGTAAAATTTCTTTTATGTATTATTGTTGTATCAGAATCCCTCTATATGAAATTCTGTCACATATAGTTGTTAAGGTGCTGTCAAGTAGGCTTCAACTCATAGCAACCAATGTACAGCAGAACAAAAATGAAACCTTGCCTTGTCCTGCAACATCCTCACAATCATTGCTATGTTTGAGCCTATTGTAGCTACTGTGTCAATACATCTCTTTGAGGGTATTCATCTTTTTTGCTGACCTTCTACTCTACCAGGCATGCAAGCATGCTGTTATTTTGTAGCAATTAGTCTTTCCTGATGACTTGTCCAAAGTAAGTAAGAGGGAGTCTTGTCATTCTCACTTCTAAGGAACATTTTGGCTGTACTTCCTCCAAACTGATTTGTTCTTTCTTATGGCAGTTGATGGTAGATATATTAAATATTACATGTATGTATGTATATTAAAAATTCTTCACCAGCACCACAATTAGAATGGGTCGATTCTTTGTCTTCCTTTTTCATTGTCCAGATTTTACATGTACCTTAAGTGAGCGAATATACTGTGGCTTGTATCAGGTACATCCCAGTCATCAAAGTGACATCTTTGCTTTTTAAGATTTCAACTACATCTTTTGCTACAGATTACCCAACAGAGAATACCATTTGATTTCTTGACTGCTGCTTCCATGAATGTTGACTATTGATCCAAATAGAATGAAATCATTGACAACTTCAATTTATTCACCATTTATTACGATGTTTATAGGCCCAGTTGTAAGGATTTTCATTTTCTTCATGTTCAGGTGTAATCCATACTGAAGACTGTAGTCATTTACCTTCATCAGTAAGTGTATCACATTGACTTCATTTTCATCAAGCAAAATTGTGTCATCTATGTATTGCAGGTTGTTAATGAGCCTTACTTCAACCCGGATTTCACATTTTTCTTCATGTAGTCCCTCTTCTTGAATTATTTGCTCAGCAAAGTGATTGAATAATCCACACCTTTTCCAATTTTAAATTATGCAATTTTCCTTATCTTTTCAAATGACTGTCTCTTGATCTAGGTATAGGTTCTGCATGAACACAATTAAATGTTTGCAATTTCCAATATTTGTAATGTTGTCCATAACTTCCTATGATCTGTACAGCTGAATAATTTTGCATAGTTGATAAAACACAGGCAAACATCTTTCTGGTATGCTATCTTTCAGCCAGGTTCTTTCTGATATCAGCAGCGATATCGCTTACTTTATGTCCTCTTCTGAATCTGGCACCAACTTCTGACAGTTCCCTGTGAATGTATGACTGCAGCCATTTTTTAACTATCTTCAGCAAAATTTTACTAGCATGAGATATTAATAATGTTGTTCAAAAATTTTCACATTCTATTTGACCACTTTTTTTTTGGAGTGGGCACAAATATGGATCCATTACAGTTCGTTGGCCGAGTAGTTAACTTCCAAATTTCTTAACATAGATGAGTAAGCCTTCCAGGGTTGCATCTGTTTGTTGAAGCATCTCAGTTCTTATTCCATCAGTACCTGGAACCTTGCTTTTTGCCAAAGCCTTCAGTGTGGCTTGAATTTCTTCCTTCAGTACCAGTGAATATTGATCATATACTATCTCATGAATAGGTTAGACATCAACCAGTGGTATTTCTGTGTATCCCTCTCATCTTCTTTTGATGCTTTCTGTGTCATTCAAATTTTTGCCCATAGAATCTTTCAATAGCATAATTTGAGGACTGACTAAAAAGTGTGTGTATGAAGTCATGTGTCTAGGTATAAATCAAAGCTTCTTCTAACCCCTGCCTTTTTAAAATTTATAAAATATTAGCCTATCGGGAGGCAGAGCCAACATGGCACTATAGACAGAAGCACCATGCTGTCCCTCCAGAGCAAAGACCTGAAGAACTAAGTTAAACAGAGACAAACATTGATCCTGGAATGCTAAGCATCAAATGAAGAGATAATTCAACGAAGCACTGAATGGAATGAGAAACTGACAGAGAGCACAGTGAAGACAGTTACAACCAAAAGTCCCCTATCAGCTAATGCAGCATGAATCCACCATCTTGGACTCCTGTCAGAGATTGACAGACAGGGAGCATGGGAAAGCAGGTTCACGGAGCTCCCAGCAGGAGACAGTGTACCCCATAACCAGTGAGACGCACTTTCCCACCCTCATGCTGCCTCCCTCTGTTCAGCCTTCACTGCTTCCCAGCTGGACAACCTGAGTCAATCCAGCTCCTCAGAGACCCAGTTCACTGCTTTCCAGCAGGCTTCCTGACAGGCCAATCCACAGTTTATCAGCAGGCTGATGCCTGACTTTGCAGAGGATTGAATCGCTGCTTCTTGGTAGGCTGATCTGCTGCTTTTCAGCAGGCCACGACCATGGCATGGGAGGCACTAGTTCTTTGCCATGTGGATTCACCTCACCCACACCGACTGGCTTCTTCACTGCCATTTCTTTGTTGCTGGTGTTGCTTTTTTTTGGCCTCTTTTGGTTTCTTCCCTGCTTCTCACCTCCTCCACCACCTTTCTCTTGAGCACCTGACTCCATGTGCCATCTTTGCTTCTTCTCAACAGGCTGTGAAGTACCACTCAGCTGGGGAACTGTTCCTCTGGTCTAAGCCACCAGGCTTGTGGGATCTCTGGGTGGTTTTTTGTTTGTTTCTTTTTTCCTTTCTATTTTTCTTCATTTCTCAGTTTCTTGTCTCTTTCTACTTACCTTCCATTCCTGTATCCTGAATACCTGGGGCAGTGTATCATCTCCACCCCTTCTAGCTGGGCTGTACTGTGAGGCTTGGGAGTCACCTATCTGGATCATGCAGCCATGCAAGTGGGGTCCCTGGAGACATATATATATTTTAATGTTTATTTATTTTTCCTCTTTGTTTTTCTTCATTTCTTGGTTTCTTGTCTCTCCACTGCAATGGCAGGCTCCCTCAGCACTTTTTTTTTTGCTAGTTTTCTCTCTCCCTTCTTTTCCATATCCAGTCTAGCTCTACACAACAAAACCTCCCCCTCCCTTTCCGTCCTGCCTATCTGTACCATGTGCTGAACACTGCTTTCCCAGGAAGCACAGGCATGGCCTATAGGAACCTGCCCTGCACTGAACCGGGCTCACTTTATTGGACCCAGTACGTGGTTCAAACAACCCATCCCAGTTCCAGCCTTTGGCTGGACCTACCCTGCTGCACCAGAGCTGACTGACTGGCCCCGACCATTGGACAAAAAATGAAAAATATCGCATACACAGATGAGCAAATGATGAAGAGTGCACAGGCCACCTGGTAAGACATAACCAAATAAAACAAAAAAGCAGGATGAAACAAACAAATCTACAATCAATAAATGAAGAAAATAACTACTGAATGTCCTGAAGACAGCAGACAATATCAAAACATGTTGGGGGCGGGGGGGAAGGACACTATGGTTCCAGTAGGTGTCCAAAATAAAACAACAGATGACTCTCTAATAGAATGAAAGGCACTAGAACTACCTGATAAGGAATTCAAATCTCTAATGTTCAGAACTATCCAAGGGTTGAAACAAAAAGTAGACAAAAATGAGGAAGGAAAAATAAAACAAATTTATGAAA
Source organism: Loxodonta africana (assembly GCF_030014295.1). NCBI lineage: Eukaryota > Metazoa > Chordata > Mammalia > Proboscidea > Elephantidae > Loxodonta > Loxodonta africana. Next base: position 98,019,822 of record NC_087346.1, on the reverse strand, counting down.
AAGGCAGACAAATTTATGGAAAATACAGACAAAAATGGAAGAATTTAGGAAAATAATACAGAAACAAAATTCCAAAATAAAGTCACAACTAGAAATCATACGAAAACAATTAGAAATCCAAAAGATAAACAACAAAATTTCAGAAACAGTCATAGAAGGGCTGAGGAACAGGTTTGAAACAATGGAAGACAGAATCAGCAAAATTGAATACAAAACACTTGGATACAATTTTGTTTGAGGAAAAATAAGAAAAAAAAAAGACAAAGAAAATGAAGAAAGCCTGAGAATTATGTGGGATCCAATCAAAAGCAAAAATTTGTGAGTGATCAGAGTTCCAGAATGGGGGAGCGGGGAGCAGAAAACACAGAGAGGATCATTGAAGAATTGCTGATAGAAAACTTCCCTAATATCATGAAAAATGAAAAGCTGATCATCCAAGAAGTTCAATGAACCCCACATAGGACAGATCTCAAAAGAAAATCACCAAGGCATATCATAATCACACTCGGTAAAACCAAAGACAAAGAAAGTACCCTGAGAGCAGCTCAAGAAAACAAAAAGTCATATACAGAGGGAAAACAATAAGACTAAGTTCTGATTATTTGGCGGAAATCATGCAGGCAAGAAGGCAATGGGATTACATATATAAAACCTTTAAAGAAAAAAATTGCCATCCAAGAAAAATATGTCCTACAAAACTCTCATTCAAATATGATAGTGAAATTAGTACAATTCAAGATAAACAGAAATTATGGCGATATGTAACAACCAAACCAAACTTACAAGAATCATTAAAGAGAGTCCTTCTATTTGAGAACAAACATCAGACGACAGCATGAATCTAGGACAAAAGATTGCACAAGCCAGATGCCAACCTAGGAAATGAACTGTCAAGAACTATCCAAAACCAAAAGATTTACAATAGAGAATCAGAGAGGTTAATCTGCAAACTGCAACAACGTCAGAACAAGAAAGAGGGAATGGATGGTATAGGTGTAGAACTTTCTAATGGAGAGGAAGGCAAGGTGATACCAAGTAATAATAGACTGATTCAAACCTAGGGAAGATCAGGGTAAATTTCAAGGTAACCACACAGGAAGGTAACAAACCTACTCAACAAAATAAAGAAGAAAATCATGAAGTCTCAGTAAAAACAAAATCTACGAAAACAAAAGAAATGAAAAAAAAAACACAAAAACAAAAGACATTCAACACAGGAGAGTAACAGGAACAAAGAAATTGCCATCATCACACACACACACACACACACAAAACATTACAAAATGACAATAATCTCTCACTTATCAATAATTACACTGAACGTAATTGTTTAATGCTCTTTGAGACAGTGACAAAATGGATAAAAAAAACAGGATCTATCAATATGCTGTCTACAAGAGATGGACCTTGGAAACAAAGATACAAGTTTATTAAAAATAAAAGGTTGGAAAATATATATAAGCAAACAGCCTCCAAAAAAGAGAAGCAATGGCAATATTAAACTCAGATAAAATAGACTTAAAAAAAATTCACCATAAAAGACAAAGAAGGGCACTATATAATGATTAAAGGGAAAATCCAGCATGAAGACATAACCGTAATAAATATCTCCACAAACAATGACAGGGCTCCAAAATACATAAAATACTCTTTAACAGCACTGAAAAGAGAACTTGACAGTTCCATTAAAATAGTAGAAGACTTCAAGACACGACTCTCAGTAAAGGACAAAACATCTAGAAAGAAGCTCAACAAAGATACAGAAGATCTAAAGGCCACAATTAGCCAACTTGACCTCATAGACATATATAGAATACTCCGTCCATCATGGCAAAGTACACATTCTTTTCCGATGCACATGGAACATCCTCCAGAATACACTACATCTTAGGACACAAAGCAACCCTCATCAAAATCCAAAACATTGAGATAATACAAAGTATCTTCTCTGATCACAATGCCATCAAAATAGAAATTAACAAGAAAAAGAACAAGGAAAAACAAATCGATTACATGGAAACCAAATAACACCCTGCTTAAAAACCACCGGGTAATAGAAGATATCAAAGATGGAATCAAAAAAATTCCTAGAATCAAATGAGAATGAAAACACATCATAACAAAACCTTTGGGACCCTGCAAAGGCAGCAGTCAGAAGTCAATTTATAGCATCAGATGTACACATCAAAAAAGAAGAAAGGGACAAAATCAAAACATTAGGTACACAACTAAAACAAATAGAAAGAGAACAGCAAAAGCGGCCTACAGCTGCCAGAAGAAAGGAAATAATAAAGATCAGAGCAGAAACAAAGGAAATGAAGAATTAAAAAAAAAAAAAAAAAAACAATAGAAGGGATCAGCAGAACCAAAAGTTGGTTAATTGAAAGGATTAACAAAATCAACACATCACTACCTAAATTGACAAAAGAAGAACGGGGAAGTACACAAGTAACCCAAATAAGAAATGAAACGGGGGACATTAAAACAGACCCAACTGAAATAAAAAGGATCATAACAGAGTATTATGAAAAACTATACTCCAGTAAATTTGAAAATCTAGAGGAAATGGACAAATTTCTAGAAACACACTACTTACCCAAACTGTCACAAATTGATGTTGAAAATCCGAACACACCCATAACAAGAGAAGAGATTGAAAAAGGTAATTAGAGAACTCACAACAACGACAACAACAACAACAAAACCCTGGCCCAGATGGCTTCACTGGAGAATTCTACTAAACATTAAGAGCTTATGCCAGTACTACTCAAATTATTTCAGAACATAGAAAAGGAAGGGGTACTTACAAATTCGTTCTATGAAACCAGCATAACCCTAATACCAAAACCAGGCAAAGACACCACAAAAACAGAAAAAAGAAAATTACAGACCAAAGTCTCTCATGAACATAGATGCAAAAATTCTCAACAAAATTCTAACCAATAAAATTCAGCAACATATCAAAACTGTAATACACCACGACCAAGTAGGATTCACACGAGGTATGCAAGGATGGTTCAGCATTAGAAAATCAACCAACGTAATCCAACACATAAATAAAAGAACCACATGACCACCTCAATCGATGCAGAAATGCATTCAAATTCCAATACCTATTCCTGATAAAAACTTTCAATAAAATAGGCATGGAAGGGAAATTCCTCAACATAATAAAGGACATCTGTAGAAAACCAGCAGCCAACATCATTCTTAACAGAGAGAGGCTGAAAACATTGCCTTTGAGAACAGGAACAAAACAAGGACGTCCTTTATTAACACTCATATTTAACATTGTGGTGGAAATCCTAGCTAGAGCAATATGGCAAGATAAAGAAATAAAGGGCATTCAAATTGGTAATGAAGAAGTAACACTGTTCCTATTTGCAGATGATACGATAGTATATATAGAAAACCAAAAAAATTCCATGAGAAAAATACTGAAACTAATATATTCAGCAGAGTTGCAGGGTACAAGAAAAATACACAAAAATCAGTTGGATTTCTATACACCAATAAAGAGAATGACGAAAAGGAAATCAGGACAACAGTACCATTTATGATAGTCCCTAAGAAAATAAAATACTTATAAATCTAACAAGGGATGTAAAAGGCTTATACAAAGAAAACTACAAAACACTACTGCAAGAAACCAAAAGAGATCTACATAAATGGAAAAATACGCTATGATCATGGATAGGTAGACTCAACATTGTGAAAATGACCAATTCTACCCAAAGCAGTCTACAACTACAATGCAATCCTGATCCAAATGCCAAAAACATTCTTTAAAGAGCTGGAAAAAACAATCATTAACTTTATATAGAAAGGGAAGAGGCCCCGGATAAGTAAAGCATTGTTGAAGAAGAGCAATAAAGTAGGAGGACTAGCGCTACCTGACCTCAGAACCTACTATATAACTAAGTAGTCAAAACAGCCTGGTACTGGTACAAGGACAGATACATTGACCACTGGAACAGAATTGAAAACTCAGATGTAAATCCAACCACCTATGGACACCTGGTCTTCAACAAGGGCCCAAAGTCCACCAAGTGGGGAAAAGACAGTCTTTTTAACAAATAGTGCTGGCAAAATTGAATGTCCATCTGCAAAAAAAAAAAAAAAAAAAATGAAACAGGACCCATACCTCACACCATGCAATAAAACTAATTCAAAATGGATCAAAGACCCAAATATAAAACCCAAAACTACAAAGATCATAGAGGTAAACACAAGGTCAATGCTGTTGTTGTTGTTAGCTGCCTTTGAGTCAGTTTGGACTCATAGAGACCCTATATACAACAGAATGAAACACTGCCTGGTCCTGTGCCATGCCCACAATCTTGTTACACTTCAGCCCATTTTTGCAACCACAGTGTCAATCCATCTCATTGAGGGTCTTCCTCTTTTTTGTCAACCCTGTACTTTACCAGGCATGATGTCCTTCTCCAGGAACTGATCTCTTCTGACAACATGTTCAAGGTATGTAGTCTCACAATCCTTGTTTTTTTTAATAATTTTTATTGAGCTTTAAGTGAACGTTTACAAATCAAGTCAGTCTGTCACATATAAGCTTATATATACCTTACTCCATACTCCCACTTACTCTCCCCCTAATGAGTCAGCCCTTCCAGTCTCTCCTTTCCTGACAATTTTGCCAGTTTCCAACCCTCTCTACCCTCCTATCTCCCCTCCAGACAGGAGATGCCAACACAGTCTCAAGTGTCCACCTGATACAAGTAGCTCACTCTTCGTCAGCAACTCTCTCCAACCCATTGTCCAGTCCCTTCCATGTCTGATGAGTTGTCTTCAGGAATGGTTCCTGTCCTGGGCCAACAGAAGGTTTGGGGACCATGACCACTGGGATTCCTCTAGTCTCAGTCAGCCATTAAGTATGGTCTTTTTGTGAGAATTAAAAAATGTCATTGGAATTTGGATCAGAAGTACATTGTATGTATAGATGGCTTTTGGTAGAATAGACATTTTTACTATGTTAAGTCTTCCTATCCATGAGCAAGGTATGTTTCTCCACTTAAGTAGGTCCTTTTTAGTTTCTTGCAGTAGTACTATGTAGTTTTGTTTATATAGTTCTTTTACATCTTTGGTAAGATTTATTCCTAAGTATTTCATCTTCTTGGGGGTTACTGTGAATGGTATGGATTTGGTGATTTCCTCTTTGCTGTTCTTTTTGTTGATGTAGAGGAATCCAAGTGATTTTTGTATGTTTATCTTATAACCTGAGACTCTGCCAAACTCTTCTATTAGTTTCAGTAGTTTTCTGGAGGATTCCTTAGGGTTTTCTGTGTATAAGATCATGTCATCTGCAAATAGAGATAATTTTACTTCCTCCTTGCCAATCCGGATGCCCTGTATTTCTTTGTGTAGCCTAATTGCTCTGGCTAGGACCTCTAGCACAATGTTGAATAAGAGCGTTGATAAAGGGCATCCTTGTCTGGTTCCCGTTCTCAAGGAAAATGCTTTCAGGCTCTCTCCATTTAGAGTGATGTTGGTTGCTGGCTTTGTATAGATGCCCTTTATTATGTTGAGGAATTTTCCTTCAATTCCTATTTTGGTGAGAGTTTTTATCATAAATGGGTGTTGGACTTTGTCAAATGCCTTTTTGCATCAGTTGATAAGATCATGTGGTTTTTGTCTTTTATTTATACGGTAGATTACATTAATGGTTTTTCTAATATTAAACCAGCCTTGAATATCTGGTATAAATCCCACTTGGTCATGGTACAATCCTTGTTTTTAAGGAGCATTCTGGTTGCACTTCCTCCAAGACAGATTTGTTCATTCTTTTGGCAGTCCATGGCATATTCAGTATTCTTTGCTAATGCAACAATTCAAAGGCATCCGTTCTTCTTTCTTTCTTATTCATTGTCCAGCTTTTGCATACATATGATGTGATTGAAAATACCATGGCTTGGATCAGGGGTACATCAGTCTTCGAGGTGACATCTTTGCTTTTCAACATGTTAAAGAAGACTTTTGCAGCAGATTTGCCTAATGCATTGTGTCTTTTGATTTCTTAACTATTTCCATGGGTGTTGACTGTGGATCCAAGTAAGATTAAATCCTTGACAACTTCAAACTTTTCTCCATTTATTAAGGTCCAGTTGTGAGGATTTTTGTTTTCTTTATGTTGAGGTGTAATCCATACCGAAGGCTGTTGTCTTGGATCTTCATCAATAAGTGCTTAAAGCCCTCTTCACTTTCAGCAAGCAAGGTTGTGTTGTCTCCCCAGTGCAGGTTGTTAATGAGTCTTCCACCAATCCTTATGCCCGGTTCTTTTTATAGTCCAGCTTGTCAGAGTATTTGCTCAGCACACAGATTAAAAAGGTATGGTGAAGGGATATATCCCTGATGCACACCTTTCCTGACTTTAAACCACTTAGTGTCCCCTTGTTCTGTCAGAATAACTGCCTCTTGATCTATGTACAGGTTCCTGACATGCACATGTAAGTGTTCTGAAATTCCCATGTAACATTCTTCACAATGTTATCCATAATTTGTTATGATCCACCCAGTCGAATGCCTTTGCATAGTCAATAAAACACAGGTATACATCTTCCTGGTAGTCTCTGCTTTCAGCCAAGATCCATCTGACATCAGCAATAATATCCCTGGTTCCACGTCCTTTTCTGAATCTGGCCTGAATATCTAGCAGTTCCCTGTCCATATAATAATGCTACTGATGATTTTGAATTATCTTCAGCAAAATTTTGCTTGCATGTGATATTAATGAGATTGTTTGATAATTTTCACATTCAGTTGGATCATCTTTACTGGGAATAGGCATAAATATGGATCTCTTCCAGTTGGTTGGCCAGGTAGCTGTCTTCCAAATTTCTTGGCATAGATGCGTGAGCACCTCCAGCACTGCTTCCATTTGTTGAAACATTTCAATTGATATTCTATCAATTCCTGGAGGCTTATTTTTCACCAATGCCTTCAGTGCAGCTTGGATTTCTTCCTTCAGTACCATCGGTTCCTGATCATATGCAACCTCTGGAAATGGTTCAATGTCAACCAATTCTTTTTGGTATAATGACTCTGTATATTCCTTCCATAGTCTTTGAAGCTTCCTGCATTGTTTAATATTTTTCCCATAGAATCCTTCACTATTACAATTCAAGGTCTGAATTTTTCCTTCAGTTCTTTCAGCTTCAGAAGTACCGAGTGCATTCTTCCCTTTTGGTTTTCTATCTCTAGCTTTTTGCACATGTCATTATAATACTTTGACTTCTTGAGCTGGCCTTTTAAATCTTCTGCTCAGTTCTTTTACTTCATCATTTCTTCCATTTGGTTTAGCTACTTGACATTGAAGAGCAAGTTTCAGAGTCTCTTTCGATATCCATTTTGGTCTTTTCCTTGCTTCGTATCTTTTTAATGACCCCTTGCTTTCTTCACGTATGATGTCATTCCACAACTCATCATAAGTGTTCAATGCATCAAATCTATTCTTGAAATAATCTCTAAATTCAGGTGAGATATAGTCAAGGTCATGCTTTGGCTCTCGTGGACTTGTTTTAATTTTCTTCAGTTTCTACTTGAACTTGCAACCATCAATTGATGGTTGGTTTGGAAGTCACCCCTGGCCTTTTTCTGACTGATATTGAGGTTTTCCATCATCTCTTTCCACAGATGTAGTCAATTTGATTTCTGTGTATTCCATCTGGTGAGGTCCACGTGTACAGTTGCCATTTATGTTGGAGAAAATAGTTATTTGCAATGAGGAAGTCTGTCTATTCTATCATGTTTTCGCTGGCATCGTTTCTGTCACCAAGGTCTTATTCTCCAACTACCAATCCTTCTTCTTTGTTTCCAACTTTTGCATTCCAATCACCAGTAATTATCAATGCATTTTGATTGCAAGTTTGATCAATTTCAGGCTGCAGAACCTGAAAAAAATCTTCACTTTCTTCAACTTTAGCCTTAGTGGTTGGTGCACGTATTTGAATAATAATCGTATTAACTGGTCTTCCTCGTAGGCATATGGATATTATCCTATCAGTGACAGCGTTGTACTTTAGGATAGATCCTGAAATGTTCTTTTTGATGATGAATGCAACACCATTCCTTTTCAAGTTGTCATTCCCGGTGTAATAGACCATATGTCCGTCTGATTCAAAATGGCCAATACCAGTCCATGTCAGTTCACTAATGCCTAAGATATCAAAGTTTATGTGTTCCACTTCATTTTTGATGATTTCTAGTTTTCCTAGATTCATACTTTGTACATTCCACATTCTGATTATTAATGGATCTTTGCAGCCCAGACATTTCTTCTCATTTTGAGTTGTGCCACATCAGCAAATGAAGGTCTGGAATGCTTGACTCCATCCACATCATTAAGGTTGACTCTACTTTTAGGAAGCAGGATTTCCCCAGTTATCTTTTGATAGCCTTCCAACATGAGGGGCTCATCTTCTGGCACTACATCAGACAATGTTCCATTGCTGTTCATAAGGTTTTCACTGGCTAATTATTTTCAGTAGACTATTGGGCCATTCTTCCTATTCTGTCTTAGTCTGGAAGCTCAAATGAAACCTGTCTACCATGGGTGACCCTGCTGGTGTGTGAATACCAGTGGCATAGCTTCCAGCATCCCAGAAACACTCAAACCCCGCTGGTACAACAAACTGACAGACACGTGGGGAAGATCAAAGCCCTGATATAGGGCATTAACAAGATACAAACCATAACCAACAACACACAAAATCTAGATGATAAGCTAGATAATTGGGATCTTCTAAAAATTAAACACTTATGCTCATCAATAGACTTTACCACAAAAGTAAAAAGAGAAACTACAGACTGGGAAATTTTTTTTGGCTATTATGAATCAGACAAATGTCTAATCTCTCAAATCTACAGGAAAATCCAACACCTCTACAACAAAAAGACAAAGAATCCAATTAAAAAATGGGCAAAGAAAATGAACAGACACTTCACCAAAGAAGACATCCAAGCAGCTAACAGGCACATGAGGAAATGCTTCCAATAACTAGCCATTAGAGAAATGCAAAGCAAAACTACAATGAGATACCACCTCACCCTGACATTACTCACACGAATCAAAAAAAAAAAAAAAAAACAGAAAAAAAAAATGTTGGAGAGGCTGCAGGGAGATAGGAACTCTTATACACTGCTGATGGGAATGCAAAATGGCACAACTGTTTTGGAAAAAGGATATGGCACTTCCTTGGAAAGCTAGAAATAAAAATACCGTATGATCCAGCAATCCCACTCCTAGGAATATGTGCTAGAGAAATAAGAGCTGTCACACAGGTAGACATATGCACACCCATGTTTATTGCAGCATTGTTTACAATAACAAAAAGATGGAAACAACCTGGATGCCCAACAACAGATGAATAGATAAGAAAACTGTGGTACATACACACAACGGAATACCACGCAATGATGAAGAACAAGAATGAATCTCTAAAGCATCCCACAACATGGATGAATCTGGAGGGCATTATGCTGTGTGAAATAAGTAATCACAAAAGGACAAATATTGTATGAGACTACTACTATAAAAACTCATGAAAAGGTTTACACACAAAAAGAAACAGTCATTGGTGGTTACCAATGAGGGAAGAGGTGGGGGGTGGAAAAACACTAAACATATAATAGATAAGCGGTAACTTTGGTGAAGGGTAAAACAGTACATAATACCGGGAAAGCCAGTACAGCTTGTTCAGGGTAAGGTCAGTTAAGCTCCTTGGATGCATCCAAACTCCCTTAGGGACTAAATTACTGACCTTAGGGCTGTGGAGAACATGGGCCCAGGAAACATCTAACACAATTGGCATAAAATAGTTTATAAAGAAAATGTTCTACATTCTACTTTGGTGAGTAGTGTCTGCGGTTTAAAAACTCATGGTGAGCAGCCATCTTAGATACTCCCCTGGTCTCAACACTAGGAGCAAGAGAAAATGAAGAAAACTAAAGATACAGGGAATGACTAGTCCAATAGACCACAATTACCATGCCTCCACCAGTGCAACTAGATGGTGTCCAGCTACCACCACTGATTGCTCTGACAGGGATCACAATAAGAGAAGCTAGTTTGTTCTTTACCTTCATCTAAATAACAATTAAAAAATTATTAGCCTATCATTGTCTTGTTTATTCCTCAATAAAGTGAGAATAATTCTGGTACATTTCTGATATGGTTGTTATGAGCATTAAAGAAGATACTTCAAGCATGTACTTACCAGATAACTGACATATTGTAAGCAATCAATAAATATTAGCTTTTATTGTTGTCATTGTTGGCATGTAAAGTAAGCAGAGTCACCTTGAGATTATTGTAAAATATCTTATAGAACTGTAATGTGTACAGTGCCCATATAAGTCATCAATGTACATTAAAAAAATCAATGCACATCAATTATTCTTTAGTTTATTATCTTGTCCTTTCTCAGTAGCAAGATAAAGTCACCATGACCTATCAATATTAACATCTAAGCATCTAACCCAACACTTACTTCAGGCCAATATTTGATAGAATATTATTGATAGAGTGCCAAATATACATTTGTGAGTTGATATTCATGTCCAGACCTTGCTTGGATCAAATGTTAGGTTTAAATGTTAAGAAATTTCAGAATCACACCTAGGATATTCAGGAGACACTACCCTGATCAGAAGCCATCAGGACATGATAAAGAGATAAAGCACTAAAACTAGAGAAATGTTGTGGACTCTAGAATGATTATTTCTTTGAAAATGCGAATGGTTTCAGTGGACTTATTCTCAATTTCTGAAAGGTCAGTATTTTTCAGCTTGTGAATATACAGAGCTAAGAACTCCATGATTATACAACCTTGAAAATTGTTGTGAGGAGCATCGAAATGGTGGAGGAAAAAACAATGGATCCCAATATTCAGCTCTTAAAAAGCCATGTCCAAAATATGTACTTGATGGTGATGTGCCTATTGGATGGACAAATCAATCGAACCCTGAAGGCAAATGAACAACTGAACTTGTTTGGTCAATAATAACCAATAAAAGCATCAAGACCCGAAGATGTAATGACAGTCATAATGAGGTCTTTACATGTTTTCTGAATATAATTTTTTAACACTAGTCTGTTTGCTTATATGGTAAAAGATGAAATCTTGAAAAAAAAAAACATTGTATATATTATTAGGAACATCTAGGACAGGGTAGATCTATAATAATTGGGGATTAATCAATTCAGGACTTTTTTCTTCTCTATGATGCCTTTTTTGAAACTAACACATGGCTATCAAGGTCACCTTTCTAGACAGCTGGAAGTTGAAAAGGAGATGGAGGAGCACAGAGCAAGTTTCTATGGGCTCAGTCTATAATTGATGCACATTACATTTGTTTAAAATCCATACCCTAGGACTCGGCCGTGTCACCACAAATAACATAGAATTATATCACAAATAGGCATTTGTGGGCTTGACTAAAAACCTAGCCACTATTTGTATTGCCAAATACTTTCTGAATTCCAAACTATGACCTTACAATTAGCCTTTTGTAATAAAACAATTTGAGCAATTCAAGATTTCCAATGTCCTGGTCCTCAATTCTAGGTCTACGTAAAAGAAAGAAAAAAACAAACAAACAAAAACACTTATAGATACCCAAGCAAACAGGCTGGCTGGAATTGATACTTAATACCACCTGCTCTAGTTTCTGTTGGTGTATAAAAACGAACAAACCAAACCCAGTGCCCTCGAGTCGATTCTGACTCATAGCAACCCTACAGGACAGAGTAGAACTGCCCCATAGAGTTTCCAAGGAGCGCCTGGCGGATTTGAACTTCTGACCCTTTGGTTAGCAGCTGTAGCACTTAACCACTATGCCAACAGAGTTTCCTGGTGTATAAAATGGAGTGCTAAATGAATTTTGGTGAATGAATGAATTTCCTATCCTGTCACCCCTGCACCTATACTTGCAATGGTTTGGAAAAGGCAAAGGAACTCTCTCTAAATGCTTTGGAAACAGGGTCAAAGCACTTGAGAAGAAAATGAACAAACACAAAAAATGAATATATTGTGTGTCTATTTTTTTTTCCTGAAGGGCACATTTTAAAAACGGAATATGATATCTCTTTTGTTATATTTCAGCGGGCTCTAGTTATATGGATGAAAGGAAAATAAAATGTATACTACAAGAGGAAATAGGAACAATTTTATGTGGGAGTTTATGTTCTGTGTTTTGTGTCTATATCTGTTGTCATGTCTCTTAATAAACTAAGGCACTTTTTATCCACATTTTTCCAGCGTGTTATTTAACATAAAAACAACAGAGATTTCTGTCAGAAAAGATGTCTATTGTCCAAAGATGCTATTATGAATATATAAAGACAAATAAGAGCAACAATTTTTCTGGGGTCATAGAGGCGCTAATTCCAGCATAACTGGTGCAGCTTGTGTTTATCAACTAAGAATAATTTTATACATCAATTTCTGGTTTATATTCAATATAGGTTTGGGCATCCATGGATGCTCAATTGAAAGCAGCACTTTATTTCAGGTTGATCTAATAACTCCAATTAAGCATACACAGAAAACGGGGCAAATCAAAATAACACTTGAAGAAAAGTTTTTCAGTTGCCCTTTTTCTCTTCTCCAGTAATTTTGTTTTACTCCATGATCTCAGTATTAGAAAAAATAACTGAGCAGAACATTGAATGCAAGACATTGTCACGATGTCTCCTATGTGCAGTAGCTAGGCAGGAAATTTTCATTTCATACATCATTTGAGCCTAGCTGCAGTGATTTCACAAAAGTTAGCAGGCTTTGAAAAGTTAATGATAAAGAAAAGCATTTGTTTTTGTTATTTTGAGAAAGTACTTGAGTGTTTAAAACTAGAACCTATGGAGGTTGGTTGGCCATGGGGAAGTGCAAAATTTATTTTATTTTATGGGTAGTGGTCATATTTACATTACATAGAGAAGAAAAAAAAACTACTAAAATAACAGCAAGATGGAAATTGTATCAAGAATTACACAAAAATATGTAATATAATAATACAGAGAATACATATTGATAACATACTACACACACAAACACAGACACACACACACCTATCTTTAGTAATTAATATAATGCCCATTTATTGTTTTTAGGTAAACCACCTCTTCCTCTACCAGTTGCTGTCCAGTGGATTCCAACTCATGGCAACCACATGTGCACAGAGTAGAAATGCACTCCATAGAGTTTTCAAGACGGTGACATTTCAGAAGCTCATTGGCCGGACTTTCTTCTAACATGCCACACACTTAACCATTGGCGCCATCCAGGGACTCCTTCAAGTAAACATATGTAGTTTATTTATTTACTCAGCCACTTATTCATTCTAAAGAATTTGTTAGTATCTTCTTTCCACAAGTGGAAATATTTGAATAAAAAAAAATACAGCTGTGATTTGTAAAGTTACTTTATATAATAGATCATGCCCTTAGAGACTGTTTCTATCTTATATTGAAGAAAAGTTTTTGTTGTCACTGTTGTGTTTAAGACCATAGAAACATAAGAACTAGTTTTGATATCTTAACTTTGTCTTCAGCATTAAAACTGGCTATTGTGTATTGCCAATTTTAACTCCTAAATGAATTTCTGTAAAATGAACTGTGTCACTGCATTGGTCAAATGCAGCTACACTCACTCATCTTCACTCTTGCTATAGCCTTCTAACTAATCCCCGTCTCCAATTACTTTTTCTCCTTCCCTCACCTTCCAATGTTTTCAGAGGCATTATTCTTCAAAAATTAACAAACAAAAAAGTACTCTTTCCTAATTTAGAACTTCTGTAAATACGCACCTGCTTATTGTTGTAGGCTTCATCGCTGACACACTCAGCCTTCCCTCTCCTTGCACCTTACATCCCATTCATCAAATCCTTAGGGTTCTACACACACATTCATAAAAGTACTCAACACTCCATTTCTTTATTCCATTCCTATGTACATGGTTTTCTCTCCTTTTCAGAATTCTCTTCTACCTCTTTTCCTCTGGGAAACTTCTGTTCGTTATTTAAGACCAAGTTCAAATGCAAGTTTCTATGTGAAAGGTTCTCTAATTCCCAAACAGTTAGAGATTTCACTTTCTGTTCCTTAATTGAACTTTGCATCTAACTCTAAAGCACATACCTTGCTATATTTTACTTTATATAGGATTTTCCTCTCTATTGGTGGCGCACTCCCATTTTAGTTTGTATCTGCATACAATAACTGAGATAGAACTCATGAAAAATATCTTTCTCTTTTATCTCACTAAACAACTTTTTCTTCTACTCTTAGTCAACTCTGAAAATCCAACCATATTTTATTTTTCTCATTGCATTTTTATCCCAAAACAGTTATTTTAATAACTGTATTTTTTCACGTTTTTCATGGCTATTCTTTTCTTCTTTAGAGTTAATTCAACTATGTGTAACTACACTTATTTGGTATAAGATGGCATTGATGTTTCCAAATATGCAACTGTATTTATAACAAACACATATTACTACATTGATTTTCCCATTTAAAAGATAGAAGAATTTTGCAATGGCACTTTTTTTTTTCATCTGCAAGATCATTGCAATAATAATATCTCCTCTAAAAGGGGAGAAACAAGCAAAAATATAAAGTAGTAGAGCATTCTGACATTCCTAGAATGATAATTAAAGACATTATTGGGAAACAATAATGCTCTTAATAATATACGATAGGCAAAAAAGAACACTCAAACTATTAATATTTATTACCGAAAACCTATCATTGCCAAATCATGAACTAAATTTTAATAGAAATTTATCTTCCCTGTTATTTATATTGTAGAAGGATATTTTACAAGAGAGAAATAACTTCAACATTCAGAAATTAACTTCCTATACATATGTTTCAAAACATACATTAAATAGTAATCACACTTATTTGTAATTTTTACTAAAAAAAATCATTCAACAATTCCTGACACTTTATAATCAGTTGGCATTTTGTTGTGGATGAACAGATGAATAAAGGAAATGCTCGTTGAGTGTGTGCTATGTGTGATGCTTTATGAGAAATATGGGGCCTAGAGTACTTATCCCTTATTCTAAAGCAACTAACATTTAAACGAGGGTGGCATTTATTGATAAATTAATAAACACAAATTGCATAAATGAATATTTTGAAGGTCAAATGCTATGAAGGATATTAGCTGGGGTTTCGAAGGATGGGAGTGGTATGAGCTAATTATATGTAGTAACTAAGGAAAAGCCACACCGAAGACATGAGTTTCAAATCGATAACCAAGGAAAACATGGAGCCAAAGTAAACAATTTACTCCAGGAATTTTCCAGATTTCAGTAAGTAAAAATGACCTTAGTGAATTTGAGCAACTGAAAGCCAGCAACTACACTGGTGGATTGTGCCTGAGCAAATGGCAGGATATGAGATCCAAACATTACCTAGAGTTGAGATGATATTGGGACTAGAGGTAAAGGTACGGAGTTTCAATGTTATCAGAGCCTAGTGGAACCATAAGCCATTGCATGGATTTAAGCTAAGTTGTGCCATAATTCTGTTTTTATTTTTAAAAGATAACTCTCTCTGGTAGTGAGAAAAATAGATAGAAATAGAAAGAAGGTAAGAAATAAAGCAAGGAGAGTGTTTAGGTTACAATTGAAGCTAAGGTAAGGGATGATAATACCTTGTCTAGGGTAGGGATTGAAGGTCAAATTAAAGATACCTTCACAGGTAAAATACACAGCATTTACTGGTGACCTAAATTGTCTAAGACATAGAGAAGGAATCATGACTGATTCCCATGTTTCTGCTTTGTTAGTTCATATGTATCAATTTTGTGATTGTAGATGAAACATTATATGTGAAGTGATAATGCACAATTTTTGAGTCATCAAAATATATATGTAAATCTTTTGGAATTGATGTGAATACCTATGATGAGTATGTGTAAAGAATAGCTAAAAATGTTCTAGCATTAAACCTATAACATTTAGTAGTTCAACAGAGAAGAATAGCTTCTCCCACTTGGTTAATATTTAAACTGGGAATAGAATTTCAGAATTAAATTATTATATTTCTACTATTTGAAACAGTGCTTCTCTTTAGGCTGGCATCTTTTGTTGCTGAGGAGAAATCAGAATTATTCTTTATGTCTCATTTGTCTCTTATGCTCCCTCTCTCTTGCTCTCACTCTCTAGTTCTCCTCCTGTCTCTTACTATTTTTTTCATCATGTTTGTTAGATTTTCCTGACTTTGTTTTAAAACCATTATTATTGATTATTTTTATCTTGACAATTGCATTTATAATTTATCAGAAGATTTTCTCATTACACGATTATTTTAAATTGCACTTTTTTATTTTTATGGGTGTATTATCTTCTAATGTCTTTGAATATAATAGATTGGACTCATAAAAACTTGAACTAATTTTTCAAATTCAAGGAAGAGAGTCGATTCTCTTAGTCTATCCTTTTTGCTTTTTTTTTTTTATTAGCTTCACTTTTACTTTCTTCTGCCGATTTTTATCTCCTTTTGTTCAACATCATATATAGTCCCACTTGCATCCTTGCCATGACATCCACAGTCTTCAAATAGACATCACTTTACAGGTCCAACACTTACGGATAATTAACTCTATTTATATCACCTGTGGAAGATGTGTTGTGGTTGTGTGGAAGAAAATCAGATTGGTCTGCTTTAGGAAATGTTTTTATCCAAATAGCCATGTAGAGTTAGTATCCCATTGCATGCTCAGAAAGTACATGGAAGAAGAATTTCAGAAGGGGAGTCATCAGTGGATTTATTAGGAAGAGTTTTTGAAGAAAGGACACTGGCCAAGCAGCACCCCAAGAACTCCAGCTAAAACTCTGCTGGGAGAAAAGTTTTATTTCACACAACATGTGAAAATAAACATATATTGTAGCATAAATTTGTTTTAGAAACTGTCATCAGGTAAAAAATTGTTTTGGCACTGACAAACGTTTTATTAAAGGGACAGGGTAAATTTTATATTTTAGAGTTTGTAACCATATGGTATCTATCTATTGTAACTAGACTGCTGTTGTAGTGCAAAAGTAGTCATAGACAACAGTAAATGAATGGGTGTGTCTCAGTCATCTAGTGCTGCTATAACAGAAATACCACAACTGGGTGGCTTTAACAAAGATAAATTTATTCCCTCATAGTCCAGTAGACTACAAATCCAAATTCAGGGTGTTAACGCCAGGGGAAGGCTTTCTCTGTCAGCTCTGGAGGAAGGTCCATGTCATCAATCTTCCCTTGGCCTAGGAACTTCTTCATGCAGCTCCGACACACTCTGCTTCCGGCACTGCTTTTTTGGTGGTATGAGGCACCCATGTCTCTCTGCTCGCATCTCTCTTTTATATCTCAAAAAAAAATTGGCTTAAAACACTATCTAATCTTTAGATCTCATCAATATAACTGTAGCTAATTCATCTTATTAACTAACATCTTAGTGGTAGGATTTACAGCACACAGGAAAATCTAATTAAATGTCAAAATGGTGGAAAATCACACAATACTGGGAATCATGGCCTAACCAAGTTGACACATATTTTTGGGATACACAATTCAATCCATGACATCCCATATTTGGCTCCCAAAAATTCCTGTTCTTGCTACGTGGAAGACACATTCAGCCCATCATGTTAGCAAAATTATTAAATCAACTCCAAGTCCAAAATCTAAAAATCCCTCATCTGTGAAATCTAGAATACTAGTTACCTGGTTTCAAAGTACAATGGCAGAACAGGCACAGGCTAGACCTATCCATTATAAATGGGAAAAATTGCAGGGAATGAAGGGATAACAGGCACCAAGCAAATCAGCAGAACAGCAGAATTAGCCCTCAAGTCTTAAAAGTAATCCTTTGTCCTCTGAGACCAATTACACAATAACCCTGTCACCTAGACTCTAGGTATTAGCCACACTATCTGGATATTGAGTGGAGGCCCCTCAGCCCTGGGCATCAGCTCTGCCTTCCAGGCTGCCTGGTTTGGTAACTCTGCTCTCTCAGCTTTAGGCTCACCATGCTTCCAGTCCATCTGTGTGGCAACTCCACCATTAGAAACACCAGCAGAGGCCATGGCTCTATCCTTTGGAATACGAGAGGTCCAGGCCATACCTTTTGAGTCTGAGGCAGCTCAGCTTCTTGTGTTCCTTGTCTCTTCAGCTTCTGCTTCCTGGTTCCTTGGCCTCTCAGCCCTCAGGCCTCATGCCCACATCTGCCCTGCTGGGGCCAGTGTTCCAAAGTTGTGTAGCTCCAAGCATAAGTGCCTGGAGGCACCCCATCCCTCCAGTATACTTTGGCTCTGTGAGCCAGCAAGCCTAGTGATACCAATAAGTGCCCAGAGGCATCCCACCCTGCCAGGAAGCCTCCTGAGCACAGGCACTCAGCTCTGTCACTCTGTGGGTCTGCTCCAGTGCTGTCTGATGCTGGTCTCCTGGTTCTGCTACCGGTTCTCTGCTGCTTTCAGTCCTCTGCTGCTGCTGGTCCTCTATCCATTCACAGTTTCAAAACCACTTCCACATTTTATGGATCTGTTAGAGCAATACTCCACTCTCTCAGTATCAAATTCTGTCTTAGTTATGTAGTTCTGCTATAAAGGAAATACCACAAGTGGATGGCTTTAGCAAAGAGAAATTTATTCTCTCACAGTCTAGTAGGCTACAAGTCCAAATTCAGGGCATCAGCTCCAGGGGAAGGCTTTCTCTGTGGGCTCTGAAGGAAGGGCTGTGTCATCAATCTTCTCTTGGCCTAGGAACTTCACTCAGGAACCTCAAGTCCAAAGGACACACTCTGGTCCTGACGCCACTTTCTTGGTGGTATGAGCTACTTATGTCTCTCTGATTGCTTCTCTCTTTTATACCTCAAAAGAGATGGGCTTAAGACACTCTCTAATTTTGTAGAGCTCATCAGTCTGCAGCTAATCCATCTTATTAACATCATAGTGATAGGATTTAAAACACACAGGAATATCCCATCAAATTACAAAATGTTGGACAATCACACAATACTGAGAATCATGGCTCAACCAAGTTAACACATATTTTTGAGGGACATAATTCAATCCATGACACGGTGTGAATGGATTTCAATAAAACTTTGTGAAAACAAGTAGTTGACCAGCTGGCTATAGTTTGTTGGCCGGTAGGTTGGACAATAATATTACATATATTAGGGGATTTGTGGTAAAGTTTTTTAATATGGGCATACACATTAGAAGAGAGATTAATAAAACATAAAAATACATACTTGCAGAGTACAACTAAAATTTTAAATTGATGTGTGTGTTGTCAAATTTATTTTCTCTCCAATGGATTTTTTTTAGGATTATTTGTTGTTTTGATATCGCTTTTCAGACTGATTTAGATTGGAATATGAGTAGCCTTCTCTTTGTTCAATTAGTGACAAGTGTATTCTAAGTTTTTCTAAAGCTGTTTTTCAAAAGGCTAATTAGGTTTTGAAGCACATCTCAAATCGTAGTAAGTGTTTAGGTGGGAAATGTTTATTACGGAAGTGTTAATGGAGCTGAAGTTGATAATACTGGAGTGGAAAAGATAGAAATTATGTTGGAGAAAATCTCTTTCAAGTAATTAACTTATACAAGAATTAAAGAAATTTAACCATTAGCTTGTATATGTTAAAAACATTACTTCATCCCCCCAGGTCCTACATACCATGTTGATTGATGGGAGGTGTGGAATGGGGTTTCCCAGTCAGCATTAATCTATGAATGAATGTAGTGTGTGGGCAATTTTCTAATGTCATACAAGGAGAGATGGAGGTGGGGAGCTAATGGAACATTAAGGAAAATGAATAAAATATTTCCTGTAGAAAATTCAAAGTTAGTAATGCCTTCTTCTAATTTTCTAATGATGTAGACATATGTAATGAGGACAATTGATGGTGAACTAAACATTTCCTGTACCCAACAGTGTTACTGAATTGCAGAAAAGGATAGTTCTTCCCCCAAATATTGAAAATTATTATGGCCAATAAAGAAACTGCATTGCTCAATGTTACAGAATGAACTAGTCTAAAAAAATTTCTATCCTGAAAGTTAATCTATGAGAAGCGAGTATTCATTAACACAATAAGGCACTAAAAAGTTCATGTGTTGAAACTTCCTTTTTATTAACTACATTGGGATAATTTTCTCCTAATTGACTTTTTTAAAAAATTTTAAATCAACGCTTATTTTTAATAGAAGACTTGACTACTGAAGAATGTCTTTTGTCTTCTACTTTATGTTTTACCTGAGGGAAAGATCGTGAAATAGATGCAACAGAAGTCACCTGGGGGTTAAACATTTATATCAAAAGTTCAATAATTATGTGATAGATTTAGATTCCTTAACATGCAGTTGAAATATGCTTAATTGAAATAAAACTTTTGTTTAAGATTATATGCTCATATTAATTACAATTTGTAATACATTTCACTTGGTTCTTTACAAATAAAATTATCCCTAGGGGATAATCTTCTCTTTTTCATATTGAGAATAAATACAATTCATATTTCATATTTACAGTAAAATAATCAAATATGGGGTATTCTATAGGTTTTAAAAAATAAACAGCTTGCTTTTGCAGCTTTCTGCTCTCACAGTTTTCCAGGTAAAATCACAATGGTTTCACCTCTTATGTATAAAAATACAAAATTCACCAGTTTCTAAACTAGTATGTTTCCTTTGCTTAATATTTGGGGTGACTTAATTTTGCATTATTGCATCCACATACAAATGCCATTAAAAGTAAATGTCATTTTTCACTTCATCTCAAGAGATTGATCCTAGTTTTGTAACTTTGGCAGAATTTGAATGACAATAAATAACAAGCAAGGACATTAAAATAATAACATGTATTGAGGAGAAGATAGCTGTAGTTTTAAAAGGCAAAATTATGTTAACATTTAAAAATGTAGTTAAAAGAAGAGAAAGACTTAAATGTCTAAATCATGACTTTATGCTGAAAGGCCCAGTCCAATATTGACGATGAAGAAAGTAAAAAGACTATTTTAAGTACTCAATATGCAGGGCATGCATGATGACTCATCAAGCAGAAAAAATTATTACTGTCCATTAAAGAATTAGCTTTCACACAAATGGAAAAGTTGATTAGTGCACCTCAGAGTGGCTGGTTTCTAAAATTATAAAATTAATGAATGTATGAAATATTGAATTTCACACATAAATATCTTTGAAGAGAAATTAATTGTTTTATACAATAAAAGTAATTTATTTTACGTGGGGGATCAATACTAAATCTAAAATCATAACAGTTTTTGGTACTATTAATTCATGCCAATTTTAGAGCAAAAATTACACTATTCCTATGTATTTTCAGAAATTATTTAAATGGAAAAATCTTACAATAGAGATGGATATATTACTATTAAGATAATTTTTATACATATGAGAAAAATATTTTGGTATCAACTTGGTCAAAAAGTTCAAAGTAGGCATTCCAAATTTATATTGCAGAATTATATAAGAAAAAAGAGGACAAAGTGTGCTGATTAGATTTGCCTACATAGCAGTGAATATGGCAACCAAAAAAGTAGAATATTTTATGAACTAAATTCAGTAGGCCTTACATATCTCATCCATCATATACTATAACATACAATATAAACCAATGCTTATGAAAATCCAAGGTCTTTAATCTTCTCAATTGAAATGAATGCATCTGGACTTGACGGAAAGTATCATCTTATACAACTTTTCTGTATTTCACGACAAAGTACAAGGTGTAGATTTTGTTCAGTAGCATCCATATGAGTGCAAGTTCCATAAGTACAAAAATAATCATACAGTGTTGGAAACATCATCAGTTGTTGAAGTACAAATTTTAGTTGAGACACTTTTTAAAGCCACTTCAGTTTGCTCTTTAAATAGTAATAAAAAATCTTAAAAAAAAAAAAAATATAGGTGATATGAAGCATCCTAAGGAAATACTTTGAGCGGAATCTTTGTTGTTGTTGTTGTTGTTAGGTGCTGTCGAATCAGTTCTGACTCATAGCGACTCTATGCACAACAGGATGAAACACTGCCCGATCCTGAGCCATCCTTACAATCATTGTTATGCTTGAGCTCATTGTTGCAGCCACTGTGTCAAACCACCTCATTGAGGGTCTTCCTCTTTTCCGCTGACCCTGTACTCTGCCAAGCATGATGTCCTTCTCCAGGGACCGATCCCTCCTGACAATATCCAAGTATGTAAGACTCAGTCTAGCCACCCTTGCTTCTAAGGAGCATTCTGGATGCACTTCTTCCAAGACAAATTTGTTCATTCTTTTGGCAGTCCATGGGATATTCAATATTCTTTGCCAACACCACAATTCCAAGGCATCAATTCTTCTTTGGTCTTCCTTATTCATTGTCTAGCTTTCACATGCATATGATGCAATTGAAAATATCATGGCTTGGGTCAGGTACATCTTAGTCTTCATTTGACATCTTTCCTCTTCAACACATTAAAGAGGTCCTTTACAGCAGATTTACCCAGAGCAAGGCATCATTTGATTTCTTTACTGCTGCTTCTATTGCTGTTGATTGTGGATATGAGTAAAATGAAATCCTTGACAACGTCAATCTTTTCTCCATTTATCGTGATGTTGGGTATCGGGCCAGTTGTGTGGACTTTTGTTTTCTTTATGTTGAGGTGCAATCCATATTGAAGGCTGTGGTCTTTGATCTTCATTAGTAAGTGCTTCAAGTCCTCTTCACTTTCAGCATGCAAGCTTGTGTCATCCGCATAAGGCAGGTTGCTAATAAGTCTTCCTCCAATCCTGATGTCCCGTTCTTCTTCTTGGATTATTTGCTCAGCATACAGATTGAAAAGGTATGGTGAAAGGATACAACCCTGACACACACCTTTTCTGACTTTAAAGCAATTAGTATCCCCTTGTTCTGTACGAACAACTGCTTCTTGATATACGTAAAGGTTCCTCATGAGCACATTTAAGTGTTCTGGAATTCCCATTCTTTACAATGTTATCCACAATTTGTTATGATCCACACAGTTGAATGCCTTTGCATAGTCAATAAAACACAAGTAAACATCCTTCTGGTATTCTCTGCTTTCAGCCAGGATCCATCTGACATCAGCAATGATATCCCTGGTTCCACATCCTCTTCTGAAGCCAGCCTAAATTTCTGACAATTCCCTGTCGATATACTGCTGAAGCCATTTTTGAATGATCTTCAGCAAAATTTTGCTTGCATGTGGTATTAATGATATTGCTCAATATTTCAGCATTCAGTTGGATCACCTTTCTTGGGAATAGGCATAAGTATGGATCTTTTCCAGTCAGTTGGCCAGGAAGCTGTCTTCCGTATTTCTTGGCATAGATGAGTGAGCACCTCCAGTACTGCATCCGTTTGTTTAAACATCTGATTTGATATTTGCTTAATTCCTGGAGCCTTGTTTTTTGCCAATGCTTTCAGAGCAGCTTAGACTTCCTCCTTTAGTACCATCAGTTCCTGATCATATGCTATCGCTTGAAATGGTTGAACATCAACTAATTCTTTTTGGTATAATGACTTTGTATATTTCTTCCAACTTCTTTTGATGCTTCCTGTGTCTTTTAAATGACGCAGGAGAATCTTTATATATAAACACACACACATATGCACACATATATATGTGTATATTTTATATACACACATATATATATATATATATAGGGAAACCCTGGTGGCGTAGTGGTTAAGTGCTACAGCTGCTAACCAAGAAGTAGGCAGTTCAAATCCACCAGGCGCTCCTTGGAAACTCTATCAGCCAGTTCTACCCTGTCCAATAGGGTCATTATGAGTTGGTATCTGCTCAATGGGAGTGGGTTTTAGTGGGTGTGTATATATATATATATATATATATATATATATATATATATATATATATATATATATACATACACACATACATATTTGTTCAATGCTTGTAGTGGCATAGTGGTTAAGTGCTATGGCTGCTAACCAAAAAGTTGGCAGTTCGAATCCACCAGGCACTCCTTGGAAACCTTATGGAGCAGTATTACTCTATCCTATAGGGTCACTATGAGTCAGGATTGACTCGAAAGCAATGTTTTTTTTTTTTATGTATATATAATAATAATGAGTTACTGTTATTATTATTATTTCTTACCATCTCAACCTCAAAAGGCCTACCAGATTAAAGAGTTCTATGTTTCCATGAAATCATTTTGAGATAATTAGATCTTTTTGGATGCCATTCTCATTAGATCAGTCTGTGGATCGTAGCTGATTAGCTTGAAAATTCTTCTTCAAATTAATACCTTAATTAATTGTGGTCATCCTGATTATATCCTTGTATGATACCCTGTGAAAATAACCCATTTCTACATATCATTAATTATGAACAATTATAACATGAAACAACAAATTCCATGAAAGCACTATAGATTATGATTTTTTCTATTCACTATGTAAACTTTTAAAAAGTGGCAAGCCCTTCTTAAAAGTTTAAGCAAATGGTAAATCATAAATGAACTCTCTTAACTGGAGCATGAAACTAAACCTCAAAATCCTGACAGAAAACTTGCCCTAAAATAGTTTCTCAGCGAGTAAAGCAAAGCTGCATAGATCTATGTTTTCTCTAACATGGGGGGAAGGAGAAATCAGATGATCATTAGGAAGTGAGAAGCATTATTCTCTACCCAAAATACTAAGCATACAGAAAAAAAAAAAAAAGCATACAGAGGGTATATGTATATAGAGATTTATATCAAGGAAATGGCTCAAGAGGTTGTAAAGGCTGGAACATCCCTAGTCTGTGGATCAGGATAGAGGCTTCTCCTGATTCACATAGCTGCAGGGGCTGGTGAACCCAAGATTGGCAGGTCAGACAGCAGGGCTCTTGCTCACAGGCTGCAAAGATCAATGAATCTCAAGATCAGCAGGGAAGACTGCAGATAAGCTGCTAGCTCAAGTCCAAAGAACCTTGGGTCAGATGAACAGGAGCCAGGTGCATGATCTAGGGTGAGCAAAAGGCCAGGAGCCTTTCCAGAAAGTCTACTCATATTCAATGCAGGTCACACTCCCAAGGAAACTCCCTTTCAACTGACTGGCTACTCACAGCAAATTCCATCATGGAGGAGATCACATTATATCAAATCTCATCATGGAAGTGATCTTATCATCAAAGGACTGCCAAACTAGATTATAACTCTCAAATCACCGAGAACCATGGCCTAGCCAAGTTGACACATAACCTTAACGACCAGAGGGAAAGAACATTTTTCTTCATTTTCTTGTCATATCTTAAAGAATAATACTAAAATGACATAGTTTAGGGGAGACATAGGAATGAGATTCTGTTAGGTCTCCAGTGCAGTATTACTGAATTATTGCTTCTATTACGTACAAAGGCATTTAAAATGAAGAGTTGCTCTCTTAGTTAACATATTTTTCCAAACACAGTATAGTGAAAATGTACATGTATGCCCTGGGGTTAAAGGATAAATTATTCCTAAAAGGAAAAAGAAAAACAAATGTGTTGTTATTGAGTAGATTCCAACTCATAGAAACCCTATAGAACAGAGTAGAACTGCCCCATACAGTTTCCAAGGAATGGATGGTGGATTCAAACTGTTGACCTTTTGTTTAGCAGCTGTCAATCTTGACCACTGCGCTACAGGGCTCCTGGAACTCAAACAATACAAGTAAATATTACAGTAGCCTTTATCATTACCAAGTCATTATTCATTAAACTTAAGTATTGTCTTTTCAATTGGACTATTTTTAATGATGTATTGCCTAATCTATCTGTCATCTATCTATCATCTATCTATCATCTATCTATCTATCTATCTATCTATCTATCTATCTATCTATCTATCTATCTATCTATCTATCTATCTATCTATCATCTATCTATCATCTATCATCTATCTATCTATCATCTATCTATCTATCATGTATCTATCTTTCCATCTGTCTATGCAATATATCATTATGTACCTAGACAACATATCATTTTACCTGTATATATTTGTATTTATATAAAGCAAAGATGTCACTTTGTTACTTTGAGGACTGAGGTGCACCTGACCCAATCCATGATATTTTCAATTACCTGTATGCATGTGAAAGCTGGACAAAGAATAAGATTGAAGAATTGATGTCTTTGAATTATGGTGTTGGCCAAGAATATTGAATATACCGTGGACTGCCAAAAGAATGAACTAATTTTTCTTAGAAGAAGTACAGGTAGAATGCTCTTTAGGAATGAGGATAGGAAGACTTTGTCTCATACTTTGGACATATTATCAGGAGGGGCAAGTCCCTGGAGAAGGACATGATACTGGGTAAAGCAGAGAGTCAGTGAAAGAGAGGAAGACCCTTGGCAAGGTGGATTGACACAGTGGCAGCAACAACGGACTCAAACATAACAACGACTGTGAGGATGGCACAGAAGCAGGCAGTATTTCTTTCTGTTGTACATAGGGTCACTATGAGACAGAACTGACTTAACGGCATCTAACAATAACAACATATATCTGTATACATATATGCATATATCATGCATATATAAGACATATCACATATATATCTGTATACATATATTAGCTTTGTAATTCTCTCTTTTTATGTGAATATAAATATATAATTAATCTTTTTGAAAAAAGGGGATTGTGGCTGTGAAAATTCTTCAAAACAAATCATTGCAGAAAATTGGAGGATATTAAATATTCATCTAACATACAAACACTACTTTCCAACATTTGCCAGAATATACTAAAACAAAACAACAACAAAAAAAACAATTCTTAACATAGTAATGTATACTTGGGCAGGTATTCCAAATATAAATCTTATCAGAGTTTACTTATTTCTAAGGCAAATATTCCATTTTAAATAAAAACCTACTGGGGATTAAATGTTAGATGATGTGATGACAGGACACACAGGCTTTCTGAGAGAGATTAGAATGGGTTAGCACACACTTCTGAGAAGGAATTGCTATTCTCTTCTCTGAGTTTTAAGTAAAGTGAATGATGCTTGAAATTCTCAATATATATATGTATATATAAATTAAACAAAGCAAGCTATGGTGTAAGCTGCTCACAGCCAAGAGAGAAAATGAGCTGACACAGCGATGAAAACCTGAACACTAATTTATTTTCATCTATCCTAGGATTCCTTACCATATGTAAGATTCAAGTAAGGTAATTACAGAGAAATGTGTACATATAAAACATGTAAAGAAAATTATGCCCAAATTACGGGGACTATTTTTTTTATTGAAGCGAACTTGAGGTTATGCTTATTTGAGTACAAGGAAAATGTACGCACCGTTATTGTTAAATCTTGCCCTTGAGGTATCTCTAATCATTTAAACTTTTTAATTTTTTCTCTCCTTTGTTTGTATGACTATTGTAGGAATATAATAGTGCTCCACATTATTCTACAGTTAAAATAAAAAACAGGAAGGAAGGAAAAAGCAGAGAAGGCAGGAGAAGGCAGGGAAAAAGGAGGGATGGGAGGCAAGGAGGAAGGAAAGAACAACCAAAAGGAACAAAGTAATGAAGAAGAAAAGTAACAAAAACAAAAAGTAGTATTTTTTCATCTCAATATTTCAAATCATTCATATTTTACTCTATAATAATTATTTTGATCTTTCTACTTTTTACTTGAGAAAATAACATTTTTTTTGATAAATACTTCAAAGTAAATGTTCTAAATGGCAAGTGTTAAATGGGATGGGCACCAATGGCAGTGCAAGGATGTAGGTCTCCTTTTAAGTTTCCCTCAAGAGAGAATTACCATACTCAAACTGAGGTGCAGAAGAAAGTCCTTCTAAATATTACTGTGCTTACCATTGTGTATTTCTGTTTAAATATAATGCTCAACGGAACTTTTTTTCTTTTCTTCGTATATCATATCTGCTGTAACTATATTATCTAATGAGGTGGGTGTAGGATTTTCCTCAGCCTTCATCATTTTGCCGAACTCTCTAATGATAAGACAGAATAGCATTTTCTACTTACTTTTAAAATTTAATGATTATTTTTTCAATGCTTAGCAAAGCAGCTGTTTCTCCCTGAGACTGAGGCTTATGCCAAGTTTAAAATGCTAATGTTGCTGAGCCACGTGCTCAAGCATTAAGTATCTCCAATTTCCAAACTAAAAGATCTTGGCAGCTCTCACTCACTAAACAAACTGAGATCTAAACAGACATATAACACAGAAGAAAATGAATCTAGTGTCTTCTTTTCCTCTACTTTCTGACATCCCTCAATGGCCAAACAAGCAAGGTCCTTTAAATATCTAAAATTAGTGAAATATGGAGTTTAGTTTTTGACCTAGGCAATTGGTTTTACAGTTAACAAAATCAGATTACTGAGCAGAAGGAAAAGAATGGGTTAATTAAAAATGAGTGTACAATACCAAGATGAGATAAGTGATTTTATGAAAACAACTAATGGTTTAAATAAGCCCCAGGCTCTTAATTTGGATAATTTTGAATAAGACATAAAATAGTCTTTAAAGTATTTAAATGTTACTATAATTTTCATAACATCTTTATCGTTTCTAGGGAAAAAAAAAAAGTCCCATCCTCTGAAAACTGTTTTCTTACATGTTTTGTGACTTTAAATTTTATTTTTTAATTATATCTTAAAACTTACAATTCAGTGTGTATTTGTTTGGTTTGTGACTCATTGATGTTTTGCCTCAAATTTACAAGCAGCGATGAGACTGCTAGGAAAAGGACTCTACTATCAGATCCAGTTGGGTCATACACACAAGGCACTTATCCAGTGTAGGCAATTGAAAGCTGTTATTACTACTTATAGATGATAAACCATGAATAAGAGAAACAGATTATTTATAAAAAGCAAACAGTGAAAAACAGGAACAGATTTGAGGTGAACCAGTCCCCTCCACCCCGGCAAGTATTCCATTTAGCATCAAAGGAAAGGAACCCACTTGTGTCTAAAATGAGATCCAAACATCCTTCCCAAAATACCCATGTCCACTTCTGTGTCACAGGTCAGGCATGCCATGGACCAGGTGTCAGCAGGTTCTTTCTCTCTCTCTAAGCACGTGTGCCATCAGGTCAAGTTGGGCTTTGCATGGCTGTGTTCCTTTTCTCTCTCTCTCTGTCTCTCTTTGCAGCTTTTCCTGGCCTGGACTGGCCCCTTGTGCTTGCTGGTCCAGCTTTCAACCAGCAGCTTTGGGAAAACCCTGGGCCAGTGCTAAGGATAGGCAGGCATTAAGAAAGCTCTCAAGGCAAAAACATTTTGCAGGCAACCCCAGAACGATATATGTCCAAGCCTCTCCACTGTTGGCAACCTCTTGCCCAGAGATGCCCCACTCCACTCATTCAGCTGAGTTGCACAGCATCATCCTCTTTGTAGGCCAGCTCTGCCCACTGCCATGATCTGCCAGCCTATTCCTACCTCTAGTGCTACTGCCACCATTTCTCCACTGCTTGGCTCTACTGTGCTTGTCATCATTCCTCGTAGTCTTCATTGTTATCAGCTCAGTGAGTGTTACCAGCTCAGTGTTATAGACCTCGACCTGTATTACAGCTCTTCTAGGAGGTTCTCAACACAGGGCCTAATGTCCAAAAGACACGTTCCTGTCCTCGCTCCCATTAATCAGGAAGCCTCATCTGAGCCTCTGTATTCTACGGTTTTTATCAGTCACTAGGTGGCACCCCAGTCAATTCATATAAAGATGAGTAGCAAACTGACCAATCCCTTGCAACCCACTTAAACGAAAGCAAACCAACAAATCTTTTGCAAGCCACTTATGCTATAAAAAACCGACCAATTCTTTAGCAGATTGTTGCCCAAATAACCCTTTTGGGAGAATTACAAACCCGGTATCAGAAGGGCTACGTAAAAGAAAACCCCTTGTCTTGGTTATCTAGTGCTTCTATAACAGAAATACACAAGCAGATGGCTTTAACAAAGAGAAATTTATTCTTTCGCAGTCTAGGAGGCTAGAAGTCCAAATTCAGGGTGTCAGCTCCAAAGGAAGGCTTTTTCTCCCTGTAGGATCTAGGGAAAGGTCTTTGTCATCAATTTTCCCATGTCAAGGAGCTTCTCAGCTCAGGGACCCTGGGTCCAAAAGAAGTGCTATTCTCCTGGCTCTTGTTTCTTGGTGGTATCAGGCCCACATGTCTCTCTGCTCGCTTCTTTCTTTTATGTTTTGAAAGAGATTGGTTTAAGACACAACCTAATCTTATAGATTGAGCCCTGCCTCAGCATAACTGCCGCTAATCCCATCTCATTAACATCATAGAGATGGAATTTACAGCACATGGGAAAATCGTAACAGATGACAAAATAGTGGACAATCACACAATACTGGGAGTCATGGCCTAGCCAAATTGACGGATATTTTTGAAGGACACAATCCAATCCATGATACCTTTTGTACCACGCACTTATAGATTTATGTAACCAACCAGCACAATAAAGATTTTAAACAATTCCATCATCCCAAAAAACCTCCCTCATGCTATCCCTTTAAAATCATACCCTCCCCCATCTCTATTCCTGAGCACAACCTGATAGTTTTGTTTTTAGGAGAATGTCAAACAAATGAAATTATACCACATGTACATACAACCCTACAAAGCTGACTTCTTTCACTAGGTAGGCCTTGGAGGTTCATTCAAATATTATTTATTTGTTTTATTTCTGTGAGTCAGCACCTAACAACAACATTATTCTGCTGCATGAAAATATTAGACACTGTTACCCATCCACTTGTTGAAGTGCATCTGGGTTCATTCTAATTTTGGTAACTGTGAATAGAGATGCCAGAAAGATTCAAGGACAGGTTTTTGTATGAACATGTGTTTTTATTTCTCTAGAATAAACTCCAGGAAAAGGTTTGCTGCATCACATGGTTAAGAAAAAAAAAAAAAAAAACTCACTGGAGAGTCACAAGAGCAGAATAGGAATGATAGAGGAAAGAGTCAGAAAAACAACGTGAGTAAAATTATACCAGATAATTCTAGTGATGAATGGAATAGAAAACATTTGAGATGTCATGGTACCTGACACATGGAAAGATCTAAAAAAAAAAAAGGTTAATTTCTCTTGACATATAACAAATGGATAATATCAATATTAATAAAAGCTATTAAAATTAATGTTCCCTCCAATTCTCATTGAGTTAAAAAGTCAAAATTTCTCTACAGGAATTTAAGAAATATCACTATGATACATTCAATGTTCACTGTATATTTTTAAGTTATTTTGATTTGGTTTTTGGCAATGGGAGCTTCTGGTATTTCTTATGCTTGGGTTTTCTAGGGCAATATAGCTACAAAATGTGAACAACTCTTTATTCTATAAATTTGGTATTTACCAGTGTGAATTTTTGCAAACAGTTTATTATTAGATATTTTTATTTTGGAAAACAGCGTAGTAATTAAGTATTTTTTAATTATTAAAAAAAAACTTTAGTATTAAATCCATTTTATTTATTTATTTATTTCCTTATCGGGTTTTAGGAAGCCCTGGTGGGGTAGTGGCTCAGTGCTACCGCTGCTAATCAACAGGTCGGCATTTCAAGTCTACCGGGTGCCCCTTGGAAACCCTATGGGGCAGTTCTACTCTGTCCTATAGGGTTGCTGTGAGCTGGAATCGACTCGATGGCACTGGGTTTGGTTTTTTTGGTTGGGGTTTAATAGTTTTTTTCCATTCCTGCATACACTTCTGATCTTTTTTCCTGCTTCAGGAAGTTAACCAAGCATTGTCCTAGTACATTTTCTAGCAATGTAACAGCATATATAGTGTGTCTGAAAATCTTTATTGGTATGTACACTTATTTTATAAATACAGAGTGTTTCATTTTAATTCCTTTTTTGAAACGAAATGTTGCCGATATTTTGAATGACTGTGACAAACTTTACGGTGCTGTGCTGCTGAATGAACGGCTGGGTTGTAAACAGGAGCCAAATCTGGCTCCCTGCACCTAAGCACCATTTGAGAAGGCATTCTCACCACTAACATTTGCATGATAAGTTTACGAACTTTTGCTTTACCAGCTTGATTGAACACATTGCATTTTGCTAAGAACAGCATGTCAGCTAGCTCAGTCAGCATCCACATACATCTGGGAAAACTGCAACTGTTAGAATTCTGCTGTGGGACTGAAGACAAGAAAAGCTTTGTCAGCTGTCAGTTAGACATCCTCTTCAACTATCTGTTTTACAGGTGATAAATGAAAAGTATGGCTAATGTTCAACAGGGTCACTTTGGATTCTGATTGACCGAAGGGTAAAGAGAGGGCAAGAAAAAGCACAAGAAAATGAGACATACTCTTGTTTACTCATAATACCACCAGAGACAAGAAACAAAGGAAGATTACAAACATAAAAAGTGGGTTTAAGAAAGCAGCTGGAGATTGTTTGGCACAGAGCAATGCTATATGGCCATGACTCACAATGCTATATGGCAAAGATTCACTTTAGAAAAGATCATTAGCTTCTCTGTGACCTAAAAAAAAAAAAACAGAGGCAGGTTATTCTTTAACAATGAAGTTGTAAATTGTCTGAAATAATTTAGTGACATCGGCTCAGTTCTGAAGAGTTCAGAACACTAGAGGTAATTCAGTTTGGAAATTAATTTTACTAAATTAGTCATAGAATTTAGTTTTTTTCCTAAAAGGTTAAAACTATTTGCTTGATCTTTCAACTTAATTTTGCATGGTATAAACTTCATTAAGACTAGGTTTTTTTAAACTGAGATTGACAATTACTGTGACTGGAAATTTGGAATAAAAATTTGTTTAAATGAAGAAAAAATGTTGGAAAGAAAATTGGGCAGGTATTCCCTTTTGTCTATTCAAGAAATGAATCAGCTACCTTGTCAAAAATGAAGAGGGCCAAGGTTTACAGCACAATTGCATAGGGGATTTTTCATAGCTACTTAGCAGTTTGATCTGGCCATTGTGATAACACCCACTTTGTTTCTGGATAATTTTATGCAACCTACCAAGAAAATCATTGTGCTTTCAGTTTCAGCACTTAGTATCAGTGAATAGTCTTACTCAGTTAGAATGGAATGGTACTGGCGATTGGAGTAGGGCTCAGAAATATTGGGAGACTGAGAGATGTGGTAGGGCTAAAAGAAGGTATAGTGCTCAGTGATAAGATGGACTTTCAAGTTTTAGGTTAGGGTCAGGAGGATAGGTCAGAAATGCCTGATGTATATGTTGTTTGGTAACTTAATAAAGCACGTTATATACAACATAGTTCTTTTAACACAGGTATCTAACTGTCGAAATGGTTGGCACTCAACTACTAACTTAGAGGTTGATGGTTCAAACTCACCCAGAAGTGCCACTGAAGAAAGGCCTGGCAATCTGGTTTCATAAATATTACAGCCAAGAAAACCCAATGGAGCAATTGCACTCTATGACACATGGGGTTGCCATGATTTGGGTTTAACTTGATAACAATGCTTTGTTTGTGGGGTTTTCTGGTTCTCTTACACGGACACCACAGACTGCTTTGCTCTGTATAACTCTTTATTCTCTGGAACCACTGCCAGTCTTTTAAATTGACAAGTTTCCCCACTGTGCTCATGAAGGACGTTGAAAAAAATTCATTTACTAATCACTAGACCAGTTTGCTTAAGGTTGTATTCTCCTAGAATAAATGCGACATTTAGACCCATCGAAAATATCTCTCACTGGAAATATATAAGAGAAAGAAGTTATGAGCTTAGTGAAAGGCTTCGTGCCACCTTCAAAGTCAATCTTAGAATGCAATTCTGTTAAAATTATGGTCAGACAAGATAAAATTAAGTTGCTATAAAGCAAATCCAATCAGTACATTAATGGAGGTAAAACAAGAATCAATATTTGTAGAAATAAATTCAAAAATAAAATTAGACCAATTACTTTAAATGAAAGATGAGAATATAAGGGGCAGGGAAACTAGAATAATAGAAATGGAACAACCAGAAAAAAATGAGAACCGTTCTCACTTCGTGAAGAACTTAACAACATTACTGAACAACTGGTGTAGAAGATGTTGAATGTGAACCTAAACTGCTATCTAAACCTTCACAGAAAATACGATAAAATATTATTTAAAAATAAATAAATAAAGATGGACTTATTTCTGAAGGGAAAGCACAGAGAAGATAAAGACATTTGGTCCAATTGCAAACAGATT
Source organism: Loxodonta africana (assembly GCF_030014295.1). Lineage (NCBI taxonomy): Eukaryota > Metazoa > Chordata > Mammalia > Proboscidea > Elephantidae > Loxodonta > Loxodonta africana. Next base: position 97,985,645 of record NC_087346.1, on the reverse strand, counting down.
GAGAACAGGATGGTGGTGGTCTCTTAGACTGAGCCCAAAGATTAGTTATGTGACACTTTCTTCAGAGAATATGCATCTTTTATAGGCCAATCCTGCCTGTTCTTTCCATGCCAAGGTTTTGTCTATATGTTGAAGTAAATGAACTTCAGAGTTGGCTCTGGGAACTTGCACGCTATGTATGACTCTTTAGAGACCATGTACTTGTACATTGTAAGAGGTCCTCTTCCATGGTCTCCAAAAAGTAATACCTAATAATCAAAATACATTTGTAAGTTCTTAGAATGCAGTGATCAGAAAGAATTATTGGTGAAGGTAATATCCACATTCATTTTCTTTCTTCAAACACACAGATAGACTACTCAGACTTTCTTTAATAAGTAATGGATGTCTCACATTGTTCTCAACATTTTACAGGTATTAATAGTTTAACTTCTCACAACCACCAAGGAAATGGGAGCTATTATTATTCCTATTTTGAAGATAAGTAAACTAAGACAGTTATGTAGTACAAAGCAAATATAAGATAAAAACCAAGACAGTTGGGCTCCTTGAAGGAGGCTGGTGAAAAGCAGAAGTTAACTTTTTGAACAAATGAGATATCTAATGTAAAAAGAATTGGTTTATGTGATTGTGAGGACTTACAGTTTCAAAATCTGTAAGTCATACAACATATTGGAGATTCCTGCAGTCTCGTGTCCCAAACTCCATAGGACAGACGACAGTAAGAGTAGAAGACCTCTGGCAAAATATGGTCTGGAGGCATAATACACCCTTGGGAAAACTTTTTCTTTGCTCTTAAGGTCTTCAATTGATTGGATAAGACCCACTCACATTATGGAGGGTAATCAGCTTTATTTAAGGCCAACTGATTTAATCACATGTAACTACTTCACAATAGCATCTAGGCTAGTGTTTGACCAAGCAACTGGGCAGCATAGCCTAGTCAAGTTGACACAAAATTAACCATTACTGAGTTCGTAGTCTAGTAAAAATTTTATTTTTAAGGGACATTTGAAAAAAGTGTTGTTATTGTTTGTTGCCGTCGAGTCAGCTCCTACTCATAATAACCTTATGTATAACAGAAAGGTAAGTTGCCCAGACCTTCACCAGCCTCACAATCATTGGTATGTTTGAGCCCATTGTTGCAGCTATTGAGTCAATCCATCTCATTAAGAGTTTTCCTCTTTATTGCCAACCCTTCCTTTTAACAAACATGATGCCCTTTTCTAGTGATTGGCCTTCCCTGGCAAGCAAGATGGAATCAAACCATCCTTGTTTCTAAGGAACATTCTTGATACACTTACTTTCTCCAAGACAGCTTTGCTGATATTAATTGCAGTCCAAGGTATATTCGATACTGTTTGCCAAGACCACAATTTAAATGTGTCGGTTCTTCTTTGGTTTTCCTTTTTTTCATTGTTCATCTTTGGCATTTATACGAGATGATTGAAAATACCATGGCTTGGGTCAGGCTCATCTTAGTCATCAAAAGGACATCTTTGCATTTTAAGCTTTTAAAGAGGTCCATTGGAGCAGATTTTCCCAATGCAGTATGCCTTTTGATTTCTTGGTGCTGCTTTCATAGGCATTCATTTTTGATACAAGTAGAATGAAATCATTGACAACTTAAATATCTTCACCATTTATTGTGATATGGTTTATTGGTCCAGTTGTGTGGATTTTCATTTTCTTTACATTCAGGTGTAACCCATATTGAAGGCTGTAGATTTTTTTTTACCTTCATCAGTGTTTCAAGTTGTCTTCATTTTCATCAAGCAAGGTGTGTAATTGGCATATTGCAGATTGTTAATGAGTCTTCCTTCCATCCTGATGCCACAATTTTCTTCATATAGTCCGGTTTCTCAAATAATTTGTTCAGTGTAAAGGTTGAATAAGAAAGGTGAAAGGATACAACCCTGCTATACACATTTTCCAATTTTAAAACACTCATTGTCTCCTTGTTCAGTTAGAAAAACTGTGTCTTGATCTATGTGCAGGTTCCACATGAATGCAATTAAGTGTTCTGAAATTCCCATTTGTTATAATGTTATCCATAACTTGTCATAACCGTACATTCAAATGCACTCATGTTGTCAAAAAAACAAAGGGAAAAAGCTTTCCGGTATTTTCCGCTTTTGGCTAAGATTCATCTGACATTGGCAATCATGTTTCTAGTTTCATGTCCTCCTTTGAATCTGGCTGGAACTTCTGGAAGTTCCCTGTCAATATTTGGCTGCAGTCATTCTTTTAATTATCTTCACCAAAAGTTTGCTAGCATATAATATTAATCATGTTTTTTGATAATTAATTTGTTCAGTGTAAAGGTTGAATAAGAAAGGTGAAAGAATACAACCCTGCTATACACATTTTCCAATTTTAAAACACTCACTGTCTCCTTGTTCAGTTAGAAAAACTGTGTCTTGATCTATGTGCAGGTTCCACATGAATGCAATTAAGTGTTCAATAAATACATTATGTTGTATCCACTTTTTCTTTGAAATGAGCACAAACATGCTTCTCTTCCAGTCAGTTGATCAGGTAACTGTCCTTCAAATTTCTTGACATAGATGAATGAGTGCTCCCAGTGTTGTATCTGTTAGTTGAGGCATCTCAATTGGTATTCCACCTATTTCTGAAGTCTTATTTCTTAAAACAATTGTTTCAGTCCAGCTTAAAATTTTTCCTTTAGTACCATTGATTCATGATCATACCATACCTTTTTTATTTGGTGTAGTGACTCTGTATTCCTTCCATCTTCTTTTGATGCACAAGGCTTCATTTAATTTTTTCCCATAGAATTCTTTACTATTGCAGTTTGAGACTTGAGTTTTCAGTTCTTTTAGCTTGAGAAATACTGAGTGTGTTCTTCCCTTTTTGGCTTTGTAACTCCAGATATTTACACAATTCACTATAATATTTTGCCATACCTTCTCAAGCCCTTTTAAATCTTTTGCTTAGCTCTTTTAGCTTATAATTTCTTCTATTCTCTTTAGCTACTCAGTACTTAAGAACAAGTTTCAGTGTCTCTTCTGACATTCATTTTGCTGTTTTCTTTTTTTCCTATCTTAGTTATCTAGTGCTGCTATAACCGAAATACCACAAGTTGATGGCTTTAACAAAGATAAATTTATTCTCTCACAGTCCAGTAGGCTACAAGTCCAAATTCAGGGTGTTAACTCGAGGGGAAGGCTTTCTCTGTCAGCTCTGGGAGAAGGTCCATGTCATCAATATTCCTTTGGTCTGGGAACAACTCAGCGCAGGAACATCAGGTCCAAATGACCTGCTCTGCTCCTGGTACTGCTTTCTTGGTGGTATGAAGTCCCCCTGTCTCTCTGCTTGCTTCTCTCTTCTATATCTCAAAAGAGATTGGCTTAAGACACTATCTAATCTTGTAGATCTCATCAAATATAGCTGCCACTAAACCATCTTATTACATCGTAGTGATAGGATTTACAACTCTTAGGGAAATCACATCAGATGATAAAATGGTAGACAAGCATACAATACTGGGAATCATGACTTAGCCAAGTTGAGAGATATTTTGGGAGGACACAATTCAACCCATGGCATTGTCTTTTTAGTGACTTACTTTCTTCACACATGATATCCTTGTTGTTATCCCACAACTTCTTTGTCTTCAGTCATTAATTTTCAGTTTTGGTGTGTCAAATCTGTTCTTGAGATTGTCAAAGGGATATATATATATATATATATTTATACACATATATTTTTGGGTATACATATATATATACAAAGTCATACTTTGGCTCTTGTGGACTTGTTTTGATTTTCTTCAGCTTTAATTTGAACTTGCATATGAGCAATTGATGGTCTGTTTTAAAGTCAATCCCTGGGTTTGTCTTGACTAAGGATATTTGCTTTCCCCAACATCTTTTCCCACAGATGTAGTCGATTTGATTCCTGTGCAATCCATTTAGAGGAGTCACACATATAGTTATCAATTGTGTTGTTGAAAAAAGTATTGCTGCTAAATAATTTCTTGGTCTTGCAGAATTTTATCATGCAAACTCTGACATTTCTTCTATCACCAAGGCCTTATTTTCTAGCTACTGATTCCAATTCTTTGTTTCCAACGTTTGCATTCCATTCACTAATAATTAGCAATGCATCTTAATTGTACATTTGTTCGATTTCAGGCTGAAACAGTTTGCAAAAATTTTCAGTTTCTTCATCTTTGGCATTCGTGGTTGGTGCACAAAATTGAATAAATTTGAGTAGATTTGCAGCTGTTGCTTCTCATTTTGAGTCACGCCACATCAACAAATGAAGGTCTCCAAAGGTTTTAACTTCATCTGTGTTATTAAGGTTAACTCTACTTTGAGGAGGCAGCTCTTTTCCAGTTGCTTTGGGTATCTTCCAAATCTGAGGCTCATTTTTAAGCACTATATCTGACAATGTTCTCTTACTATTCATAAAGTTTTCATTGACTAATTCTTGGAAGTAGATCACCAGCCTTTTCTTCCTAATCTGTCCTAGGAAGCTATGCTGAACCCTATCCACCATAGGTGACTTTGCTGGGGTATGAAATGTGCGTGGCATATATTCCAGCAATTTAGCAACACACAGGTCTCTACCATATGATAAACTGTCAAATGGGTGGTGGGGAAAAAGTATTACATGTGATAAATCAGTTATATAATTAATATACATACTTTAAAAGGAGTCTTAAGTGTACAATATTAGAATTTACTAGATAGGAAATGATCTTTGCCAACCTGCATCATTTTGCTAATTTAAAAGTAAATTAGTATAAGCATCAAATATCTTTAATTCCCATCAAAATTCTTTATTTTAGAGGAAACTTTAAAGTTTGAAGAACTATTGACACATGTGCTTTGAGAATTCAAAGCATTGGATTAATCATTACTCTTAAGGGAAAAGATAAAGAAAATAGTAGAAACTACTTCAATTTTCAAAATTTTTATTTTCATACTTATTCTCTATATTGTCCTAAAAGGTGATTTTACATTTTGATTTATTTACTTAAGGTGTAAATATCTTCCCTACTTTATTGAAATAATATTTCAGTATTTCTGAAGAGAAATGCTGGTCACCTAGAAGCTATCAGTGCTTATTAGGAGAAATTTCACTTGTTAGAGTATCTATTTAGTGAGGCTGTACACTTAAAGATTTAAGTCATTGCAGGTTTTAAATAATTAGCCAGTTGCCTATACCTTCACTGATCTAGCTCTGATTGACTCAGAAGACTTGGAGGTTTCCTTAAAAGTAGATGCATATCTAAAATTACTACTCTTCCTTGTTAAAAAATAAGTAAAATAAAGAATCGACTCTTACAGAATCCCAATCAGAAACTTGCTTTTCCATGAATATTTCATCTGGCAATGATCATTATTGGACTTAACTTCACAGGGCTAAAAATCACTGAAAGGTTGTTAATCAGCTTCTTTCTCCTGATACATTATCTTAGAGATGAATAAAGCAGTTTTGGAACATGTATCTAATTCGAGAAAGACTTCCTACAGTGATGCAAATACCAGTGTTTTCTGAAGTGACCATGATTTAAGAACTATCATTACATGTACCTTACAAGCTATCATGTAAGTAAAACTTTATTGTGCTTACATGCAGGACTGGCGGTTTTAAATAATCTATATTCATGTTATCTGTTTAGTATCTGATTATACTTATTAATGTGCCTTCACGTTTGGTATTTATTTCTCTAATCCATTCAAGTGCCTACTCAATCTGTTTAGAAAAGTTGAATTTGCTGTTATCCATTTACGGCCTTATAATTTTTTTTTTTTTTTTTTTTTAATGTATAGGGTCGTTACGAGTAGGAATCAACTCGACGGAACAGGTTAAACAGGCTAATGTTCCAGGTGAGCTGCATCTATTACTTCTAAACTTCAAGCAACCATACTAGGTGAGAAAGCTGAGGAGCAGACAGGCAAAGTGGCCAGAGTCTCTGGAGTTTTGATCCAACTCTTGGCGAAATGGAAGTCCGTACATTACATCTTACATCTGCTTATAAAAGAGAGATATAAATTTGCTTATCTCCAGTCTCAATTGACGTAATTAGAAAATAGCTGTGTTCCATAAAGTCGACATTCAAATGTCATGAAAATATGAGAAAAGTTTTTGTTGTTCTTAGGTGCCGTCCAGTCGGCTCCAACTCATAGTGACCCTATCTATGTACAGGAGAAAGAAATGCTGCCAGGTTCTGCACCATCCTCACAATCATAGTTTTGCTTGAGCCCATTATTGCAGCCACTGTGACAATCCATCTTGTTGAACGTCTTCCTCTTTTTCATTGACCCTCTACTTTACCAAACATGATGTCCTTCTCCAAAAGTAAGGTAGAGAAAATGCAAACACACACTTTCCTTTCAGATTTACTTCAGTTCTGGGAAATGGCAAGTTCCTTGAACAAATTAACATTCTCTCTTTGAAATAACAAACTGTATAAAAGGTTACTGACTATACCATCACATAAAGCCAGTCCTAAAATATGTCTCTATATAAAGAGAGATTAATTACCCAAATTACATATTATAAAGCCAGAAGGATATTGGCGTGTAAATTGTTTAGATGTTTTGATGCTGGATACTGAAATATTAAGCTGTATTCTAATAAGTCCATAATGTTAATAAGATACTTAACTTTTAGTCCTGTCTCTGCCATACATTAGGTTATTAGACAAGTCACTTAATTTCTCTGGACCTCAAGTTTATCACCTATAAAATTCAAACTGCTGATTATATGCTTTGAAGTCTTCTTTTACCTTGAAAAATCCCTAATTTTAATAAAATAATCCTGGGTGAATGTCTGGACTTATTTAGAAAATATCTACAAACTGAGACCAAAAGTGGTGAATCCTATCTTGAAATCATTTACACTATTTGCTATATATTTATTTGGATTGTATATATATATATATATATATATATATATATATATATATATATATAAAGTATATTCACAGGTGAGATGCCTGGGTCAGCCTTGTATATAGCAATTATTATGACTCATTTACAAGAAGGACATTACCAGAAACAGGATCTCCAAATTCTTGAAGCCTACAATAGCCAAGTTTCCAAAGGGAATATGCACAGAGGACATATCAGGTATCTTTTATTTTTTTTTTTATTACCCATTAAAATTTGACCTTTATAGCACAATAAGAGGGATAGCAAACTCAAATGCATTCAGGGGTCACACAGATGATGTAATCGCGTGAGGAAGCCAGATGTATGATATTCCAAAGTAAAAGGCCTTTGGTAAATCAGGGAATATATGGCCTGTGAGGATATTGAATTTCCAATTACGGTTTAGAATCCGTGCCATCCAAATAAATGTCATTTGTCACTTTTTTTTTTTTTCCCTTAAGATCTTTCCAATTGCAACCCTTCCTTTATGTGGAATAGTAAACTTCAAAACTTTCTAAATTGAGTGGAAACTCCAAGTTTTATTTTTGCATTTTTAGTTTTAGGCAAAATTTTTAACCCTCCTCCCATCAAGAAATTTGTTATGTCCCCACCTCTCGAATCTTGGTAGTCTATGTGACTGCTTTGACCAATGGCATAGGGTAGAAGTTATGTTGTGCCAGTTTCTGGTTCCAGACCTCAAGAGACTGGCATCTTCCATTTCCTGTCTCTTGGAATAGTTGTTTTTAGGATCCACCACTACACCATAGGAAGCATAAAGATTTCTGTAAAAACTCCTGATTGGAAAGGAACTGAGGTTCTTGAATGATAGCCATGGCTGAGACACCAGCAGATATTCTCCATCAACAATGTGTGTGAGTCATGTTGGAGGTAAAACCTCCAGCCCCAGTTGGGCTTTCTCAGCTGATGTGCTTAATATAAAGACTAACCTTTACACAATCTTGTCCAAAACACACTCTTATCAGCATGATAAATTATTTTTAAGACATAAAATTTTAGCAGGGCAGCAATTCTGCAATAGACAATGATAACAAAGTTCTTTAAAGAATGGGAATGACTTTCAAATTAGAAAGATCTACCCTGTCATTTTGTTTTCCTTTACTGGGAGAGGGGAGGGGAGGGAAAGAGAAGGGAGGAAAGACGAAAGGAGGAAGGGAGAGGAGAGGAAAGAAAGGAAAGCCGATACCAAAATACTATATGCCTCTTAAAAATAAAAAGTTTTTCGTCTTTTTGTGCCTACAACCAAAAATTCTATCTATTGGTATCCCAGCCCAATGTGAGTCACTGAGGATTTCTCTGGGTCCCAAAGAATGTCTTTTATGCAAATTAGAGCTGATAGGCTTGTGGGGGGGAGGGACGGAGAGGATACAACTGAGCTCTGTCTATAAACTAGTGTTAAGTCTCCCAATCTATATTCTTTCTTCTCCCATTCTTTCTCTTCCGTTTCCTCCTTCTGTTTCATCCTTTTCTTCTTCCCCTCTTCCATCTTCTAAATTTAACTTAGACATGCCAGAAAATGAAAACTGTTGCCATCGAGTCAATTCTGGCTCATAGCTGCCCCATAGGGTTTCCAAGGAGAAACTGGTGAATTCAAACTGCTCCCCTTTTGGTTAACAGCCCTGCTCTCAGCCGCTGTGCCACCAGGGCTCCAACTTAGATATAGGTGACTTTTTTCTTTTTTAAATGTAAAGAAGGAAATGTGTCCCAGACTATTAGTTTCCTTATACTCTGTGGATCTGTGTAACAAGTAGAAAGTTCTTGGGTTTCGGGGTCCTTCAAATCTGGGTTTCATATCTTCCTTACGCTTTATTATTCTTACACCATTGTCATTTATTTAGCCTTTCTACAGTTTTTTTAAATTGTTAAAAAAGTCATCTTTTAATAATAAATTTTTTCTTGCAAAATTGAAGTAAAAATTAAATTATCTAAAGTTCTTGGCAAGCAGCAGTTAATAAATGATAGCTTCTGTTACTCTTATTGTTTTTGCTAATATGATATTTTCTACAAGTGAGTAATTGTTAATGGAGAACAACAAGGTAATTTCCTTCAAAGGGTGTATTTTATGTTGGTATTTCCTATTCTGGAAGGAATAAAAATATAAATTATTGAATCTGACAAGATTGAAATGAAAGATTCATTTGAATTCTGATTTTGATAAGATTGAGTAACTGATACAAAATATTCATAAGGCACTAGATTTAAATTTTGTTTTACAAGATAACTTTTGAGCATGTCCTAAAAAGAAATGTTTATGATAGACAAAGTTATCATATTTCATATGAATATGCAACACATGGGCAAGAGATCCAGCGCTAAATTGCCAGCTTAGTGTCTACTTCTAGGACCTCTCCAGGCATAAATGTGTTACATTGGTTTCTTCGAACATACAAGGAGATGGGGGGTTTCTGGAAGAAAGTTTGTTGTGGAATGCTCTTGGAACTTATACAAATAAATACATGAGAAATGCAGAATTAGATTCTGGGAGAAGCTGCAAACAAAATGGTGACAATTCAATGGGGAGCTCTGGATCCGATATGGAACTTCAACATTGTCCCAAATTGAGGTCTGAGAATTAGGCTTTTGTATCCCCCATTAGCCAATAATTGGCCTTAGGCTACACTCTAGGATGGGACTAATTCTGAGCTATTCAGTTCCCTGTAGCCGAGGGCAATTCCAAGTTGAGTGATAAGGCTATGAGCAACCAGCCCTGATATTTCCCATGAGGTTTGAAAACGAGCCCCTGGTAGGATTTGAAGTGGGAATCTGGACAGATTTTCACAATGTTCACTATACTACTCTGAATCCAAGAGTCTTTAGACATTTATTAGGGTTAGTATTTTCTTCCAAAGCATGTTTGAAAAAATATTTAAAATTAAAATCGAAAAAAAAAATGTGTTTCTTACACAATTACACCATATTTGAAGTGGCTAGTAACGTAATACAACTCCCTGAAAGATTTCTTTTTTTTCCCCAAATAAGGGCCATACTACACTATAATTAACTGTAATTCTGGGAACTACTTTATCAATTCCAGGCACTGTAGCTCCAAAGCTGGGAAGTGAACACTGTACATCAGATGATTGATTTCCCATGGATTACAACAGGCTGAAGTTCTTTTCATTATGCAAATTAATAAAATCCGAAGTATACAAAACATATATTAGTCACCGATGATTAATTCATCCATATCTGGGTACCAAGCCTATGGTCTACTTAAGCCACGCAAATTTTTTAACCTTTCAGTTTAGAAACAAAGATATCATGTAACCACATTCTCCTCCATAGTTATGTTTTATGATTCTAAACCGAAACCAAAACCAAACCCAGTGCCCTCAAGTTGATTCCGACTCGTAGCGACCCTATAGAATGGGAAAAATTATAAGGAAACTCTAAAACCTTCATATATATGACTTTTAAAGTTTGAAATAAAGAGCAAGACCTCTCATGGAAATGGTTTTATTATATTATTTGGGAAATAGTACAAAAACAAACATTTAGAAGTCCTGTTATATAAAAACAAAACCTTAGGTATCACTCTGTATTTTGAAAACTGAAAAATAAATAAATAATAGATAATTCCACTTTGTAAAAAGTGATTCTCAAATGTTTGCAGTTAATACTGCTAATGGTAGAGGGGAGAAAACATATTTCAGCAATATAAGGACATAATAGTTCAAAGTGGCCACCAAGCAAGGTGTTTCTTTGAAATGCTCTGCTTTAAAAGCATGTCTGGGGACTTCACATTCCCCTCTAAACAACGTTTAATGTGAAGCAAATACCACCACAGCTGTCTTTAAACTTTTTAATAAAATTACCCTCCAGGAAGATGATCTTTGGCGTTAACCTCTGTCAAAATGACAGCGCCCCAAATTGAGAAGTCAAATCTCAGGAAAGGCAACAGAAAATGTGGTCAGAGGCTAGAAAAAATAAAATTTTCAGAGTTAAATGGTAATCACCAGTTCAATATCATTTTAATTTCTTTATATAGCAAATCCGTTCACTAGCACCAATATGATTTTTTATCTTTAGCATAGTATAATGCCATTCTCCTCTAAATTTACATCAGCAAACAACAGTTATTCCTATATGTTATTGACTTGTATAACACAAACACCCTCATCCTCTCTTTCTGCTTTAGAAGCCATGGACTAAAACCTCCTTGGAGAGGATATATCTATATATTTATACCTACACATATATCTAAAATAAGAAGCTCTGGTGATGTAATGTTTCAATGCTTGGATATTAACCTAAAGGTTGGCAATTCAAACCCACCAGGCACTCAGCAGGAGAAAAGACCTGGCAATTTTCTCCCATGAAGATTACGGCCTAGGAAACCCTATAGGATAGTTCTACTCTGTCATTATGAGTCAGAATCGACCCTAGGGCACACAGCAACATACCTGTAATTCCCATATCTGTATAATAGCATGCTTCTGAGACAGTGATATTGATAACAATACCTTAAGTGGAATTAAAAATTACCCTTTTTGAGGTCAGAAACTAGAACCATGTTATATATAACCCAGAACATATGCATATTTAAGGTTCCCTGAATTAGGACTCTAGTTTAGAAAAAAAGAAATACGTGATTAAAGCAATTATTTAGATCGTACAACCTAAAAGAAAACACTACTGTCTCAGTTCCTCGGTATTTCAGGTATAATGTGATCAGTGATTCCCATGAATACTGTTAGCATTGTTATTATTGTTGTTATTAATTTCACTCTATATTTAATACTTTTTAAATGTTGATATATCCTAGAATTGGAAAATTATACACGTGTCGATCTTGAATTTCTATAAGCTGACATAAGCTACATAATTGCGAATAAACTAATGTAGAAATACAGTTACTGAATATGTTCTAAATAGTCTGAAAGAAAATGAAACTATTGTGTTCCCATCTCTCACAGCATCAAATTTTTAATAATTTTGTACATATTATCACCATTATTTATATGTTGCTATTTTTTTTCTTTTTTTATAACATCTCCCTATACAAGAAGCCCCTGGTTACCAGTGTCGACTTAAGGACAACGCATACTTGCCCCTAAACGTTATATAAATTTGTCCTCACTTTGAAATGATTGAACCAACCCCTACTGGCAGCAATGCTTCATCACAACCACCTTCACTCACTGTACCTGCAGCTTTAAAATCACTGAAAAATCTTCAAGCCTTTCCTTGCATTAAACCAAAACCCATCGCTATCCAGTGGATCCCCGAATCATAGCAACCCTATAGGACAGAGTAGAAATGCCCCATAGGGTTTCCAAGGATCAGCTGGTGGATCCGACTGCCGACCTTTCTTTCGGATACCAGCTGAAAGCTTACCCACTGTGCCATCAGGCCTCCTCTTGCTCTAAAACCCAAAACCAAACTCATGCTGTTGAGTTGATTGCGACTCAGCGACCCAGACTCATAGCAACCTCAGAAGGTTTTCAAGGCTGTAAATCTCTACAAAGGCAAACCGCCGCACCTTTCTCCCGCCGAGCCACTAGTAGTTTCAAATTGCCAATCTTTTGGTTAGTTGTCCATCACTTTAACCTCTGCGCCACCAGGGCTCCTTCTCTTGCACTAAAGTAAGGCTAAATAAGAACCATATGCACCTGTTCTGACTAACCTACAAATTCTACTTAAAGACTTAAAGATGCAGTTAGGACATATCTCATTCCTATATCGGGGACTGCCCGTATTTTAATTCATTGTAACATTTAATAGATCCTCATCACTAAAAAAGAAAATGCGACTATGATATAATAAAAATAATCAGAGAGAGGAGTCATTTCTGAGCCGATGATTTTCATAATTGTGAGAATTGCGAAGGACATTTCGCTTGCAAGCAAAGCCATTAAGGAAGCTGATCTTTACTCCACTTTCAGATGTTCCTAATGAGTGTTTCCTTTAAAATTGACTTTCTGTGCATCAATTTGTTCAGTAATGTGCTTAGTGACAGTAGGCTACAGCAGCTGTATAGCCAAGAGAGAAATCAGAGGCAGGAAAACTTGGATCCCCTCCTGGAAGTAGAGCCTTGCTTGAACAGTAGGAGGACCCAAGCTTGTCATTGCCTGGGGCCACATGCTGCACTATAGGATTTCGAAAACAGTGAACCCCAAAATCTTACTCTTAAAATTACATAGGATGTTGGCTGCCACTCTCCCATCCTTTGCAATATAAGAAAGGGATTTTAACTTCTGTTTGAATTCTTCATGCCAACTACAAAGCTTTCACCTGTTGCCAGCAAGCTTTGTAGTTGACAATAGTCACACCCTGTGAGCAGTGGAGCTCTTTGGAGACTGCTGGGAGCAGTGAACTGGAGCATCATCCTTTGCCTGTAGTTAACCCTTGCTGTCCAGTCCACGCCGACTCATGGCGACCCTATAGCTAACTGCATACAATCCTACCTTTACATCTTGTAGTGTATAAGAAATCAGGTGGCCAGTAGAATTTCTATGCTGTTAAAATGGGCTAATAATACTGCCAGTTTCTTTAAGGATGAATTAATTTAATACTTGGCATTTTGCAATAACTCAATAATTACTAGCTGTTACCATTAACACCCCCTTCCTCCACTCCCAACAAATAAAACATAGAACAAATTTAATCTTGCTTTTTTTTTACTTAACCAAAAAAAAAAAAAAAATTAAGCTCCTGTTTTTCTTGTTATATACAGAGCAAGCATCTCTACATCCAATAAAGGTGAACGTTTTTATTGCCTTCCCTCCAAACTTTTGTTGACACTCAACAGATAGATACATTCAATGTAATATTAATTCTTAAATCAATTCTGCATAGAGAGAGAGTTGAACTAACTATCCAGCATTTATTTATACTGGAGGCATCCTGTCACACTCTGCTGGATACTCAAAGCCTGCTTTTCTTAGTCTTTTTCTGTTGTGTTATCATAATAGGTTATTTTTATATATTATGTAGTTATATATCATAGTAGATACATAGCTAGCCATTCCATATTATGTATCATTTAAAAAAAAAAAATCAGTTGCTGTCAAGTCGGTTACCTCTCACGGTAACTCTGTGTGTCGGAGTAGAACTTTGCTCCACAAGGTTTTCAGTGGCTGATGTTTAAAAAGTAGATTGCCAGGCCTTTATTCCAAGGCACCTCTGGAGGACTTGAACCTCTAGCTTTTCAGTTGGTAGCCTAGGTCATTAATCATTTCACCACCCAGGGAGATTGCAATTCCCAAGAGGGTAGAGATTGTCTTTTCACTCATTGCTAGGCATTAAACTGTTAAAACAGTGCTTCTAAAATAATTATGTGTTGACAGGAAAGACAGAATGAAAGAAGAGAAGGAGAGAGGAAGGAACAGAAATTGGAAACCGTGTAAAGATTTACCTGAGCTTATTTTTTTTCCAACTTTAAATCTACCTAGCCAACTGCATGAAAGAAGTGCTTTTGCTAGAGTTGTGTGTTTAATATGATAGCCACTAGCTACTTATTGCTATTGAATAGTTAAAATGCAGCTAGTGTGACCGAGGTACCGACTTTTAAAAATGTATTTAATTTTAATAAAATTATTTTTTAAATTTAAATATTAGTAATCAGTTGTCAGAAAACTATAACACGTTCAGAACAACTTGGGTAAATGAATCTCCTTTTTCAACCGTAAATTTTATTACATCTAAAGTCCAATCAAGTATTTGTAAAGAAAATTTAGCATCTGAATGGAGATGTGGTGTCAGTACAAAATAATCACCAAATTTTAAAGACTTAGTATGAAAAAAATAATGTGAAATAATTCAATAATTTCATTACAGTGACTATATTTTGAAACGATTATGATAATAGGGTAAAATAAAGTGTTATTAATATTAATTTTACCTGGTTTTACTTTTTATGTGACTAATTTTGTTATTGTGTATTTTTGAGTTGATTCTGACTCACAACGACCCTGTATGGCAGAACCGAGCTGCCTCACAGAGTTTTTTAGCCTGTGATCTTTATTGGAGCAGGCCACCAGATCTTATCTTCTTCAGTTCAGCTGGTGGGTTTGAACATCAACCTTTCTCTTAGTAGCCAAGCACTTAACCATTCTGCCCCGAGAGCTTCTTATGCGACTACTATGCCATTGAGTCGATTCCGACTAGGCAGTTGAAACTTACTAATGTTTCTTGATTACGTTTTTATTGGACAACACTGCTCTAGAAATTAGTGGCATTGAAGTTCCCAAGGAAGAGGACTCACTGAAGGTCCTTTGCTGCTCTGAACTATTTAGATGCACATGTCACAAGGGACAGGGACAGAATGGAAAATTCTGCTGAAATCTTTCAAGGTTCAGTTAAATACCAGGAAGGAATATACTGGTTGATCACTAAGCCACACTAAGGTGAGAGAATTATGAGAAACAATATTTCTAAATGCTTAGCAAAGTGTCTAGCCAGTAGTAATTAAATACTAATAAAAAAAATTGGCTGTTAATTATTTCTAGATACTTTCACTTTTGCCTCAGTTTTCCCATCTGTGAAAAGGGCAATAATATCTACCTTACAGCTTTATTGTAAGAGATGAAAAAGTAAATATAGGTAAAGTCCACTGAATTAAACTGTATTTACACACAGTAAGCACCATATGAGTGTCATCATTTGTATTATTATATCTTTTATCTCATTAGAACTAAAAATTGATTACAGTCATGTAATGTGCAAGATGCATTTTATGAAATAAGATGTTATGTGATTTGGACATTATGTGAGCATCATATTTTATACAGGCAGTTCCCAGGTTACAAACATCCAATTTATGTGCAACCCATAATTATGAACCAACCCCATAAAGCTTATTATATTAAAAATTTTACATTTGTACAATGGTTGCTACTAACAAGCCGGCATACTTTGTGATGTGCGTAAAAATATTATTATTACTGTGTTATTATGTAAAGCATGTTTTAGTGTATCTGGAAGTGTTTCTTTAACTTTTTTATGTACAGAAAGGTACACTGTTGTGTTTCCTACATCCTGTTCTCCAACAGGGATTTCCATATTTATAGGTCCACGGACACGTATGCAGCTGGACATCGCCTGAATGGATGTTATACGATGCATGTCTGTATTTTCTTGTTCCCAAATCTGATCTCTTTGCCTGGTATGGGTGTTAATAGTGCCATGATTTTCCTTTAATACACCGCTGTCAAGTTAATTCTGACTCATGGTGACCTCATGTGTTACAGACTAGAGCTGCATATCTAAAGCCAGGTGAAGCCCTGGACTTTTCAGTTACATGAATTAATTGAATTTAGGCATGTTCCATCCTGGGGCAAAATTCCTCTTTATCTATGAATCTGTGAAATCTAGACTACAACTTCTCTGTTTTCAAAGAACAATGGTGGAACAGGCACAAGGCAGACATTTCAATTACAGATAGGAGAAATTGGAGCTAAAGAGGGGATAAGAGGAATCAAGCAAGTCCAAAATCCAGCAGAAAAATTTATATTAGCTTTTCAGCCTTGAAAGTAACCCTCTGTTCTTTGAGACCATCTGGGCAACAGCCGTGTCCTGCAGACTCTGGGTGTTGGTCATGCTCTCTGGATTCTGGGTGGAGACACTTCAGGCCTGGGCTTCAGCTCTGCCTTCCAGGCCCACTGCGTTGGCAATCTGCTCCATTTGCTTCAGGTAGCCCCATTTCTCCTAGTCCATCTCAATGGCAACTTCACCCCCTCAGCCATGGCAAACACCATTCTGCTGCCACCTTAGATTTGGGAGGCGGCCCCATCCCTTGGCATGCCTTATGGCAGCCTAAAACTCTGGGACTGAGTTGGAAAAGATCCTAATCTTTGAAATCTGGGAGGCTGTGGCCCCAGCCTTTGAGATCTAGGAAACTGTGCCCCCCCCCCATTGTAACCCATCCTATACAACTGAGGTAGCTCTGCTTCCCGTGCTCCTTCCCATAGTTCTACTGATTACCCAGCAGCTCCAGGGATGGTTCTTTTCTTTTTTTGGAAGACAACAGATGTAGCTCCTTTCGTCTGTTTCCTGCCTGTAGTATTCCAAGAGACAGACAGCATTCTTTCCTTTTTCTTTCTTTGTCCCCTTCAATCTAAATTGATGGATTTTCTGCTGTGGTAATTGGTAAAATCAATCGGTCACAGGCTTAATCTCTTTAAGAAAAGATTGTGTAGCCATATCCTTGGTGAACATTCTAGGACAGCGTCCTTAGTTTGTACAAGGGAATTTTCCTAATCTTTAAGTTTTGTTTTCATTTTCACAGTTCATTTTTAAGTCCGCTTCCTCTTTCATTTTGGTATAAGTGTCAAGGAGAAACCATGGGGCCTCTTTAAGATCTTGCTTTGAAATCTCATTGGACAGATATCCAAGTTCATCATTTACAGGTTCTACTTTCCACCAAAGATTTGGAAATAATTCAGTCAAGTTCTTTGCCACTGCCATAATAAGCATCACAATTCCTCCATTGTTCCATCACGAGTTCATCATTTTCTTTTAAAGCCTCACATTTAATGTCCACATTTCTAGCAACATTCTATTGCTAGCATCATATGTATTCTGAAGACTATAGAGACTTTCTCTACAGCTCTCCTCACTTCCTTCTGAGCCCTCATAAGAATCACCTTTGATGATCGTAGTTCTACCGATACTCTCTTGAGGCAATTTAGACTTTTACAATTTTACTATTAAAACCAAAACCAAACCCACTGTCATTGAGTCAATTCTGACTCATAACAACGCTTTAGGACAGAGTAGAAATGCCCCCAAAGGGTTTTCAAGGAGCGCCTGGTGAATTTGAACTGCTGACCTTTGGTTAGCAGCCAAACTCTTAACCACTACACCACCAGGGTTTCCATTACCCAGTGCCGTCGAGTCGATTCTGACTCATAGTGACCCTATAGGACAGAGTAAAAGTGCCCCATAGAGTTTCCAAGGAGCGCCTGGTGGATTTGAACTGCAAACTCTTTGGTTCACAGCTGTAGCACTTAACCACTATGCCACCAGGGTTTCCGGGTTTCCATTAGGCACCTTAAAACTCTTCCAGCCTCTATCATTACCCAATTCCAAAACCGCTTCCATATTTTAAGTACCTGTTACAGCAGCACCCACTCCCGGTACCAAATTCTGTCTTAGTTACCTAGTGCTTCTATAACACAAATACCACAAATGGGCGGCTTTAATAAACACAAATTTGTTCTTTCACAGTTTAGGAGACTAGACGTCCAAATTCAGGAAGCCAGCTCTAGGGAAAGGCTTTCTCTATCTGTTGGCTCTGGGTCTTTGTCTCCTTTCAAGATCTGTGGCCCTGGCGTTCCCTGGAGATCTTGCTGTGTCTTGGCATCAATATTTCCCTGGTTCTGGGAGGTTCTCAGCTTGGGGATTCCAGGTCCAAAGGATGCACTCGCTTACTAGCTTTTCTTTATTGGTGGTAGTGAGGCCCCTTTTCTCTCTGCTCTCTTCTCTCTCGTTTTACCTCTTGTAAGACAAAAGGTGTGACTCAAGTAAGGCGGTGACTTGAGTTAGGACTTGAGTAAGGTGGGGAAACTCAAGATACACACTTTAATCCTGTGTTTTAGAGGTTTTAGAATATGTAACACATAAAATGGAGGATAGTTACATAATATAATTTGAGGATGATTACATCAGATCACAAAGTGGAGGACAATTACACAATAGTGGGAATCATGGCCTAGCCAGGTTAGTGCATATTTTGGGGGGACACAATTCAGTCCATGAGAATGGCACCTTGTGACAGAAGAGAACTGCCCGATAAGGTTTTCTTGGCTAAAAGAAATGGAAGCAGTTCCCCAAATCTTTCTCCCTCGGAGACACTGGTTGGGTTCAAACAGCCAATCTTTTTGTTAGCAGCTCAGTGCTTAAGCATTTACCACCAAAGCTTCTTGTATTTTAAGCTTTGAGGAACATATGGTCTCAGTTGCAGCTATTCCACTCTCCTGATGGATATAAAAGATTGTAATTAAACTTGATTTACAAAAACAAGAGTCATGGTAAACTTCGTCCTGAATCATGTTTTGTCAATGCCTGCTTAGCATTAACAAGTTAGAGTTTCTTTATGCTGGCAAAGTATTTCTAACTAACCATTCGAATTGCCCTCAAATCAATTCCAAATCATAGCAACCCTATATGACAGGGTAGAACTTCCCTTTAGGGTTTTCAAGTCTGTAACCTTTACGGGGCAGACTGCCACATGTTTCTCCCACAGAACAGCTGGTGGGTCCTATCTGACTTCCCCTATATCAGACAATGGTATATCAAAGGTTGGCCAGAATTCTGAGGATCATCATTTATAAGTCTTCCCTGGTCCCTCTCAACAATAAATCAATAAGGATCACAAAATGACTCGCAAATATTTTTTAGTCAATTTACTCTTTCCAACAGAACTTCTAACTCCTTAATCCAAATCATCCCTAATCTTCTGCTTGGAGTTCTACAAAAATATTTTATAGATATCTCTGAGTCCAGGATTAATTCTTCTAATTTATATCCACACTTCAGGTCCTATGACATCCCTAAAATGCATATATTGCCATACCAAGCCCATATTCGAAATCCTAAATATCTTCTATTGCTTTTTGCCCACAAATATTCCCACCTCAAACCTCCTATTCCTCTCCCTAACTCCTATTTATCCTCAGGTCTCTGGTTAAATATTACTTTACCCAACTGACTGTCCATAATCCCTCACCTGGGTTAGTATTTCCTGTAAAAACACATGCCATTTAATTCAAATATTAAATTGTCTGTTCTCATTGCTATAATGTAAATTCTGTGAGGACCAGAACAATTCTCTTGTTCATGTCTTTGGTCAGTTATCTATATATTTACCCAATATGAAGAAGATATTAAAAATATATATATATGAATAGAAGAACAAGTGATTCATAAATTGCAGAGCGCTGGTTGTGGAGTAAATAAGATCTAGGGATCTCATTAAAGGTTGGCAGTTCAAATCCACCAACTGCTCCTTGGAAACCCTATGGGGCAGTTCTACTCTGTCCTAAAGAGTTGCTATGAGTTGGAGTTGGCTCCACGGCAATGGATAAGGCAAAGATAAAAATAATACATTATTTTCAAGTAGGCAGACTAAATTCAGACTTCAGCAATATAGCTTCTGCATTTTATAAAGCCATTAAACTCTGTAAATGCATTATTTATTTTTCCATGATAATCTCTGTGTTTTCTACTCTGTCAATGTTACCAGAATTTTATTAAAATGTAACCAGAATGATATTTCAAAATTTATTTCAAATATCTGTTTTTTCAATTGTATTTCTATTCTCTCAGTTCAAGTGCAGGTTTTCACTATTTTTTTTTTCTTCTTTTAGTTTAGGCCCTATAAATTGATTCTGTATTTATGACACTGATTTTCTATACCAAGCATTTTTATACTTCATATTGTATATAAGTTTAAATTGTAACAGTTTCTTTCTGTGTGCATTCCTTTGATGCCCATGCAAAATGAATGCTCCAAGAAAGTAAGGGACTTATTTACACTTCTTTTGAAATCACCTGTTTCAGTACAGATCAATGCACATGGAAGATATTGACTAAATTCCTTCTAAATGAATAAATTGCAAAGGAAACAACTTAAAAAAAAAAAAAAGGATGATCATAAAGTTACATCTGGAAGGAATATCATGCCCAGAAAATCATCTGATGACTGCACATACACTTTTTTTCTAACTTTATGATGATGGAAACAAGTGTATTACAGTACATGAAGCATAGCAGATGGTGAGTTTACAGTTCACATCACTCACTTGGTATCTCAGTGTGGAGGAATGTATTTGATCATAAAAGGATAGCATCTTTTTTAAAAAAAAATTCTTTATTTGATCTTTAAACTAAGTAAAAGATATGAATTGCACAAAGGCTATTCAGGTATCTTCTGTTATGAGGACTTTAAAAAAAATAAACAGAATCGTTATAAGTACGATGATATAAAACAGAATTCAGCAGATACAGTTGGGGAGAAAAAGGATAGAAATATAATTGACCAAATGTTCAACATAAACCAGAGATGAAATCCCATACTCAAATCTTTTTTTTTTTTAATTATGTGGTATAAAATAATCAAAACTGACTCCAGAAGAAATCAATACTGAAATACCAACTATACAGTTGAATCAATTGAGAGATTTATTGAAGAATTGTCTCTGAAAAGTCCTGGGCCCAGACTTTATATTTCACCAAAAAGAAGAGAAAGAAATCATAACTCCCTTAATATAAACTCATCTGAAAGAAAAACACATAAAAAGTAGAAATTATTTTTTTATAGAGCTAGCATCAACTTTAGAAAAGTGTGTGCCTGAATATACTTATACACACGTAAGAGGGCATGGGTATCCTTGTGTGCACATACACGCACTCACACACACTGAAACGCACACAACACACATACATGTACACTGGATTGATATCACTTAAAATTGGAAATGAAGGAAACTAGTAACATAAACACATCAGAAGCTAAAATTCACAAGGGATTTTCTCAGGAAAGTAAGATGCGCACTATTAGAAAAGCATATTTGTCATACTGATGAGTCCAATTGGTACAAATAAACAATAATGGTAAAAAGTGATCTGTGATCATTTTACAGAGGACAAAAATACAGATGGATCAGTCTCTGGCCATACCCAAGCATTTATCTGACCAATACAAATAGAATTAAATAATAGCAATGCATTGATTTGAAAGGATAATTTTTAAAAATTCTGAATTATAATATATATGTTTAATCTTACCATTCTCTTGACCTTTCTCTTTTTTCTATTGCAATACCTAAAATGTTGATGTGAATTAAAATGCTTATCATATGTTTAAATAAATATCATATGGAGTAAACACGGTAAACATAGGCAAGCATCTTATGCTTGATAAAACAATGTTATTTTCAAAATCTTGTTTGCAATTTCCCACCCCAAGCACATAGTCTTTCATATGAACTTGAGAAACAGGTTATTAGGTTCTAGAAATATCCTAAAGGGAACTGATTGATATTGCTTTGAATTAATAGCACAGACTCGGAAGAACTGAGATATTTAAATACTGAATTTTGCCAAGCATGAAAAGAATTCTTTACATTATCTTTGTGTTCCTTTTAGATAGTCCAGTGATTATTAATAGTCCTATGTATTTCTTTTTTTTTATGTATTTCTTGTTAAATATACTCCTAGGCAGCATTTATGTAAACATAGATTCCATACTCTGAAATAAATTACTTACGTAATTTTAATTATTGGTAATGTATAAGAAAGATGTTATTTATTGTATACTTACTTTATAATTAGCTGTCTTCTTTATTTTCCCATTAGTTTTTACTAGTTTAGATAGATCATTTTGACTTCTGCACGTAATGAGAATCTTAATCCTTCCTGTGTAATATTTACCCTTTTGTTTATTTTGCAGTCTTACTGTTCTTTGTTATTTGCAACTATCTAAAATACTGCATTCAATAGCAGTTGTGATAAGTGGCGTTCTAATCTAGTTTCTAAATTTTAAGGTATGTTTCTGATATTTCACTATAAAACTAATATACTAGTATGTTTCTTACAAACATACTTTCTGAAAACAAGGACTTTATTTCTACCCTATGGTTCTTGAGAATTACTATTATTAGTAGTAATATTTCTTTGAAATAAACATTTTGTTTTTAACATTTTTTACAAACTACTGATATAACCAAGGTGGTGCTGTAGTGAAGTGCTCGGCTGCTAACCAGTCTGCTTGGTAAAGATTTACAGCCTTAGAAACCCTGTGGGGCAGTTCTGCTGTGTCCTGCTGGGTCCTGTTCCATTTTTTTGCAAATGGATATCCAGTTATGCCAGCACCATTTGTTAAAAAGACTATCTTTTCCCAGTTTAACTGACACTGGGCCTTTGTCGAGTATCAGCTGCTCATATGTGGATGGATTTATATCTGGGTTCTCAATTCTGTTCCATTGGTCTATGTGTCTGTTGTTGTACCAGTACCGGGCTGTTTTGACTACTGTGGCTGTATAATAGCTTCTGAAATCAGGTAGAGTGAGGCCTCCCACTTTCTTCTTTTTCAGTAATGCTTTGCTTATCTGAGGCTTCTTTCCCTTCCATATGAAGTTGGTGATTTGTTTCTCCATCACATCAAAAAATGACATTGGAATTTGGATCAGAAGTATGTTGTATGTATAGATGGCTTTTGGTAGAATAGACATTTTTCCTATGTTAAGTCTTCCTATCCATGAGCAAGGTATGTTTTTCCACTTAAGTAGGTCCTTTTTAATTTCTTGTAGTAGTGCTTTGTAGTTTTCTTTGTATAGGTCTTTTACATCTTTGGTAAGATTTATTCCTAAGTATTTTATCTTCTTGGGGGCTACTGTGAAAGGTATTGATTTGGTGATTTCCTCTTTGATGTTCTTTTTGTTGATGTAGAGGAATCCAAGTGATTTTTGTATGTTTATCTTATAACCTGAGACTCTGCCAAACTCTTCTACTAGTTTCAGTAGTTTTCTGGAGGATTCCTTAGGGTTTTCTGTGTATAAGATCATGTCATCTGCAAATAGAGATAATTTTACTTCCTCCTTGCCAATCCGCATGCCTGTTATTTCTTTGTCTAGCCTAATTGCCCTGGCTAGGACCTCTAGCACAATGTTGAATAAGAGCGGTGATAAAGGGCATCCTTGTCTGGTTCCCGTTCTCAAGAGAAATGCTTTCAGGCTCTGTCCATTTAGAGTGATGTTGGCTGTTGGCTTTGTATAGATGCCCTTTATTATGTTGAGGAATTTTCCTTCAATTCCTATTTTGCTGAGAGTTTTTATCATAAATGGGTGTTGGACTTTGTCAAATGCCTTTTCTGCATCAATTGATAAGATCATGTGGTTTTTGTCTTTTGTTTTGTTTATATGGTATATACATTAATGGTTTTTCTAATATTAAACCAGCCTTGCATACCTGGTATAAATCCCACTTGGTCCTGGTGAATTATTTTTTTGACATGTTGTTGAATTCTATTGGCTAGAATTTTGTTGAGGATTTTTGCATCTATGTTCATGAGGGATATAGGTCTGTAATTTTCTTTTTTTGTAATGTCTTTACCTGGTTTTGGTATCAGGGAGATGGTGGCTTCATAGAATGAGTTGGGTAGTATTTCGTCACTGTCTGTGCTTTGAAATACCTTCAGTAGTAGTGGTGTTAACTCTTCTCTGAAAGTTTGGTAGAAATCTGCAGTGAAGCCGTCCGGGCCAGGGCTTTTTTTTGTTGGGAGTTTTTTGATTACCTTTTCAATCTCTTTTTTTGTTATGGGTCTATTTAGTTGTTCTACTTCTGAATGTGTTAGTTTAGGTAGGTAGTGTTTTTCCAGGAATTCATCCATTTCTTCAAGGTTTGCAAATTTGTTAGAGTACATTTTTTCGTAATCATTTGATATGATTCTTTTAATTTCATTTGGTTCTGTTGTGATGTGGTCCTTTTCGTTTCTTATTGAGGTCATTTGTTTCCTTTCCTGTATTTCTTTAGTCAGTCTAGCCAATAGTTTATCAATTTTGTTAATATTTCAAAGAACCAGCTTTTGGCTTTGTGAATTCTTTCAATTGTTTTTCTGTTCTCTGATTCATTTAGTTCAGCTCTAATTTTTATTATTTGTTTTCTTCTGGTGCCTGATGGGGTCTTTTGTTGCTCACTTTCTATTTGTTCAAGTTGTCGGGACAGTTCTCTGATTTTGGCTCTTTCTTCTTTTTGTATGTGTGCATTTATCGATATAAATTGGCCTCTGAGCACTGCTTTTGCTGTGTCCCAGAGGTTTTGATACGAAGTGTTTCATTCTCGTTGCATTCTATGAATTTCTTTATTCCCTCCTTAATGTCTTCTATAACCCAGTCTTTTTTCAGGAGGGTATTGTTCAGTTTCCAAGTATTCGATTTCTTTTCCCTAATTTTTCTGTTATTGATTTCCACTTTTATGGCCTTGTGTTCTGAGAAGATGCTTTGTAATATTTCGAAGTTTTGGATTCTGCAAAGGTTTGTTTTATGACCTAATATGTGGTCTATTCTAGAGAATGTTCCATGTGCGCTAGAAAAAAAAGTATACTTTGCAGCAGTTGGGTGGAGAGTTCTGTATAAGTTAATGAGGTCAAGTTGGTTGATGGTTGTAATTAGGTCTTCCGTGTCTCTATTGAGCTTCTTACTGGATGTCCTGTTCTTCTCCGAAAGTGGTGTGTTGAAGTCTCCTACTATAAATGTGGAGGTGTCTATCTCGCTTTTCAATTCTGTTAAAATTTGTTTTATGTATCTTGCATCCCTGTCATTGGGTGCATAAATATTTAATATGATTATATCTTCCTGGTCAATTGTCCCTTTCATCATTATTTAGTGTCCCTCTTTATCCTTTGTGGTGGATTTAAGTTTAAAGTCTATTTTGTCAGAAATTAATATTGCTACTCCTCTTCTTTTTTGCTTATTGTTTGCTTGATATATTTTTTCCATCCTTTGAGTTTTAGTTTGTTTGTGTTTCTAAGTCTAAGGTGTGTCTCTTGTAGGCAGCATATAGACAGATCTTGTTTCTTTATCCAGTCCGAGACTCTCTGTCTCTTTATTTGTGCATTTAGTCCATTTACATTCAGCATAATTATAGATAAGTAAGTGTTTAGTGTTGTCATTTTGATGCCTTTTTATGTGTGTTGTTGACAATTTCATTTTTCCACTTACTTTTTTGTGCTGAGACGTTTTTCTTAGTAAATTGTGAGATCTTCATTTTCATAGTATTTGACTTTATGTTTGCTGAGTTGTTACATTTTTCTTGGTTCTTATTTTGAGTTATGGAGTTGTTATACCTCTTTGTGGTTACCTTAATATTTACCCCTATTTTTCTAAGTAAAAACCTAACTTGTATTGTCCTATATCGCCTTGTATCCCTCTCCATATGGCAGTTCTATGTCAGCTGTATTTAGTCCCTCTTTTTGATTATTGTGATCTTTTACATATTGACTTCAATGAGTCCCTGTTTTGAGCTTTTTTTTTTTTTTAAAGTAATCTTAATTTGTTTTTGCAATTTCCCTATTTGAGTTGATATCAGGATGTTCTGTTCTGTGACCTTGTGTTGTGCTGGTATCTGATATTATTGGTTTTCTAACCAAAAAATTTCCTTTAGTATTTCTTGTAGCTTTGGTTTGTTTTTTGCAAATTCTCTAAGCTTATGTTTATCTGTAAATATCTTAATTTCGCCTTCATATTTCAGAGAGTTTTGCTGGATATATGATCCTTGGCTGGCAGTTTTTCTCCTTCAGTGCTCTGTATATGTCATCCCATTGCCTTCTTGCCTGCATGGTTTCCGCTGAGTAGTCTGAACTTATTCTTATCGATTCTCCCTTGAAGGAGACCTTTCTTTTCTCCCTGGCTACTTTTAAAATTTTCTCTTTATCTTTGGTTTTGGCAAGTTTGATGATAATATGTCTTAGTGTTTTTCTTTTTGGATCAATCTTAAATGGGGTTCGATGAGCATCTTGGATAGATATCCTTTCATCTTTCATGACGTCAGGGAAGTTTTCTGCCAGCTGATCTTCAACTATTCTCTCTGTGTTTTCTGTCCTCCCTCCCTGTTCTGGGACTCCAGTCATACACAAGTTATCCTTCTTGATAGAGTCCCACATGATTCTTAGGGTTTCTTCATTTTTTTTTTAATTCTTTTATCTGATTTTTTTTCAATTCTTTTATCTGATTTTTTTTCAGCTATGTTGGTGTTAATTCCCTGGTCCTCCAGATTTCTCACTCTGCATTCTAATCACTCGAGTCTGCTCCTCTGACTTCCTATTGTGTTGTCTAATTCTGTAATTTTATTGTTAATCTTTTGGATTTCTGCTTGCTATGTCTCTATGGACTCTTGCAACTTATTAATTTTTCCACTATGTTCTTGAATAATCTTTTTGAGTTCTTTAACTGTTTTATCAGTGTGTTCCTTGGCTTTTTCTGTAGATTGCCTTATATCATTTCTGAGGTCATCCCTGATGTCTTGAAGCATTCTGTAAATTATTTTTTTATATTCTGTGTCTGATAATTCCAGGATTGTATCTTCATTTGGTAAAGATTTTGATTCTTTTGTTTGGGGGCTTGTAGAAGCTGTCATGGTCTGCTTCTTTATGTGGTTTGATATCGACTGCTGTCTCCGAGCCATCACTAAGATATTGTAGTGATTTATTCTATATTTGCTCACTGAGTCTTATCTTGTTTTGTTTTCTTTCAATATATGTGGATGGGCTATTAGATTGTGCTGTCTTGATTGTCGTAGCCCTTGACTTACTTATGACCTATTACCAGCTGGTTTGGGCTGTTGCCAGATATATATGCCTGAGTCTATTCACTATTCTTGAGTAGAATCTGATTTTGGGTCATCAGCTATCCACCTTGAGAAGTAGTGGTGACAGTTGGGTGCACCAGATTCTATTAGCAGCTAGGGTTCACACTCCCGGGGGGGCAGGATGCTGACAGGATTCCCCCAAGTGTCAGTGAGGTAGGTGTGTCTCTATTCCTAAAGCACCTTGGTGGGAGGGCTCTGCAGCTGTACCTTAGGCCCCCAATGCAAGTACCTCTACAGAATGGTAGGTGTCACCCTCCTTAGACCCTAAGGCAAGAGGCTAGGTGGTCTGGGGAGAGCTTCAGCTCTCAGTTCCCTGTTGTGGGTCAGTGAGGATTCTGTTGAATAAGCAGAGATATCAGACCTGGGAAACTTGTTTTTCCAGTAAATCTGCTAAAAAAAAATGCAGTCAGATCCCTATCAGAAATGCCTTTGCATTATAATAGCCACCTTGTTCCCTGTAGGGATGAAAGCCCAAGATATGGATGATATATGCTTGGCTGGAGCTGGTTCTGTGTTTTTAGTCCAATTAGAGAAGAATTTTTGGTCCCTGGGTTTTTTGTGGTAGCTTGTCTCAGGCTAGAAGAATGGGTTAGGAAAAGACCAAAAAAAAAAAAAAAAAAGGGAAGCCACGGAGCCAGAGCAGTTCTCCCTCTGGCTCAGGAAATTTCAATGTTAATGAAGCCACCTGGGAAGGGGAGGGGAGGGTTCAGAAAAGCAGGAGAGAGTAGCACCCCGGAATATAGCCAAAGTTGCTTATCTTGCTTGGGATGACTATTTTACCTGAGATTCCCCAAGGTGCCTGTCACCTATGTGTGCTGGCTGTGTAGAAATTGCCCCCGAGGGTCTGGCCCACAGAAGCTGTGGTCAGTTCCTCCGCTGCCAGTCCAAAGCCCAGCGTCAAGGTTCCCCAGCTGGGACACTGCACTCCCATCTCCAAAATCAGTCGCTGCCTCCCAGGGACTTCTCCTCCCGCTGCCCACGTGGACTGGCTGGGCCCCCTCCCGGGGTCAGTTCAGGGGGGTAGGGCTGTGCCCCATGTTTGCGCCGTGACAGGATGCCGTGCTCAGCTCCCTGTGCCCAGTCCAAAGCCCGGCGCCAAGGTTCCCCAGCCGGGACACTGCACTCCTGGCTCCAAAACCAGTCACTGCCTCCCGGCGACTTCTCCTCCTACCAGCCGCGTCGCCACGCCGCCTGTGCAGACCGGCTGGGCCCCCTTCTGGGGTTAGTTCAGGGGAGTAGGGCTGCGCCCTGTGTTTGTGCCGTCACATGTTCAGCTCCCCTGGGCCCAATCCTAAGCCCGGTGCCAAGGTTACCTGACTGGGACGCTGGCTCCAGGCTCTGAAAACAGTCGCTGCTTCCCCGTAGTTGTTCGTTCTCCGTCTCTGTCACTCAGGTCAACTCTTTAAATCTGTGTTCGTTGTTCAGGGTTCGTAGATTGTCATGTATGTGATCGAGTCACTTGTTTTTCCGAGTCTTTGTTGCAAGAGGGATCTGAGGTAGCGTCTACCTAGTCAGCCATCCTGGCCCCCCTCCTCAAGGACTTAATTTTACTTGGATTCATAATCAGCATCCATGGAAGCAGTGGTCAAGAAATCAAAAGATGTGTTGCATTGGACGAATCTGCTGCAAAAGACCTCTTTAAAGTGTTGAAAAGCACAGATGTCACCTCAAAGACTAAGGTGCTCCTGACTCAAGTCGTGGTGTTTTCAATTGTCTCACATGCATGTGAAAGCTGGACGATGAATAAGGTAGTCTGAAAAATTGACGTCTGTGAATTGTGGTGTTGGTGAACAATATTGAATGTACCATGGACTGCCATAAGAACAAATAAATCTGTCCTAGAAGAAGTACAACAAAAACGCTCCTTAGAAGCAAGGATGGGGAGAGTACATCTCACACACTTTGGACATGTTATCAGGAGGGATCAGTCTCTCGAGGACTTCATGCTTGGTAAAGCAGAGGGTTAATGAAAAAGAGGAAGACCCTCAATGAAATGGATTGACAAAGTGACTGCAACAATGGGCTTAAGCATAAAAAAGAAGGTGATAATGGCAAAGAACCTGTCAGTGTCTTGTTCTGCTGTACATAGGATCGCTGAGTTGAAACTGACTTGAAGGCACCTATCAATAACAAAAGTTGGTTCTTTGAAAATATTAGCATATTTATTAAAGAGCAATGCTGATAACCAAAAATATAAAACACACAATATAAATCATTACAAATTGGAGTTACTACAGAACATGTCAAAGTATATTGTTTATTTTTCAAATAGCTTGTATCTTTCTATATGTATTATTTTTACTGATTTTTAATTTCAATTGTCCTTACGATCAGGCAATGTACTCTCTATGCTTTTTTAAACATTCTAAATCTATTGATATTTGATTTATGGCACATTATATGTCCTATCTTGGTGAATATTTTATTTTCATAAGTACTTAAAAATGCATTTTGGAGCTATTTGTTTATAAATATCAGTTATTTATATTTTTTCAAATCTTCTACAATTTTTTATATTTTTAGGCACTCATTCTATCAATTCATGATAGAAGGCTGTCTGTTTCTCTCTTTAGTTAAGTCAAAGTTTATATATTTTGAAGTTCTATTTTTAAGATTATTTTGTCTTCCGGGTTAATTAAGTATTTTACCAACATTAATAGCCTACCTTATCCCTGGTAGCAATCTTTCCTCTGAAGTCTACTTTGTTTGACATTCACATTAGATTTCTTAAGCTTAGTGTTTGAATGGAATATCTTTGGTATTAAATAGCATATATTCCCACTCTTATGCATTCTGTATTTTTGTGTCTTTATACCTACAGTATAAATTTTCTTTTAAATAGCATTTAGGTAGTCTTTGCTTTGGATGCATTCTTTTTTTTTTTTTTTAATAATTTTTATTGAGCTTTAAGTGAACGTTTACAAATCTAGTCAGTCTGTCTCATATAAGCTTATATACACCTTACTCCATACTCCCACTTACTCTCCCCCTAATGAGTCAGCCCTTCCAGTGTCTCCTTTCCTGACAATTTTGCCAGTTTCTAACCCTCTCTACCCTCCTAACTCCCCCACAGACAGGAGATGCCAACACAGTCTCAAGTGTCCACCTGATACAAGTAGCTCACTCTTCATCAGCATCTCTCTCCTACCTATTGTCCAGTCTCTTCCATGTCTGATGAGTTGTCTTCGGGAATGGTTCCTGTCCTGGGCCAACAGAAGGTTTGGGGACCATGACCACCGGGATTCCTCTAGTCTCAGTCAGACCATTAACTCTGGTCTTTTTATGAGAATTTAGGGTCTGCATCCCACTGATCTCCTGCTCCCTCAGGGATTCTCTGTTGTGCTCCCTGTCAGGGCAGTCATCGGTTGTGGCCGGGCACCATCTAGTTCTGGTCTCAGGATGATGTAAGTCTCTGGTTCCTGTGGCCCTTTCTGTCTCAGGCTCATAGTTATCGTGTGACCTTGGTGTTCTTCATTCTCCTTTGATCCAGATGGGTTGAGACCCATTGATGCATCTAGATAGCTGCTTGTTAGCATTTAAGACCCCAGATGCCACATTTCAAAGTGGGATGCAGAATGTTTTCATGATAGAATTATTTTGCCAATTGACTTAGAAGTCCCCTTAAACCATAGTCCCCAAACCCCCACCCTTGCTCTGCTGACCTTTGAAGCATTCATTTTATCCCGGAAACTTCTTTGCTTTTCGTCCAGTCCAGTTGAGCTGACCTTCCCTTTATTGAGTATTGTCCTTCCCTTCACCTAAAGTAGTTCTTATCTACTAACTAATCAGTAAATAACCCTCTCCCACGCTCCCTTCCTCCCCCCTCCTAACCACAAAGGTATGTGTTCTTCTCAGTTTATACTATTTCTCAAGATCTTATAATAGTGGTCTCATACAATATTTGTCCTTTTGCCTCTGACTAATTTCACTCAGCATAATGCCTTCCAGGTTCCTCCATGTTATGAAATGTTTCACAGATTCGTCACTGTGCTTTATCGATGCATAGTATTCCATTGTATGAATATACCATAATTTATTTACCCATTCATCCTTTGATGGACACCTTGGTTGCTTCCAGGTTTTTGCTATTGTAAACAGAGCTGCAATAAACATGGGTGTGCATATATCTGTTCCTGTGAAGGCTCTTATTTCTCTAGGGTATATTCTGAGGAGTGGGATTTCTGGGTTGTATGGTAGTTCTATTTCTGACTTTTTAAGAAAACGCCAGATAGATTTCCAAAGTGGTTGTACCATTTTACATTCCCACCAGCAGTGTATAAGTGTTCCAATTGAATACATTCTTTTAATTGCCTCCTTTTAATTGAAATGCTAAAGTATCCCGTCTTTAATTTATACTATATTATTGTCTTCCCTCTATTTCTTCTTCTCTTTAAAAAGTAGATTTTTTTCTTAATCTTTTTTGGGATGTAAAGACGAGAGGAGGTGAACCACTTTTTTTGTATGTTTATTACATTGTGTAAGCTTGGGGCTTCTCCTTCCAACCAAATGGGTAGTAAGCAACAGATTTATACTACTGCTTTAAACAACTAAAAAATTTCTGATGAATTAGACCAATCAGTGCTTCTCAGACACTGAAAATCAGTTAGTATAGAACAGTGACCCCTGAGAGAGGAGAAATAAATGATACGAGCCCTACGATTAGTCTATCATACTTCCTTGACTGACCACAAGGTAACTTTTTGAACGTTGGATTGATAGGAATATATCCATAAAGGAAAATAAATATATATAGCACATTTCAAAGATATTATAATTTTCTTCAGATCTAAAAAATAAATGAATATAAAAATTAGTTACATTATCAAAAAATTATTTGAAATCAATATTAAAGATAGGAGAGGTTGAAGATCTATTGAGTGTAAAGAGTTATTATACTAGTTCAATAAACATTTAGTTAAGAGTATTCTATTTGCCAGTGCTAGATCAACGGCACTGGGCTAGACACTAGAAGGAAACCCTGGTGGCATAGTGGTTAAGTGCTACGGCTGCTAACCAAGAGGTCGGCAGTTCAAATCCACCAGGTGCTCCTTGGAAACTCTATGGGGCAGTTCTACTCTGTCCTATAGGGTTGCTATGAGTCGGAATTGACTTGATGTCAGTGGGTTTTGGGTTTTAGATCCTAGAAGCATGGTATAGAATGCTGAATAAAATAGCCCATGCCATCAAGGAATAAAATGGCCTTATACACTTTTCTTGCTGTTGCCTAGGTATCTTCCAGGCTGTCTAAGTTCTTTTCCATGTGGCCTCTCAAGCTCCAGCAGAATAATTTAGATTTTATCATATAGTAGACTTAAAAATTCAAGTGTGCCGAATGAGAATAAATGTACAAACTTTCCCAGATTTTTATCTGGACTATTGCCCTACCAGTCAAAGAAAGTCACACGGCCTGGCCAGATTCACGGAGTGGAGAAATAGACTCTACCTCTTGATGGACAATATGCATATTTATATTACGAGCTCATGACTAGAAGAAGGGAGGGTGGCCTTTATTTATTTATTTACAATGTACCACACAACAACTTCTTTAAAGTGTTTAAAAACAAAGATGTCATTTTGAGGACTAAATTGTGTCTGACCCAAGCCATATTTTCAATTGCCTCTTACGCATGTGAAAGCTGAACAGTGAGTAGGGAAGTCCAGAGAATAATTGACGGCAGTGGGTTTATTGACTTATGGTGTTGACAAAGAACACTGAATATAACATGGATTACCAGAAGACAGAACAAGTTTGTCTTGGAAGAAATAGAGCATTCTTTGGAAGTGAGGCTGGTGAGATTTCATCTCGCATACTTTGGACATGTGATCAGGAGGGACCAGTCCCTGGAGAAGCACATCATGCTTGGTAAGCTAAAGAGTCAGTGAAGAAAAGGAAGCCTCTCAATGAGATGGATTGACACAGTGGCTGCAACAATGGCCTCAAACATAGCAATGATTGTGAGGATGATGCAGGACCTGACAGGTTTTCCTCTGTTGTACACTAGGTTGCTATGAGTTGGAACCGACTCAATGGCACCTAACAACAACACCTGATGTGTTTGAATTATGTGCTGGCAAATATACCATGGACTGTCAGAAGAATGAGCAAATCTGTCTTGGAAGAAGTACAGTCTGAATGCTCAGCCAGAATGATTCTTAGAAGTGAGGAATATAAGACTTGGTCTCATGTACTTTGGACATGTTATAAGAAGGGACAAATCCCTGGAGAAAGATATCATGCTTGATAAAGTAGAGAGTCAGAAAAAACAGGGAGACCCTCCACAAGATGGATTGAAACAGTGGCTGCAACAAAGGATTCGAACATAGCAACAATTGTGAGGATGGCAAGGGGTTGGGCAGTGTTTTCCTCTGTTGTACATAAGATTGCTGTAAGCAGGAACCGAATTGATGGCACCTGACAACAACAACCTCACAAAGATACTCATTTATGGACATAATGTATTTTTCATCTACTGATTTAGAAGAAATCGAAGTAACATTATTCAATGTTGTCAAGGTCATGGTGAAGAAAACTTCAGTATCGTTTGGACATCTTCCTTTTTGCATCTAGGTTCTTATTTTATAATTCTTTCATCTTTTACGTATTAAATACTCTGAAAAAAATTCTATTCTAGGTTTTATTCATTTTGCTTCCCAAGTATATAGCTCAAAATCATGGAATTGGACAAATGCTCAAATTGTTTATAAAAATAATTAATTAATTGAGTGCTATATTGTGACAAATTTCATTAGAAATTATAACTAGCATGAAATAAAGCCCAAAATATTTCTTTTTTTTCAAGAATCTTATATCTGGAAATTTATGTAAGGAAATAACCTGAAATGTAGGTCAAAACACAGGTGTTTAATTAGAGTATAATTTATATTAAAAAAATAAAATAATGTAAATAGCCTTAAATTAATGTACCTCAAATTCATGAAAAATTATAACTTTCAGAATGGAAACAGAAAAACTTTAGCTCTTTGTATACCATTTACATAACAAAATAAATATGCATCTGTGCCAGAAAATGTATTTAAAAAAATCTGCGTATGATACTTGAATAAAGAACTGTTCTTTTTATCTTCAGAGTTAAATTTTTCATCATTTTCTTTTTTAGCTAATTAAAGTGCTAAATTGCCTCAATTCCACATTACATCAATACATTTGGAATCAGTGACTGAGCTTCACAGTCTACAGAATGATTTTGCTTTTATTTTGGTCCATGACATTGTTTTATATCCCTTACCAACTACAAAACTAGAATACAAAACAATCCAAAAAGAAAAGGTTCTTATTACTTTGAATTGTTTATGTGATGCTAAAAAAAAAAAGGATTTGAATTCCTCAGGGAAAATTCCTTCCTTATGTGAGATACTGTTTTCTGGTGTAATTGCCTATGAGGAAAATTAAAGATAAGAATTAAAAAAAATTAAAAACCCCAAGATCCACTTTTTTATTACTAAGTACATTAAATTTTCAGTTTCATTGGATGGATAAATCCTAGCAATTCATAGGTAATGCACCAAAAAGTTTTACCATGTGAAGACTAATTTAGCGTGAAGAGATACAGAACATTGAACAAGCAGTGACTTGTTCAAAATAAAAGTATTTTGGAATAATATTGCCAAAACACCAGAGATCTGTTAAGTCAACCTTAAGAAAGAGCAAAATGCAAGAAGCTGTAAATAACAATATCAATTTCCATAAAGTAATTTGGCTGTTCAAAAATCATGTAAATAAACAATTTTTATTACTGAAAGCAAAAAGGACTTGAAGCACTTACTGATGAAGATCAAAGACTACAGGCTTCAGTATGGATTACACCTCAACATAAAGAAAAAAAAAAATCCTCAGAACTGGACCAATAAGCAGCATCATGATAAACAAAGAAAATACTGAACTTCTTAAGAATTTAATTTTACTTAGATCCACAATCAATGCCCATGGAAGAAGCAGTCAAGAAATCAAACGATGCTTTACATTGGGCAATTTCTGCAAAGGCTTCTTCAAAGTGTTAAAAAAGCAAAGGACTAAGGTGTACATGACCTAAGCCACAATATTTTTAATTGCCTCATATACATGTGAAAGCAGGACAATTAATAAGGAAGACCAAAGAAGAATTGATGCCTTTGGATTATGATGTTCGCAAAGAATATTGAATGTACTGTGGACTATCAGAAGAACGAACAAATCTGTCTTGGAAGAAGTATAGCCAGAATACTCCTTAGAAGCAAGGGTGGAAAGACATCATCTCACGTATTTTGGACATGGCATCAGGAGGAACCAGTCTCTGGAGAAGGACATCATGCTTGGTGAAATGAAGAGTTCACAAAAAAGTGGAAGACCCTCAATGAGCCATCGCTGTGGTTGCTACACTGAGCTCAAACATAGCAACGATTGTGAGGAGGGAGATGGAATGGGCAGTATTTCATTCTGTTATATACAGGGTCACTACGAGTTGGAACCTTCTCCTTACATATCCACTAGCTCATTATTTGACATTTTGCATTTATAAAAATAGTAAAAAATCTACTATCTGAAAACTTAGAACTGACAGTAGCAAACGCCAAGGCACAAGGCAAGGGTAACGCTGGCTTTGATGGTTTAGTTCATGTGTCAACTTGGCTGGGCCGTGATTCTCAGTGGTTTGGCAATTATGTAATGTTGTAATTTGGCAGTTATATAATGATATAATATGGCAGTTATGTAAAGTCGTATTTTGATTATTTGACATCCGTTTTGAATCCTGAGATGGTTAACACTAATTTCATGAAAATCAATTCTAATGCTTCCAGTTCTACAAATGGAGCTCTTGAGGCTGTCTTTTCTACTTCTTAACTTTGAAGCACCTCAGGCTGCAGCCTTGCAACTTATCTTCCCTGTCCATAGTCTCCATTTGAAGAGTCTTATTTAATCCATAACATTAAATATCATTTGTGTTGATATATTCCAGATTCATTTTTTCAATATCTACTTTTATTACCACACATATATTAAAATGCTAATTTAAATTATTCTTAGATATTTAATAATCATTTTAAACATAGCATATCTTAAATGGAATTATTGATTTGTCTCCTCAATTCAACTTATACTATGAGTCTGACACTTTGCTATCCACCATTTCAACAGGAAAACGTGATCATGCTAATATTGAAGTTTATAGAATCCAGTTGAATAAACTACCTTAAGGTAAGGGTAGAGAATAGACTAAGTCTAAAAATTTAAAAGACACTAACATCACATGGGAAAGTATAAGCTTATCTAGAAACCATGCAGGAAAAAAAAAAAAAGAGAGAGAGAGATGGAGTAATTCTTTTGCTAGCACATGATGTAAGATGTACCTTAATTGGCTTATACAATCTAATAATTAAAACAAAATGGAAAAAGTAAAGATAACATTTAAAAATAAACTATTAAGTTGGGAAGGCAGTAATGAGATCACAGAGGCCACCACAAAAAAAAAAAAGTTAAAACCTTGGTAAAAAATCAACTACGAAAAGAACCTTTTCCCCTTTGTGTATGTCAACTGATGCTCTTGCGTTTCTTTTATCTGGAGTGGCAAGCAGTTTTAGAACAAGGAGATAAAACTAAGTGTTATCAACTTTCAAGTTATCACACAGGAGATCTTTTCCAAAACACAATATGTCAAGCAGTGAAAAGCACCATATTTAAGAGAACTAACTGGAATGAACAAATCTGTTTTGGAAGAAATACAGCCAGAACGCACCTTAAAAGTGCAGATGGCAAGACTTCATCTCAGATACTTTGGACACGTTATCAGGAGAAACCAGTCCCTGGAGAGGGACATCATGCTTAGTAAATGAAAAAAAGGAAGACCCTCAAAAAGATGGATTGATACAGTGGCTTCAAAGATAGGCTCAAGCATAACAATGATCACGAGGATGGCATAGGTTCGGGGAGTATTTCATTCTGTTGTACATAGGGTCACTATGAGTCGGAACTGACTAGACAGCATCTAACAACAACAACAACAACAACAACTGGATATAAACCTGTTGCAGACCAAAAAAAAAAAAAAAAGGAAACTTTCCTACCTTGATATTGGTATGAAAGGAGTAAAAAAAAAAGTCTCTGATAAAATTAATAACTTCAAACTTACCATCACATAGGTTGGAAGTTGAAGTCATGCTACCCATGTAATCCAAAAATCCTTGTGGAAATAGTTAAATTATTATGGTCATACATTGTAGAATTCTTAGGTGATAGGCAGAAGCAAACACAACTTGTCTCTAGAAAAATTTAATTTTAGCTCTTTCATAATAGTCTAGGTGACCTGGACTCAGTGTAAAAAAAAAAAAAAAAAACATGAAAGTAACAATGCACAGAAACAATGTACTTCCACAGATAGTAAAACAGCATCTTCTCTTTCTAGAAGTAAAACAGAAGCTTAAAAACAAGGAATAACAGCAAGTAAAAAATCCCCAAGTAGATTTTAAAAACATAAAATCTATAAATGAAGTATTGAAAGTGAAAACTAAATGGATGGAATAATCACCATAAGACTTACCAGAAAACAGAATTATTGAAGTTTGAAGAGAGATTCAAAAATTTTACCTAGAATGGATAGTAAAAATGAAAGAAAGAAAAAAAAAGAATATAGAAAACAGAGGTTAAAAAACATATTGTTTACTGTCAGAAAGTAAAAAAATGTGGTTTCCTATGTATTAGTTTGAACCTTATGAATTTGCCTCTTTTTAGGCAAAAATGGCTTAAAATTAGAGATTTTTATAGTTGACCCTGTAACCAAAAAAAATAAAAAAATGCTGCCGTCGAGTTGATTCCGACTCATAGCGACCCTATAAGACAGTAGAACTGCTCCACAGGTTTCCAAAAAGTGTCTGGTGGATTCAAACTGCAGACCTTTTGGTTAGCAGCCATAGCCTTCAACCACTACACCACCAGGGTTTCCATCATTAATGCAAACAACTCCAAATTCCAAAAGAGGTTTCCATAGAAATTGACAAGCCTACTCCAAAATTTACAAGGAATAAAAATTGAGAAAACACAAAAATACTATTAAATAAAAAGAGATGCATACTCTTTGAGATATTCAAATAGCGTCATTTCAAGTTTTAAAACACTTCACGTTTCTATTCATACAAAGTTTAAGACAGCATGGGATTTGTTTAGAAATAGAAAAAGATGAAAAACGAACTCAGAGTGAGATCATGTATGCTTATAAACTTGACCTATTATAAGATGTTATAGCAGATCAGTACAGAAAAGAGGAACTATTTACTAAATGTATTTGGGAAAATGGTTATATATTCAGAAAGTCAGGAACGGTGTGCATGGGGCTTGTATCCTTTCACCATATCTATTCAATCTGTATGTTGAGCAAATAATCTGAGAAGCTGGAGTATATGAAGAAGAACCTGGCATCAGGATTGGAGGAAGACTCACTAACAATCTGCAATATGCACGTGACACAACCTTGCTTGCTGAAAGTGAAGAGGACTTGAAGCACTTGCTGATGAAAATCAAAGACCATAGCATTCAGTATGAATTACACTTCGATGTAAAGAAAACAAAAATCCTCACAACTGGAACAATAAACAACATCATGATAAACAGAGAAAAGATTGAAGTTGTCAAGGATTTCATTTTAGTTGGATCCATAATCAACGCCCACGGAAGCAGCAGTTGAGAAATCAAAAGACGCATTGCATTGGGCAAATCTGCAAAAGACCTCTTTAAAGTGTTGAAAAGCAAAGATGTCACCTTGAGGACCAAGGTGCGCCTGACCCAAGCCATGGTGTTTTCAGTTGCCTCATATGCATGCAAAAGCTGGACAATGAATAAGGAAGACTACAAAAGAATTGACACCTTTGAATTGTGGTGTTGGAAAAGAATATTGAAAAGAACAATCCTGTCTTGGTAGAAGTACATCCAGAATGCTCCTTAGAAGCAAGGATGGCGAGACTATGTCTCACATACTTTGGACATGTTGTCAGGAGGCATTAGTCCCTGGAGAAGGACATAATGCTCGGTCAAGTACAGGGTCAGCAAAAAAGAGGAAGACCCTCAATGAGATGGATTGA
Source organism: Loxodonta africana (assembly GCF_030014295.1). Lineage (NCBI taxonomy): Eukaryota > Metazoa > Chordata > Mammalia > Proboscidea > Elephantidae > Loxodonta > Loxodonta africana. The sequence goes on along the minus strand of NC_087346.1, from coordinate 97,946,346 downwards.
CACAATGACTACAACAGTAAGCTCAAGCTTAGCAACAAATGTGAAAATGGTGCAGGACCAGGCAGTGTTTTGTTTTGTTCTGCTTAGGGTAGCTATGAATCAGAACTGACTTAACGGCACCTAACAATAACAAAAACATTTAGAAATGGGAAATAATTAGGTTCCCAACTCATAAAACCCACCCTAAAATTCTTCTTGGATAAAATACTTAAATCATAAAGTTATACTATAACATTTTTGAAAATCATTAAGTAAAATGTCTTTTTATCACCTTGGAAAAATATTTATATATTAGAAAGAAGAAAGTAAACTATAAAGGAACAGTGTAATAGGCTTGACTGTATTAACATAAATACATTCAACCATAATGACAATCATGAATGAAGAAGATTTACAAAACAGCAAACTATATGTTGCAACACTTGTAGCTAATAGTGTGTGAATAGTCAGAACATAAATAAAAAAAATCCTTGCAAATCATTAATCAAAAGAAAAAGATACAGTAGAAAAAAGAGAAAATGAAAACCCATGAATAAGCATTTCACAGAAGAAAAAATATACATGATACATAAGCATATGAAATATTTCATATCCACAATGTTGGGGAAGAAAAAGAAAGATAAGACCAGACACGGTGAGGATGTGGAACAATAGGAACTGTTATCTGTTGCTGGTGGGAGTGGGAATTAAGATTCAACCACTTTAGAAAAACATTTTACATTATTTAGTGAAATCCACATATTCTAAATTCAAGAATCCCATCCCTAGGGATTTAGTCAGAGATTTTTTTTTTTTCATCATTTGTACCACGGACATGTATAGGCAGGTTCAAAGTAGCAGTGTTTGACATAACACGTTAATTTCAACTGAAAAAAAAAATCATTAAAACAGAAATAATAAATAAACTGTGATGTATTTATACAACAAATACTATTGTGTAGTAGTCAAGAGGAAACTTACCACAGTTCTTAATATAGAGAAGATTAATATCAAAGGCAAAATTTTGAGTTAAAAAAAACAAATTACCAAAAATACTTAGTGTACAATTTCAGTTATATAAAGTGCCAAAAGGGCAAAATTAAATAATATATTATTTAAGACCACAGATATTTGTGTGTTAAACTATAACAGAAAAAGAAAGAATGATTAATATAAATTTGAAGACAGAGGATACCTCTAAGGGAGAAGTCAAATAAGAGCAAATAGAATACAGTGACTTCCGAGGTACCATTTCATCGTCTGGCTAGTTAAAGGAATAATTTGTTCTATACAGATTGGCACAAAGCTAGTTCCTATGAGGCTGAGGTTAAAGATATCCCAAATATCCAATTTTTCCAAACTCCTGTGCCACTCCATCATCTCTAACACCGACTACTCTCTCTCCCCTCAGTACTCTCCCTCCCATCTTTGGGTTCTGTAATTTGTCACAAAATCTCACAGAATTTAAGAACTGTATAAAATAAACCACTTACACGGTTGTAGAAGCTGGCGAGTCCCAAATCTGTGGGTCAGGTGTTGTCTTCTCCCAACCCATGTGGCTGCAAAGGCTGACAAACCCAAACTGCAGTTCAGACCACAGGCTGCCGGCCCACAAGGCTGTGGAGGCCAGTGAATCCCAGAATCCACAAGTCAGACATGAGGTCTCTGGCTCAAGTCCCAAGAACGCTGGAGGTCATCTGATCACAAACTTGGCTTGAGATTCAGATGCAGAGAGAGAGAGCCCTGCTGCTCCATACTCACGTATGACTTAGATGCTGGCCATACCCCAGGGAAGATAGTAACTTGAGTAAGGGTAGAACTTAAGTCAAGCCCTCCTACAAAGCTGTAATCCAAGACATACCCTACATCAATCCTGCCACATCAACATGTAGGGGTCAGGATCCACAACAGATAAAATGAAGGACAACCACACAATATTAGGAATCATGGCCCAGCCAAGTTGACAAATAACCCCAATCATCACAGGTTCTATATACCATATTTGTATAGTTCCACTCAATCATTGTGTGTAAGTCACGAAGACCATGGCTAGAAGGGCTGTATTAAGCATTAAGTAATTCATTACATCACACAAGTGAGAAAATATATATAAAATGAAACTTTTCATGCTAACATATTTTAAATCTGCAACTCAGTGATATTAGTAACGTTCACCATTCACCTCCAAAATCTTTTCACTCAAAACAGAAACTGTTTCCATTAAGCAGTAAGGCCCATTTCTTCTTCTCCCACCACCTAGAAATCACCCATCTACTTTTGTCTTTATGCACTTATCTTTTCGGAGTTCTTCACATAAGTGTGATTATTCAATATGTACCCTTTTGCATATAATTTATTTCAATTTAACACAATGTTTTCAAGGTTGATCCATGTTGTAGCAAATATTAGAACTTCACTCCTGCTATGTCAGAATAATATTACCTTGCATGTATTGTAATACTGACAAGGGCTTGCTTGTGTCATTTTGCTATTTGTTTTCAGTGTATCTATATCCTTTTCTCCCTGATTTTTTTTTTCCCTCATACTGCCTTCTTTTGTGTTTAGTTGATTTTTTTTTCTTGTAGTGAACCATTTTGATGCTCTTCTCATATCCTTGTGTGTAAATTATTAAGATATTTTCATCGTGGTTACCATGGGGATTGCAGTTAACATTCTCAATTTATAACAGTCTAGTTTGAATTGATACCAACTTAAATTCAATAGCATACCAAAATTATCTTTCTACATAGCTCCACTCACTCTTTGTGTTGTTGCCATGAATTATAGAGTGATACATTTTGTGCCCAATAGCATAAATTTATTATCTTTTTATAAATTTGTTTTTCATATCTTATAGGACATAGCAAGTAGAGTTATAAATGAAAAATGTGGTAAGATTGGTTTTCAGATTTAACCATGAAATTATCTTTACTGGAGATATTTATTTTTTCCTGCAGTTTCAGTTTACTATCTAGCATTTCCTACAGGGCAGAGGAAACCTTGGGGCATAGTGGTTAAGAGCTAAGATAGCTAACCAAAAGGGTGGCAGTTCGAATCTATCAAGTGCTCCTTAGAAACCCTATGGTTTCCTATAGGGTTGCTGTGAGTCAGAATTGACTCAACAGTGACAGGTTTGGTTGTAGATATGGCAGTAACAAATTGCTTCAGATTTTCCTTACATTAGAGTGTCTTAATTTCACCCCCATTTTTGAAGGACAATTTTACTTCATACAAAATACTTGGTTGACAGGTTTTGTTGTTGTTGTTGTTGGTTTCTTTCAGTACTTTAAACATGTCATCTAAGTTCTTTCTGGTTCTCATTGTCGCTGAGGAGGAAATAGCAATTACTCATATTGATTATCCTTTTTATGGGACAATTGGCTTCTGTCTTCCTGCTTTTCAGATTCTCTTTATATTAGGTTTTTCACAATTTGAATATGGAGTTCTTTGATTTTCTTTGATAAATGGATTCATGTTTTTCATCAGATATAAGAAGTTCTCAGCCATTATTTCTTCAAATAACTTATTTCTTCAAATATTCTTCAATAACTGTATAAAATAATCTGCCTATTCTATTTTCTCATTCTGGGACTTTCATAACACATATGCTAGTCTGTTTGATAGTGTTTCACAGGGCTCTTAGGCTCTGCTCATTTTTCATTATTCAGTTTTCTTTCTATTCCTCGGACTAGGTTATTTTGATTGTCATATTTTCAAGTTCATCAATTCTTTCTCAGGCTAGCTCAAATATGATGTTGAACTCCTCTAGCAAATTGCTCATTTTAGTTATTGTGTTTTTCAGCACCAGAAGTTCTCTTTGGTTCCTTTTCATCATTTGTCTCTCTTCATTGATATTTTTATTTTGTTCATAGATTGTTTAACTGACTTACTTTAGTTCTATGTGTTTTTCTTTTACTCTTTGAGCATATTTAAGATAGTTGTTTTGTTTTACACTATTTTTCTACTAAGTTCAGTGTGTTGACTTCATCAGGAATGGTTTCTGTCACTTTATTGTGTCCCTTTTAATGGACCATTCTTTTCTGTTCACTGTATGCCTTGTGGTTTTTTGTTAAAAATGGGATATTTGAGTAACATTATGTGGTAACTCTAGAATCAGATTCTCCCTCTTCTTTAGATTTTCCTTGTTTGAGTTAAACAGCTGTTCCCAGAACTAAGACATTTTCCTCAAACTCATGTACCTTTCTAACCTGTACATCATTGTATAACTAAATCTATCTCTGACTTCTCCTAATTTAGCTGGTATGGCTAGTCCAGAATATTTTTATATTGTTTCACTCAATGTCACTATTATCATTTTCTTGAGAATAAATACAAAATTGGAAAATCTCCTTTATTTAGGTGTTAACAAGCTTTAACCATTATGTGGCATTACCACCAAGCCCAAAAAGTGGCTATCAGCAACTACTAAAATTACGTTTCTCTTTGCTAAGTAATCATGCTGATTACTGTTGATCTCCTTTAGAGGGTGGTGGTGGAGCAAATACTGTCCTTTGTTGAAGAGAAAGGAAAAGTGGCCTCAACGTATATACCCTTTTCTTAGCTTTTTCAAGCTTATTGTCCTCCTTTCCATTCTTTAGCATGTTTTCCTTATTTAGTATTTTCCTTATTTATGCCCTGCTCTCACAGAAAGAGAAGTTTAATTACTTAATTAATATCTTTTCCTGCCACCATTTTAACTTAACTTAGAGCTTAAAAACAAAATTTTTATGTTTCCCTATTATTAGAGTATAGCACGAGGTAAGATAAGTTGAGAGAAATTGTGAATGAGGCAGGAAAGAAGGAAGAATAAAAAATGAAAGGAATTAACAGAACCCACAATTTAATTCTAGATCTCACAGGATCATGTCTTGAGAAGAAATATGACCTTCTGTATCTCCAAAAAGTCTGACTGGGGAGAAAAAGAGACAAGAATTTAACTTCCTGCTCCAATCTCCCATGGTCAAAGGACTGTTATCATTATAGTATGGAAAATATAGATGTTTAATATTCATTTCATTCAATATTTCCAGAAAAGTCTTAACACTGATATAAGACACGAAACTAAAATAAGAGGATTAGATGGGAAAAATGTGGAACAAATATCAAATAAAAAAAAGATCCATTTAGTAAATTACTAACATTTTCTCCTTCTAGATTGCTATTCTATGAAAGTGGTAAAAATAACCTTATTAATATTGTTTCAATTTTTGAATTTAATATAATTCATTCCAAGAATTGTAAGCTGTTGTCAGGAGGATAACTTTAGGTGTAAATGACACTTGAATTTGACAACCAAAAGCCAGATGGGGAGATTTAGAAGCAGCTGAATGATTGACTTTACGCTATCATTTCTGCACATGGCTTATTTACAAGCTTATCTTTTTTCTATGTATTCTCTACCAGAATATGTAATTCATCTATTTAAATAGACGTAGCTAGCATTCCTGATGTGGTGCAATGCAGAATTGGGATTCTATCATTTGAGCACTTAACACACTGGTGGTAATACATAATTCAAGCAGTCAGCTCTCTCTATGGGCTACTTATTGCACTTGAACGCTTTTCCCAATGCCTCATGCCTTTCTCAGCCTTTCTATCAAACAAGATTCAATGTTTGGTGTACAGTGCTTTTCATCCGTGAAATCCTACCTGAGCAAAACACAGATGGAAAGTATTATGTGAAACTCTATAAAAAGTTTCCTGACTAAATAGTAACAGAATAAAACAAATGGAGGCATAATCAGTAACTACCCCCACCTTATGTACGTGAAAGTCTCTTTCAAGAGCAAGTTACACAGACCTCATGGCTTGTGAGCCAAGCATGACTGCAGCCCATCACGCCCAATAACTACAAAGGGACACAGTTTCCTTTCCTATAATCACAAGATTTAAAAAAAAAAAAATCTATTTTTTTGTCTGATTTTTTTTTCTTACACTTAAAAAGAATAGAAAGAAGATAAAAAATTTTCCAGCTTGGTCAGAACCAATCTCAAATTTCTGTATAATCTTTAAATAAGATGGACAATAATACCTCTTTAAAATATAACTCATATTTTTAAACCTATATTGAAGTTTCTTAACAATAGTATTGTTGATATTTGAATTAGGTAATTCTCTGGTGTGGGGGCTATTCTATGCATTGTAGACGTTTACCAGCATCACTACTCTGGACTCAATAGATGCCAGTAGCACCTCCCTAGTCATGATGGTCAAAACTGTCTCCACACATTTTCAAATGTCACCTCAGAGCAAAATCTCCTACACTTGAGAACTGCTACCAAACTTTTTTTTTTTTTTGACAACACAATTTTTTGTCACATAATCTAGGAACTGTGGCTATAAATTAAGATATGTCATAGAGAGTAATAAAGGACTTTCTGATTACGTAACAAAACATTTGCTTGTATGCAAAGAAAAACGAAGAGTAGTTTCAAGTTCACAAATAAACTATTTTGGTTTATACATATAATCTAAACAATTGCAGACCTTATTACTCAAAATGTAACAAAAATTTCATAGCTAGACACTTTATTTCAGAATGCCTTCACAGTTTATGATCAATGATATAGTCATAGTAGAGCAAAAACTCAGTCTATTTAATGATCTTGAATTATTGAGTCAACAATCAATAAAATCCCTGAATCTAAATCAAATATGCACTAATTAAACTGATCATAAGATGGTCAGTAATGTCAACAGTGTTTTTTTTGCATCCTGTTGTGAAATATATAAAGAAAGAACAGGAGATAAAAACTTTCATATCAAGAAAGTATTAAAACTCTATGCCTTAAATTTTCACCCCCTTTTTTTTTTTTGTTAAAAATCCTACTTAATTAGGAATAGATTTACATTTCTAGAGCATGTAGATAAATGAATCTCAAAGTATCTAATTCACTATTAAAAACTAGAATTGTTATCATTATAGTATGGAAAATATAGATGTTTAATATTCATTTCATTCAATATTTCCTGAAAAGTCTTAACACTGATATAAAACACAAAACTAAAATAAGAGGATTAGATGGGAAAAATGTGGAATAAAAATCAAATAAAAAAATGATCAGACTTAAGTAGACAGTTGAGAAATGTAGAGGGCTATGAAATAAATATGTCATACAATACAATAGTACACAAAATAAATATATGAATAATAAAAATATAATAAAATATAAATATATTTACTTTAAAACATTAACTAGAAGACATATTAATAGATGTTCTTAATTAAAAACACAATAGAAACTAATTAGAAAAAAAATTAGAGATAAAGGTAAAATAAGTACATTTGTCATAAAAGAAAATAAAATAACACAACTTTTAAGTAACAGAAGAAAAAAATCTTCAAAACATAGACAGGTATTATTTTCATGAATGGGAAGACTGACTAGTGAAATAAACATGTTAGAAATAGTGCCTAGTGCATATTGAGTACATTTTATATGCTATGTATTGTCAATATTTTGCATAAATTTTTCTAATAATCTTTACAAAAATCCCACAAAGTTTTTACTATGATGAAAGCCCAGTTTAGAGAATTATTTAAACTTATAAAATCACTAAATGGAAGAACCAACCTGTAAAACTAAGCAAAAATCTGAGCTCCTAGACAGTTCTTTATTGTCCCTCTCTCTGTCTCTAATTAAAAGATATTGGGAAAGAAGCAAGTTTTACTAAATTCTGTCATGAAAAGATATAGTTATTTTTATTTAACATGAAAATGACTGCAATTCTACTGTAAACACATAATGAGCATCTAATATGACAAGGATTGTCATGAGCTTTGAGGATGTTAAAAAAAAGGTGTTATGGGCGTCTTTTCTTTTTCATTTTGAAACCACATTTATTATATAAATATTCAATTAATTAACCATGGAACTAATGTAATTAGGATATGAACAAGTTGAATTAAAGGTAAATATCTAACAGCACATGTAAAATAACATGGAATTGTAAGCTTCATTTAAATTATATATTTCAACTTTTCAAAATACTTTAGTTCCTACTATTTTATATTATTTTGACTGTAAATTTTAACCATAAAATGTAAAATATATTTTTCTGTTCACTAATTCTTTAAAAATACCAAATATTCATTGCCATTGCAACTGCTTTTGTTCAGATGAAAAACTAGAGGACAATGCACAATTAAATAAAACTTTGGAGAAGGCTTGAATAATTTTATAGCAGCAGGTGAGAACAGAATATTGACTTCCTTTTATCCTTTGATTTATTGCAGTTTTCCCTGTGCATAATATAAACAGAGTATATATTTGAAATATATACTTGAAGCTGTACGTTTGAAACAGTGAAATATGCAGGTATTTGAAACAGTGGTTCTTTGGTGAGAAAAAAGTCAAGAAATCAACTCATCAAGGAATATTACCAGTTAACTGAACATTGTCTGACACATATGTATACTTCTGTTTTGCTTTATATCTCAGTGTGGTCCTTGGCAATATTGTGATGAATTCAGTAAACATTTTTATGTGATAGTTTTTTTACAAAATGGATTAGAATAATATTGTTTTAATTAGTTGAAAAAGATGTGTCTCTAAACTAAAATTGAGGTTTCGTATAATTAAAAGACTAATATGCAAATACACATATCGTAAAATTAAAATTTATACAAACTTAAAACTTCAAAATTTATACAAGGTAAATATTTGTGAGTGGATGGCTATCAGCCTTCTGAAGGTTAAGACTTTTTTTTAAACTAAAATGATAATTTCAAATTTGAACAAATTTATTGTAGAGACAGAATGACAGTAGACATAGAATTTGCCTTTCTGTGTCATTTTATTATCTACAAATGGCACCATCCCAGATTCTAGGGTGGTTGCTTATGAAAGGAAATGGACAGTACTACTCTTGCCATTTTCAGTTAATTAAATTCAAGACGAAAATATGAGGGCATAATGTGATTCCTGGAAACCCTGGTGGTTTGCTTTGAGTGGGGATTAATTTGACAGCAATGGGTTTGGCTTTTTTGGTTTGGTAATATGGGTCCTAATATTTAAAGTTTGTGTTACTTCTTGTAATTCAGTCCAGTAACTTTCTTCCTTATATGAGCAAAACAAACTCTGTGTTACTTAGTAAGTTCACCTGCCTTGCAGCAAGCAATACTAAGAAAATGTCAGTGATAGAATAGGTAATGGGCTAATGCTCTTTCTTGTGAGGTAAAACTTTTCAAATATGGACACTGAGTGATGCTGCTGTAAGAAATTGTTGGTTACATATTTTCACTATATTGTCATTTCCAGACAAATGGGAAACCTTTTCAAATGTATTGGTAAAAATAATATTTTGGTATTTACCTACTGTAAGCCCCAGGAAAATTTATTTTACTTAATTTAAAATATACTGCCATTAGGTGAAGGATTATGAAATAGCCTGCAAATTTTTGTTACACTAAAAATTCCCAACACACAATGGAGTATTATGCAATGATAAGGATCAACAATGAATCTGTGAAGCATCTCATACCATGGATCAATCTGGTGGACATTATGCTCAGTGAAGTAAATCAATCACAAAAGAACAAATATTGTATAAGACCAATACTGTAAAAACTCATGAGAAGGTTTACACACAAAAAGAAACAATCTTTGATGGTTAAGAGGAAGGAGAGGGATGGAGATGGAAAAGCACTAAATAGACAATAGATAAATGGTAACTTTTGTGAAGGGTAAGACAGTACACAATACTGGGAAAGCCAGCAAAACTTGTACAAGGCAAGGCCATGGAAGCTCCATAGACATATCCAAAATCCTTAAAGGATCGAATTGCTGGGCTGGGGTCTATGGGGACCATGGTCTTGGGGAACATCTTGTTCATTTGGCATAACATAGTTTATAAAGAAAATCTTCTACATTCCACTTTGGTGAGCAGCATCTGGGGTCTTAAAAGCCTGTGAGCAGCCATCTAGGGTACTCCACTGGTCTCACCCCTTCAGGAGCAAGAAGAATGAAGAAAACTAAAGATACAAGGGAAAGATTAGAACAAAGGACTAATGGACCACATCTACCAAAGCCTCCCCCAGACTGAATCTAGTACAACTAACTGGATGGTGCCCGGCTACCACCACTGACTGCTTTGACAAGAATCACAATAAAGGGTCCTGGACAGAGCTGGAGAAAAATGTGGAACACAATTCTAACTCAAAAAGAATGATCAGACTTGCTGGCTTAACAGAGACTGGAAAAACCCTGAGAGTACAGCCCCCAGACACCCTTTCAGCTCAGCAATAAAGCCACTCTTGAGGTTTACCCTTCAGCCAAAGATTGGACAGGCCCATAAAACAAAATGAGACTAAAGGGGCACAGCACCCCAGAGGCAGGGACTAGGAGGCAGGAGGGAACAGGAAAGCTGGAAATAGGGAACCCAAGGTTGACAAAGGAGAGTGTTGACATGTCGTGGGGTTGTTAACCAACGTCATAGAATAATGTGTGTACTGACTGTTTAAGAAGAAACTAGTTTGTTCTGTAAACCTTCATCTAAAGTACAAAAAAAAAAAAAAAAAAAAAACCCAAATTGAAGGAAAGAAATCAAAGAGAAGGAAGGACAGAGAGAGGTAGGGAGAGAGACCAATAGACAGGTAGAAATTAATAAACTCAAAAGGTAGAATTCTGAGATAATGATTCCTCTTCTTTCTATAATTTTTGCTTAAGACCATTAGCAAAAATGAAAACAAAATTTTGATGAATTAAAGAGTAACAATCATCAATTTAAAATTATCAGTAGAATAGCTAAGTGCTACAGCTGCTAACCAAAGCGTCGGCAGTTCGAATCCACCAGGCGCTCCTTGGAAACTCTATGGGGCAGTTCTACTCTGTCCTATAGGGTCACTATGGGTCGGAATCGACTCGACGGCACTGGGTTTTTGTTTGTTTGTTTGTTTGTTTTTTTAGTTGAATTGCTTTCTTTAACTATGTTGGTAATTATAAGAACTTATAAGTAGTTAAACTGTATTTCAACCTGTGTTTGAAAACTCTGAAAATATAGTATTTTAGGTTTAATCTTAATTCTAGACATATTTAAATACAAGAAATGTCCTTTATCTTTAAGGTTCCTTGACCTCTGGAAAGCTGGGTATGATAAACTTTTCTTAACGTATGTTTCTTCTGAAAATTTTCAAAGGAAATTTCATTGAAAATTTTGCTGATTTTTTAGCCTTGAAAAAGAACAGACAGAGCAGGAAGTGTGAACCTTGTTGGGTCTTAGACATATCTGATCTAAAAGAGACAAAATTGATTCCCTTAATGAAATTATTGAATATTCTCATTAACAGATTTTATACCCAAAGGTAATTATTTTCCCAAATTCATATGAAGAAAATTACAATGACTGTTAAGGCAGAAACAGGTGAATAATTTGAGAATTTTAAATAATGATTTAAATTTATTAATGAGAAAATGAATGATTTTAGTAGTAATAACTGTACACTGAAGGATGTTAGAACTGGACAAAGCTTTAAATAACTTAACAATATCTAACATTTATAGACATTTATAGAGCACGTACGGTGTGCCAGTTACTTTACTAAGATTGTGAATGATAATCAACACTTTAATCCTGTAAGTCTCCTACAGTTACTGTTACCAATGTGGAGCGAAAACACAGGGACATTGAGTGATTTCTCCATGGCTAAACAAATGCACTAGAAAAAAAAAAAAAAAAAACAAATAGGAAGAGTTAGGACGAGGATTTGGACGAAACCGAATCTAGTTCCAGGGTCCACGTTCTTGGTTAGTACACTTCGCTGACCTACATTTTGCAAGGAGGGAATTGAGACCTAGAGAAATCAAGTGACTCATCAAAATTCATAGAGTTAGGAAGTGACTCCTTTGGTTCAAAAAGTAAATATAATCCACCATTGTGTTTACAGATATAAGCATACTTTTCTAAATGGTTATTAGCTCCGGTACTACACATATGCCATCCCTCATTAGTTTTTTTTTTTTTTTTTTTCCTCATAACGGATTTCATACCAACTCAAAAATACTTTGAAAATATGATTTAAATTCATTTAGCACATTGTTTAGGTAAGGAGGAGTAGAGAAGACAGTAGGCAGAATGGACATCAAAATTGTCCCCTGCATTTAGTGACTGCGGAAGCAGATCAGCTTTTGGAGAATACCTGGCAAGGATTCAGTAAGAAACTTAGTCTCTGATAATACTTATGTGTCAATTTGGAATTGGAACTGTCACCAGAAAATGACACATCTTTGATCTATTTGACAGGAGTTGGGATTTTGTTTACTTTATCAGAGTTCTAAATTTCTCAAGTTAAACACTGTAGTTTTGGTCTCCCAATGCAATTACACTCTACCTAGCTCACCACAGGCAATGAAAAGAAAACCTTTTTTTTTCAAAGAAAAAAAAAAGAATCTATATGATGCCTTTCCCCTCTAGGGGGAAAATTGATAAAAATTTAAGAGTTTTATTTTTAGCAGCCATTCCTTTGGCTTTAAACAAGGTAGTAAACATTCACTGATAAATGCATTACACTTGGATGCTGTTCCTATTCATGTATGATAAATGGGGTTTAAAATAAGAGGAGGTCAAAACTTTATAAAGCCTATGTATTCCCTTGATTCTACACCCCCCCAAAAAAATTCCGTAATCTGATCCCCAAACCTTCTGTCTTTTCAATTTAACCTGTCTGTCAATTGTCAGTTTAAGAGAGTCAGCTATATATATTTTTTCTGTTCTTCCTATGAAAAATGATGGAAATTTTTTCATGACAGTAATTGCAGAAGTTCCACGGGGGCTAATATTCAATGTGCTAGTTGAAGCAAGAAAGTCTGGATACAATTATTGAAGTCATTTCCCAGTGCACCACAGGTATCCTCTAAAGATGAGGAGTGAATAGATTTATTTATTGCTCTCATCAAAAACTCCAGTTTGATGAATAAACCAGTTTGCATCCATGAGATGCTCTCTTCCACATTAGAGATTCAGCTTCAACCTTCTCCATTGTCTAAAAATAGGGAATACATTCTCCCTCCCTTCCCTTCAAGTGAACACTGAACTCTTTCATAGTGGAATATGTCCAGTAGAGGCATATTCGTTACTACATGATACAGCTAGAAGAAATCAGAAAATAGTCCATATATCCTAGTTTATTTGAATATTATGATAAAAATCAGGGATTTGACAGTAGTGATCAAGTTAAATATGAACAGGAGAAACTTGACAGATGGTGTTTTTATGATCAAAATCTAATGTTGATTAGCTCAAGATGCACAGCTGGGGAGTGGAGCAAAGATGGTGAGTGCAGATAATCTATTATTGCCGTGTCTGTTCCATTCTATTCAGTGAAAAACACATTCAAAATATGCCTAAGTGTTCTCATTGTAACTCTGAGTTGTGTCACTGATTTTTAAAAGGCTTCAAATAAGTTGCATCCTATGGGAACCCTTCTAATTCAGAAAGTAGGTTGGCGTGTAATGCAAAACTCTTGCACAAACAAAACAAACGAATTAAAATAAGACAAAAATATTGTACCCTAGTCTTTATCTTGCGATATAATCTAGAGTGTAAACAATAATTTTGTAATTGTGCAGAATTATCATGCACTTAAAATTATATATTGTGTTGTTCTTGGTTCATTTTCTTTAAATGTAATGTGGAAATTAACCCACTTCCTTTTAGCTCTACCTGGATTTTCTTTTTTAGAATGCAATAGCTAAATATTTATGGGGAAGTTCACAAAATATAAAAAGCAGTTGGATTTTTATGAAAAATAGATACTGATTAAAACTGCTTTAAATTTATCTCCAATATTGTACTTTGAGACTAACTTACATGGCTTCTGTTATGAAAAGATTTCAGAGTTACAAACATCTCAAAAAAAGGGAAAATAAATTTCCTATTTCCCTTTTTTAATTGCGTAAGCTTGAAGTTGTCTTAAATTTCATTTCATCTGTTTCTTACCTTTTCTCTCTGCATCTCCTGGTTAATTTGGTTATTTCCATCACTACTTCCATTGAGATCCTTTATTTATCCTAGTTTTCTTGTTCAGTTTGAAGACAGAATTGTTTCCTTATTAGGAGTTGATATGCTGTTTGTAAAAGTCCTAATTGTCAAAATACCCAGTTTCTAATCAAGGCACAGGCACCTGGAAGCTCGTATACACCTGCAATAATTACAGCCACCTGGAACCATTCTTAAACCATAGTAACTGCTCAGTAAATATTTGAAGGAATGAAGGAGGAAAGAAAGGAGATGGATCTTGGGAAGTAATTCAATTCTCTTGATTAATTTAGTTGAGGAAAAAGAAAATAATCAAAACAAATCCATGGATGAGAAAGTTTTAATTTGTAATATGTAATAGAAAAACATATAAGGAAATAAGACAGAATTAATAGAATGAGATATAATTTTATATAATTGGGGGGACATGTAAATAGCATGTTCCATTTCTTATTAGATCATTTTGTACGTGTCTTTAAACTTTCAGATTATCCAAAACTAAACACGTGATTTATCTCCTACCAAAACACCTAAATATAAATATATCCCTCCTCCTATTTTACCTATCTTAAATGACTCGATGGCACTAGTTTTTTTTTTTTTTTTTTAGGAAATGGCTCCATCAGTCATACAGTCATGGAATCTAGAAACTAAGGAGTCCCCATTGCTACCTCACTCTCTCTCAACTATTATGCCCAGTGGATAAGCAAGTCCTGATTATTTTGCTTCCTAGTCTCTCACAATATTCATTTCCTTAAATCTCCATCCCTACTACGACTCGATGGCACTAGTTTTTTTTTTTTTTTTTTACTATTACTTGTACCACCATTTTAGAAATTATCCCCTTTAAGACAAAAAAAAAAAACAAAAAACAAAAAAAAAAACCTCTCTATCCACTTGGACCTTGCTTTAATCCTTTACCACATTGTAGCCCAAGTAATACATTAATAGGGTAAACCTGATTATATTATCTTCCTACTTTAAAATTTTTAGTGGCTTCCCAGTCCTCTTCAAAAAAAAAGAGGAAGAAATTCCTTTATTGTGATCTACAAATCCTTACATGGTTTTCTTTAGCTTTAGCCCTCATTCCCACTCCCACTCTATGTTCTCTGGTTTCACCTGTTTTCCTTTAATCTCATGTTTTCACCATGATCCTTCCTACAACAAAATAATGGAAATAATATTCCTTCTTTTCCTGCCTCTCCATTCCCCTTGTAGTTAAATCACATCAGGCCAACAATTCTCAATTCTATCACTTCCTCAGGGAAGCCTTAAATGGCCAACATTATTGTGTTAATCTCAATCCTTTATATAACATCACATTTGCAGTTCTATATTTATTTGTGCAATTTATTAATTGTTGCTCATAATCCTCACTAAAATGTAAATTCTTGTTGAGCAATGTATGTATCTCATTTTGTTCACCAAAGTATCTTCAGTGCTATACACTGAGTGGACTTATTGGATTCTCAAGTTATTTTCAGTAAAATAAAAGGAGAGAAAGAGAAAGGGAGAAAGAGGAGAATGAAAAGAAGGGAAGCACCTAGGTACATGAAGAGTGTGTTTGACAGGGATAGGGTTTAGGGAAGGCAATTAATTCAGAGGAACATTAATATAATGAGATGTAAAATAGCTTGGCATATTTTCAAAATAAATGAAACGTTAAGTGCGAGAGAGAATGGGCAATGTACAGACTGATCTTACCATTAAAAAAAAAAAAGAAGAAGGAAAATTTCAAGCAAGGCACAGTAACCACTAACAATAATTAATATTGATTGCACTCTATACCTCAGGTGGAAATGTTCCAACTCCTTCACAGAAATTTTCATCACAACCTATGAACTATATTTTGTTATTATTCCCATTTTACAAATGTGGAAACTGAGGTACGGAGAACATAGGTAGTTAGCACAAGATGACAATGCTAGCAAGTGAACAAGCCAGAATTTAAAGCTAGTTAGCACCACTACAAAGCCCATATTCTTGACAATTACACCAGAGACTTTGTTATTGTAATGTTATAGTTTAGGAAATGTACTAAGAGATTAAGAAATTACTTTTCTGGACCAAGATCTTTATAATATCAAAAGAAATACATTTTCCACATTCAATATCATTGTATCCCCCCAGTACAGGGGAAGTCAATACAACTGGACTAAACCAAAAGCTAAGAAGTTTCCTGAAAACAACCAAACACTTTGAGGGGCAGAGTAGCAGGGGTGGCGGTCTGGGGACCATGGTTTCAGGGAACACCTAGGACAATTGGCATAACAAAATGCATTAAGAAAATGTTCTACATCCCACTTTGGTGAGTGGTATCTGGGGTCTTAAACTCTAGCAAGTGGCCATCTAAGATGCATTAATTGGTTTCAACCCACCTGGGGCAAAGGAGAATGAAGAACACCAAAGACACAAGGAAAATATGGGCCTAAGAGACAGAAAAGGCCACGTAAACCAGAGACTCCGTCAGCCTGAGACCGGAGGAACAAGATGGTGCCTGGCTACCACCAATGACTGTCCTGACAGGGAATAAAACAGAGAATCCCTGATGGAGCAAGAGAAAAGTGGGATGCAGACCTCAAATTCTAGTAAAAAGACCAAAACTAATGGTCTTACTGAGACTAAAGGGACCCCAGAGGTCATGGTCCTCAGACTCTCTGTTAGCCCCAAACTAAAACCATTCTGAAGCCAGCTCTTCAGACAAAGATTAGGCTGGACTATAAGACATAAAATGGTACTGGTGAGGAGTGTGCCTCTTAGCTCAAGTAGACTATGTGGGCAGCTCCTGTCTGGAGGCGAGATGAGAAGGCAGAGGGGTATAGGAGCTGGTTGAGTGGAGAGGGGAAATACAGAGTGGAGAGAAGGAGAGTTCTGTCACGTTTTAGGGAGGGCAGCTGGGTCACATAACAATGTGTGTATAAGTTTTTGGATAAGAAACTGACTTGAATTATAAACTTTCATTAAACCACAATAAAAAAAAAGAAAAAATATCATTGTATCCCCCTTCACAAATATGTCAGTGTTGATTTCACACAAGGTCATTGTTTTCTACCACATTGAGCAAATAGTGGCCATTAGAAGGTGGATAGTTTTACTAACTGCACTTCCACAGATCATGAAGATGACACAGGTAGGGGCAATGTTTGCTCTGTTGTTGTACCTGCCGTCACTATACTGGGATAGAACCTTCCCACAAACACAATGTCCATCCTCTTTGTACCACCTTTTAGCACCTACACACATTCCAAAAGTGTTTTCATCTAAACTTGGGAAGTAAAGAGTGATCCTGTAGAACAATCTCTAGCACAAATGCAGTAATGCTTCTTTTTAAAGCTGGCAATTTAAAAAAAAAAAAAAACACAAACCATTTAGGATATTTTTAAAGCTTGTATTTGGGTTCAAGAAAAGTAAACACTACTCTTGAATTTTATCCCTATATTCCTGAAAATATTTCTTTAAAACAATGTAATGTGCAACACAAGTTGTTTCTCAGCACTATAGGAAGGCCTAAACAAAGATATATATGTATATATGTATTTTTTTAAATAAGTAGAAATATAAGAAAACTGACAAGAAATAATTTAGTAGGCCATCAGGATGAAATGAGAGTCAAGTCATGATTAAATCCCCCAAGTCCACAAAACCTACAAAAAACATTCAAACCCTGGTGGTGTAGTGGTTAAGTGCTACAGCTGCTAACCAAGAGGTCAGCAGTTCAAATCCATCAGGCGTTCCTTGGAACCTCTATGATGCAGTTCTACTCTGTCCCCTAGGTCAGAATCGACTCGACGGCAGTGGTTTGGGTTCACTTACAATGGAAAATTAACACAAAATAAATAAGAGCATAATAATTTCTACTTTACAGGTTACAAGGACTGTGTGCAAGTCATTTGAGAAGGGGTAATATATCTAAACTTTGTGGACAACTACTAATTGTTAATTTCTTTACTATCAGCTGATACTTAATAATTGTGAATGGAACGAATAAATATATACAGGTGTTATGGATTGAATACAAAAAAAATTTTTTTTTTTTTTTGGATTGAATAGTGCCCCCAAAATATGTATTGAAACTCTGGCCATATTCTTATATAATTTAGTCATGTGATTAAATCAGCTGACCTTGGGTAGAGCAGATCACCCTCCAAAATGTAATGTAATGTAACATAATCAGTAGGTAGAGGTCCGACTCGATGGCACTAGAAAAAAAAAAAAAAAGAGGTCATAGCAGTGTAGGGTAGATGCTAATCCTAATCACTTCTGCATTATAAAAAGAGCAAATGAGACATAGAGACTTACATACATGGGGAAAGATAGATGCCATGTGAGAATTGGCAAGGAATGAAGAAATGCCTAGGACTGCCTACAGGTAGGTAGACTCTGATTTGAACTTTTAGCTACTATTGTTGTTGTTAGGTGCCACCAAGTTGACTCCAACCCATAGCCACCCCATGTACAACAGAACGAAACACCACCCAGTCCTGTATCATCCTCAAAATAATTGTTATGCTTAAGCCCATTGTTGCAGCCACTGTGTCAATCCATCTCATTGAAGGTCTTCCTCTTTTTCATTGACCCTCCACTTTACCAAGCATGATGTCCTTCTCCAGGGACTGATCTCTCCTGATAACATGTCCAAAGTACTTGAGACAAAGACCCACCAACCCTGCTTCTAAGGAGCATTCTGGCTGTACTTCTTCCAAGACAGACTAGTTCATTTTCTTGGCAATCCATGGCATATTCAGTATTCTCCAACACCACAATTCAAAGGTGTCAATTCTTCAGTCTTCTTTATTCAATGTCCAGCTTTTACATGTGTATGAGGTGATTGAGAACAACTAGGACTACTTGTAGTATTATACAGATTTTATTGGTATCAAACAATGTTAAGAGTTTAGCAGAAGATTAGGCAAATCTGATAAATTATAATTAGAAACGAAACAAATATTCCAATAAAATCTGGAAAGAATATACACATTAAGGAAAAAAGAAATATAATGGAGGCTCTGTGTCATTCAGGATAATGGAAAGAGTTGTTAATAAAAAGGAGAAGAAATAAAGTGATTTTCGTATCAGAACTTTGTGAAATTTTTTATTCCTAAGGCAGTTTTCATGGAACATCAGATGGTGCCCTTGACAAAGATTGACATCTAAAATGAGAAAGTTATAGAGCAACTAGAGTAATTCAAGTCCAATAAATCACCAGGGCCATATGTTACATACTCAAGATTTCTGAAGCAAATAAGTGAGAACTAGCATAGATTAAGGGGGGGGGTGGAGTATGAAATATAACCTTAATGTTTGCATCTGCTTTTTTAAAGCTTGGAAAGTTACTAATTTAAAAACCAAACCCTCTGCTGTCCAGTTGATTTTGACTCAGCGACAATACAGGACAGAGTAGAACCGCCCAATAGAATTTCCAAGGTTGTAAATCTTTACGGAAACAGACTGCCACATCTTTCTCCTGTGGAGCAACTGGTGGGTTTGAACAGCCGATCTTTTGGTTAGTAGATGAGCATTTTACTCACTGCTCCACCAGAGTTCCTCTACTAATTTGTAATAAAAAAAAATTAGAAGAGGATCAAATCAAGAATTTTATGTTTCATGCCTATATCATCCAATGATGTTGAGTAATTTTGAGTATCTTTGTGTTATTCTTCTTTATCTTACCTGGATTCCCTTTATAACCATGCTTTTCTTCCATCCCTCTTCCCGATCTTAGATATTCTTCTAACCACATACAGCTTAATAAGGCAATGATTAGCACCCCTAGATCTTGAAATTCATTCTCACCCATCAAGGCAAAGACAGGTTTATTAGCTCTGGTTTTACACTGGTCCTTCCTCAGAAAATTCGAAGTTTTTGTTTTATTTTTGTTTGTTTTACTTTTGTTCTTACAAAAGCACCAATTGGAATATACAAGATTTGAAACAGAACAGGTATTATCCCATTTTGTTTTTCAGCCATCAGCTAACTATATTATATGGTTTTGGACTCCCATAAAGATGTCTCAAATAATCTAAATTTCTAATCTGAGAAAGTGAAAATTCAAATGAATTTGTTTGTTTTCTATTTATTGAAGTGTAAGATACACAGAACCAATCATTAGAAAAGAACATTGTGTTTGGTAAAGAGTCAGTGAAAATGAGGGAAACCATCCATGAGATGGATTGACGCTGTGGCTGCAACAATGAGCTCAAATGTACCAAAGGTTTTAAAGATAGCTCAGGATAAGGCAATTGTTTGTTGTTATACATAAGATTTATTATATACAAGGTTACCATGAATTGGAGGCATCTCAGCAGCAACTAATAACAGAAGATACAGAGAAAAATACTCTGATATAAATGCATAGATCAATAAATTTTACGCATGTATACCTTCATGTAACTACGAGCTGAATCATTGTGAAGAATATCTCAGTACTCCAGAAATGGACTGTTGCTTTTGACAACTATCATCTCCCCAGAGTAACCACTATTCTGACTTCTGTCACCTTCAATTAATATTGCCTATTCTTGAATGTCAAATATATAGACATAGTCATTGTTTTCTGGCTTCTTTTGCTTCAGATGATGTCTCTGAGATCCATCAATATTGTAGCATCTCTCAGTAGATTAATCTTTCTTTTTTATATTTCTGGGTATTCTAACTAACTAGCCCTAGTTCATCTGACTCATAGTAACCCTATGTTTTATTTATCTTCTGTCCTATTGGGAGATCTCTGAGTCATTTCCACTTTGGGGATTTCACTCCTAAAGCTTTAATAAATATTATTTTATTCATGACTCTTACTGAACATATGCTCTGTTTTTGCTTGATCCTAAACTCTAGAGTCAGTTAGTTATAGGTAAGCTTTTAATTAAATTAAGTAAATAATGTTAAACTGTTGTAAATGTTGAGACAATTAACACTCAAATAGCAATACATGAGAGACCAATTGTTTAATGTACTTGGCAACACTTGGTATCATCAATATTTTAAATTTTAGTGGTTTGGATAGCTAGGTAGTAGTATCACATTGTGGTATTAATTTGAATTTTACTGAGGAGTAATGATATTAAAACATTTTACCTCTTTTTTGACATATCTGTTTAAGTCCATTTTTCAAAGCAGGAATTTTGTCATTCTCTGATTGACTCCTAGGGAATCTTTGTATAGTCTACATTTTAATCTATTATATGTATGTATGTACGTAATATATATGCATATGTGTATGTATGTATGTGTTTATGTATATACATATGTATCTATCTATCCATTATCTATCTATACTATACATTTTGCTAAAATTCAGTGGTTTATTTATGCTTTCTGGTTTTTGAATCCTATTTAAAAACTTTTGTCTATATTGTGTTCGTAAGGATATTTTCCAATATTCTATTCCAAAACTTTATTGTTTTTCATTTCACATTTAGGTTTATGTTTCTTCTCTAAATATTTTTGGTGTATGGTATGATGAAAGGGTTAATATTCTTTTTTTTTTTTAATTCTAAAAGGGAATCAAACTGTTGCAAACACCATTTGTTAAAAATAGCACTTTGCACTGCTGAATTTTAGGTGCATGCTTGTGATAAATCAAACTGAACTACACTTTATTTAATGTCCCAAGAATCTATTGTCTATCTTGTTCTATTATACTATTGCCAATCTTATAACATAGAAAGAATTTAAGGAAAACCTGGTGGCATAATGGTTAAGTGCTATGGCTGCTAACCAAAAGGTCAGCAGTTCGAATCCAACAGACACTCCTTGGAAAGCCTATGAGGCAGTTCTACTCTGGCCTATAGGGTTGCTATGAGTCAGAATTGACTCGGCGGCAATGAGTCAATGAGAGCCTATAAACTATTCTCCAACTCCCCAACCTCATTTGGACCACTTCCTTATGGATCTCTTTGCTAAATCCACACTTAGACTTTTGTTTTTCCTTAAACTAGGTAAATTTTTCCCATTGTAGAACCTTTGAACTTCATATTGCTCCACCTAGAATGTTGTATCCCAGATCTTCACTGTGCTAAGTCCCTTTAATTATTTGATCTTGAGTTACATTCACAACTGGGAAAGACCACTGTCTACTGAACAAATGATGCCCTAGACTCATACCCACCAGCCTCACCCAACCCTAACACTGTATTATATCTCTGTATTATAACACTGTATTATATTTTCCCATTTTAGTTGTTAAAGTATCAGCATCTGAAAGGATCTCAATTATGCATTTGTTGTATACTCATTTATACAGGTTTGATATTGTATACTTTCATACTCATTTATGCATTTGTCTATACTTTTTATACAGATAAATTAATTTTATTTTGCTATATTAATATTAATATGCTATATTTAATGAAAATCTGTATTTTTATTCAAGACCAAGGAAATATAATTGCACATTACATGTTAAATGCTATCAGTCTGAGTTATTTCAATAAAAAGAGAAAGATTTTGTTATTCTAAAATACACCAAAGGATGAAAACAGATCAAATCAAATTCCAACTCATGGCAAAACTGTAGGACAGAGTAGAACTGTTCCATAGGGTTTCCAAGGCTGTGAACCTTTATGGAAGTAGATTGCCACATCTTTCTCCCATGGTGAGGCTAGTAGGGCTGAACCACCAATCTTTTGGGTACCAACCAAGCACTTTAACCACTGTGCTACCAGGGCTTCTTAAATCAATTGTAGAGACATTGTAAACCTTTCAGGCAGAAAATATTTGGAGTCTTCCTACCTAGACACTAAATAATTTTTAAAATAATAAATTATAAAGTGTCTATCCAGAATGATTAAATCATATAAAAATGGCAAATAATCATATAATAGTATAGGATTCCCTTTGTATACTTGTTCTAGTATCTGTTTGTGTGTGTGTGTGTGTGTGTGTGTGCATGCTTCCCTTTTAGAATCTAGGCTTCTTGGGAGCAAGTATGCTTTTTGTTTCAACAGCCAGAATGTTGCTTGGCATGACCAGTGCTCAATAAATGTCTGCTGAAACTGTAAATCCATTGGTATTTTAATTTTAAGTGAGTTCTAATCCATGTGAACAAGTTAATATTATTTTAAATGTTTCTTCCCATATTTCTTAGTTTTACAAATGTATATATATATTTTCTACCCTCTATACACACCTCTTTCTTTTTACCATGAAAAAATCATGTGCCGACTTTAAATTTTAGAGATTTCAATAAGACTGGCGTTAACTTTCATCATTGATCATATTCAAACTTAAAGTTTCTGTCTTAAATTATGTGGAGACATCTTTGTAGGACTACTTTGAATAGAGAAAACAAAATGTTGGAAAAGAGCCTACTAGCAGACCAGACAACATTGAACTTGCCTTAGTGTCTGTAGGATCTGTAAATGCAAAGCTTTTGGAGGTTCTGAACTGACGATGCATGTGAAAGGGTGCTTTAAATCAAAGACTCTGTAGATCTAAAGCTCTATGCCGAGAACTCCTCCCAAACCTCACCTGTGCATCTCTTTGTATATATCCTTTTGCGGTTATATTAAAAAAGGTCCCACCTCCACTGATGAACCCAATTAGACAAGATGCCTTCCAAAAAGCCTGAGCCTAAGAAGGAAGCAGCCAAGGTCCTAGCACCTGTGTATGCCTGTCTATCTGTGTTTCATATGCAGATAAGCTGTGCCTCAAAATTCCAGGCAGACATAAGACTGCTAGGAATGAGACACATATACCCACTGGCATCAACCGTTCCATTATTTGTGATCAAGCCAGACACACCAGACACTTACAGAGTGTTGGCAAAGTAAAAGCCATCATTTCTATTATTATAGAAAGCAAACAGAAGACAATAACAACAGATTCCAAAAGGGAGAAATGCTTACTCTTCCCCAGGTTACCCATGCCCATTCTTATGTCACTGGGCAGATGTACTATGGTTCAGATCAAATGTTGTGTTCATGGCACCACTGCCTCTGGCTACCACCATGCTGTCCAGGGAACCCTAGGCTTCTGCTCTGCTGCTGGGCCATGCCGCACCAATGGGAAGACACTGCACAAGATCTCCTGAACCTCTGCCACTGGCCCTTTCCAGGCCTCTGCTGCTGAGTTCCCCTTGCAGCCCAGACCTGCCACGCTACCAGGCTTTATAGCTAGGAGTAGAATTTCTAGCTTCAATGGTAATTCTACATTGAACTTGTTAAAGAACTACAGGACTGTTTTCCACCTCTACCGTACTATTTTACATTCCCACCTGCTTTGAGGAGGGATCCAGTTACTCCACATTCTCATCAACACTGTTATTTCCCTTTTTCTGATTATAAACTAGTATGGTTTTATGGATTTAAATTTTATATTTATGTCATTGACGGGTTTTGAGTAACTTGTTGTATATACTGTAAGATATAGGTCCAACTTCATTCTAGTACATGCAAGAATCCAGTTATCTCAACACTATTTATTGAAGAGAATATAATTTCCCTATTGAGTGAACTTGAAGCCCTTGTCAAAAAATCAATTGGTCATAAAAATAAGTGGGTTTATTTCAGGGCTGTCAATTATTTTTATTTATTTTTTTATTGTGTTTTAGGTGAAAGTTTACAGTGCAAATTAGTTTCTCATTCAAAAATTTATACACACTGGTGACACTGGTTGCAATCCCCACAATATTTTGGCACTCTCCGCCTATCCCTTACCACCCTGGGTTCTTGTCCATTCATCCAGTTTTCCTGTCCCTTTTTGCCTTCTCGACTTTGCTTTTGTAAAGGTGTTACCCATTTGGTCTCCTATACTTGATTGAACTAAGAAGCACATTCCTCACATGTGCTATTGTTTATTATATAGGCATGTCTAATCTTTGGCTGAAAGGTGGACACCAGGCGTGGCTTCAGTTCTGAGTTAGCAGGTGTCCAGGGACCATAGTCCAGGTGGTTCCTCCAGGCTCTGTCAGACCAGTAAGTCTGGTCTTTTTTTGTGAATTTGAATTTTGCTGTACATTTTTTTCCCACTTTGTCCTGGACCCTTTATTGTGATCCTTGTCAGAGCAGTCAGTGATGGTAGATTGGCACCATCTAATTCTTCTGGACTCAGGCTGGTGGAGGCTGTGGTTCCTTAGTCCTTTGGACTAATATTTTCCTTGTGACTTTGGGTTTCTTCATTCACCTTTGCTCTGAACTTGATGGGGCAAATAGATGAATCTTAGATGGCCATTCGCAAGCTTCTAAGATCCCAGACGCTACTCACCAAAGTAAGATGTAGAATTTTTTTTTTTATGAACAATGTTATGCCAATTGACCTAGACGCCCACTGAGACCATGTTTTCCAGCCTTCAGCCCCAATAATTCAGTTATCAGGGTGTTTGGATGTGTCTAGGAAGCTTCTATGACTTTGCCTTAGTCAAGTTGTGCTGCCTTTCTCTGTATTGTATGCTGTCTTTCCCTTCCCCAAAGTTAACTTGTCTACTATTTAGTTAGTTATTTCCCTTCCCTAACCCTCCCCTCCCTTGTAGCCCTCAAAGATTTTTTTTTTCTGTGTGTAAAACTTTTCTTGGTTTTTTATAATAGTGGCCTCACACAATATTTGTCTATTTGTAATGGACTTTTTCACTCAGCATAATGTCCTTCAGATTCATCCATATTGTGAGATGTTTCAGGGATTCATCATTGTTCTTTATTGTTGCATAGTATTATATTTTGTGTGTATACCATACTTTGTTAATCTATTCATCTGTTGATGGGCACTTAGGTTGTTTCCACCTTTTTGCTGTTGTGAATAATGCCGCAATCAACATGGGTTTGCATATGTCTATTAGAGTGATGGCTCTTATTTCTCTAGGATACACTTCTAGCAAACAAAGGGAAATTCATTCCCTCACAGTCTAGTAGGCTAAAAGTCCAAATTCAGAGCTAGCTCTAGGGAAAGGCCTTCTCTCTCTGTTGGTTCTGGGGGAAGGTCCTTGTCATCAGTCTTCTCTTGGTCTAGGAGTTTCTCCACACAGGAACCTCAGGTCCAAAGCTTGTATTCTGCTCCCAGTGCTGCTTTCTTGGGGGGTATGAGGTCTCCATGTCTCTCTGCTCACTTCTCTCTTTTATATCTCAAAAGAGATTGCCTCAAGACACAATCCGATCTTATAGATTGAGCACTGCCTCATTAACATAACTGCCACCAATTCCATTTCATCAACATCATAGAGATAGGATTTACAACAAAATAGGAAAATCATCAGATGACAAAATGGTAGACAATCGCAAAATACTGGGAATCACGGCCTAGCCAAACTGATACACATATTTTTGGGGGATGCAATTCAAATCACAACAGTAGTTGTTTTATTTCCTCTTCAGTTTTTCTCTTGGTATGAGTCTGTTCAGATTTTTATTCTGAGCTTGTGTTTAAATAAGTAGTGTGTTTCTAGAAATTTGTCCATTTCCTCTAAGTTCTCAAATTTGTTGTGGTACAATGTGTCATAGTGTTCTGTTATGATCATTTTTATTTCATTTGAGAAAGTTGTAATGTCCCCCAACTCATTTCTTATTGGATTATTTTCTTTTCTTTTCTTTTTTGTCCGTTTTGCCAACGAGCGTAGATTTTGTCGATCTTTTTGAAGAACTAATTTTTGGTCTTATTGATTCTTTCTATTGTTTTTCTGTTCTTCATTTCATTTATTTCTGCTCCAGTCTTTATTACTTTCTTTCTTTTGGTGACTGTGGGCTACTTTTGCTACTTTCTTTCTACTCGTTGGAATTGTAGAGCTAATGTTTTCATTTTGGCCCATTCTTCTTTTTTGATATGTGCATTTATTGCTATCAATTGACCTCTTAATACTGTGTTTGCTGTGTCACAAAGGTTTTGGTATAAAGTATTTTCATTGTCATTTAATTTTAGGAGTTTTTAATTTCCTCCTTGCTTTCTTCTATTACCCAGATGTTTTTAAGCAAGATGTTATTCAGTTTCCATGTATTTGATTTTTTTTCCCCCTTTCTCTTCCTATCATTGATTTCTACTTTTATGGTATTGAGATCAGAGAAAATGCTTTGTATTATTTCAATGTTCTGGACTTTATTGAGGGTTGCTTTGTGGCCTAAAATGTGGTCTATTCTGGAGAATGTTCCCTGTGTATTTGAAAAGAATGTACACTTTGCTGCTGTTGGGTAGAGCGTTCTGTATATGCCTATGAGTTCAAGTTGGTTAATTTTGGCCTTTAGATTTTCTTTATTCTGTTGAGTTTCTTTCTAGATGTTCTGTCTTTTACTGACAGTGGTGTGTTGAAGTTTCCTACTATTATCATAGAAATATCTATTTCTCTTTAATGTTTTAGAGTTTGTTCTATAAGACTTGTCATTGAGTGGGTATATATTTATTAAGGTTATATCTTCTTAGTGAGTTGTCCCTTCAATCATTACATACTGTCCTTCCTTTATGATTGATTTTGCCTTAAAGTCTATTTTATCTGATATTAGTATTGACACTTCTGCCATCTTTTGGTTACCATTTGCTTGGTATATTTCTTTACCATCCTTTGATTTTTAATATACTTATGTCTCTGTGTCTAAGGTATGTCTCTTGTAGACAGCATATTGATGGGTCATGCTTTTTTACCCATTCTGCCACTGTCTCTTTAAAGGTGAGTTGAAGCCATTTACATTCAGTGTCATTATTGATAGGAATGAGTTTAGTGATGTCATATTGTTGTGTGTGCTTTTTTTTCTTGTGGTGCTAATATTTTCTTTGTTCCTTTTACTTTCCTGAATTCCTTTTGTCTGTATATATTTTTCTTTTATTTCATTATTATAGGTTTGTGTTTATTGAGACTTTATGATTTTCTTCTTTTTTATTCTGATGAGTAGGTTTGTTACATTTCTTTGTGGTTACCTTGAAATGTAACCATATCTTCCTAAGTTTGAACCAGTCTTTTATTACTTGTTATCACTTTCTTTCCACATGAAAGTTTTATATCTACATTGTTTATTCTCTCTTTTGACATTGTTGTCATTTACAGATTGAGGTTTCTATTTCCCTGTTATAAGTCTTTTAGCTTTGTTTTATTGTTGAGAGTTCCTTACCTAGGTTGGTATCTTAGTGATGCTGTCTTGTGTTCTAGCTTCTACTTGTTGTCCAATGTTGTTGGTTCTCTAGTTGAAGGACTCCCTTTAATATTTCTTGTATGTTTGGTTTAGTTTTTAAGAATTCCTTTAATTTCTGTTTATTTGGAAATGCCCTATTTTGTCATTACATTTGAGGGAGAGTTTTGCAGGGTATATTCTTGGTTGGATTTTTTTTTTTTCTTTCAAGATTTTATGTATGTCATCCCATTGCCTTCCTGACTGCATAAGTTCAGCTGAGTAATCAGAACTTAGTCTTTTTTTTCCCCTTTGTAAGGGATTTGTCATTTTTCTTTGATCGCTCTCAGAATTCTTTCTTTGCTTTGGTTTTGGCAAGTGTGATTACGATATGTGTTAGTAAATTTATTTAGTGGTCTGCCCTGCATGGCATTTGCTGAGCTTTTTGAACAGTCAGCTTTTCATCTTTCATGGTATTTTCAACATTTTTTTTTATCAACATGGTATCTTCAACAATGTTTTCTGTGTTTTCTACTCCTGTTCTGGTACTCCAATCACACACAAATTTTTGCCCTTGATTGTGCCCCACATATTTCTTAGATTTTCTTTATTTTTTTCCTCTGATTTTTCCACAATCAATATGATGTCCATGGATTTGTCCTCAATCTCACTGATTCTGTCTTCCATCTTTTCAAATTTGCTCCTAAAGCATTCTATTGAGTTGTCTATTTCTGAAATTCGCTTGTTTTCCTTTTAGATTTCTAGTTGTTTTTGTATGATGATTTCTAATTGTTTATTTTGACATTTTGCTCTTGTATTATTTTCAAGAATTCTTCCATTGCTCTGTGATTTCCTTGACTTTGGCTATGTTTTCATTGGTTTTGTCTGTGTTTTTCATTTTTTTTTTCTATTTTTCCCTTGTTTTTGTCTCTATTTTTCTTCTCTCTTTCCTAATTTCTTGGAGATCCAAGAATATTAACCTTTTGAATTCCATAGCAGGTAGTTCCAATGATTTTTCTTCTACCAGTACATCATCTGATTATTTTGATCATTTGCTGGGTCCATCTTGTCCTGTTTTTTCATATGTTTTTATATTGTCTGCTGTGTCTGAAGCATTAAGGTATTATTTTCTTTTTTATTGGTTGCATATTTGCTTGTTTAATCCTACTTTTTGGTTTTATTTTGATATGTCGAGGCAGGTGGGCCAGGTGTGCTTTACTGCTTTCTTGTCTGTGGGTGTAATAGCTCTTGTGGCCTTGTCTGGGTGGGGCAGGGCAACAGCAGGCAGAGTGAGCCCACTTTCCTGTATACTAGTTTGGCATGGTGGCTGAGGGCAGACTGGGCAGGTGCTGTCTGCCTCTTAAGATTTCTCCAGTGGTGTGTGAGTATTCAGATAGGCCGTAGCCAGATAGGTGGGGGTGTTGGACAGGGAGTGGTATGGGGTCACTTCCCACCATCCAACATCTGGTCAAGCATAGCGGTGGGCCTGAACCAAGGATTCTCTAGCTGTGGCAGCAGGGTAATGGCTTGTAGGCAGGGGGAGGTGGCATATGGGGCTATACAGGAGGGAGAAAGAAAGGGAAAAAAATGATACAATTAGAGCCAGCAGGTGAGGGTAGGACAGATCTGGTAGCAGAGGGCCAGTAGCTCTCTAGTCAAGGTGGCATGGCATGGTCTGGTGGGAAGAAGCGGGGATGGCATATGGGGCTATGTGAGAGGGAGAAAGAAAAGGAAACAAAATGTTGTGGCGGGAGCCAGTGGATGGGGGCAGGGAGGACCTGGTCTTGAAGTGGGCTAGTGGTTCTCTAGCTTAGCTGTGCAGCTTGGCCCATCAAAAAGGAGGAGGGGCGGTGCTTGGAGCAAAAGGGTAAGGGGTGCAAAAGCATGTTCCTCTGGTTACCAAGTGCTCTGTCTCCTTTTGGCAGCTACATGAAGTTGCCTTCCCATACTGCCTGTTTGGAATCATTGCTGACTGTGTTCCAAGGTGGTGACACTGTTCTCTGTTCTTTGGCAGGGGGCCTCTATTCTGTATCTCTTCTTATTTTCTGTTTTCCTTTAGTTTCTTCTTCCATTTGGTGTTTGATCTAGCTCTTTATCTCTTCATTTGATGCTTAGAGTTCCAAGATTGATATTTGTATCTGTTTTATTTAGTTTTTCAGGTCTTTGTAGAAGGACAGCATGATGCATCTGTCTAGGGTGCCATGTTGGCTTTGCCTTCTGGGCTGTCAATTCTATGCAGGCTTTGCACTTTTTTGATTACTGTAGCTTTATAGCAAGCTTTGAATTTGGGAAATGAGTCCTTCAGATTTATTCTTTTCTTTTTTACAATTGTTTTTGCTATTGAGACCCCTTCTAATTCCATATGAATTTAAGGATGGGCTCTTCCATTTCTGCAAAAAAGAGTGCTAGAATTTTGATGGGGAGTGTATCAAATCTGTAGATTTCTTTGGATAGTATTGGCATCTTAACAATATTAAGTCTTCCCATCCATCAACATATGATGTCTTTCCATTTATTTATATCTTCTTTGATGTGTTTCAGCAATGTTATGTAGTTTTCAATGTACAGGTTTTTACCAAGTTTGTTAAATTTATTCCCAGGTATAAATAGCATGGAATTCCTAGGTATTCAATAGCATTTATTCTATTAATGCTATTAAAAGTGGAATTTCTAAATTTTTTTCATTGTTGACTCAAACTGCCAATCTTTCATTTAGTAGCTGAGTGATTAAACATTTGCACCACCCAGAGACTGCCCTTGTAATTACAATAAAATATAAATTCTTAGCCATGATCTATGTGGCCTTTTTTATAACCCTCCTCATCTCTCTAGCTTCATTTCCTACTGTTTTCACTTTTGCTAATTCTGTGAGGTGAAATTAACTATATACCCTTTTTTCATATACCAAGGGTTTTTTTTTTTTTTTCCTTTCCCAGATCTTTACATCTTATCATTTGAAATTCCTTGTATTGGAAAATCCTTTCTTTGTATTCTCCCCTAGTTGGGTCTTTCTCCTTGTCTTAGTCATCTCGTGCTGCTATAACAGAAATACCATAAGTGGATGGCTTTATCAAAGGGAAATTTATTTTCTCATGGTCTAATAAGCTTTAAGATGAAATTCAGAGCATCGGCTCCAAGGGAAGGCTTTTTCTTTCTGTTGGCTATTGAGGAAGGTCCTTGACATCAATCTTCCCCTGGTCTAGGAGCTTCTCTGCACAGGAACTCTGGGTCTGAAGGACACGCTCTGCTCCCAGCACCGTTTTCTTGGTGGTATGAGGTCCAACTCTCTGCTTTCTTCCCTTTCCTTTTATCTCTTCTAAGATAAAAGGTGTTGCAGGCCACCTTCTAAGGAAATTCCCTTTACATTGGATCAGGGATGTGACCTGAGCAAGGGTGCTACATCCCACCCTAATTCAGGCAGAGATTATGATCATGTAAGAAAATCACAAAATGGAGGACCACCATACAATAATGGGAACCATAGCTTAACCAAGTTGACATGTATTTTTGTGTTACACAATTCAACCCATTAGGCTCCTCACTCAGTTTTCAGCTTTTCAGAGAAGTCCTTCTTGACCCCCAATCTAAATTATACCAGTGTTTTCATTACTGTATTTATTTTCCTCCAAAATAATAAATGCTAACTTAGTGTTTTTATTTTCTTATTTAATACCCATAATTAATATTTTCAATGTAGTCTTATTTGTTTGTTTATATGTTTATTTACTTGATGTCAATTTTTCAAAACAAACAGTATTATCAGTGAGAGCAATGGCTTTGTTGTATGTTTTAAGAGTCTTCACACAAAACAAGCAATGCATGCTTATGTATAGAATAAGTGAATAAATAATTATTGATTTTACCCAAATCACTAAAGGACTTAATATGGTTTTGTTTTTTAAGTAGAACTATATCCCACAATATAGTGGCATAGTGATTAAGTGCTCTATGGCTGCTAACCAAAAAGGTCAGCAGTTTGAATCTACCAGGCGCTCCTTGGAAACTCTATGGGGCAGTTCTGCTCTATCATATAGGGTTGTTATGAGTCAGAATCAACTTGATGGCAATGGATTTTTTTTTTTTAATATCCCACAAATGTAAATATTAGCCTATTATGCTTTTGAACTTTCAGATAATATTGCCTCATATTTTTTTTGGTACTTCATTATCTTGTTTCATCACCAGTGGTCTCCTCCAGATGTTCTCAGTGTAGAATGCTAGAACATTCCATATCAAATACTATAAGAGGAAACATTTTAGCACTTTGTGCCCAAGTATAGTAAGATAAGGCCTGGATATAAAATGTCTCTGAATTTTTATATATAGAGGAAGCTGAATCCCTGTAATCGCCTCAGAATTTCGATAGCAGACATTAAATTTAATTTTTTGAACACTAGCCTAATCTTTTAATACTATGTTTCTTTAACAATGCATAAAGCTGTTCCAAAGTCTGGACTGAATTCTGTCCTTCTAAAGCTTCCTACAGAGAACTACTTCTAATAGCCCAGTAGTGATGGAGGGTTTCGTTCAGTTATTCAGAGCCAGAAGCTTGAAGCTCAGCAGGAGGAACTCACCCTTTATCCTTCCAATGGGTGAACATCACACTCTGGCTTTGCACTGATCTTCTGAATGAGATGAAAGAGCTTCATACTCTGTGCATCCACATTTTTAAGTGCAGTATTAAAAATTCTATGGGACTTCTCATAAGGGAGAATATTTTCAGACGTATTAGGATAGTACTGAAGCCTCAAAATCAAAATGTATCCCAAGGTTACTGTTAAAAGTTAAATTATTTTACCTTCTTGACTTCATTATTTACGATTAGAGAAAGCTTTAAAATTTTGGCTGTGAATATAAGTTCCCGCCATTTTTAATTTCAGAAATAACCCTCCTCATAGCACCTTAAGTTATTTCTGAGGTGATCAGATGATGCTTGCATAGAAAGTCTGGAACAGTGTCATCTACTGCTATTGCGCTATCTTTCTTTTCATATTGCCATTTTTTGCCCTCATGACCTCACTGCACCCTTCTTCAGGGACAGTTTTCCTATGAGTTCATTGCTTGCAACAGAAACAGGGCAAGGTAAGAATGTTCTTTCTTTGTCTTCAAACCTTTTGTGAGATAGGTCCTTCTCTTTAATATCTCATAATTTAACAGAGATGACATAGTAACTAATAATGAGCCCTTGCTGAATGTCTAGGAATAATGAAAAGGAAGTACCACATGGGAAATTTGCAATTGCCTCTGTATTGACTGCAAGTTTTTTACTTCTTCATTGCAACCTGACACCTATTAACACCCTAAAAAAAAAACAAAACAAAACAAAAAAACACTGATTCCAAGCAAATTTGCATATACCCAACTATTTTTAAATAGCTTAAATAAGCAGATTTTTGGCCACATAGACCCTGCTTACTTTACATATCCCTGCAAAGTGCACCCAACATCCACTAGACCCAGCTAAGATAAAACGCTGTCATTTTTAGGAACCTTTTTAAAGGTGTTGTTAGAAAAGCACTGGGGGTTCAGTGGTAGAATTTTCACCTTTCATGTGAGAAACTCAGGCTCAATTCCTGGCCAATTGACCTGATGCACAGCCACCATCTGTCTGTCAGTGGAGGCCTTGTGTTGCTATGATGCTGAACAAGTTTCAATGGCGTTTACAGACTAAGATAGACCAGGAAGAAAGGCTTGGAAATCTACTTCTGAAAATCAGCCATTGAGACCCTGTGGATCACAGTGGTTTCATTTTCAGCAGATCATGGGGTTGGCACAGGACCAGGCAGCATTTCATTCCATTGTACATGAAGGCACCATGAGCTCAAAGGCAGCTAACAACAACATGGTGCTGCTGCCTTCTGAGCTTTTCGACCCAGAGACTCCCCACCTTGTTGCAGGAGGACATCACTTAGGGACAAGTAAGCTTCCTGTCTCCATTTTCCTCTTCCTTGGAGCATTCAACCCCTCTTTCCCTTCTTGTCTGTGCTGCTTGCCTCTTGAAGACTTCTTCCTGTGGGGGACCGTTCCCTATACGAGTTCTCAATATGTTGGACTCACTAAATGCCTTATTATGCCAACCTCCTGTCTTGTGATCTTATCTTTTTCCTTGATCAGTTCCAAATTCCTTGAAACTCACTGCAGGAATAACTTCAAATGATGTCTTGGGTACCACCTTCTCTTAGATTTGTCTGTAAGGTCTGATCTTTCCCTCAGTTCCAGGGCCAAATACTCCTGCAGAGGCTTCGGTCTCTCTGCACTTTCCAGTGCAGGCTAAACTGTCTCCAAACCCAAAGCAGAGGAAAGTTTCCCTAACTTCAGTCTAAGGCCTCAGTTGCGTTGGTCCATTTTTAGCACCTTTCCAGGGCCATTAAAAACAGGAGGCTATTTTCACTTTCAGAAAATCCACTTTACCCTCAGTTTCAGCTGAACATAGCCTAACATTAATTTTTGTCTTGCAGTCTGTAGTAATCTATGTTGAAATAAAACTACATACAGGATATCAACAGCCTAGTTCAGGTGCAACTGCACAAAGCTTAGCCTGATTTCTTTACAATCTTAGCTCATTAATCAGTTTAAAAATCTTGGAGTCCAGAATCACATGATTATATTTATAACAACCCTTATTAGATCATTATACTCTGTACTTTATAATAGTTAAAAATGTGATAATTACCCTAACCTAATTGGACATGTTGAACATAAAATATTTGATTAATTTTTAGACTTGAATGATTCATGTACCATCACTAAGCTATGTATTTAAATTTACCTTTCAGTCAAGCCCCTTTCGTATTACATATTTCACATTTCTATGATGAGATGTTTGAGTAAACGTTATGACAAATCTCCTACTTTTGTCCTAGTACTTTGCACGGAGACTAAGAATTCTTTCACTTCAGGTAGCCAACTGGATAGACAAAAACATCTTGCATAATGCTATATCAGTGACCCGGAGGCCTTCTCTTTGTTTTCAGTCCCTTGAAAACAGAATCAGCTGAAATGATAAATTACAAAGCGTTTCAAATATCCAGAACAATCATTTTCACATTAAAGTTTTAGACCGACCTGTCAAATAGAAGGAATAATACTTTTCATCTATTCCCTTTAGAACTTTCAAATGAAGTTTAGTGTCACAATAGCAGTTATTTTCACTTAAAAGAGCAGTTTATAGACTCTGTAGTTCACTTAAAAAATAGAAAGGGAAGTTTTATGAATTAAAACAGATAGATACAAAGGTATAAAAGCTAAAGAAGTCATTCTTTTCTTTCTCGGAAATATATTTTTATCTGAATATGGAAATAAAAGTTTAGAAAAAATCACAATATTAAATAACAGCAATTAAATATTCCATCAATAGTTCTTTAAATAATTAAAATCCTGCATTAAAAAAAAAATGTATTGTCAGAATTCTCACACATGAACTAGAAAATTGGCTTGTATAGATTCATGTACGTCAAATGCAGGTCAGGAAATAAAATATTGCTTCATCCCTTTTAAATTGAAGTCCTCTCCTTCAGAGTCTGTTAATGTGAATTGTGGATTGAAGGATGTTGCTTAGAGTGATCATAAATTGTCATGTAAAGCCTGGACAATTTTTAGAGTGACAGAGAAACTGATAATAACTATACCAAACTAATAAGCCTAAGCCAAGATCCTCCGAGGCAAACCAAGAATACCCTAGATAGATCTTCTAACATTAACTTATACTCTTCCATGCAAAAAAGTTAGTTATTGTTAGTCTATTTTCACTGTGTCTCATACCAGCTAAAATTTTAGTATATTGTTACTTGTTTGTATCTCATTTTCAGAGTCATTACTCTTCTACCTAACCCTAATATTAAATAAAATTCCTCACAAAACACCTATCATTTGTGGCCATACCAAAGGTAAGTAACAATTCTTTTACTTATACAACATATAAGTATTACTAAACTTTCCTTAAAGCTAGGGAGTAATTATCTACTACTGGAAAAGAAGAAGTTCATGTACTCCTTAGGCTTTTTTGAATGAATGATGGACCACAGTCAACATGCTACTGTGATCCACCTTAAGAATAGTATTGGACAGTACTTACATGGTACAATGATTCTTTGGTAATAAATAACTAGGGACACTAAGTAAAATACCATGTAATATCTATAATATCTAAATATATACTGAGTGCTGTGAACAATTTTTAAAAATGGGAGACAGAAGGGCTTAAATCCTAAAAGACTTGTCATTCCAGAAGAAAGAATAAATATTTTATGTATATATTTTTTTTATAATGACAGTAGAATGAATTCATTACATGGATAAATACAAATCTAAGGAATATAAAGAAATTATTGCTTTTGAGTGATAAAAAAAGTCATTTGTACTGGAATCTGCCATTTTATTGGCATCTATTCACCCTTCTGGTTATAGCACTCTGATTCTTTTATGAGGAATCATCTGTACTCTATTAGTCCACGTGGTCTGCGTAGGATTGGTCTCCCCTTCCCCAACTCTGCCTTCTATTTCCAGGAGTAAAACAAGACCAAGGTCAAACTAATCAGCATTACCCATTTGTATCGGCACATTCATGGTTTTAAGTTTTTTTTTTTTTTTTACATGCCTCAAGTCAATCAATGAGACCAATTCTGGCTCTTGAAAAAAAAGTACCTTCTCATTGCTGAGACCATTAGTTGCAGCTTTCAATGTCTGTCACATGGAAAGAACTCTTCTGAGAGTAAAAGCAATTTATAAAAAAAATAACAAAGTCTTTTGGATAAAGTTTTAGTATCTGGATTTAGTTGTTGCTAAAGAAATCTCCACTGTATTTTTCAGTTGTATGAAATAATAAATGTCATTTTTTGTTATTTGGTCTTTTTTTTTCCCCTTTATTTGTGAAAATCAGAGTTTCTTTCTTTTTTTTTTTTTTCTTTTATAGTCAAATTCCAGAACAGGTTAATATTGCACCATAAAGGAGACAGGATGAACTCTCAGCATACAGAGAAAATTGAAGGATATTCCAGCCAGAGGGAAAAACATAAATGAAGTACATAAGCCAAGTAAACATACTCAGGCAGAAATTTACCCTGGCAATAGCATAGGGCAAAAAGAGGATGTCACAATGGAAAATATACTGCACACAGAAGTCAGAGGCAAGGGAGTGTACATTCTTCAATGTCAGAAACAGAAGTTAGAATTTTATTCTGCAGGTAAAAACGTGTCATAGACTATCTTAGATTAAGTGGAGGAATGACATGATCAGCTCTGAAACTCTGGAAGATTATGCTGACGACGTTGTATATGATAGTTTTAGAAGAAAGTGTTTCAGAGTCATGTGACTGAAACAAAGAGACAGCACTCTGTGAAGGAGGTTTAGCCAATGTCCAAAATTCAGGACTTCCCCAATTATAAAATTCAGATATTTTTCCCCCATAAAGTGATTGCTAAGAATATTAAGATGGTAATAGATTCCACGTCAGTGAAAAGTGATACGTGTGTTAAAACAGGAAATGGAGTTAGAGTTTGTCTACTGAATTGCAGATAAATGTAAACAAAAACCATCAGCAAATTTTCATGTTAAACAGAAGGAATAACTTCATAAAAATTTGTTTGGTCACAATAAAAACAATGTGTACATGTATAACACCCTTTAGGAATGATAGAACCTTTGTAAACTGTTGCAAAGTCTGTGTAATGGAGTTGTATCTGAAATGAAACTGTCTTGTCAGTAACTTCTGCGGAACCTTATTCTTAGGCATAAAGAAATATATACACATACGGAGTGTTTGATGCAATTGATTTAGTTTTATGGAAATTATAATTCTCTAATGCAATTTTTTAATGTAAGAGTAAGCACATTTACAATGAAGTGACAATGGTGCAAAAGTCCAGGTCAAAATTCGTGTTTCAATTGGTGCAATGGTAATGTAATTGAAAACAAGATTATAATCAGGGTAAAATACATAAAATTACAAATGACCTGCTAAAAAAAATACTTTGAAAATTATCACGATGATAAATTTCTAGTGGGTAAATGAGAGATTAACTCAGTATAATGACTCTGTATGTGTATGGTACCTAGACTGCAATGGCTCAATCCTTAAACGAAGAGAGGATAGAATAACCAATATTCCATGTGATCCAGATATGTGAAGAGAAGGAAATGTGATTATCGGGAGGGGATGATTGGGAATATTCTAAAAGTTCTCTTAACATAAGTAGGATCTAACAGTTGCATATTATGAATCCTAGAGTAAGCACTAAAATAAGTGAATAAATTAATATGTGTATCTAGTCAGGTTATAAAAGAGATAAAATTGAATTCTAAAGCATTTTTAAAATAATACAAAGGAAAAGTGCATAAAGGAAAAATAAAATAGATGCAACAAATAGAAAACAGGGCAAGATTGTAGACATAATTTCAATTTTATCCAAATTATATTAAATGCAGATGGACTAAATACTTCAGTTAAAAGACAAAATATGAATAAAAAAGCAAGATTGAGCTATATGCCATTAAAAGGAGATAGACATTAAAAATAAATCAATGATAAATTAGTAGTATAAAAACTTGAAAAAGATTATTATGCAAAAATCCGTGGAAATTCAGAATATTATGTTAATATTAGACAAAGTAGACTTTAGGATGTGGGGTATTACAAGAAATGAATAAAGGCATTTTATGCTTACAAAATAATCAAGTCAACAAAAGGCCATACCAAATCTATGTATATATGAACCTAATATCAAAACTTTGTTTGCAACTTTTGTTATTCAATGTATTTTAATTGCATGTTTGGTCAATTTAAGACTGTAGAAGTTGGTAAAAACCTTGAATTTCTTCATCTTCAACCTTACTGGTTGGTGGGTAAAACTGAACAATAGTTGTAATAACTGGTTGTCCTTGTAGGCAAATAAATATTATCCTATTACTGACAGAGTTGTACTTGGAATGCTAATGGCTCAAATTCTTAAAAGATGGAGGATAGAATAACCAATATTTCCTGTGGTCTAGATATGTCTGAAATTGATCAAACATGCAATCAACATGCATTGATAATTACTGGTGATTGAAATGGAAAAATCGGAAACAAATAAGGGTTAACCAAAACCAAAACCAAACCCACAGCTGTCTAGTAGATTCATAGTGACACTATGAGTCAGAGTAGAACTGCCCCATAGAGTTTCCAAGGAGCACCTGGTGGATTTGAACAGCCGACCTCTTGGTTAGCAGCTGTAGCACTTAACCACTACACTACCAGGGTTTCCAAATAAGGGTTAGTAGTTGGAAGATATGACCTTGGTGACAGAAATGATGCCCAGGATCACATGATAGAATTTTGTAAAACCAAGGACTTCTCCATTGCAAACACCTTTTTCCAACAACATAAACCACAATTGTATGTGTAGATCTCCACAGATGGAATATTCAGGTATCAAATCAATTACATACATGGAAAGAGATGATGGAAAAGCTCAGTATATTCTGCTAGAACAAGGCCAGGGGCTGACTGGGGAACAGGCCATCAATTGCTCATATGCAAGGTCAAGTTGAAGCTGAAGAAAACTAGAACAAGTCCACGAGAGCCAAAGTATGACCTTGAATATATCCTACCAGAATTTAGAGACCATCTCAAAAATAAATTTGACACATTGAACGGTAATGACCAAATACCAGACAAGTTGTGGAATGGCATTAAGGGCATTATACATGAAGAAAGCAAGAGGTCGTTAAAAAGACAAGAAAGAAAGAAAAGACTAAAATGGATGTCAGAAGAGACTCTGAAACTTGCTCTTCAATGTCGAGTAGCTAAATTGAACAGAAGAAATTATGAAGTCAAAGAGCTGAACGGAAGTTTTCAAAAGGTGACACAAGAGGACAGAAGGAAGTATGCAAAGATCTGGAGTTAGAAAATCGAAAGGGAAGAACACGCTTGGCATTTCTCAAGCTGAAAAAACTGAAGGAAAAAAATCAAGCCTTGAGATGCCATATTGAAGGATTCTATGGCAAAATATTGAACAACACAGTAAGCTTCAAAAGAAGATGGAAGGAATACACAGAGTCACTGTATCAAAGAGAATTGGTTGGTCATCAATCATTTCAGGAGGTAACATATGATCAAGAACTGATGGTACTGAAAGAAGTCCAAGCTACACTGAGACACTGGCAAAGAAAAAGGGCTCCTGGAATTGACAGAATACCAATTGAGATGTTTCAGTAAATGGATATGGCACCGAAAGTGCATACTCTCCTATGCCAAGAAATTTGGAAGATGGCTACCTGGCCAGCTGACATTCACATTTATGCCTATTCCAAAGACAGGTGATCCAACTGAATGTGGAAATTATCAAACAATAGCATTAATATCACAAGAAAGTAATATTTTTGCTGAAAATCATTCAAAAGCAGTTGCAGCAGTACATTGACAGGGAAGTGCCAGAAATTCAAGCTGGATTTCAGAAGAGGATGAGGAATGAGGGATATCATTGCTGGTATTAGATGAATCCTGGCTGAAAGCAAAGAATACTAGAAAAATATGTATTTGTCTTTTATTGACTATGCAAAGGTATTTGGTGGTGTGGAACATAACAAATTAGGGATAACATTTAGAAGAATGGGAATTGCAGAACACTTAATTGTGCTCAGGAGGAACCTGTACATAGAAAAAGAGGCAGTTGTTTGAACAGAAAAATGTGATACTGCTTGGTTTAAAGTCAGGAAAAGTGTGTGTCAAGGATGTGTCTTTTCACCATACTTATTCAATCTGTTTGCTGGGCAAATAATCCAAGAAACTGGAGTACATGAAGAAAAAAGGACATCAGGATTGGAGGAAGATTCATTAACAACCGCCAACCTGTGTTATGCAGATGACACAACCTTACTTGCTGAAAGTGAAGAGGACTTGAAGTATTTACTGATAAAGATCAAAGACCACAGCCTTCAGTATGGATTATACCTCAGCACAAAGAAAACAAAAATCCTCACAACTGGACCAATAAGCCTCATCATGATAAACAGAGAAAAGATTGAAGTTGTCAAGGATTTCATTTTACTCGGATCCACAATCAACACCCATGGAAGTAGTAGTCAAGAAATCAAAAGATGCATTGCATTGAATAAATCTGCTGCAAATGACCTCTTGAAAGTGTTAAAAAGCAAAGATGTAATTTTAAGGACTAAGGTGCATCTTACTCAATCCATGATATTTTCAGTCACCTCCTATGCATGTGAAAGCCGGACAATGAATAAGGAAGACCAAAGAAGAATTCATGCCTCTGAACTACGGTGTTGGTGAAAAATATTGAATATACCAGAAGAATGAACAAATCTGTCTTGGAAGAAGTACGACCAGAACACTTCTTAGAAGCAAAGATGGCGAGACTTCCTCAGATACTTTGGGCATGTCATCAGGAGGCACCAGCTTCTGGAGAAGGACATCATGCTTGGTAAGGTCAGTAAAGGAGAGGAAGACCCTCAATGAGATGGATTCACACAGTGGCTACAATAATAGGCTCAAACATAACAATTGTGAAGATGGTGCAGGACCATCCAGTGTTTCCTTTTGTTGTACATAGGGTTGCTATGAGTTCCACCAGCTAACAACAATAACAACATCAAAACTTAAAAAAGTACATGAAGCATTATCTTACAAATCTGAAAGAGACAGATACACAATTACGACAGGAGATTCCAACATTTCATAGGAAAAAAAAAAATCATAGGAAATCCATAAGGATAGAGAAGACTTAAAGAAAAATACCAACTAACCATAATTGGCTAATATTCAAGGACCATTGAAACAAATAATTATAGAATACAATTCTTTTCTAGTGTAAAAGGAACAGTTCATAGCCTGGGCCATAAAATAAACCAAAAAGGTTTGGAAGAATTTGAAACACACAGAACTTCCTCTTGCGTCAATGAAATTGGTCATGTGGTGTTTAATTTTTTAGTGATTGTCCAAGAGTTTCCAATATTTATGTTTAACTAATCTATTTTCCTTCAAATAGTACTGCACCTCTTTACACACACTGAAGTTAAATAGAATATTTCCACTCTCTCCCTAATTTCAATCAGGATATTTCTATCATTCATTTAACTATATGGTGGTGCAATGGTTAAAACACTCAGCTGCTAATGGAAGGGTTGGCAGTTTGAATCCACCAAACTGCTCCATGGGAGATGGACAGCCTTGGAAAACCCATGGGGCAATTCTACTCTGCCCTATAGGGTCCTATGAGTCAGAATCAACTCCATGGCAGTGGGGTTGGTTTTGGTTTATGGGCTATATTCACTGAATATACTGGTACCATTGTCAACATAACTGTAGTTATGTTTTAGAAACATTAAGAAAAAAATAAAAATAAAATATTTTGCCTTCATTTATTCCTTCTCTGATGGTCTTTCTTTATGTAGATCCAAATTTTTGACGTACATGATTTTTGTTTTCCTGAATTTTTTTTTTGCATTTCTTTTAGTATGATTTGGCTGATTATATATATTTTTAGTTTTTTATGTGTCTGAGAGAGTTTTTATTTCTCCTTCACTACTGAAGTTTGATTTCAGTCTATACAGAATGATAGGTTAGTGATTTTGTTGTTTGTTGTTGTTGTTTTCCTTTCAGACCTTCCAGTATTTCAATCTACTCTCTTTTTGCCTGTATAGCTTCTGGCAAGAAGTTCACTGTAATTAGTATTCTGGTTCTTAAGACATCAGGTGCCCTGCCACCCCTCCCCAAGACTAATTTTAAGAATTTCTCTTTTTCTTTGGTTTCTTCAGTTTAAATGTAATATACCTAGGTGAAGTTTTCTTTCTTTATTTTTTATTCTGCTTGATATTCTCTGGTTTTTATAAACATGTAGTTTTTTTATTGGTCATTAAATTTGGAAAGTTCTATGCCATAATACTTCAAATAGTCTTTTAGCTTCATCCTCTCTTCTCCTCTGATATTATAATTACATGGACGTCACATTTTTTTAATGTTCTGCATTATTTTGTTGGCTTCATTATTTTTTTACTTAGCATTTCAGTTTGGGAAGTTTTTACTGACATTTCTTCAAATTCATGATTTTTTTTCCTTTGCTCTGTTTTTTTTTTTTTTCCTCATGCCCACCATATACATTTTTCATTTCTGTTACATAATTTTGATTTCTAAAAGTTCCTTTTAATTCTTTCTTTGAATTTACATCTTTCTACTTATCACATCCGTTTGTTATTGCAAATAGGTCATTACAAGTGTATGCAAAGACATCCACTGAATGGTGAAGAGAAGAGCTACATGATCTAACTTATGTTCTACAGAATCCTTCTGAATGATAAGTTATTTATACTGGGTATGGGAGTCTTAGGGTGTACCCAAGGGTATAAGAAGGGAGACTACTTAGGAGGCTGTTACAGTGTGAAACCATTTAGCATGATTCTGTGTATATCACCATGTTCATCCTCACAAGTCACAATAGGAGCCTGTGTATGTCTTAGAATTTCTGCTGTGATGAAACATGACTACAAAAGGAAGTTAAGATATGATGTGTATTATAAACAATGAGATATTTGGTTTGATCAGTGTCA
Source organism: Loxodonta africana (assembly GCF_030014295.1). NCBI lineage: Eukaryota > Metazoa > Chordata > Mammalia > Proboscidea > Elephantidae > Loxodonta > Loxodonta africana. The sequence goes on along the minus strand of NC_087346.1, from coordinate 97,902,834 downwards.
AAGAAGTTGGGATACTAGAAGATATGATATAGTAAACAAGTTAGTAGCTAGAAAATTGGGTGTTTGGATGCAAGGCTATGGAGGTAATGTGGTTAGTGGAAATGAGAAAGGCTAAGGTAATTCTGTCCATTTTTTTTTTAAAATGATGGGAATGTTCATGTAACTGTAATAGACACTAGCACATGTGGCTATTGAATCTATGAAATGTGCCTCGTTCAACTAAGGAACTAAAATATTTTAATTAATTTAAACTTAAATGCCCAGATGTGCTTCTTTGTTAATACATTTGGCAGTGAAGTTCCAAGAAGTGACCACGAAAGAGGAGGAGTGAAAGAACAACAGAAATAGTGTTAGATAAAGGGACGGTGAGTTTGGGGTGAGGAGGACTGCTCAAGGTGCATATAGATAATTCCAGTAGGAGGGTTAGTGGGTGATACAGTCTGAATAAGCTGGGACATTTTAGGAAGAAAGGAGAGAATGTTCTAGACCCTGTAACTGGCAATGATGCCAGTGGAATATATGATATCAGAAAGAAAATATCCATTACTTGAGAGGGCTGTATGGGAGGTCATGTATCGAATGAAAAGCTGTGCTTCTGTTGGATTAAGAAAAAATAATAAAGGTCAGTGAATAGGTTGATTTATATAGAAGATTTTTTCAGAAATGACCTGAGTTGCAGATGACTTTATAGAAAAAAAAAAAAATTTTTAAGTTAAGGAGGAGTGGGAGTTGGGTCAAAAATAAATAGTCTTGATTGTTTTCTTCTTTACAATAAATGAACCTTGAAGTTACCGCGTAACACCAAACTAAATTCATGGAGACAGAGAATCACTTGCCAAGATGGATGACCTACTTTGGCCCTTTCCCCTAACTCTCACAAAAATCGTTTTATTACAGAATATCCTGATGATATAGAGTACTTGAAGAATAAAGAAAGGATTAAATTTAGTATGAAATGAATATATTTATTTTGTATAATTTTAATATTAAATAGCATTATTCAATCCCATTTTCATGTACTCAACAAAATATGTTAAAACATGTCTGAAGGATCAAGCATATATTTTAAACTTAGTATGATTATTAAAATTTAGATTATTGTGTGGTTACTTATTTGTTCTTATATTAACTACCTACCCTTTCTCTTTGTAAATAATATGAGATAAAGGATAATTTAGTTTTCATCAATCTATCTTTAAAATTGTCAGATATCTACCTGTTTATCCTTATCTTGAAACAAATTCAGCAGAATTCGATCTCATGCTGGCTCTCATTGTAGATCCAATTGCACCTGCAATAATAGTGCACCAGATCCTTCCTATTCTATTTGTTGACTCCAAGCCTTACAGTTTGTAGTGAAAGAATGTCCTTTGTCTCACTCTATTTCTTTTTATGTGTAATTATCTGATATTTAGGTGATTTTCACATTGTACCATTATTCATTATTCAATTTGGGTAAACTCGAATTACTAAAAGAGGCCAGCCTGTGAGAAATTCACTGTTTTTTTTTTTTTTTTTTCCTTCTTCTTCCCTCTTCTCTGGACTGCCATGTGGAGGTGATCCTGGCTAAATGTTTCAGCTCTTCTGATGCAAACTTTCGTTGAAGTGGGCTCTCCCAAGGTCTAGATTGAAGCAAAGATCAGTCAGTTAGTAGTTGCTAGTCCTTTTGGCCACAAGGTAAAGCTGCCTTCTCCAATGAGATTACCGAAATGAAGATTAACAGTTTATCATCATTTGCCTGTCTCCCATGTCATATTTAACACTTGGATAAAAACACAGAAGGGAGGAAAGCTGTACTATGTACTCAATTCCTACAGCCCCCCAAAATACCTAAATAATAAGCTGTAATACTGGGAAGTAAAGAAAATAAAAAGGAGCAGCATTCTCCGTGGCTTCTGCTAAATGTATGAGGTGGGGTGGGATCGGCCTCAAGGCAGCTTTAATGATGGCAGCTTACTTTTAGACAACCATCCTCTGTTCAAGTTAGATAGTCTTTTAAATAAAAACAACAGATAAGAATTTTTCTCAATATTTTAGACAGCTATTTTGCTCCATTTTATAAACTCTAAATAAGCTTTATTTTACTTCTCTATTTACAAGCTTGAGTCTAATGGGATGAAAACAGTTATAATGACATTATACAAGTGACACAACCTTGCTTATCAAAAAAGGGATGACTTGATGAATATCAAAACCTGAAGTATGGATTGCTTTTGAACATAAAGAAAATGAAAGTTCTCACAACTGGGCTGAAAAACAACGCCACGATAAATGGAGTTCTGTATTACATGCATCAATATTCAATGCCCATGGAAGCAGCAGTCAAGAAATCAAAGGACATAGTGTATTTCGGAAAATCTGCTGCAAAAGACCTCTTTCAAATCTTAAACAGCAAAAATGTCCCTTTAATGGCTAAAGTGTGACTGACCCAAACCATGGTATTTTCAATCATTTAATATTCATGTGAAAGCTGGACAATGAAAAAGTAAGATCAAAGAAACATTGACATATTCAAATTTTGGTGTTGGCGAAGAATATTGAGTATACTGTGGACAGCCAAAAGAATGAACAAATCAGTTTTGAAGGAAGTACAATCAGAATGCTCCTTAGAAACAAGGATGGCAAGACTTTGTCTTGCTTACTCTGGACATGTTATCAGGAAAGACCAATCACCAGAAAAGGACATCATGTTTGGTAGAGCTAAAAAGAGGGATACCCTTCATCAGATGGATTGACACAATAGCTGCAACAATGGACTCAAACATACCAACAATTCTGAGGATGCCATAAGACTAGGAAATGTTTCTTTTTGTTACGCCTAAGGTCACAGTGAGTTGGAGCTGAGTCAATGGCAACTATCAACAATGATGACTTTAGCATTTCTAAAATACTTCAACTATTCTTCATAATCGTGAACACTGAAGTTTCTATGAATAAATTTATATCAAAAGGAGGAAGACAGAATTCACAGAAAATTAGAATTTTATCTAGCATCAAACTTTCTTATGAAACTTTGTTTTATAAATGCTTCTTCACATGATCTTGGTTACTACATAACTTATGTGTTTCATGACATGTGATTCATGCCATATGATGATTACTCATTAGTGACTTCCTTATACAATGTGGTAACTTATACAATGTTGTAATATAACTGAGCTCCCATACATAGACTACAAAGTCTCGCTGTTAAATCTCATCTGTTATCATTGTCATATCTTGGTATACAACTAGGTAGGAAAATAGTTGAGATCACTCTGAATTTAGACTGCCTGCATAGTAAGGAAACATTTCTAATTGTATAACATTAGTTGAGATATTTAACCTTAATTCTCAGATGTTTGATCTATAATGCAATACAATAAGCATTACCTATCATTCTACAATTCTACAATAACGTGAGAAAATCAAGTTAAAGTCAGGCACAACAAAAGTGCTCAATAAGTGTTTGCTACTAGTTTCGTTAGACCAAAACAGGGTCTCTATGAGTCGGAATCGACTCGATGGCACTGGGTTTGGTTTTTGCTTTTTTTGGACTAGTTTCGTTATCAGGTTGGGACATACAAGTTATAAGTTTTTCCATTTTACTGAGGTAAAAGTGGTTCTAAGACAACTAATGCATATAAAGTGTTAGAAACAAAACAACAACAAAATTAGATCACTTGCAAATTAATGTCCACCCAGTATAAGGACAGCAAGCCACAATCTAAATTATCATTCAGCTTTGTGCACTCAGTCAAGTAACTGCATCATCAGAATTCTAAGCAGGGAGGAAGATATTCAGTTGTACCAGGGAACTCAGCTGCTAATCATCCAACTATAATAGAACTTTTGAAAACAGAGTTTAAAGGAAAGTACTCCAGTTTATGGAACTCCTATGGTAGGAGGGAACTGAAATAATGTTGGATGTACTAAAAGGACTGAGGAACAAGAAGTGATTAAGAGCTTGGTTGCTAACCAAAACATCTGCAGTATGAATCCACCAGCCGCTCCTTAGAAATTTTGTGGGGCAGTTATACTCTGTCCTGTAGGGTGGCTATAAGTTGCAATTGACTCGACGGCAGTGGGTTAATGGCCAAGATAGCTTGATGGTGTCCACATAATGATTGTTCATGAGAAAGGTGACTGGGGCTGTGCCAAACAGAAGAAATCAGGTAAAGAGTGATGTGAATTTGTTCCAGAAATGTTTCCATGCACATAAAAATTTGACAGTGAATATTGTTTTTAGTTGCTGTCAAATTATTTCATAGAGAACATATGTATAACAGAACAAAATGTTGCCCAGTTCTGTTCCATCTTCATGGTCATTAGCATGTTTGAGCTCATTGTTGTAGCTATTGTGTCATTCCTTCTTACTGATGGTTTCCATCTTTTCCCCAGACCCTCTACTTTACCACACATGATGCCCTTTTCTAGATATTGACCTTTCCTGATAACATGTCCAAAGTAGCAAGATGAAGTCTCACCATCCTTGTGTTTAAGGACCTTTCTGGTTGTGTTTCACATAAGACTGATTTGCTAGTTCTTTTGGCAGTCCATGTTATAGTCAATGTTCATCCCATACCACAATTAAAATGCAACAATTTGTCTTTTGTCTTCCTTTTCCGTTTTCCAGTTGTCACATGTATATGAGGTGATTGAAAGACATCATGGCTTGGGCTAGACACACTTTAGTCATCAAAGTGACATAGATGTCGAGAAGCATGTTGTAGGGTAAAATACAGGTTGTAGGATAATAGCTGAATTGAAGTATGTGTTCTGTACTATTTCTCAATTATTGTTACGGAGTTATATTTACTTTAAAAGTATATATCTGTTAGACAATCCACACCTGGTATAAATGTACTTTAAGTAAATATAAATTAATTGAGATGTCTACTGTGAAAAAAAAAAAGATTTTTTTTTTTTTTGGAAGGCCTAGGTAAAATAATTTTTGCAAATGTAAAAAGTATATGCACCTTTGAAGTGGCTGGTAGAGTACACGGACAGAAAATCTCTTGATTTGAATGAAATAGGAACACAAATAGAGAGGATTATTTTATCCATAGCCATATCAACCTACACAGTCATTTTCATCATATTGAATAAGCAAAATAAAATGCTTATTTGAAATTTGATCATATGCTTTAAACATGGTAATTCTAATTCATTGCTGTCAAGTTGATTCCAATTCATAGCAACCCTATAGGACAGAGTAGAACTGCCTCATGATAATGCTGTTGGCTGAAAAATAAAAGTAAGTCCTAAAATGTCAGCACATATAATGCAAATAGAGCACTGGGATCAATTATTGTACTATTAATGGAAGAATCATGCGTAGGTGACCTTGAATAGCATGGATTGACATAGACCAAATCAATCAGATATTTCCTAGATTCTCGTTTTCATAATGTGTGAATACAGAATTCATAAATTCTAGATAAAAACATAAAGTCAGATTGATCCAAAGTTGGAGCATTTATAATCACTCGATTGTGATTATTTGTGAATTAATGAAAAGAACCTGGACTTGAAAAAAGTGAGAGCTGAATTTAAATCCTCTCTCTGTCAACCCCCAGATTTATCTTCGAGAAAGTTATTTTTCTTTCTGGGTCACTATTTTTAACGAAAAAAAAGTGGTTATTTATAATAGAAAACATTTGTTGAGAGCTTACTCTTTGTCAGATTCTACACAGGAACCCTGGTGGTGTAGTTGTTAAGAGCTACGGCTGCTAACCAAAAGGTTAGCAGTTCAAATTCACCAGGCGCTCCTTGGAAACCCTCTGGGGGCAGTTCTACTCTATTCAGTAGGGTCACTATGAGTTGGGATAAACTCAACAGCAATGTTTCATTTTATTTTATTTTATAGGCACATTTTAAATATATATTAACTTTAGATTCAAGATCATCCGAAAAGGAAGATGGGGAAAGTAAAGTACATGTGGCAATCAGGTGTATTCTGTCTTGAAACTTGTGAGAGGAAACAATAAATAGTGGGAGTATTTTGGAAATTACCACAGCTAGCCCATTAAAGGAGGCCTTGTGGAGCAGTGGTTAATAGATTGGCTGCTAACCATAATGTCCTCAGCTCAAATCCACCAGCTGCTCCTTGGAAACTCTTTGCGGGCAATTCTACTCTGTCCTATAAGTTCACTATGAGTCGGAATCAACTCAATGGCAACAGGTTAGCCCATTAAAAGAGTCAGAAAACTGAACAGCAGACAGATTAGGAGATTGGGTAGCAAGAAATAGGGACTGAAACCAGACAGTTAAGTATTCAATGAATCTGAATAATTTTGTTTAATGCCCGGGAGGTGCAAGAAAAAATATTGTATTTTTAGAATTAACAAGTAAAATGAAAGCCATAAAATGACGGAAGGAGGCATCATCACAAAATAGATTTTGTTCATTTACTTTTATTAGTTTTAATTATATATGATAATACTTCATAATATCTGATTAATGTCCTGTAGCATAGTGTATAAAATTAATGATGTCTTCAGAATGTAAGACTTCTAAGTAGCTCAAAGCTATTAACTCTTTTAGCAAAATCGGGATTGTTTATATTTTTTGAGACTGAGAAAGTTTGGGTGATTAGTGAAATTAAAAGAATTGAGGACCAACATATCTGGCATTTATTTATAAAGTTCTGTAGGAAGTTATTCTTTATCTAAAGAATTTACCAAGTACAATAAAAACAATAATATGGGAGTTAAGTGGCAATAGACAAAAAGGAAAGCCATTACAAAGGTGTTTGTCTAGAGTTACAAAGGAACTGTGTAGTCAGGTAGTCCTGATAAAATTGAGGTGATGGAATTTATTGTTTTTTATTATATATGTTGCTTTGAGAGAAAATAAACTAAAATTTTATGAAAATGTACTTGAAATAGAGGGTATATTACTGGACAATATAGTATGTGCCATCCAAATATAAACATTCCTTCCTTCCTTCCTTCCTTCCTTCCTTCCTTCCTCCCTCCCTCCCTCCCTCCCTCCCTCCCTCCTTCCCTCCCTCCCTCCCTTCCTTCTTTCCTTCCTTTCTTTTTTCCCCCTTTGGTTCTTTTAAAAATACTATATGTATGATATCGACTTTTCTCTGTCTTCCAAAAATATCTTCCTTACAAAACATTTATGAGAAGAACTATGAAAAATGATCCAGAGTATGAGTAATTAAGAGAGAGAATTTCTGGGAGATATACATATATATATATATATTTTTTTTTTATATGTTAAGTGGATAGTTAGAAATGAAAGAGAAGGTGGTGGAGGATGATGGGTAAGAAAATTGTAAAAGCAGTGAATCAAAATATTCAATGTGTTTGGAGAAGTAACAAAAAATTGGAGATAATATCAACCAGGGATTAAAAAAAAAAAGGTTGTCTGAATGTCATAATGTAACACACATTGTAAAAAGATTTGCAGTAGCAATTGAACTTAAAAAAAAAGAAAGAAAGAGGTTGCCATTACCTCCTGGCTTGTTTTTGCTGGGCTTCCAGGAAAATAATGACCCTTTCCAGAGCTGAGGAAAAGCAATATCCTGGATGAGAGTTGCATTTAGTATAAGCAGGTAGAGGAATGGTACTATGAAGGTAGAGCAATGGGATGTGTTAAAAGCATTAGTTTTGCTATGGATTGGAAGTTCCAGATGGCACAATGTAGCAGGGTGAGGGAATTAATAGAAATAGTCCAAGGAAAGCTCAGGCTGCAATGGCTGCAGAGTTTATCAGAGGATGCAGACAGAGGGCTTCCATTTTAAGTCATGCACTATGATAGTAATAGAGATGTGGTCTAAATTTGGAAATATGTGCCAGAACTAGCAGAAATCTCTAGTCATGTTACAGAGGCACCAAGAATGTGACAGTCATTGGTCTGCACAGCTTTTGGTCATCTCTCCTTAGAAACAAAAGGAGAGGCAGAAGGAGAAGCAGCCCCAGGGGAACATGAAACATAAGCAATCACTTTCTCAAAGGGTACTAAGATCATTAAATGAGATAACAAATATGTAAGTGCTTCAGGATCAACTCGACGGCACTGGGTTTGGTTTGGTTTTGGTTGTGGATTAGAACAAAAATTAGATATCTCCAGAAGGAAGTATGGCATAGTGGAAAGAACAGAAGTTATTTAATGAGATAGGGAAGAATATAGGTACTTATCCAACACTTAAATAGCTATGAAATTTTGGGACTTACTTTATCTCTCTGAAACTCAGTTACTTATTTCTAAAATGTGGGAAAAAATCCTGATGTTTATGAGATAAGTAAATGAGCTACCAATTACAAAATCCCTGGGTACTGCGAAGGGTTAACACATTTGGCTGCTAACCAAAAGTTTGGAAGTTCAAGTCTACCTAGAAGTGCCTCTGAAGAAAGACAATCTATGTCTGAAAATCAGCCACTAGAAACCCTAAGGTGCGCAGTTCTACTCTGACACACATAGAGTCTCCATGAGTAAGAATTGGCTTGATGGCAACTGGTTGCTTGTACCAATGACAAAAAAAATTTTTTAAAAAGGTTCTCAGTAAAGGTTAATCCCTATTCTTCATGCTACAGTACTCTTTAATGACTTCCCATATGTATCTTCTTCCTGAAGCAAAATACTTCCTCATCTTATCAACTGGGACAACTCTTATTCTGTGTCCTTTAAAACTAAATTCAAGCATGACTCCTTGGTGAACAGTTTCCCTATTCCCTCTCTGTAATATCATAAACTCTTGTCCGGAATGCTATTGTAGGATTTGTCACATTCTGTAGCAGTTATCTGCTTCCAAGAATGTCTCACACTAACTGGAGACATTCTTGAGGATACAGAACATATGTCATAGGTATCAGAAATTTGCAGTTCCTAGCTAAGTATCTCAGAAATTGTATAGGACTAAAAATGTTTAATAGATAATTGAACAATGTGTATTTATTTTTACTAAAGACAGTGGCAGACTTCTAGAGAACACAAGGTAATCGGTACAGTAACTCAGTATACATTACTTGATTTTATCAGATAAGTTTGAAGAAAAAGCTGAACTGAATAGTATGGAACTATTGTTCAGTTTAATTGATATTTGTAAATCACAGCACAGACTAATTATCAACTTTCAAAGAAAGAAAAAACTAAAAATTAGTTTTATGTTTAACAAGTTACATTCACTATTACTTAACAGAGTTTCATGGCACACATTTTAAACTGTCCATTTCAAGACAAGGTAGATGTTTCAAACAAAATGGTATTTACTAATCTAAAGACTTCATAAAAAATACAATTTGCTTGTAGTGTCTAATTTAGGATGAATACAGCAATTAATCTGAAAAGCTTAGCGAGTATCAGTACTGAGGGAAATAATGTGGGTGTAATAACTGACTTAGCAGCAGAATTTAAATTTTGAAAATTTTCCACTTACATCAGAAGAATCACTTCATTAATAGTTATGTTTTATTCATTCCGTGGTGCACCAAAGCCCTGATGATTTCAGACACTTAATTGCATTAGTCCACTTACAAACAGCATGAACAATTGAGCAACTGACAGGAGGGTTTTATTTATTTTAGGCTATCTAGCACAATGTTTGCAGATATTGTACGAGGATGAGTTGTATTTAAGAACAAGATCTGGGAAAATTTTTACGTGCACCCTGAGGCTGTTTTGCCCAAACTGTAACAAAAAGGGAACAGTTGCAAATATCTATATTCTAAGCCTACAATTCTCCACTCAGTGGCAAATTAAAGAAAACTGATGATACAACTATTGGTCTCACCCTGTCCAGTGCACAAGAGAGGTTGAAGAAACCAAAGACCCAAGAGAGCAATTAGTCTAAAGGACTAATGGTCAATATGAACCACAGCCTACATGACTCTCTCTGAGCCCAGAAGAACTCGATGGTGCCCAAGTACCACTACTGACTGCTCTGAGTGGGATCACAATAGAGGGTCCCAGGCAGAGCGGGAGAAAAACGTAAAACAAAAATCAAATCCGTAAAAAAGACCAGACTTCCTGATCTGATAGAGACCGGAGGAAACCCTGAGACTATGGCCCTATGACACCCTTCTTACAGAGAATTGAAGCCATTCTCAGACACCAGTTTTCAGCCAAACAATAGACAGGCCTACAAAAATAAACAAGAACACCCTAGAAGAATGAGATCCTTAGAACAGCTAATTATATGAAAAAAAGAGGGCAATATCTGCCCAAAAGCAAAGACGAGAAGGCAAGAAAGGATAGGAATACCAGAGGAAAAGTAACGGGGAATTCAGGACAGATGGGGAGAGTGCTGACACATTAAGGGGACTGCGACCAATATCTTGGAACATTCTGTGTACAAATTGTTGAACGGGAAGTCATTTTGCTCTGTAAACATTTACCTAAAGCACAATAAAATCTTTTATAATGAAAATAATAATAAAGAAAACTGATGAATGAATAAGCCTGATGTCAGTTTGAGGAACAAAACTTTCTCCGCAAGAAACAAGGATTGTAGTGATTTTTAGCCTGAGGAAAGCAGTCCCATTATGCAAACTGCTTTTCTAGCTCTGCAATAAAAAGTTTTCACTGGAATTTGCAGATAATCAAGAAATTTGTGTGAAGAATAATCATTGCAGATTTCGCCTCAATATCTACATTCAAATTAATCATAATAAAATGAGCACACATTTCATTTGTGTGTCAGGGGAAAAAAAAAATCAACCATCATCAATAATCATTGTTATGTTCCCTTGAGAAGCATTTGTTTTTTTTCATCATCATTGAAAGCACTGTGTTAAACATTCTTTTATGGTAAGCCTTTTCCAGATAGCATAGCTCCCACTGTGGTTATGTTAGCTGAAAAAAAGAATAGTTTAATCCTTTGGGAAAATTCTCAAAAATGTACAATTTTAAGTACTAGAAAATACAACTTTGAAAAAATCAAGTAAGAATTCAACATCTGTATGGATGCGATAATATCTGGAGTTGCATTTTCTGTAGAAAACAATAACGGCAATGTTATTGCTCAGCAAATATTCCCTGTGCTTCTCCTTATCATAGCCTGTATTCCATTTAGATTTGGGCCATGATTCTATTTCCAGCAAATTAATTGAGAGTGCAAGGGGTGTGTGTTACTATCTAGCAGAGAGGGTTTTAAAAACTCGGTGACTCATCCATTCTTCTCGTTTATTTCTTCTGCAAGATGGAAGCCATATGTTAAGATTGTGCATTACAAAATGGAGGAAGTCTGCCCATTGCCATGGCGGTGATTTCCAAATCATAGACACCCTATAGGGCATAACTCCATCATAGGGTTTTCAAGGCTGTAGTTTTTACAGAAGCGGACTTTGACATATTTTGAAGGCAGTCATAAATTACTGAATGCAGAAAAACCTTTATCAAATCAAATCTGCTTTCTCTTGAGGGATAAGTAAATCTTTAACACTGACTTCCTAGTGTTGCTGTTGTTGTTGCAGTAGTCATTTTATTTAATCTTATTAACACACCTAGACAAGCCCAAGTGGCACAATGTTTAAAGCATTTGGCTGCTAACTGTAAGGTTGGAGGTTTGAACCCACAGGGTGCTCCATGGGAGAAAGATGTGGCAGTTCTACTCTGTCCTACAGTGTTGCTATTAGTTGAAATCTACTCAACGTCAGTGGGTCTGGTTTGGGTTTTAATATAGCCAGGGAAATTTTGTGGCCCAGTGGTTAGGAGTCTGGCTGCTTACCAAGACAAAGGCAGTTTGAATCCACCAGCCACTTCTTGGAAACTCTATGGGGCAGTTCTCTTCTGTCCCGTAGGGTCACCATGAGTTGGAATTGACTCTATCGTAAGGAGTTCAGCTTGCTTTGGTTTAGGAATATTCAAAGTTGAGTGGAGTAATGGAAGAGCAACCCATATACCTAGTAATCGGTGGAATTGTTTCATAAAAATTTGTCTTCTGAATTTAAATCCCATGTGTGTTTGTTTTGTTTTGCATTTCTCTGTTCTTGAACCAGTAGTAGGGCTAAAAGAAGGAGAGAAGTGGTTATATTTGTAATACTGGAGAAACTAATGATGCAAGAAAGCTGAGGAAATTGATGAAAAGAAGTCCCAGGTAAAAGATAGAAAAGGAGAAACAAAGTGCTTGGCTTTAAAAATAAAGGAATATCTTTTTATCTGTGCACAAAGTAAAAGAAGGGATGGTGAAAAACACACATACTTTTGTTGTTGTTGTTCTTAGGTGCCATCAAGTAGATTCTGACTTTTAGTGACCCTGTGTAATCTAGAATGAAATGCTGCCCAGTCCTGTGCCATCTTCACAATCATTGTGATGTTTGAACCCATTGCTGTAGCCACTGTGTCAATCCATCTTACTGAGAGTCTTCCTCTTTTTCACTGACTTTCCCTTTACCAAGCACAATGTCCTTCTCCAGGGACTGGTCCCTCCTGATAACATGTCCAAAGTATGTGAGACAAAGCTTCTCATCCTTGCTTCTAAGGAACATTCTGGCTATGCCTCCTCCCAGACAAATTTATTTGTTTTTCTGGTAGTCCATGGTGTATTTGATATTTTTCACCAAGTCCATAATTTAAAGGCATCAATTCCTTCTTTGGTCTTCCTTGTTTACTGTCCAGCTTTCATATGCATATGAGGTGATCAAAAATATCATGGCTTGGGTCAGGTGCATCTTAGTCTTCAAAATAATCTTTTTTTTTTTTTATTAACACTTTAAAGAGATCTTTTGAAGCAGAGTTGCCCAATGCAATATGTCATTTGGGTTCTTGACTGCTGATTTCCTGGGCATTCCTTGTGGATCCAAGTAAAATGAAATCCTTGAAAACATCAATCGTTTCTCTGTTTATCATGATATTGCTTATTGGTCCAGTTGTGAAGAGTTTTGTTTTCTTTATGCTGAGATGTGATATATATATGTATTTGAAGCTTATACCACAGTAAGCCAACATCTTCAGCAAGTGAAGGCACTAAACTTGGGGATTGAGAAAGAGAAAGAAAGGAAGAGGGAAAGAGAGGGAAAGGAAGGAAGGAAGGAAGGAGGGAAGGAGGGAGGGAAGGAAGGAAGGAAGGGAGGGAGGGAGGGAGGGAGGGAGGGAGGGAGGGAGGAAAGAAGGAAGGAAGGAAGGAAGGAAGGAAGGAAGGAAGGAAGGAAGGAAGGAAGGAAGGAAGGAAGGAAGGAAGGAAGGAAGGAAGGAAGGAGGGAAGATAAACAGATTCAATAGGAACAGTGACCAGAAGTTTAATTAAGGTTAAACATATATGGGAGGTGGGAAGGTGATTAATTTCAGTAAATGTAAAGGTCTTTTTGAAAAAGTAAATTAAGCTTCATGACATTCTTCTGCAATACTCAGCAATGCTCAAAAAAGAATCAACAAAATGAATGGTGATATCTATTCATAGCTGGAGAGTATTTGAAGTAGAAGAACATTATAAAGTAATAATGAAATGTTAAACTTGCATTAAGCACATGATAACAAACATGCTGGAATATGTAAGCTAATGGTATGTCAAGATAACAAATAGAAAATTTCATATTTGTGTTGTAGATGCTGAAGACACTGAAGGAGCTTCAGTAATTTACTAGATTTTCTGCAATCTGCCCTGTGTACTTACAAAGATAAATACTACCCCTTTATATATTTTGCATTCTTATTTATGCAATGCTTTTTTTATTTTAAGCATGCGTTTTTAATGAAATCCAATCTAAACTTTCTCCAATTATTGCGTTCTATGGACAGTGGGATCAACACAACATAATTCTAAATAGTAATAAAGTCAAGTCTACTTAACTAGGCAACACAAAGCTATACTGGAAGCCTTGGTGGTGCAGTGGTTAAGGAATACGGCTCCTAGCCAAAAAATCGGCAACTTGAATTCACCAGCCGCTTCTTGGAAACCCTATGGGACAGTTCTACTCTGTCATATAGGGTCACTGTGGGTCAGAATCAACTCGACAGCAATGAATTTAACAGGTTTTAAGCGATGCTGAAGTAGGAAAACATCCGAATATGATAAATATTTATAAAAAAGGAATAATGTAGTCAGGAAAAATATTTAACTATGTTGCTTTCTAAATGTGAGAGATGTTATAATGAAGCATGAATATACTCATACTTTATGTATCTCTACAGAAGATGACAGATACTCTGTCCTATAGGGTCGCTATGAGTCAGAATCGACTCGACAGCACTGGGTTTTTTTTTTTTTTTTTTACAGAAGATGAAATCAATCACCATTTACTTGATCCATTTAGTTTTTTTAGCTTCTTAATATAACCTCCTGCATGGGAAGTAGATGAACTCAATCTGCAAATAAGTTCTACATCTGATGAAATTATGTCATACTTTAGTCACTCTAAGGTTATAAGTTAAACACTTAGACCTAATAAATCTTTTTGCTATTAAGACAGTAATTATAAATACACTATTATAAAGACATAATATAAAATTATGTTTTGTAATATTTATGAGCAATATGAACAAGCAAGTGTAAGTCATGTCTCTATATGAGTTTTGGCAAATATTTTAAACATATCATTAAGCTGGCTGATTCATAATTATTTATGTGATGATAAAATAATGATGAAACCTAAAAAAGCTGATTGAAAAGGAGACCATGTTTAAATCAGATGATCGACTGACATATTATTACTGATGACTCTAATATTCCTATCCTGAAACATCTAAAACATTGACAAAGTCTATCATGCCAGATAAGTCAGCTATAACCTCTAGGGTGCAGAATTACACAAGGATTTAGAGTTCACATAGGGACTTATGGTAGGAATCTAAGCGGTTGAACACACAGACTATTTCATAAGCTTCAAGCATCCCCACAGCACTGTCAAATCACCCGTGTAATCCTCACAGAGCAGTATATCTATGAAATTCTGTCACTGTAGCTGGAAAAATTCTGGTTTTCCTAAGATGTTTGTGAAGAATGCTGAAGTGTTCTTTATGGGCATGTAGATATAATAATGAAGTGCTACTTCCTTATGGGAAGTCATTTTACAGGAGTTTCCAGAGGTATTTATAAAGAGCTGTTGGCCCTATTGATGTTATTTAGTTGATACCCCTTTGTCTAAGTTAAGAAATATTAAAAAAAAAAAAAAGCTAATTCAAAGAGGACATGACTACTTATTCAAAAATTCTTGTTCCACACCTGGATAAACCAAAAAGAAAACTCACACACTCCTTCCCTTGGTGCCAGCAAGTTCAAACCACATAGCACATCCATGGGGACCCTCAGCTAGCCCCACCGCTAAGCCCAAACCAGTATCTCTTCCTTGCTCTTTCAAGCCAATTCCAGACCTGCAGTGCTCTTTTTAGAAAGTTGATTTTTTCCAGTCATAAATTTTTCATTCCCTCTTGGTGTGTCGGTCTTGACATTCAAATCACATTTTGTGTGGGAGATCCACCCTGACTACCAGGATGGCTACAGCACTGAATGAATAATAAATGAAGGACTATAATGAAAAAAGTGCTAACCAAAATAATTTGGCGTGGCATTTTTTATTTTCGACTTTCTACACTATTTCTGCAATTTATTTCTGAAGAAAACAAGCCCAAAACTTAGTTGCTTCATCTATTGGCTTCTGTAGATGTAGAAACCTCAAGAATATTATCCCAACAACAAGAAAAAAACTGCATATCTGGGCCCAAGGAACTTCTTAAAGATTTATTGCTTCTGGGGGAAGGGTAAAAATTGAAAGCTTTTTGTCCCTGAAGGGGAGGGACAGAAATGTATGAAATATAATATCCTGATTTCCAATGTAGGAAAACCTCTTGAGCCCAAGATACTAAATCGATTAAAAAAAAAGTTGCTGGGCTACACTGGTTTTATAATTATCAATTTTTCTACATTGTTTCCAAAGAATGCTGTCTGCATATTTTCTAATTTCTGTTATTTATTAAGGGTTTACTTAATGTTTTCGAATTAATTGAAATGGTATATTTTTCTCTTCTCAATATTCAAATCTCATTATATATTAGTCAACCCTATGAATTATATTTTTTTCATTAGGTTTTATCCATTTTCAATCCATTTACTCCATCAAAGGTCATGATGTATTTAAAAAATGTCATTGTTTGAATATCTTACTGGAAAAAAATCTTAAGAGTAAATAAAAGTAAAAAAACTAGATAAATTTATAAACATTCACTTAAAGACCTATATGTGACAAAATATAAAAGGACATTATAATATTTTAATATTGCATTATAATTTTAATTTTAACTCACTTTTGTGTTACTTCTTCATACCTTCAATTTTTTATTTTCTTCACTCAGCTTACATCAGACACAATTATTACCTTTTCAGGATGCCTTTCTGGGAAAAAAATGGGTGATTTAACTTATTTCATTTTCCAGCTAATTCCATAGTCTTTATCATGTTTATTTTGAGTACATTTAAAAGTGTCTTTCATGTATATAGGTCATATAATTCCAGCTTTTGTAACATGCTTTCTGTAGCTGTGAATAAATAACAGCAATAAATCAGTCTTTTAGTCATTCAGCTATTTCATGATATTAAATGGATAAGAGATATTTCCAAAATCTGCTTTAGAGAAAGGAAACAAAATGGCTGATATAGCAACAATATTCTCCCTTTTGCATCCAGTACTCATTTCAGCCTGTGTATAACCAAAGACCAAAAATGTAGTTTCTAATGTATATCTGAAGACCAAAAATGTAGTTTCTAATTCCATGATAGTAGGTAACTACTAGCTAACTATCAACACAATAGATAAATAATTTACCTTAACTAGTCTACCAAAAGTACTTATAGTGTCATGATGATATTACCATCATTACCATGCTTTTATTGTGCTTTTGTAATGCAAAAAAAAAAAAAACAGCGTGGTTATGTGGTCTAAAATTCTGTAATGGTGTCATATGTTATATAATGATAAAATAGCAGATTCAAACAATTACGAGAATTTGAAAGGAAGAGTTTTAAACACATGCAAAGATCAGTTACAAATTTGCAAGATGTGAGTTTCTGACATTCTTGTATTTTAGTTCTACATTCTCAAGTTTTTTTTTAAATTAATGACCATTTAGTCATATCTATTTACTGCCTTTTTGCATGTTGGGAGAGAGCAATAGAGAGAGCGTGATAGATTGATATTCCAAATAAGTACAGTCTTTGGATATAATCATTGATCACTATTTCAGGTTATTATTTTTTGCAGATTATTCCATGGAATTCTGTCTCTTTCCAAGAGAAATCAAATTTTCAAATATTTTAGAGCAGTATTTTAATTCTTTCCAAGGAGCTCTGGTGGTACAATGGTTAGCAGTTAGCTGCTAATGAAAAGGATGGCAGTTAGAAGTTACCCAGCATTTTCACAAGAGAAAGGCCTGGCAATCTGCTCCCATAAAGACTGCAGACAAGAAAACCCTATGGGGCAGTTCTACTCTGTCACAAGGAGTTGCTATGAGTCTAAATTGACAGAGCATCACCTAACAACAATTTTAATATCTCGGTAATAATTTTCTTACCAATTCGCAATGACTTGGAAGGCAAAGTAGGCGTTCTCCCATTCTGTCTATAAACAAGTCATAATTCTTCAGGGTATAGTCATCTCTGAGATTAGCTTTAATAAATAAATGCCTGTCCAAGGAAATTCATATCAAGTTCTGCAACATTTTTTTGGTTGTATTCTTGAAAAAAATCATGATAACTATCTTAGGCTGGCTTCTCTAGAGAAGCAAAGCCAGTGAAATGTGTATATAAATACATAGTGAGACAGTTATCTTAAGGAAATGACTCATGCAGCTGTGGAAGCTGGCAATTACCAGTTCTATGGGTCAGGTGTTAGGCTGGAGGTGTGTCCTATTTCACATAGTTGCAGAAGCTGAGAAACCCAAGATCAGCAGGTCAGATGACTGGCTGTTGGCCCAAAGTGCTGTGGAAACTGATAAATCCCAGAATCAGCAGTCAAGTGGTAGGCTGCTGGCTCACATCCCAAGAACCAGAGGTCAGAGGATGACAATTTGAATGCAGGATCCAGAGCAAGCAAGGGAGCTTGGCCAGAACGTCTATATATATATATATATATATAAAATATGTAGACCATACCCCCAAGGAAACTCCCTTTAGAACTAATCAGCTGAACACATCAGATCACATCATAGAGGATATCTATATCATTGCATGACTGCCAAATTATACCATTACACAACTGCCAAACCACTGAGAATCACTGCTCAAGCAAGTTGACACACAACCGTAAACGTCACAATCACATATTATTTGAGGCTTAGTGTATAAATCTCACAAAATAAAAAAGAAACTAAATCAGTCCAGTCACAATATGGATATAGTCTTTACAATTGTTAGCTTCTCCAATAGTGATTCTAGAGCCAATTAGGACAACCATTATAAGATTTAATTTTTACCTCTTCACTACAAATGATTGACCACTAAATAAATGTTTAGTGGAAAAAGTGTGTTTGCAATTATTTACGACTCTCTTGAAGCAATCATTTTAGATTGGATGTGAGTTTTCAGTGATCATTTTTCATCAAATTTGATCCAATGTAGCACAGAAATGAAAAATAATAATGCTCTTTATTGGGAAGTAATGTCCATGCATACAGGGGTATATATGACTCCAACAAATAAGCACTGATAATCTAATAATCCAAGAAGATAGGACTCATTGTTGTTTGGCTGAAGCTATCCGTTTTATTATATCATCCAAACCAACTGGACAATAGTTTTAGGCAGGGCTTCCAACCGGTTCTTTCTGATTCAGTCATGGCTAAGGACGTGAAACTGGAACAGACCCAAACTTTAAAAATTTGGGTGAACTGGAAACATAACTGGAAAGGGGAAAATTATGGATAGAAGCCCTGCTAAAGCTGAATATTCCTCTTAGAAAACAACAGCAGTGCACGCGTTGCACAGCAAACAAATCTCTTGCCCACTGAATTTTGAGCAGAGTCAGAAACAGCGATGCCCAACTCAAAGATGGCAGCCTACCTTGCCACTTTGAATGTGTTTTGCTTTACACTGTTGTGCCAGTAATCCAATCGCACACGTCGGGCTCCTGAAAGGGCTCACTACATCTCTTCTGAGTCTTCCATTTGACCCCTAACTTGTCCAGTACTTGTTACTGTTCCGACACCCGAATTGTAATAAATTTGGGTTGCTCTGGTTTCACTTCACTGGGTATTACTGAACTGATATGAACCTCTTTGAAGCCCTGGTTATAGGTACCAGCTGGTTGCCTCCCTTAGAGAAGTTTTAAAAAGAAATACTATCCTAAATATGTGTAACTGTTCATTTTTGTTTCTTTTTGCTAAGCTATTGTTTCTGATATTTTGTGAAAAAAAGACGGCAAAGAGTAAAGAAAATATTTCCAGTATGCTAGGAATCGTTTAAGAAAAGAACACATTTCCCTTTTCCTTGCCAATGCCAAAAGTTGCAATAAGCAAACACTTTTCAAGATAAATCACATTAAAAATCCCTGAAGTGGAGATGGTAACAGTTTATCACTTCAGAGTGTCAGTGTGTTTGCTTCTGGGAATGAAGTATAAAGATCAAGTTGCCTGAGGTTCCCAGTGTGCTGCACCAGCACCAGTGCACTCCCTTAAGCAAGTGGAATATTTTTTCTGTTGTCAGCCTTGTTGGCTTCTCATTGAGTGGATAAATTCCAAACAGATAAAAATGCCATCTTTTTATTCTCAATGCTAAAAGCTCCCTAAGATGCAAAATATGTAAAATTAAATCTATTATATGAAGGCATTAAAACAGTAAACAAATGCTACTCTTTATAATGTATACTTATATATTTAACTCAAATAATCAAAGTACAATAAAATAAATTAACAAAAACCCACTACCATCCAGTCAATTCTGACTTATAGTGACCCTATAACACAGAGTAGAATGACCCCATAGAGGTTCCAAAGATGTAATCTTCTGGGAAGCAGACTGCCACATCTTTCTCCCACTGAGCAGCTAGCTGGTGGATTCAAACTGACAACCTTTCAGTTAGCAGCCTAGCACGTAACCACTGTGCCATCAAAACCAAAAAAAACAAACACGCTGTCATTGAGTTGATTCTGACTCATAGAGGCCGTACAACAGAGTAGAACTGCCCCATTGGGTTTCCAAGGAAAGGCTGGTGGATTGAAGCTACTAACCCTTTGGTTACCAGCCGAGCTCTTAACCACTGTGCCACAAGGGCTCCTTAAAAAAATAAATAGGTAGAAAAATAAACAACATGTAAAGCAAAGAATAGGCAGAGAAATGCAAGCAATATTGCTATATATGATTAGAAACATAGTGGGTCTGTATAAAGCGCATGGAATTGGTCATTGAAATCCTTAATTAGCTTTGCCCAATTGCCTGGGTGGTTGAGCAGAGAAATTTGATTCCTGATTGGGTTTTCCAATTTGGTTCCTGGGATAACCTAATAACCAGACCAATCATTTACACTCTGGTTATTTTGAGACACCAGTGACTCAAATTGCCCATTTTATAAACTTATCCAGTACGCATATCTCAGCTTTTAGTGATTGAAGTGATCAGCCCCAGAGTAGTGATCAGAGTACTCAATTTTGAAACATATAATTGAGGAAGGAGACAAGAAAAGGGAAAGAACCCCTATCCCCGACATCTAAGACGTGATATAAAGAACAAAGTTTTCTTTCTATACTATAAATGTTCATCAGCATTTTTCTTATTTCTAAATTAAATCTGAAACAACATCCTTGTAACTATCCTTAAATGACCAAGAATCAGATTACTGAGAGAAATCGAGGAAAATCAGTTTGTTTCAGTGCATATGAATGAAGACTGCATATTCATGATAGTTGAGTGGCATTATTTAACTGATTATAATTGTACAACAAATTAGGTATTTAAGTTTTCCCAAGGAAAATTTCAGAAAATTCTTGCAAACCTGGTTACTGCTAAACTTCAGTTGTCATGAAATATAAAACAGTTCCCTAAGTAATATAAGAACCATTATTTATCTTTTCCTCAAGGCAGCTTAAGCTTTAAACACTTTCTTTTTTTTTTAAGGACATTTACAGCAAAAAGGATCTTGTCCAAAAAGGCTGATTTTTAAAGGGTATGGGAACACAGATCTATCTAGGGTGTGTATATATACATATAAAAATGTATATATATATATATTTATTTATTTATTTTAAATCAGCCTTCCAAAAGTCAAGTGCAGGCTGTATTCCTGCATGTGTTCAAACAAACTTATACTGATACATCTTCTTTCTAGTCCTGATTTGAGCAGCTTTTGCCACATATCAGCAACCGTCGGCATACAGGCATTTTGTCAGATGTGATAAGATAACTCTAGTTAGTTTTTTAGGTAGATGTTTTTCTCTGAGAGACTTCACCTTAAGCACTGCAAAATATATGCATTTGGTAATGTTAAAAGTTAAAAAACATTCTCTGTTGAAGATCTTGTATTTATTGTATTTTTATGCAAATAAAACGCACCTTCTACATTTGTTTGCCAACCTCATCCTCACCATGCGAGGCACTTTCATAAGCATGCTATGCTAATTTTTTACAGTAATGTATAAAAAAAATTAGCATAGATGCATTTATGAAAATACCTCATGGGGGAGAGTGTGGTTGGCAAACAAATGTAGAAGGTGTCCATTATTTGCTTAAAAGTAAGGTAATTATCATATTGGATTTTAGGTTTAATGTTAGAACATTTATTTTATTTATGTGGCTTTTGTTTAACAGTTAGCCAAGAAACTGAGGCATAGGAAATAAGTTAAGAAAGCTTTTTGTTGTCATTGTTAAAAAGGAGGAAATACTCACCCTATGCTCCCTCTCTAGAGTTCTTTATTCATTTCTAGGGGTCAAATGACAAGAATGTAGTTATGGTAGCATGCAAGCACAAAGTTTACTATTCCAACTGAAAAGAAGCACACAGACCACAGTCGTAGAATCCAGAAATCACAGGAACCATGCGAGAGGAAGAGAAGACCAGAAAATACAGAGCAGCACTGGATGCACAGATCCCTAGGCTCCTGGTTTCCTCTGTTAAAACCTCATATTCTGGCCCTTCTGCCTTGAGAGATGGTTCTTGCTCAAAATTATAGCTAATTTAGGGGAGACACTATCTCATTTTAGAATTTAGAAAAGGTTTTAGTTTACAGACCTTTTGTCATTATCTTAGATCCTATACAGAGATGGTTATAAATCAAGAAATGTTTCTTTAAATAAAAGGTCTACTGTACAAACTTAACCCATGACTGTTGCAGTTTGGGCTTCTCCAGAAGTGGAATTTATCTAGAAGTGTTCTCAGAACCAACAGCTAAAGGGTAAGGAAGGGAAGTGAAATTGGGCACAGAGAAACATTGCACTATAGCATAGTTATGACAATGCCTCAGACAACGCCACAGAAATCCCTGCGCCTAGGACACCCCTTCAGAGTTATCCTCAGTGGGGCAAGGGGGCCAATCCTATATACTTCCCAATATCGTCAAGTGGACTTTGACTCAGCAACCCTATAGGTAAAAAAAAAATAGGCCACAGTAGAAATGCCTCAGAGGGTTTCCAAGAATTCAAACTGCCGGTCTTTTGGTTAGCATTTGTAGCTCTTAACCACTTTGCCACCTGGGTGCCATACTTCCCAATAGAACTGTCATTTTTGTTTTTGTAGAGCAGTCAGTGTAATCAGGCTTTCACAAAAAGGCCTTAGACAGCGGCTCTGTGTACTGAAGGGCAATTTGTAGAAAAGTACCACTGCTGAAGGTTTATAGCTAAACCCACTCCCAGCAGTTGAGGGAGTATTCCTTCTGTTCTAAAAGGGGATCTGTGTGTAGCAGCATATATTTCTTACAATGAAAATTAATACTTTTAAACACAATGTTCATATATGCCTAACCAAACCAAACCAAACCCACTGCCCTCGAGTCGATTCTGACTCATAGCAACCCTATCGAACAGAGTAGAACTGCCCAGTAGAGTTTCCAAGGAGCGCTTGGTGGATTTGAACTGCCAGCTTTTTGGTTAGCAGCCGTAGCACTTAGCCACTACACCACCAGCGTTTCCATGTATGCCTAAGTAAAGATTAAATTGTTATATTAGCATAGGTTAAAAATGTGCATGCTGGAGAAAGTCTTGTTGCGTGTAGGATGGCTAAACGAGAAAAATAAATATTAGATTGATTTAACATGCTCTCACACCACACATACACATATATTATACTATTTTATGGCATTTTGACTTAATTGAAAATCAGTATCAAGTCTGCTGTTCTGATTGTGAGAAATGTGTAGATATCTTTGTTATTTCAGCTTTCAAAAATATAAGTGACTAGAATAATATTTTTTAACTTACATAAATGTTATGAAGATCAATTAAATTATGTATATAAAAAACAAAAAACCATTTTGTAGAAGGCAAGCATGCTAGCATACCAGCAGCATCCTTTCTATTAGAGGCCCTGGATTAAGCAGATGTCACTACTGAGCAACTGGATATTATATTTTGTTCCAGTAGAATCTGATCTTCATTTTGTTTGTGTAATTTTAGGAGCATAACTACACAAAAAAAGAAAAGAAGGAAGGAAAGAATAAAAGAAGAAAGAAAGAGAGAAGGAAGGAAGGAACGAACGAATGAAGGAAAGAAGGAAAAAAGGAAAGAAAGAAGACATTGTTCTTGTGGAAAAAGAAGGCATCCAGGTTCTTGATTGGCCTTTTGATGATGGTGCACCACCATCCAACCAAATTGTTGATGACTGGTTAAGTCTTGTAAAAATTAAATTTTGTGAGGAGCCTGGTTGTTGTATTGCTGTTCATTGTGTTGCAGGTTTTGGGAGTGCTCCAGAGTTTGTTGCCTAAGCATTAATTGAAAGTGGAATGAAATACGAAGATGCAGGAGGGTTTGGAAGACAAAAGCTGCATGGAGTTTTAACAGCAAGCAACATTTGTATTTGGAGAAATATTGTCCTAAAATGCAGCTACACTTCAGACTCCAGTAGTCATAGAAACAACTGTTGCATTCAAAAAACACCAGTGCCTGATGGTATTTCCTTGGAAGTGGAACTTGAGACAGGACCTAATTTGTCATACATATTTACCAACGTGTTAATTTGGTGAATAAGTCTAATAAAGCTTCCATATGAGTACTGAAAAGTATTGAAAAGCAGTTTTACCAGGCTACTAGAAAAAAAAAATTTTTTTTTTTTTTTTTTTTTTACTAGCTTGACAGAGTTGCAACCTCCATACTTGGGTTACAATCAAATCTGGACACTTAGCAAAGGTTTCTTACTGTTCAGCATTTAAAATGTGTTTATCTTTTGTACCAATTGATGTTTCCTGAAATCATGCATTATTGTTATAAATCTTCTTTACACCTATTCTCATGCCAGAATCTTACCAATATGTAAGAAATTTGGAGAGATTAGGTGGCCAAATACCCTGCACAATACTTGTATATTTTTAATATCATACAGAACTAAAAAAATCCCCGGAACTATGAGCACTCCAGACCTTAAGTGGTTTTATTCCTTCAGTCATTTCAAACATTGAAAATAGGACCTATTGTTTTTGGCCTGCTCATTTTTTGTTTACATCTCCCGCATTCCCACTAGTATACTTCAGGTTTGCACAACCGTTGATATTTATTGGATTTTTACCCAGTCTTACAGTGATTATTTAATATCTTTCTGCAAAATCTCATTTTGTGCTTTAATAGAAAACTATTCAGAAAAATCTAAAAAGTACAGAAGCACATCTTTAATGTCTCCAGACCAAAAAAAAAAAAAGCCTTTCAGTTAATGTTTGCACTTTGGGGTGCAACTTACCAGGGAGGGCCTGAGAAAAGAATGGGAAGGGGCTATTAAAAAAAAAAAAAATAGTAAAATGTTGCCTTTGTCTTGTGCAGAACGTGTAGAATGTGCTCTTTAAATCTTTAATTTAGTAAAGATTTTTTAAAAGGTAGAGAAGCTTTGTTATTGAAGCTAAAACAATTCTTAATCATAAAATTTCTGAAATTCTTGCCGTTTTTTTCCCCATATCAACCAGGAGTTATCAACTTACTTTTGTTTGAAGTGTGATTTTTTTCCTTCTCTCTCCAACCTGTCTTGCAAAAAAAGAAGTGGGTTACTGCTAATGAATTGAGCAGACCCTAATCTTTACATGCTTTTGAAGCTGTGTAACTTAATATTTGAATACTTGATAATTTGTTTTATCATGTAATTGATAAAATAGTGATGTGTATTAATGTTAGTTCAACCATACATTTATTTTTTCTGGGAATGTGTGATGAGAGTTCTGTGGGAGAAATAATTTGTCAGTGCTCACCACCTTGCAAAAACCTAGCTGCGAGAGATTAAACATTTAAATAAATGGTGAAATGCATTTATCATCAAAAAAAAAAAAAAAATCATTGGAGCCAAATCAGGAAACTACGGTTTGATTGCCGGCTTCACACGTACTAGCTGGAAAATAACCTCAAATAGTTGAAATAATTTTTTTTAAATAATTTCAAACTTACAGAAAATTTGCAAGTATATTTCAAGTAACTAGTCTCAGATTCCTCAATTTGTTATTATAGCAAAGATGCTTTCTTTTCTTTCAGTTTCCCACATTAGGCATTTAGCATCCATTTATTAGGTATCATTTCACTGTATAGAACAGATACTGCCTTTATTATCTTTCTATCTATAATATTTATCATCTATTTTTCTTTCTTTCCATCTATCTGTATAGAGCCATGAATTCTTATTTTATTCAATAGTCTATGTTTTAGTTTCTTTGTGGCTATAGCAGAAAATATCACAATTGAGTGGCTTTAACCGACAGAAATTTTTGCCTCACAGATTAGGAGGTTAGAAGTCTGAATTCAGGGCACCACCAGGTCTAGGGGAAGGCTTCTTTCTCTGTCTGCTCGGGGAAAGATCCTTGTCTCTTTTCAGCTTCTCTTCCTTGATTCCTTGAAGATCTTCATGGGGCATGGCATCTACCTTCCCTCATCTGGCTTCCTTGTTTCCGTGTCTAATCTTTTACATTTTATATAAAGAAGTGATTGATTAAAGACATCCTCCACTGACAATGTACTGATTAAAAAAAAAAAAAAAACTCATTTCTAAATGGGATTATACTCACAAGCATAGGGATAAGGATTACAACATATTTTGGAGGGACACAATTCAATCCATAACAGTCTATAATCTGTCATTGTCTTGATTTATTTTATTGTTCCAATATTTCCAGACTTGACCATTGTATGGTTTTACTTTGTGTGTATGTGTGTGTATGTGTGTACCTGTATATGTGTTTTCCAGAATGTCATGTGATTGAAATCATACAGCATGTGGACAGATAAAGGAACTGTGGTACACGCATACAATGGAATATTAGTAACAAGCTACAAAAAGAAATGGAGGGAAACTTAAATACGTACTACTAAGTAAAATAAGATAGAAAATTTTTGGAAAACACATATCCTGTAAAGGACTTCTATACAAAACATAGAAAGAATACTTAGCAACAAGAAAACCAACAATCCAATTAAAAAATAAGTAAAAATATCTAAACAGAAAAGTCACCAAAGAAAACATATCCATTCAACATCCATTCACATATTGAAGGACATCCTGGTTACTACGAAGTTATGACAATAAAGAATAAACCTGCTATAAAAATTCATGGGCAAGTTTTTATAGTTTTGTAGTGTTTTAATTTATAATATAGGGTCACTATTAGTTGGGGTTTGGTCTTTGTTTTAGTTATAATGAGGTTGAGCACCATTTTATGTGCTTACTTTCTTTATGTCTTCTTTGATGAAGTTTCTGTTTAGATATTTTTAATCATTTTTTAATTGGATTGTTGATTTTCTTGTTGTTTTAAGTTGTTCTTTCTATATTTTGTATAGAAGTCCTTTATGGGATATGTGTTTTCCAAAAAATTTTCTCTCAGTTTGCAGCTTATCTTTTCATTCCATTAACAAGGTGTTTTGGGGGCCAAGATGGCTGACTAGGTAGACGCTACCTGGGATCCCTCTTGCAACAAAGACTCGGAAAAACAAGTGAATCGATCACATACATGACAATCTACGAACCCTGACCAACAAACACAGATTTAAAAAGTTGACCTGAGTGACAGAGACTGAGAACGAACAACCACAGGGAAGCAGCGACTGTTTTCAGAGCCTGGAGCCAGCGTCCCAGTCAGGAAACCTTGGCGCTGGGCTTTGGACTGGGCGCACGGGAGCTTAGCACTGCATCCTGAGACATCACAATCATGGGGCGCAGCCCTAACTCCCTGAACTGATCTCAGGGGAAGCGCAGCCAGTGCACACAGGCAGCACAGCGACGCGGCTGACAGGAGGAGAAGTCACCGGGAGGCAGCGACTGGTTTTGGAGCCGGGAGTGCAGTGTCCCTGCCGAGGAACCTTGGAGATGGGCTTTGGACTGGGAGAGGAGGAACTGACCTCAGCTTCTGAGACAGCACAAGAATGGGATGCGGGCCTGACCCTCGGGGGCAATCTCTACCCAGCCAGCACACACAGTCGACGATGCGCCCCTCGGGAATCTCAGATAAAACAGTCATCCCAAGCAAGATAAGTAACTTTGTCTATATTCTGGGGTGCTATTCTCTCCTATTTATCTGAACCCTCCCCTCCCCTTCCCAGGCGGCTTCATTAACATTGGAATTTCCTGAACCAGAAAGTAAACTGCTCTGTGGTTTTTCTTTCTTTCGTTTTGTTTTCGTCTTTTCCTAACCCATTCTCCTGGCCTGAGAGAAGCAACTACAAAAAACCCAGGGACCAAAAATCCTTCCCTAATTGGACTAAAAACACAGAACCAGCTCCAGCCAAGCATATGTGATCCACAGTCTCGGGCTTTCATCTCTACAGGGAACAAGGTAGCTATTATAATGCAAAGACATTTCTGATAGGGATCTGACTGTAATTGTTTTAGCAGATTTACTGGAAAGACAAGTTTCCCAGGTCTGATATCTCTGCTTATTCAACAGAGCCCTCACTGACACACAACAGGGAACTGAGGGCTGAAGCTCCCACCAGACCACCTAGCCTCCTGTCTTAGGGGTCCAAGGAGGGTGACACCTACCAATCTGTAGAGGTACTTGCATTGGGGGCCTAAGGTACAGCTGCAGAGCCCACCCACCAAGGTGCTTTAGGATTAGAGACACATCTACCTTACTGACACTTGGGAGAATCCTGTCAGCATCCTGCCCCCCCCCCCAGAGTGTGAACCCCAGCTGCTACTAGAATCTGGTGCACACAACTATCACCACTACTTCATGAGGTGGATAGGTGACAGTCTGCATCACACACTTGATGACCCAAAATCAGATTCTACTCAAGAATAGTGAATGGACGCAGGCTTATTTATCTGGTAACAGCCCAAACCAGCTGGTAATAGGACATAAGTGAGTCAAGGGCTACAACAATCAAGACAGCACATTCTAGTAGCCCATCTACGTATATTGAAAGAAAACAAAACAAGATAAGACTCAGTGAGCAAATATAGAATAAATCACTACAATATCTTAGTGATGGCTCGGAGACAGCAGTCGATATCAAAACACATAAAGAAGCAGACCATGATTGCTTCTACAACTCCCCAAACTAAAGAATCAAAATCTTTCCCAAATGAAGATAAAAAAAAAATAAAGATACAATCCTGGAATTGCCAGATACAGAATATAAAAAACTAATTTACAGAATGCTTCAAGACATCAGGGATGACCTCAGAAATGAAATAAAGCAATCTACAGAAAAAGCCAAGGAACACACTGATAAAGCAGTTGAAGAACTCAAAAAGATTATTCAAGAACATAGTGGAAAAATTAATAAGTTGCAAGAATCCATAGAGAGACAGCATGCAGAAATCCAAAAGATTAACAATAAAATTACAGAATTAGACAACGCAATAGGAAGTCAGAAGAGCAGACTCGAGCAATTAGAATGCAGACTGGGAGATCTGGAGGACCAGGGAATTAACACCAACATAGCCGAAAAAAAATCAGATAAAGAATTTAAAAAAATGAAGAAACCCTAAGAATCACGTGGGACTCCATCAAGAAGAATAACTTGCGTGTGACTGGAGTCCCAGAACAGAGAAGGACAACAGAAAACACAGAGAATAGTTGAAGATCTGTTGGCAGAAAACTTCCCTGACGTCATGAAACACAAAAGGATATCTATCCAAGATGCTCATTGAACCCCATTTAAGATTGATCCTAAAAGAAAATCACCAAGTCATATTATTAACAAACTTGCCAAAACCAAAGGTAAAGAGAAAATTTTAAAAGCAGCCAGGGATAAAAGAAAGGTCTCCTACAAAGGACAATAAATAAGGATAAGTTCAGACTACTCAGCAGAAACCATGCAGGCAAAAAGGCAATGGGATGACATATACAGAGCACTGGAGGAGAAAAACTGCCAGCCAAGGATCATATATCCAGCAAAACTCTCTCTGAAATATGAAGGCGAAATTAAGGCATTTACAGATAAACACAAGCTTAGAGAATTTGCAAAAACCAAACCAAAGCTACAAGAAATACTAAAGGAAATTGTGTGGTCAGAAAACCAATAATATCAGATACCAGCACAACACAAGCTCACAGAACAGAGCACCCTGATATCAACTCAAATAGGGAAATAACAAAAACAAATTAAGATTAATTTAAAAAAAATAATAATAAAAATGCTCAAAACAGGGAATCATTGAAGTCAATATGTAAAAGATTACAATAAACAAAAAGAGGGACTAAATATAGGTGGCATAGACCTGCCATATGGAGAGGGATACAAGGCGATATAGGACAATACAAGTTAGGTTTTTACTTAGAAAAATAGGGGTAAATATTAAGGTAACCACAAAGAGGTATAACAACTCCATAACTCAAAATAAAAGCCAAGAAAAACGGAACAACTCAGCAAACATAAAGTCAAATACTATGAAAATGAGAAACACACAAGTTACAAAGAAAAATGTTTCAGCACAAAAAAGTAAGTGGAAAAATGAAATTGTCAACAACACACATAAAAAGGCATGAAAATGACAGCACTAAACACATACTTGTCTATACTTACGCTAAATGTAAACGGACTAAACGCACCAATAAAGAGACAGAGAGTCTCAGACTGGATAAAGAAATACGACCCGTCTATATGCTGCCTACAAGAGACACATCTTAGACTTAGAGACACAAACAAACTAAAACTCAAAGGATGGAAAAAAATATATCAAGCAAACAATAAGCAAAAAAGAAGAGGAGTAGCAATATTAATTTCTGACAAAATAGACTTTAAACTTAAATCCATCACAAAGGATAGAGAAGGACACTACATAATGATAAAAGGTACAATTGACCAGGAAGATACAACCATATTAAATATTTATGCACCGAATGACAGGGCTGCAAGATACATAAAACAAATTTTAACAGAACTGAAAAGTGAGACAGACACCTCCACAATTATAGTAGGAGACTTCAACACACCACTTTTGGAGAAGGACAGGACACCAAGTAAGAAGCTCAATAGAGACACTGAAGACCTAATTACTACCATCAACCAACTTGACCTCATTGACTTATACAGAACTCTCCACCCAACTGCTGCAAAGTATACTTTTTTTTCCAGCACACATGGAACATTCTCTAGAATAGACAACATATTAGGTCACAAAACAAACCTTTGCAGAATCCAAAACATCGAAATATTACAAAGCATCTTCTCAGACCACAAGGCCATAAAAGTGGAAATCAATAACAGAAAAATTAGGGAAAAGAAATCAAATACTTGGAAACTGAACAATACCCTCCTGAAAAAAGACTGGGTTACAGAAGACATTAAGGAGGGAATAAAGAAATTCATAGAATGCAATGAGAATGAAAATACTTCCTATCAAAACCTCTGTATACAGCAAAAGCAGCGCTCAGGGGCCAATTTATATTGATAAACGCACACATACAAAAAGAAGAGCCAAAATCAGAGAACTGTCCCTACAACTTCAACAGATAGAAAGTGAGCAACAAAAGAATCCATCAGGCACCAGAAGAAAACAAATAATAAAAATTAGAGCTGAACTAAATGAATTAGAGAACAGAAAAACAATTGAAGGAATTAACAAAGCCAAAAGCTGGTTCTTTGAAAAAATTAACAAAATTGATAAACCATTGGCCAGACTGACTAAAGAAATACAGGAAAGGAAACACATAACCCGAATAAGAAATGAGATAGGCCACATCACAAGAGACCCAACAGAAATTAAAAGAATCATATCAGATTATTATGAAAAATTGTACTCTAACAAATATGCAAACCTAGAAGAAATGGATGAATTCCTGGAAAAACACTACCTCCCTAAACTAACACAATCAGAAGTATAATAACTAAATAGACCCATAAAAAAAAAGAGATTGAAACGGTAACCAAAAAACACCCAACAAAAAAAAGCCCGGGCCCGGATGGCTTTACTGCAGAGTTCTACCAAACTTTCAGAGAAGAGTTAACACCACTACTATTAAAGGTATTTCAAAGCACAGAAAAAGATGGAATACTGCCCAACTCATTCTATGAAGCCACTATATCCCTGATACCAAAACCAGGTAAAGACATCACAAAATTAGGAAATTACAGACCTATTACCCTCATGAAAATAGATGCAAAAATCCTCAAAAAAGTTCTAGCCAATAGAATTCAACAACATATCAAAAAAAAAAAAATAATAATCCCCACCGACCAAGTGGGATTCATACCAGGTATGCAAGGCTGGTTTAATATTAGAAAAACCATTAATGTATTTCACCATATAAATAAAACAAGAGACAAAAACCACATGATGTTATCAATTGATGCAGAAAAGGCATTTGACAAAGTCCAACACCCATTTATGATAAAAACTCTCAGCAAAATAGGAATTGAAGGAAAATTCCTCAACATAATAAAGGGCATCTATACAAAGCCAACAGCCAATATCGCTCTAAATGGAGAGAGCCTGAAAGCATTTCCCTTGAGAACAGGAACTAGACAAGGATGCCCTTCATCAACACTCTTATTCAACATTGTGCTAGAGGTCCTAGCCAGAGCAATTAGGCTAGACAAAGAAATACAGGGCATCTGGATTGGCAAGGAGGAAGTAAAATTATCTCTATTTTCAGATGACATGATCTTATGCACAGAAAACCCTAAGGAATCCTCCAGAAAACTACTGAAACTAATAGAAGAGTTTGGCAGAGTCTCAGGTTATAAGAGTAACATACAAAAATCACTTGGATTCCTCTACATCAACAAAAAAGAACATCGAAGAGCAAATAACCAAATCAATACCATTCACAGTAGCCCCCAATGAGATAAAATACTTAGGAATAAATCTTACCAAAGATGTAAAAGTACCATATAAACAAAACTACAAAGTACTACTGCAAGAAACTAAAAAGGACCTACTTAAGTGGAAAAACATACCTTGCTCATGGATAGGAAGACTTAACATAGTAAAAATGTCTATTCTACCAAAAGCCATCTATACATACAATGCACTTCTGATCCAAATTCCAATGACATTTTTTAATGTGATGGAGAAATAAATCACCAACTATATATGGAAGGGAAAGAAGCCTCGGATAAGTAAAGCATTACAGAAAAAGAAAAAGAAAGTGGGAGGACTCACTCTACCTGATTTTACAACCTATTATACAGCCACAGTAGTCAAAACAGCCTGGTACTGGTACAACAACAGGCACATAGACCAATGGAACAGAATTGAGAATCCAGATATAAATCCATCCACATATGAGCAGCTGATATTTGACAAAGGCCCAGTGTCAGTTAATTAGGGAAAAGATAGTCTTTTTAACAAATGGTGCTGGCATAACTGGATATCCATTTGCAAAAAAATGAAACAGGACCCATACCTCACACCGTGCACAAAAACTAACTCCAAGTGGATCAAAGACCTAAACATAAAGACTAAAACGATAAAGATCATGGAAGAAAAAATAGGTACAACGTTAGGAGCCCTAATACAAGGCATGAAGAGAATACAAAACATTACCAAAAATGATGAAGAGAAACCCGATAACTGGGAGCTCCTAAAAATCAAACACCTATGCTCATCTAAAGACTTCACCAAGAGGAAAAAAAAAGACCACCTACAGACTGGGAAAGAATTTTCAGCTATGACATCTCCGACCAGTGCCTGATCTCTAAAATCTATATGATTCTGTTAATACTTAACCACAAAAAGACAAACAACCCAATCAAGAAGTGGGCAAAGGATATGAACATGCACTTCACTAAAGAAGATATTCAGGCAGCCAACAGATACATGAGAAAATGCTCTCGATCGTTAACCATTAGAGAAATGCAAATTAAAACTACGATGAGATTCCATCTCACTGCGGCAAGGCTGGCATTAATCCAAAAAACACAAAATAATAAATGTTGGAGAGGCTGCAGAGAGATTGGAACTCTTATACACTGCTGGTGGGAATGTCAAATGGTACAACCACTTTGGAAATCTATCTGGCGTTATCTTAAACAGTTAGAAATAGAACTACCATACAACCCAGAAATCCCACTCCTCGGAATATACCCTAGAGAAACAAGAGCCTTCACACAAACAGATATATGCACACCCATGTTTATTGCAGCTCTGTTTACAATAGCAAAAAGCTGGAAGCAACCAAGGTGTCCATCAAAGGATGAATGGCTAAATAAATTGTGGTATATTCACACAATGGAATACTACGCATCGATAAAGAACAGTGACGAATCTCTGAAACATTTCATAACATGGAGGAACCTGGAAGGCATTATGCTGAGCGAAATTAGTCAGAGGCAAAAGGACAAATATTGTATAAGACCACTATTATAAGATCTTGAGAAACAGTAAAAACTGAGAAGAACACATACTTTTGTGGTTACGAAGGGGGGAGAGAGGGAGGGAGGGAGAGGGTTTTTTATTGATTAATCAGTAGATAAGAACTGCTTTGGGTGAAGGGAAAGACAACACTCAATACATGGAAGGTCAGCTCAATTGGACTGGACCAAAAGCAAAGAAGTTTCTGGGATAAAATGAATGCTTCAAAGGTCAGCGGAGCAGGGGCAGAGGTCTGGGGAACATGGTTTGAGGGGACTTCTAAGTCAATGGGCAAAATAATTCTATTATGAAAACATTCTGCATCCCACTTTGAAATGTGGCGTCTGGGGTCTTAAATGCTAACAAGCGGCCATCTAAGATGCATCAATTGGTCTCAACCGACCTGGAGCAAAGGAAAATGAAGAACACCAAGGTCACACAACAACTAAGAGCCTAAGAGACATAAAGGGCCACATGAACCAGAGACCTGCATCATCCTGAGACCAGAAGAACTAGTTGGTGCCGGGCCACAGTCGATGACTGCCCTGACAGGGAGCACAACAGAGAACTCCTGAGGGAACAGGAGATCAGTGGGATGCAGACCCCAAATTCTCATAAAAAGACCATACTTAATGGTCTGACTGAGACTAGAGAAATCCCGGCGGCCATGCTCCCCAGACCTTCTGTCGGCACAGGACAGGAAACATCCCCGAAGGCAACTCATCAGACATGAAAGGGACTGGTCAGCGGGTGGGAGAGAGATGCTGATGAAGAGTGAGCTAATTATATCAGGTGGACACTTGAGATTGTGTTGGCAACTCTTGTCTGGAGGGGGAATGGGAGGATAGAGAGAGAGGGAAGCAGGCAAAATTGTCACGAAAGGAGAGACTGAAAGGGCTGACAACAGCGAGTGGGAGTATGGAGAAAGATGTATGTAAACTTATATGTGACAGACTGATTGTATTTGTAAACGTTCACTTGAAGCTTAATAAAAGTTAATAAAAAAAAAAAAAAGGACAAATATTGTATAAGACCACTGTTATAAGATCTTGAGAAATAGTATAAACTGAGAAGAACACATACTTTTGTGGCTATGGGGGGGGGAGGGAGGGAAGGTGGTAGAGGGTTATTTACTGATTAGTTAGTAGACAAGAACTACTTTAGGTGAAGGGAAGGACAATACTCAGTACTCGGAAGGTCAGCTCAAGTGGTCTGGACCAAAAGCAAAGAAGTTTCCGGGATAAAATGAATGCTTCAAAGGTCAGTGGAGCAAGGGTGGGGGTTTGGGGACTATGGCTTAAGGGGACTTCTAAGTCAATTGGCAAAATAATTCTATTATGAAAACATTCTGCATCCCACTTTGAAATGTGGCATCTGGGGTCTTAAATGCTAACAAGCGGCCATCTAAGATGCATCAATTGGTCTCAACCCACCTGGTGCAAAGGAGTATGAAGAACACCAAGGTCACACGATAACTATGAGCCCAAGAGACAGAAAGGGCCACAGGAACCAGAGACTTACATCATCCTGAGACCAGAAGAACTAGATGGTGCCCGGCCACAACCGATGACTGCCCTGACAGGGAGCTCAACAGAGAACCCCTGAGGGAGCAGGAGATCAGTGGGATACAGACCCCAAATTCTCATAAAAAGACCATACTTAATGGTCTGACTGAGACTAGAGGAATCCCAGTGGTCATGGTCCCCAGACCTTCTGTTGGCCCAGGACAGGAACCATTCCCGAAGACAAGTCATCAGACATGGAAAGGAGTGGACAATGGGTAGGAGAGAGATGCTGATGAAGAGTGAGCTACTTGTATCAGGTGGACACTTGAGACTCTGTTGGCATCTCCTGTCTGGAGGGGAGATGGGAGGGTAGAGAGGGTTAGAAACTGGCAAAATTGTCAGGAAAGGAGAGACTGGAAGGGCTGACTCATTAGGGGGAGAGTAAGTGGGAGTATGGAGTAAGGCGTATATAAGCTTATATGAGACAGACTGACTTGATTTGTAAACCTTCACTTAAAGCTCATTAAAAATTATTAAAAAAAAAAGGGAGAGAAGGGAGAGTAGAGGGAGACAGCGGGCTGTCTCATCGGGGGAGAGTAATTAGGAGCATGTAGCAAGGTGTATATGGGTTTTTGTGTGAGAGACTGACTTGATTTGTAAACTTTCACTTAAAGCACAATAAAAATTATGAAAAAAAAGGAGTTTGGCAGAGCAGAGGTTTTTAATTTAGTAAAGTCCAACTTGTCAATTTTTTCTTCATTCAATTGAGCTTCTGTCATCAACAAATCCAAGGTCGCCTAGATTTTATCCTATATTATCTCTGTAAACTTTGTAATTTTTCATTTTAAATGTTGTCCCATGATTTATTTTGAATTAACTTTTGTGAAAGTTATAAAGCCAGTGTCTAGATTCATTTTTTTGCTGTGGGTGTCCAGTTCTTCCAGCATCATTTGTTAAAAAGACTACTCTTTCTCTAGTGAATTGCCATGGCCCCTTTCTCAAAGATCGGTTGACTCTATTTGTATGAGTTCTGAGCGCTCTATTCCATTTCTTTTATCTCTTTGTTTTTTACCCATACCACCCTGTCTTAAATTACTGTAGCTCTATAGTTAACCTTGAAGTTAGGTAGTGTTAGTCTTCTGAATTTGTTCCTCTTTTCAATGTTACATTGGCTCCAATCTGTGTAGGTTTTATTTCCTTTACTTGTTAATGTACTAACTATGGCTTCAAGTACAATGTTGAATAGGGATAGTAAGAGATGACATCATTGCTTTGTTCCGAATCTTAGGGGAAAAGTGTCCAGTTTCTTACCGTTAAATGCAATGTAGCCTATATAGGTTTTTTGTCGTTATTTTTTACCAAGTTGAGAAAGTTACATTCCATTACTACTTGTCTGAGAGTTTTATCATGAATAGGTGTTGGATATTGTTAAACAACCTTTTTATACATCAATTGATAATCATGTAATTTTTTCTTCTTTAACTTCGTATTGCGAATTAAGTTGATCGATTTTCTAATGTTGAGCAAAATTTGAATACATAATTTGTATACACACATAAATCCCACTTGCAGATGATGTGTAATTTTTCCTACATTGTTATAATTGTTTTATTAATATTTTGCTGAGGATTCCTGCATCTATTTTCGTTAGGAATGTTGGTCTTTATATTTCTTATTTTGTAATGTCTATCTGTTTTTGGTATTAGGGAAATTTTGGCCTCATAGAATGAGTTAGCTCCATTTTCCAGAAGAGACTGTTGAGAACTGAGATCTTTTCTTCCTTAAATAACTAGCAGAATTCACCAGGGAATTATTTTGGACATGATTTTCTTTCCTGGAAAGTTATTAATCATTGGTTCAATGTATTTAACAAATATAGGTCTATTTAGAATAACTCTTTCTTCTTGGATATATTTTTTGTAGTTTCTTTCTTTTAAGGAAGTGATTCATTCCTCTACTTTACCAAAGAATTGTTAGTAGTATTTCTCTACTATTCTTTTATGGCCATAAGTTCAGTAGTGAACACTTTTTTTTTTTTTTTTTGATATTTCTGTGTGTTGTCTATGTTTGTTTGTTTGTTTGTTTGTTTTGGTTTTCTATGATTATCCTGTCCTTAAATGTATTGTTTTCTGATCTTATGTTTATTATTTATATTCCTCTGTTTAAGTTAAATTTATCCTTCTTTTAGTGTCCTAAGACGGAAGCTTAGATTGTTGCTTAGTTTATTGATTTGGATCATTTGCGTTTCCTACTACAAGTGTACAGTGTTATAAATTTCCCCCTAAGCACAACTTTCACTACATCTCAAAATTTTGATAAATTGTATTCTCATATTCATTTCTCAAAGTATATTTTAATTTCTCTTGAGACTTCCTTTTTGAACCATGTGTTATTTAGAAGTGTGTTTTTTAATCCCCAAATATTTGGAGATTTGTCAGTTATCTTTTGGTTATTGATTTTAGTTTAATTCCTTTGTGGTCTAAGACACACTTTGTATAATTTCTGTGTGTACACATCTACCTATCTACATTGTGCATCCAAACCGATTGTGCCTCAAACTTCTAAGCAACCATAAGACTGCTAGGAATGAGACACATACACCCACTGGCATCAACCATTCCATGGGTGTTTTATGTTCATCTGTGATTGAACCAGACACACAGACACTTACACAGTGTTGGCACAGCGAAAGCCATTATTATTTCTAGAAAGAAAACAGTTAACTATAGTGACAGATTCTCAAAATTGAACGCTTCGCTTTCCTCATATTATCCATGTCCATTCTTATGTTGCTAGGTAGTCTGCCATGTTTAGGTCAGATGCCGTGCTTACGTCACCACTGACTTCAGCTACTGCCATGGTCCTCGGGGGCCTGCACAGCTCCTGAGGCTTCTGCTTTACTGCTGGCCCACACTGGTTTCTGCTGTTGGCTCCTGCCATGCTACTCAGGCCTGCAGGGCTCTCTTGCCACCACACCACCTTGGCTCCCACTGCCCAGTGGACAGGTATGAATCCCTACATAGGGCACGCTCTGGCTTCTCTCACCCTGCACAAGCAAGTGT
The DNA here is from genome assembly GCF_030014295.1 of Loxodonta africana. Classification (NCBI taxonomy): domain Eukaryota; kingdom Metazoa; phylum Chordata; class Mammalia; order Proboscidea; family Elephantidae; genus Loxodonta; species Loxodonta africana. The sequence goes on along the minus strand of NC_087346.1, from coordinate 97,864,503 downwards.
TAGAGCTTTTAGCTCCACTGGCAAGCCTCCAGACTAGAGGTGTCAGGCTTGGCCCTGCTGTAGGAAGACCTCTGAATAGGGTCTTCTGAAGCAAACACTGTATGGGGGATAGTTAGCCCTCTGCCCTGCACGGGCAAGTGTTACAACTCATTTAGCTCTGCTGGTAAGCTTCCGGCCAAAGGCACTCGACTCTAGTTCCCTGTGCCAGCAAGCACACTGCAGCTGCCTGGGTCTGTGAACTGACAAGTCCAACAAGCTATCTCTTGTCCTCTCACATTGTTTTCGGTTTTCACTCTTTATTCTGGTTCTAGGAGATTCTCAGTGCAGGGACCCCAGATCTTTTGTCTAAAGAACGTGCTGTACTCCAGACTTTTCTTGATGATAGTGTGGTCCTCCAACTTCTGTGCAGTTGGCCCTTATGTAAACCTAATACTTTTTTGTCAGTTTTAAGTCACTATCCTCTTACCAAAACCATGAACAGGCCAATCTCCTCAGCTGATTGTAAATCACTCAATTTGCATAGTAAACTGACTATTCCCCTAGGTGGACAATAAGTTATTCAATTTGCATAAATCCAGCTAATTATTCTGTGTGATTTACAAGGCCATGGGTAGAAAATCCATATAAAAGCAATTCATTACATTATAATTTATACTTTTTAAGTTGTTAAAGTGTATTTTATGGCCCAGGATATTTTGGTAAATGTTCTATGTGAGCTTGAAAAGAATGCCTATTCTACAAAAGTCAATTTTATCAGGTTCATTGATAGTGCAGTTGATGTCAGTTCTACATTTACTGAACATAGACAAAGAGGCAGTCATTCCAACAGAACAAGGCGATACTTCATAGTTTAAAGTCAGGAAAGGTGTGTCTCAAGGTTGTATTCTTTTGCCATTTTTATTCAATCTGTATGCTAAGCAAATAATTCGAGAAGCTGGACTGTATTAAGAAGAATGAGACATCAGGATTGGTGGAAGGCTTATTAACAACCTGCCATATACAGATGATACAACCTTGCTCACTGAAAGTGAAGAGGACTTAAAGCCCTTACTAATGAAGGTCAGATAATACAGCCTTCAGTATGAATTGTACCTCAACGTAAAGAAAATAAAAATCCTTACAACTGGATCAAAAAATATCACAATTGTCTTAGGCTGGGTTCTCTAGAGAGGCAAAACCAGTAAAGCATATAAATACATATATAGAGAGATTTGTATCAAGAAAATGGCTCTTGTGTTTGTAGAGGCTGGAATGTCCCAAGTCCATGGGCCCAGCTGGAGGCTTCTCCCAACACCCATAACCTCAGAGGCTGCTGAACCCAAGATCGGCAGGTCAGAGGACAGGGCCGTTGCTCACAAGCTGGGAAGATTGATGGTTACCAAGTTCAGCAGGCGAGGCTGCTCAAGTCCCAAGAACCAGAGGTGAGATGAACAGGAGCCAGCTGCAGGATCTAGAGTGAGTAAAAGCCCGGGAGGCTTTCCAGAATGTTCACTTATATTCTATGCAGGCCGCATGACCAAGGAAAATTCCTTTCAACTGATTGGCTACTCACAGTAGATCCTATCGTGAGGATGATCACATTATATAAAATCTCAACATGGAAGTGATCACATCATATGACTGCCAAAACACTGAGAATCATGGCCCAGCCAAGTTGACACACAATCTTACCCATCACAACGATAAACAGAGAAAATACTGAAGTTGTCGAGAATTTCATTTTATTTGGATCCACAATCAATGCCCATGGAAGCAACAGTGAAGCAATCAAATGATGTATTGCATTGAGCAAATCTGTTGCAAAAGACCTCTTTAAAGTGTTCAAAAGCAAAGATGTCACTTTGAGAAGTAAGGCACACCTTACTCAAGCCATGGTATTTTCAGTTGCTTCATATGCCTGAGAAAGCTGGACAATGAATAAGGAAAACCAAAGAAGAATTGATGCCTTTGAATTATGGTGTTGGCGAAGATTATTGAGTATACCATGCACTGCCAGAAGAACTAACAAATCTATCTCGGAAGAAGTACAGCCAGAATGGTCCTTGGAAGCAAGAATGGTGAGGCTTTGACTCACCTTCTTTGAATGTGTTGTCAGGAGGGACTAGTTCCTGGAGAAGGACATCATGCTTGGTAAAGTAGAGGGTCAGCAAAGAAGAGGAAGACCCTCAATAAGATGGATTAACACAGTGGCTGCAACTATGGGCTCAAGCATAACAATAATTGTGAGGATAGCCCAGGACCAGGCAGCATTGTGTTCTGTTGTACATAGGGTCTCTATGAGTCGGAACTGACTTGACAGCACCCAACAACAACTATGTCCATTTCCTTATTTTCTTCCTGCTGTATCTATCAATTACTGAGTGTTTTTGAAGTTTCCAAGTACAATAGTGAATTTTCTTACTATCCTTGTAGTCATATGAGTTTTTGTTTGTTTACTTGTGTACATTGATGCTTTTTTTTACACGCTTGCACATCAAAGAATATGATGTCCATTTGGAGAAGTGACATATTTGTCATTATGAAAAGGCCGCTTCATCTCTGACAATTTTCATTGTGTGCAGTCTGCTGGATCTAAAATTAATATACTTAATCCAGTAGTCTCTCTTACTTTTACTTTATGTAAGTGTTTATACTTTACGTGGATTTCTTGTAGACGCAGAGTGTTGGGACTTTTTTTACTTTAATTCACTCAGAAAATCTCTTTTTTTGTTGGTATATTTAGACCTTTTACATTTAATGTGATTAGTGATAACTACCATGTTTGTAACTGTTTTCTATATGCTACAATTTTTCTTAGTTTCTTTTCTTCCCTTCTTTTTTCTACCTTCTCTGCTACTAAGTGAACATTTTCGATTTTTCCATTTTCTTTCCTTTCTTGGCTTATCAATTATATATATATTTTTTCTTATTTTTAGCCCTAAAATTTACAGTATGCGTTTTTAACTAGTCAAAATTCATCTTCAAATAATACCATACTGTTTTAGGTTTATTGTAGGTAGCTTGTCATAGCATATTCCCAATGCCTTCCTTCTGTCCCTGTAGCATTGCTGTCACTCATTTCACTTATTCAAATACTATAATCCTCCAACATATTATTATTATTTTACACAAACAATTATAGATCAATTATGAATAAGAAATGTGAGATTATATTTTACCTCCATTTATATTTTCGCTGACACCCTTCCTCTTTTTATGTAGATCTGAATTTCTGATCTTAGTCAATTTTCTCTCCTTAAGAATTTCTTTTAACATTTCTTACAGGGCTGAAATGCTGGCAATGAATTCCTTTCTTTTTGTTTATCTGAAAAATTATTTATTTCTCCTTACATCTGAAGAATAATTTCATAAACTATGGTATTTTAGGTTGCTTTTTTTTTTTTAGCTTTCAATACTTTAAATATTTTACTGTATTTAACTTTTGCTTACTTGGTTTCTGTCGAGAAGTTCACTATAATTCTTATTCTTGTTCCTGTACAGGTAAGGCATTTGTCCCTTATTTTTTCCTTTGGCATCTTTTAAGTGTTACTCTTTATATTTTATATTTATATTATCACCTCAAGTATTTCTTCTGCTTTGTTCTCTCTTCTCCCTCTTTTATTCCAATTACACTTATGTTGCCCCATTTGAAATTTCCCCACAGACCTTGGATGTCCTGTTCTGTTTTTACATAATTATTTTCTTAACTTTTCATTTCAGTTAGGGTAATTTCTATTGATCTATCTTCAAGCTCATTGATTCTTTTATCAGGCTTACCCCATCTATTTATGAGTAATTAAAGACACTCATCATTTATGTTATAGTACTTTTTATTTCTAGTATTTTGATTCTGTCTTAGAGTTTCCATCTCTCTTCTTACATTCATATCTATTCTTACATATTGTCTACTTTTTCCATTAAAACCCTTAACATATTAATTATAGTTATTTTATATTTTTTATGATTGATAACTCCGAGATCTGTGTCACATCAGGATCTGGTTTTGATATTTGCTTTTTCTTTAGAACTTTTTTTTTTTTTGGCCTTAAGCATGCCTCATATTTTTTTGTTGAAAGCCAGTAATGATAAATCAGTTTATAGGAACTGATATAAGTAGCCTTTTAACATGAGGTTTTGTATTAATCCAGATAGGATTGGACTGTGTTAAATGTTTTTGGCAATTATAGGTACCACAGTGTCAAATTCATCTAGTGATACTTTTTGCCCTTCCCCTCACCCCTATTGACTTTGTACTCATCCTCAGAGAGAATAGGTCTTGAAGATTTTTCATTTGTAATTCCCCGTTATTATGCTGGAAGCATGCTGATGTGGTGGTAAAGTGTGGGAAGCATTTTACAATCTTATGATTAAATCTCAGTCTTTTGGTGGACTTGTGTCACTGGGCTGTGACCTTCATAAATGTTCCTTAGCTTTTTCCTCCCCCTCACATGAGAGATGAAGCTTAGTAAAGTTTTTTTTTTTTTTCCTGGAGTGTAGGTACTTGCCATGAAAAATGCTCCGGAATTATTTCACGTTGTTACTCTCCCAGCCCCTCAGCCCTGCCAGAACCAGAATGATATTTGTCTTGGCTTTTCAGTATGTGGATCTGGTAAAGTTCCTAAAAATAAAGTCCATGGAAGTGTGAGGGTCCCTCTAAATTTGTGGCCTATAAGAGTTTCTCTCTCACATGCTAGTCCACACTCAGCTTCCAGGTATTTACCAAAATGACAATTTAAATGATCATACCAGTTTATAGCTCTAGCAACTTCTACTCTAAGTAAAAAGATTTAGGCTATAGGCTCTGGCTTCTTCTTTCTCTTCATATTTTCCATTTGAAGTTTTTCCTGCAATCTTAGTTCTCTAATGGGTCTAAAAGCCATTGATTTTCAATACATTCAGCTTTTTCTTGTTGTAAGGTTGAGAGTTACAATATCAAGATTTTACATGTTGGAGCTAAAACTGGAAGTGTCTGTGCAATTAACTTTTGGATTTTTTCCTAATCTGTAAAAGATTACTCTAGAATCCAGTTTAACAATATCACTGTGAGGAAAAACACTAATAGCTAACAGAGATTACTCTGTGTCAGGTGGGTACGGTTCTAAGCACTTTAAACAAATTAATTCATTTAATTCTTATAAAAATTCTATAGGATAGAAATTATTAGTATTACATTTATGTTATAGATATCAAACTTGTGACCACGGAGATTAAATAATTTAATGTTAGAAGAATATAAGTGGTATGCAGTTGGGATTTAAACCTAGAAAGACCTTGTGAAATTAGTATATTATAGAAATGTACATTTGCTTTTCTTATCCATTTCCATAGTTATTTCATTCATTTATTCATTTAGGTATTTATTTTTTATGATAAAACTTAAACAGAATTTTGTCTCAAAAAATGTAAGGAGAGTATTGATAAATTTGACAGTTTAGCAAATAACCTTTCATATGATAAAAATACCATAATGAAAACACAAAATAGGTGATTAACTGTGTGGGACAAATATCTACAGGCTGAAAGTATTTCTCAATTCACAAAAAGGCTTTACAGATAAATAATAAATACATAACATATAAGAGAACATTGAGTGGAGATGAAAATAATATGTTAACATATTAAGAGTAAATTGTATTTGGGACTATAATTTGCCTTGGTGAAAAGTCTCTTTGGGAGAGAGAAATGTGTCAATATTTATAAACACACACTTACATACACACACACTCAACACTTCACCCTGAAATTTTACTGCTATAAATTTAATATATATATTTACTGCTAGAGATTTGATATAAATTTTACACAAATAAGACAAAATCATCTTATTTGTTGTTGCTGTTTTTGTTGTTAGGTGCCATCGAGTTGGTTCTGACTCATAGCAACCATGTGTGCGACAGAACGAAACACTGCCAGGTCCTGCGCCATCCTCACAATTGTTGCTCCACTTGAGCCCATTGTTGCAGCCACTGTGTCAGTCCATCTCTTTTGAGGGTCTGCCTCTGTTTCACTGACTCTTTGCTTTACCAAGTATGATGTCCTTCTCTAGTGGCTGATCCCTCCTGATAACATGTCCAAAGTATGTGAGACGTAGTCCCGCCATCCTTGTTTCTAAGGAACACTCTGGTTGTACTTCTTCCAAGACAAATACGTTCGTTCTTTTCGCAGTCCATGGTATAGTCAATATTCTTTGCCAACATCACAATTCGAAGGCATCAATTCTTCTTCTGTCTTTCTTATTCATTGTCTAGCTTTTGCATGCTTATGAGGCAATTGAAAACACTATGGCTTGGGTCAGGTGCACCTTGGTCCTCAGGGTGACATCTTTGCTTTTCAACACTTTAAAGGGGCCTTTTGCAGCAGACTTGACCAATGCAACATGTCTTTTGATTTCTTGACCGCTGCTTCCATGGGTGTTGATTGTGGATCAAAGTAAAATAAAATCCTTGACAACCTCAATCTTTTCTCCATTTATCACGATATTGTTTATTAGTCCAGTTGTGAGGATTTTTGTTTTCTTTATGCTGAGACGTAATCTATACTAAAGACCATAGTCTTTGATCTATATCAGTAAGTGCTTCAAGTCTTCTTCACTTTCAGCAAGCAAGGTTGTGTCATCTGCATAACACAGAGTGTTAATGAGTCTTCCTCCAATCCTGATGCCCTGCTCTTCTTAATATAGTCCAGTTTATTGGATTATTTGCTCAAAATACAGATTGAATAGGTATGGTGAAAGGATACAACCCTGACACACACCTTTCCTGACTTTAAACCTTGTTCTGTTTGAAGGACTGCCTCTTGATCCATGCACAGATTCCTCATGAGCATAATTAAGTGTCCTGGAATTCCCATTCTCTGCAATGTCATCCATAATTTGTTATGATCCACACAGTTGAATGCTTTAGTATAGTCAATAAAACACAGGTAAACATCTTTCTGGTATTCTGTGCTTTCAGCCAGGATCCATCTGATATCAGCAATGATATCCCTGGCTCCACATCTCTTCTAAATCTGGCTTGAATTTCTGGCAGTTCCCTGTCAATATACTGCAGCAGCCACTTTTGAATGATCTTCAGCAAAATTTTGCTTGCATGTGATATTAACGACATTGTTCAATAATTTCCGTATTCAATTGCACCACCTTTCTTGGGGCTAGGCGTAAATATGGATCTCTTCCAGTCAGTTAGCCGGGTAGCTGTCTTCCAAATTTCTTGGCATAGATGAGTGAGCAATTCCAGTACTGCATCCGTTTGTTGAAACATCTCAATTGGTATTCCGTGTTACATTTAGGAAAAGGAAATTAGGAGAGAAACATTATATTTTTGAAATCTATTTGAATCATATGCATTAATTTCAATTCTATACACAAAGACACACACACTCTTAAAATGCATTATACGACACACACTGAGCAAGAAATTAGGTATTAGAAAAAAATGGAGCTTTTTTTTTCTGTTATTGAAAGGTTCTAAATCTAATGGGGTTGGGATGAAAATCATAGACTGAAAATTGCAAGAAATAAAACACTTCAGTAAATAGGATAAAGTTGTTATAGAGATTACAGCTTGGTGCCTTTCACTGTGGAATATATTTCAGTGAGGCCAGAGTATGGGTAAATATGAAGAGCAGATGAGAGATGTAACTAGAATGATAAGCACGGTCCAGGTCACAAACTATTTACTTTGGCATGTTATTTATTTGGTGTTTACCCTTCAAAGTGTAGGAAACTTTCAAGTACAGAAGTAAAATTATTAGAGTTTATTTTTATTTTTTGAATAGGACTCTAGAAAAATTAAAAGATAGTGACATTGCAATAGACTCATATTCAGGGTCAGTGATATTAATAAGGATTTAAATTAAGGGAATAACAATTGCAAAGACATAATACAAAAGGAAGAGTTTTCAGGAGAGAATAGACACTTCTTCACCATATTACAAGAGGGAGAAGTAACATAGTAATTATAAAAATTTCCATTGTTTCAACAATCAGAAATTAATTGATGATGTTGATAAGGACAATTTTGTTATTGAGTTGGGAATAGTCCTTAGATTCATCTTGATTAGAAAGTGGTGGAAGATGACAAAATAGAATCCATAGTGTAGATTCATCTCTCAAGAAGTCTATATGAAAAGAGGAGAAAATACTGTGGTATCTAGAGGAAGCAAAGTGATAAATGAAGAATCTTATGTTTGAAAATATGTACAATTTACTTACAGAGAGAAATGCATCAGGAGACAGTGAGAGACTGAGGATGTACAGAAAACTCCGTGGTTAGACTGGGAAAGTAGGAGATTCTCCTGAGATGAGGGAAAGATGAGATTGTCACTTATGGATACAGACTGAAGATCAGAGGTCAGTGATTGACAGTTAAACAATTTAATGCCTAGTGAGCTTTACTTTTTCTATGCGGTAAGAAGAAATTTTATTTGTTAAATGGGGGGGGGGTTAATGTCCATTGAAAATAAAGATTCAAACACATTAGTCATGTGTATCCACTTAAACCACAAATTCTTTGAAGAAAGTGACAGTGGCATGTTCCTCTGCACCATCCAGAGTATCTCTATGGGTGCAAAGGAAGACACAGAGTAAAGTAGTTGATATAGTTCCTTAATCAGTCCAACCATTTAGATATTCAACATCATACATCAGTGTTGACCATTCGTAAATAACGCAAGTTCTTTTTTATCCCATCTAAAACACAGAAGTTGATAGAAATGATAGTGGAAAGCTCATTAAAACTTATCAATAACAAAAACACCAAACCCATTGTCCTTTAGTCAATTCTGACACATAGTGACCCTATAGGAGAGAGTAGAGCTGCCCCATAGGGTTTCCAAGGAGCAGCTGGTGGATGTGAACTGCCAACCTTTTGGTTAGTAGCCAAGTTCTTACCCATTGCACCACCAGGGCTCATCTAAGCTCACCATATATCCTACCTGGCATTCAAAACCCACTTGATATACAGAAGAAAGTCTATCACAGCAAGACTAAGTGTGCTGCCAAGCATTGGGCTCACTTTTTTCCTATTTAAAAGTCAATAAAAAATAAAACCTACATTGCAGGCAGTGTGATAAATGCATTTATGAAAGAATAGAAGCTTTTCATATTAAAATAGCATGAGTCATCCAAAATCTATAACTATATTGATAAATAGATGAGCCCATTGTAAATGTGAAATATTACCTGCTAAAAACAATGACTATAGTTAGCTTGCTAAGGCTATTTTTGCTGTTCTTATTTTGATCATTTTTGTCCCGTGTGTTTCACCAGTAACCCAAGAATGTTTTGTCCTCTAGGAAAAAAAAAAGTTATTTTTATCTTCCCTGAAGCAAATGGGGTACCATAACAGCAGAAAAGAAAAGGAGTAAAAATATATATATATATATACATATATATATATATACATATATATATATATAGTATATAGTATATATTGGCCTCTTATCAAAAGAGAATAAAAGAAAATTCCCCACAGATACTTTCAAATTTCTTTCTCTGTGTGGGGTATTCCTAAAACTCTCAGCTGTATTGGGATGTATGTTTGTTTAATTTTATGAGATATGAGAATATATTCTCATACAGTGCCCTGCTGCAGCTATTCATTTAGAGCATAGATCACTTTTATAGAGTAAAAAAGGCCAGAAATTGCTTTCATTCCTTGTAAGATTTTAGTTATATCAATTACCCTTATTGAATGCTATGTTGAGACCTTCTGGGCATAGCAGTGTTTTTTTTTTGTTAGTTTTTGGTGTTTCAAGCAAGGGCATAGCAACGTAAATAGTTTAGATTCATTGTTAATATTCTCTGCTGATAGGAAGAACTATTTTAGGCTAGTGGTTTTTATGATCTGTTTGCAAACCTGCTAACTTCAGCCAAGATACTGTGGTTCTGCACAGTGTAATTAAAACTTAATTGTCCTTATTAGTACACACCCATATACATACATTATATTGTAGTCTATGGGACAGGCATTTTATATTCAATATTTTCTTCATTTCTCACAAATCACAACAAATACATAAGATGAAGAGCCTTATCCCAATTTACAGAAAGAGAAAAACAGAGACTTATAGGTACTAAGTAACTTGATAAAGGTTATACTGTTGAGGTTCCATTTATGTCCATATCTGTCCAACACTGGAAACCTATGCTATATTTTATTGCAAACAAAATGATCTTATGGGTTTCCATTGATCAAACACTGATTATAGCCCTTAGAAGGATGTTGTTATATTTTGTGCTAAATCATAATAGCAGAGATCAAAATGACTCAGAAGCATTTGCCACATGGTGAATTGATAAAGGTGTTTAACTTTTAAACTAATAACTTCCAATTTAAATGTTTCTTAAAAGTCAAATAATTACATTTATGTGAGAATAAATAAATAATTCACCGATGTTTCAGTTTACAATACAGAAGGTAACAGTAGACAATGGAAGTTAAAAGTTAACATCGTCAAACACCAAAATTCTAAGTTCATATGCAAGAAGTAGGTAGGAGCAAAAGTGTCAAAACCTTGGGGTAAACACACACAAACATATATATACATAAAATCTTTTTGTACTGTTGTTAGATGCTGTTGAATTGGTTCCAGCTCATAACAACCCTAAGCACAACAGAATGAAACAAAGCCTTGTCCTGTGCCTTCCTCACAGTTTTTATTATGCTTGAACCCATGATTGCAGCCACTTTGTCAATCCATGTCTTGCTCTTTTTTGTTGACCCTCTACTTTACCAAGCATGCTGTCCTTCTCCAGGGACTAGTCCCTCCTGATATCATGTCCAAAGTACATGAGACGAAGTATTGCCATCCTTGTTTCTAAGGAGTATTCTGGCTGTACTTCCTCCAAGACAGATTTGTTTGTTCTTTTGGCAGTCCACGGTACATATACTCAATATCCTTCATCAACACCATAATCCAAAGGTGTCAATTCTTCGGTCTTCCTTTTTCATTGCCCAGCTTTCACATGCGTATGAGATGATTGAAAATACCGTGGCTTGGCTCAGGGGCAACTTAGCTTTCAAGGTGACGTCTTTACTTTTTAATACTTTAAAGAAGTTTTTTGCAGCAGATTTGCCCAATGCAATGTATCATTTGATTTCTTGACTGCTGCTTCCATGGGTGTTGATTGTAGATCCAAGTAACATGAAATCCTGGAAAACTTCAGTCTTTTCTCTACCTATCATGATGTTGCTTATTGGTCCAGTTTTGAGGATTTTTGTTTTCTTTATGTTGAGGTGTAATCTATACTGAAGGCTGTAGTCTTTGATCTTCATCAGTAAGTGCTTCAAGTCTTCTTCACTTTCAGCAAGGAAGTTGTGTCATCTGCATATGACAGGCTGTTAAAGTCTTCCTCCAATCCTGTTGCTCCTTCTTCATATAGTCCAGCTTCTCAGATTATTTGCTGAGAATGCAGATTGAATAAGTATGAAAGGATACAGCCCTGACACACATCTTTCCTGATGTTAAACCACACAGTATCCCCTTGTTCTGTTTGAACAACTGTCTCTTGATCTATGTACAGGTTCCTCATGAGCACAATTAAGTGTTCTGGAATTACCGTTTTTTGTAATGTTATCCATAATTTATTATGATACACACAGCCCAATGCCTTTGCATAGTCAACGAATCACAGTCAATAAATCTTTCCAGTATTCTCTGCTTTTATCAAGGGTCCATCTGACATCCGCAATGATATCCACCCTTCTATGTCCTTTTCTGAATCCCACTTGAATTTTTGGCAGTTCCTGGTCAATGTACTGTTGCAAGTGCTTTTGAATGATTTTCAGTAAAATTTTACTCGTGTGTAATATTACTGATATTGTTTGACTATTTCTGCATATGGTTGGATCTTTGAAATAGGAATAAATATAGATCTCTTCCAGTTGGATGGCCAGGGAGTTGTCTTCCAAATTTCTTGGCATAGGCAGGTGATCACTTCTAGCTCTACATCTGTTTGTTGAAACATCTCAGTTGATAGTCCATCCGTTTCTGGAGTCTTGTTTTTCGCCAGTGCTTTCAGTGCAGCTTGGATCTCTTCCTGCAGTGCCATCAATTCCTCATCATATGCTACCTCAAGAAATGAATGAACATTGACCAGTTCTTTTTGATACAGTGTATTCCTTCTATCTTCTTTTTTTTTAAATCTGTATTGTGCTTTAAGTGAAAGTTTACAAATCAAGTCAGTATATGGGTTTTTACTCAAAAACCCATATACACCTTGCTACACACTCCCAATTACTCTCCCCCTAATGAGACAGCCCATTCTTTCCCTCCACTCTCTCTTTTTGTGTCCATTTCACCAGCTTCTAACCCCCTCCACCCTCTCATCTCCCCTCCAGGCAGGAGATGCTAACTTAGTCTCAAGTGTCCACCTGATCCAAGAAGCTCACTCCTCACCTGCATCCCACTCCAACCCATTGTCCAATCCAATCCATGTCTGAAGAGTTGGCTTCGGGAATGGTTTCCACCCTGGGCCAACAGAAGGTCTGGGGGGCCATGAACACCAGGGTCCTTTTAGTCTCAGTCAGATCATTAAGCCTGGTCTTATGAGAATTTGGGGTCTGCATCCCACTGCTCTCCTGCTCCCTCAGGGGTTCTCTGTTGTGTTCCCTGTCAGGGCTGTCATCAGTTGTAGCTGGGCACCATCTAGTTCTTCTGACCTCAGGATGATGTAGTCTCTGGTTCATGTGGCCCTTTCTGTCTCTTGGACTCGTAATCGCCTTGTGTCTTTGGTATTCATTTTCCTTTGATCCAGGTGGGTTGAGACCAATTGATGCATCTTAGATGCCTTCTATCTTCTTTTGATGCTTCCTCTCATCGTTTAATATTTTCCCCACAGAATCCTTCAATATTGCAACTAGAGTCTTGATTTTTTTCTTCAGTTCTTTCAGCTTAAGAAATGCTGAGCATGTTCTTCCCTTTCGGTTTTCTATCTCCAGCTCTTTGCACAAGTCATTATAATACTTTATTTTGTTTTCTCAAGCCACCCTCTGAAGCCTCCTGTTCATTTCTTTTCTTCATCATTTTTTCTTTTTGCTTTAGCTGCTCAACTTTTGTTAGCAAGTTTCAGAGTCTCCTCTGACACCCATCTTGGTCTTTTCTTTCTTTCCTGTCTTTTCAATAACCTCTGGCTTTCTTCACATATGATGTCTTCCATGTCATTCCATAACTCACCTGGTAATCAGTCATTAGTGTTCCATGAGTCAAATCTATTCTCGAAAGAGCTAAATTCAGGTGGGATATACTCCAGGGCATATTTTGGCTCTTGTAGACTTGCTCTAATTTTCTTCAGCTTCAACTTGAACCTGCATATGAACAATCGATGGTCTGTCCCACAGTCGGCCCCTGGCGTTGTTCTGACTGATGATATTTGGCTTTTCCAATGTCTCTTTCAACAGATGTAGTGGATTTGATTTCTGTATATTTCTTCTGGAGAAGTTCAAACATATAGACATCATTTATATTGTTGAAAAAAAGGTATTTTCAATGGAGTAGTTGTTCATGCAAAATTCTATCATGCAACCTGACATCATTTTTATCACCAAGGCCATATTTTACAACTACAGATCCGTCTTCTTTGACTGCCTCTTTCACTTTCTGATCACTAGTAATTATCAATACATCTTGATTATATTTTTGATCAATTTCAGACTTTAGAAGTTGGAAAAAAACTTCAGTTTCTTCATCTTTGGCCTTAGTGGTTGGTGCTTAAATTTGAATAACAGTCAAATTAACTGGTCTTCCTTGTATGTGTATGGATATTGTCCTATCGCTGACAGCATTGTACTTCAGGATAGATCTTAAAATGTTCTTTCTGATACTGAATGTAACATCATGCCTCTTCAAGTTGTCATTCCTGGCATAGTAGACCATCCTATTCCAAATGGCCAATACCAGTCCATTTCAGCTCACTAATGCCTAGGACAGAAACCCTGGTGGTGTAGTGGTTAAGAACTAGGCTGCTAAACAAAAAGGTTGGCAGTTCGAATCCACCAGGCGCTCCTTGGAAACCATATGGGGCAGTTCTAGTCTGTCTTATAGGGTCACTATGAGTCAGAATCAACTCCACAGCAACAGGTAATGCCTAGGATATCAACGTTTATGTGTTCCAATTTATTGCTGAGGATATCCAATTTTCCCGTTTTCATGCTGCCTGCATTCCGCTTTCCTATTATTAATGGATGTTCACAGCTGTTTCTTCTCATTTTGAGTCATGTCACATGCGCAAATGAAGGTCCCGAGCATTTGACTCCATCCACGTCATTAAGGTTGATGCTACTTTGAAGAGACAGCTCTTCCCCGGTTGTCTTTTGAGGGCCTTCCAATGAAGGGCTTATCTTCCAGCACTGTATCAGACAGTGTTCCACTACTATTTATAAGGTTTTCTTTAACACTTTAAAGAATTATTTTGCGTCGGATTTGCCCAATGCAATGTGTCTTTTGTTTTCTTGACTGCTGCTTCCATGGACATTGATTACAGATCCAAGTAAAATGAAATCCTTGACAACTTCAAACTTTTCTTCATTTTTCATAACGTTGCTTATTGATCCAGTTGTGAGTTTTTGTTTTCTTTTTGTTGAAGAATGTCACCTTTGATTTTCATCAGTAAGTCCTTCAAGTCCTCTTCGCTTTCAGGAAGCAAGGTTGTGTTATTTGCAGTTTGTTGTTGAGTATTTCTCCAATCCTGTTGCTCCGGGCTTCTTCATATAGCCTAGCTTCTCAGATTATTTACTTAGCACACAGATAGAATAGTTGAAAGGATACAACCCTGATGCACGTCTTTCCTTATTTTAAGCCGTGCATTATGCCCTTGTTCTGTTTGAACGATTGCCCTTTGGTCTCTGTACAAGTTGCTCATGACCAGGATTAAGTGTTCTTGAATTCCCATTCTTTGCAATGTTATCTATAATTTGCTATGATTCACCTGGCTGAATGTCTTTTCATAGTCAGTAAAAAACAAGTAAACATCTTTCTAGTTATCTCTGCTTTCAGCCAAGATCCATGTGACATCAGCAACGATACCCCTCCTTCTACATCGTCTTCTGAATCTGGCTTGAACACGTCTGTCAGTTTGTTGTACTGTGGTGGCTTGTGTGCTGCTGTGCTGCTGGAAGTTATGCCAAGAATATTTCAAATACCTGCAGGGTCACCCATGGTGGACAGGTTTCAGCGGAGCTTCCATACTAAGACAGACTAGGAAGAAGGACCTGGTAGTCTACATCTGAAAAACTTGGCCAGTGAACACCTTATGAATAGAAGCATAACCCCCAATGTGCAAACAATTCATGCCTTGGAATGATACATTCATTGGAATTAATATGGACCTGGTCATGTTGGGTTAGCAGTTTTTTTAAAGCTGTATTATGATACCAAATCAGTTGCCATGGAGTCAATTCTGACTCATGTTGACACAATGTATGTCAGAGTAGAACTGTGCTCCATAGGGTCTTCGACTTCTTAATTTTTGGAAGTAGATCACCAGATCTTTCTTCCAAGGAGCCTCTGGATGGACTTGAAACTCCAATCTTTTGGTTAGCAGCAAAGCACATTAACCATTTGCACTACCTTGGTAATCCACATTAAGAGACAGTCCAAATGTAATACAGTTCAGCTATGTAAAGCATACAGTTTACATATAATACAACTCACCTGTTTAAAATGTAAAACTGAATGTTTTTTAAAAATGTTTACATATATGTGTAACCACCATCACAGTCAATTCTAGAATATTTTCAATTGCAACCGCACACACACAAAAAAACCCATACACTTTAGTTTTCATCACCCTAAAAAAAAAAAACAAAATTTTTTTTTTATTGCCCTAGACTCACGCCTAAACCAAAAATGAAACCCGTTGCCATCACGAAGATTCCAGCTTATAGCAACCCTGTAGGACAGAGTAGAACTGCTCCATAGGGTTTCCAAGGAGGTGCTGGTGGATCTGAACTGCCAATTTTAGGTTAGCAGCTGTAGCACGCCAAAGCTTTTTATCACTAAGCCATCAGAGCTCCAGTGGTCAACCCTAGCTAATCATTAATTTACTCTCTATCTCTATAGATTATACTGTTTTGGACATTTCATATATGGTCTTTTATGACTACCTTCGCATTTAACATGTCTTCAAGGCTTTTTCATGTTGTAGCATGTGTCAACATTTAGTTCTTTTTATGGCCAAATAATATTCCATTGTGGATATTTTGTTTATTAATTCATCAGTTAATGGACATTTGAGATGTTTTCACCTTCTGGCCATGATGAATAATGCTGTTATAAATATTGGTGTACATTTTGTGTTGACATATGTTTTTATTTCTCTTTTTTTTTTTTTTTTATATACCTAAGGGTCAGTTGTGGGGCCATATGGTAACTCAATGTTTAATCATTTGAGTAACTACAGATTGTTTTCAAAGTGGCTGCACTGTTTTATACTCCCATCAGCAGGGTATGAAGGTTTTGATTTCTTCATATCCTTGTCAACACTTACTATGCACTAATTTTTTGATTCTAGATATTCTAGTGTATATGAAGTGATATCTCTTTGTGGTTTTTATTTGATGGCTGATGATATTGAATACGTTGAATATGATGGCTAATGATATTGAATATGGTTAATGATGTTGAATATGAAAACATGTTTATGGATCATATTTTGTCTTCTAAAAAGATATGTTGAGCTCCTAATCCCTGTATCTGTAAATGTAACCTCGTTTGGGAAAACAGTCTTTTTCTCTGAAGATAAAATCTGTTAAGTCATACTGGGGTAGAACAGGTTCTACTTCTAATACATTCTGAATGGTGTCCTGTAAAAGGGGAGAACAAACCCCATGATTTACATACCTGGGGAAGACACAAGGGACATTCACCATATGAATATTCACCATCTCTAAGCAACAGAGAAATACCAAGAATTGCCATTAGCCAGCAGAAACTAGGAGAGAGGCATGGAACAGTCCCTCTTTCTAGGCCCTCAGAAGGACTCAATGGGACTTTTGAACTTCTATGCTCCAGAGCTGTAGGGCAAAAAAAAATTTGTACTTTAAAGCCAGGCACTCTGTGGTATTTCATCATGGGACCCAAGTATATCTATTTTCCTTGGAGAAATGTCTGTTCATCTCCTCTGTATATTTTTAATTGACTTATATGTATTTTTAATTGTTGAGCTGTAAGAGTACTTCATATATTCTGGATAAAATACATTATCAAATGTATGATTTGAAAATATGTCCTACTATTCTGTGAGTTATCTTTTTACTCTGTTAATATTCTCCTTTCATCATCAAAAGTTTTTAATTTTTATAATTTTTATCAGTTTACATATATTTCCTTTTGTCATCATATTTTTGTCATATTTAAGAAAACATATGCCAAATGCAAACATATGTAGATTTGCTCCTCTGTTTTCTTCCAAGTGAATTATAATATTAGCTCTTAAATTTAGGTCTTTGAGCCACTTTGTGTTACTTTTTATACATTGCTTGAGGTAAGGGTCCAAATTGATTTTGCACATGCAACTATCAGTTTAATGACCAGTAGGTCATTAAAAAGGAAAGAAAAAAAAGACCAAAATGGATGTCAGAAGAGACTCAGAAGCTTGCTCTTGGATGGAGAATAGCTAAAAAAAATGGAAGAAATAATGAAGTAAAAGAGCTGAACAGAAGACTTCAAAGGGCTGCTTGAGTAGACAAAGAAAAGTATTATTATAATGACATGTGCAAAGACCTAGAGATAGAAAACTAAAAGGAAAGCCATAACATGCTTGGCATTGCTCAAGCTGAAAGAATAGAAGAAAAAAATTAAGCCTCAACTTGGAATACTGAAGGATTCTACAGGGAAAACACTAAAAGATGTAGGAAGCACCGAAAGAAGATAGAAGGAATACACAGAGTCACTATATCAAAAAGAATTGGTTGACATTAAACCATTTCAGGAGGTAGCATATAATCAGGAACCCAGGGTACTGAAGGAAGAGGTCCAAGCTCTACTGAAGGCATTGGTGAAAAACAAGACTCCAGGAATTGATGGACTACCAATTGAGATGTTTCAACAAACTTATGCAGGGCTGGAAGTGCTCACTCATCCATGCCAAGAAATTTGGAGGACTTTTACCTGACCAACTGACTGGAAGGGATCCGTATTTATGTCTATCCAAAGAAAGGTGATCCAACCAAATTTGGAAATTTTTGAAAAATATCATTAATATCACACACAAATGAAACCTTGTTCAAGGTCGTTCAAATGTGGCTGCAGCAGCACATTGACAGGGAACTCCTAGAAATTCAAACTGGATTTAGAAGAGCACTTGGAACCAGGAATATCATTGCTCATGTCAGATGAATCCTGGCTGAAAGCAGAGATTACCAGAAATATGTTTACCTTTGCTTTATTGACTATACAAAGCCTTTCGATTCTGTGGATCATAACAAATCATGGGTAATGTCGCAAAGAACGGGAATTTCAGGACACTTAATTGTGCTCATGAGGAATCTGTACATAGATCAAGGGGTAGTTGTTCAAACAGAACAAAGGGATGTTGCATGGTTTAAAGTCAGGAAAGGTATGCATCATGGTTATATCCTTCCACCATACTTATTCAATCTGTATGCTTAGCAAATAATCTGAGAAGCTCGTTATATGAAGAAGAACTGGGCATCAGGATTGGTGGAAGACTCAATAACAACCTGCCAAATGCAGATGACACAACTTTGCTTGCTGAAAGTGAAGAGGACTTGAAATATTTACTGATGAAGATCAAAGACCACAGTCTTCAGTATGGATTACATCTCAATGTATAGAAAAAAAAAAAAATCCTCAAAACTGGGCCAATAAGCAACGTCAAGATTAATGAAGAAAAGATTGAAATTGTCAAGGACTTCATTTTACTTGCTTTCCCAATCAATGTCCATGGAAGCAACAGACAAGAAATCGAAAGATGGATTTCACTGGGCAAATTTACTGCAAAAGGGATCTTTAAAGTGTTAAAAAGCAAAGATATCCCCTTGAAGACTATGGTGTGTTTGACCCAAGCCGTGGTGTTTTCAGTTGCCTCATATGCATGCGAAAGCTTCATGGTGAATAAGGAAGACTGACAAAGAATTGATGCCTTGGAATTTTTGGCGAAGAGTAATGAATATACCATGGCCTGCCAAAAGAACAAAAAAATCTGTATTGGAAGTAGTACAACCAGAATGCTCCTTAGGAGCAAGGATGGAGAGACTATGTTTCCCATACTTTAGACATGTTATCAGGAGGGATCATCCCTGGAGAAGGGCATCCTGCTTGGTAAAGCAGAGGGTCAGCAAAAAGAGGAAGACCCTCGAGGAGATGACACAGTCTGCAATAATGGGCTCAAGCATAACGATGGTGAGGATGGCTCAGGACTGGGCAGTGTTTCGTTCTGTTGTACACAGGGTTGCTACAAGCAGGAACGGACTCGATGGCACCTAGCAAAAACAACACTCATT
Source organism: Loxodonta africana (assembly GCF_030014295.1). Classification (NCBI taxonomy): domain Eukaryota; kingdom Metazoa; phylum Chordata; class Mammalia; order Proboscidea; family Elephantidae; genus Loxodonta; species Loxodonta africana. Next base: position 97,845,061 of record NC_087346.1, on the reverse strand, counting down.
TGTTACAGAGTTGAAAGAGCTGTTTTATTTCCCATTGTGTGATTTTTAGAACCCTTGTTGAAAATCAGTTGACCGTAGATGTATGGGTTTATTTCTGGACATTTAGTTCTTTTCCATTGATCTCTATGACTATCCTTGTGCCGGTACCACACTATTTTAATTATTATTGCTTTGTAGTAAGTTTTGTTTTGTTTTACTTTTTTTAAGACTATGTGGCCATTCAGAGTTTCTTTCTGAGTTGAATATACATTTCACGATCAGCTTGTCAATTTCTATAAATACTATATATTAGCTGGTATTCTGGTAAAGATTGCATTGAATCTGTAGATCTCTCTGGGGAGTGTTTCCATCACAAAAATATTAAGTTCTTAAATACGTGAACATGGAATATTTTTTCAACTATTTATATGTTTTAAGTGTCTTTCAATCAAGTTTTGTAATTTTCAGAGTATACATTTTGTGATTCCTGTGCTTAATTTACTCTACTATTTTATTCTTTTTCATGTTAATGTAAATGAAATTGTTTTTTAGTAAATCCCATGAGATTTTATCATATTTATGATCATGTCCTCAAGCTTATTTCAATGACACTCCTGCTCTAGAAGTTGAGCATTTAGTGGCGTGGAGGGGTAGCCACAGGTCCTGTCCTTTGCCTCTGTATACATGGAATAACCATGTCATGAGATTGAAAAAGAATAATCAGTATCCAGGTCTCCTCAATGTGTTGTACCCAGGTTAGAGCCTATATTCTGCAGTGCGGGGTGGGCTACAGAAGGGAGTCTTTTTCTCACAAAGCAACTGGACCTCAGGGGGACTCAGCCCTTCAAACAGGTATGGAGAGGCATTGGATTAAAAAAACAAAACAAACAAACAAACAAAAAACAGATATCCCGCTTCTGCTGGAATGAGAACTCTATTCCTGGAGTTGGCGTTAGAGGGTTCCCTGTGTTCATAGAACAAATCTAGAGTGGCGTCACTACCTCCCTGAGCTGGGAGGGCATGGAGTGAGTGGTCTTGGTTCAAATACCACATACTCTCACCTTTCTTTACTACATTTTCATAGATGGCCTTAAAAAAATATTTCTTCATTTGTTGTTTGTCCTTTGGACCATTTCTAGAGGTCTTAGATGGTTTTATTTTTATAGTTTTCTATATTTTCAATGAAAGAGTGGATCAACAGAGCTTCTCATGCAGTGATGCCAGAAGTTGATCTCTGGTGTAGCATTTTTTAATTATCATAATTACCATCAAGATCTTAAAGGAAAATTGATGTTAAATTACTAAATAAGTTCTGGAAGATTTGGGGTTGAGGTAGTTGCCAAAAAGTGCTACAGGATATACATGTTGTTTTAGCTTGAAATAAACTTCTGAGGTAAACTTGGTGTATCGTCACATATGTAAGGGGCTGGATTTTTCTGTCTGCTTGTTGAATTGATTGATTTTTAAGAATTATAATTAACTTTTAATTCTAGGGAAGTGTCTATATAATAACAAGTTTCTTTTTATAAACAACCTAAAATATTTTTACCTAAAAAAATTTAACAATGACTTAAAGTTATCAAATTAATATATGCTCAATGGTACCAACAGTTTCATAATCATATATTTTTTCTTTTTTTTCCTAATTTATTTTAGAAACAAGGCTCAAATATTGTATCTGGTGGATATTCTCTTAAGTGTCTCTGTATGTTTTTATTTTGAAATAGTTATAGTTTCATAGACACTAGAAAAACATGCAAAGAGGTCGCATGTACTCTTTGCCCAGTTTGTCCTAATATTAGCCTCCTGCACAAGACAGCACAATATCAAAACTAGGAAATTGACCTGGGTACAATCCACAGAACTTACTCAGATATTACCTGGACATTTTACATGCACTTTTGTATGTGATGTGCATGGAGCTCTACAGGATTTTACCACATGTGTAATTTTGTGTAGCTTTTTTTTTTTTTTTTTTACCACCACAATCATTATAAAGAACTGTTCCATCACTGCAGGCTCCATCAGTTTATTCCATAAAAAACCAAATTTTATGGGAACATATCTACGCATACATCAAGGAGATATCAGTTGAAAAATATGTAAAACCTCATGGCTATAAGAACTATGAAGCTTTGTCATACATTTGAAAAAAATATGTACACTTTTTCTTTGCTAAATAGCTATGTTCCCTGTGGAAATGAAAGTATGTGACTTCAAGACATCTATTCCAATATAATAACTACATATAACTCCTTGGATATTTCCAAGCCCATTTTAGATCTCATCTCATTTCTCTTCACTTAAATTAGCTCACTACCATGTATTGTGTTTGTGACTGAACGAAGGACATAATAGGATAAATCGTATGGCTGAGATCCTTTCAGTTAATTTGCTTCAAATTAACTGCTGTTTTTTTATTGTCTTGTGTCCTGAGCTTTTTCTCCTTTCCATGTTGTTTTGTATCATCAGTTTCTTAGACTAGCCACTGAAAGGAACTAGAAAAAAATATTTTATAAAATAATATGTCTTTATGATTACATCAAAGCTAAAATGCTTTCTGCAATACAATGCAAATACATAGAAGGTGTAGCTTCAATTGGTGCTGTTTTTTTCCTCACATTTGAAGCTACTTTGAGTTAACCTGTGTAAAAGTGGCATGAAACCATTGTTGTCTGACCTCCTTTAACTTCACAAAGCGGAAGGAGAATCAAGATCAACAGCCCAAAGCTGATTCCTATGAGGTGGAGGTCGGACAGGCCTCCTCTTCTGCCATATTTATGAATTCTGACACAAACTGTCTTTTCCACATCACTCTCTGTTTCTCTGTTGAGTTCAATAATTCATTGCAATGGCCACACAGATCTCATAGACAATATTCATGATTATGGGATTTATTAGGGAAGTAATATGTTAAAATTCAGCTTTCGGAAGGCTCAGGATACGGTTTTGCCATCAGGATAGCCGCTTTCCCAGCTGTGCTTGCAGGCACACCTCTCTCTGGTCCTCGGCCTCTGCCCTGCCTGGGCAAGTGTTACAAGTTATTTTAGCTCTGCTAATAAGTGCCTGGAAACCCTGGTGGTGTGGTGGCTAAGTGCAATGGCTACTAACCAAGAGGTCGGCAGTCCAAATCCACCAGGCACTCCTTGGAATCTCCATAGGGCAGTTCTACTCTGCCCTATAGTGTTGCTATGAGTCCTAATCAACTCGACAGCAACAGGTAATAAGTGCCTGGAGCCATAGTGGCTCAGTGGTTAAGAGTGTGCCTGTTAACCAAAAGGTTGGCTGTTTGAATCCACCCCCTGTTCCTTGGAAACCCTACAGGGCAGTTCTACCATGTCCTATAGGGTTACTTTGAGTTGGAATCCACAGCAATGGGTTAAAAATATATATATACATGGGTTAATAATTGCCTGAAGGCACCCCACTCACCCAGCAAGCCTCTTGCCCAAAGGCACTCAACTTTCTTGATTCATGGGCTCCAAGCCCACTGCACTGTCTCCTGCCAGTCTCTCCTGACCTCTCCTGCTGCTGTTTCTCTACCACCCCTTCTCACTATACTCAGGGTTACAGCTGTCTTGCTCTCTCTTTCTCCTTTCAGGAGCTTCTCAGGGCAGGGAGCCCAGGTTCAAAGGGTGCACTCCACTCCTGGCTATTGTTCCTTGGTGGTGGTGAGATCTTCCATCTGATCTGGAATTGGCTCTCTTTTAAGCCTAGTGGGTTGGCAAAACTGACTGGTCCCCTTGATGGGCGACAATTACCTTATTTGCACACTTCCACTCAACCATCGTGTGTGAGTCACAAAGACGTGGCTAGAATGGCCATATTAAGTAATTCATCGCACCACAAACTGAATCCTTAGCTTGGCTCCAACCATTTTTCATATCTATTTTAAAACCCAAGTGCTTTTAAAAGCATGTATCAATTAACTTTTTAAATAAATTTTAGATACATGGCAGTGGGAAAATCACAATTCTGTGCTAGACCTTTTTTTAGACACCACTTCTAGTGGTTAAAGATAAGTAAAAGCATTCTAAATAAGAACAGCAAATAAAGTGAAATTTAAAAAAAAGTATCTCCCAAAGTGTTAGAAAATACGAAGCTATGGTGTTTATGTAGGATCTAAATCTGCAGGGTATTTTTTTTTTCCCTAACTCATTTGTAAATTTTAACTTGTCAGTATGTAGAAAATCAGTAATCAATCCGATCAATATTTAATGGAAGGAGATCGAATCAGTTTTAAGCTCTCAAACTTGTCCTTTTTTGTTTGTTTCTAAGCAAAATTTACTCACAGAGTAGTTAACGATATAAAAACTAGAGACACTTATTTATTTCTTTTATGATTTCCAGTAAAATGAGACAAAGTGCTGATTTTGAACAATAAGGAAAATTGAGTTGCTCTTTTTTGTGTAAAACCTTTTATTTTCAGGTAGCTGGTTTGGCATGCCCATGACCACAAACTCACACAATTGCCTAAAGAATCTGAGTTTAAAGACATGAATAGTAATTATGAATTTGTGACTTTCAGCTAGATATGTGATGTGGTTAAAGCTCTCATTCTAACAGTCATATTAACAGCTTTCTTAAGTCCCTTTAGTGTTATTGTTAATATCACACATCTATAAAGTACTTTTGTCTCCTCCTGTACATTTTGAAAACATACCAAATGGCATCGTAACTTTCTGAAGAAAATATAATATCCAACAGTGTTTTCTCCCTGATTTAGTGCTTTTTTTTTTTCCCCCTAATTCTTGGCTCCCTCACACTTTGACTTCTCTTTCCTTTCCCACTCAGACTATCCTGCTCTCTTCTCCCTTGATTAAGATATTCTCCCATAAGTGCATCATCCTTAGGCCTGACACTTTATTGCCTCTTTCTTTACCAAGCTTTGATTATTCTATTAAACCCTGAAATTAGTATAAGGAAAATACCCTAGCCTCTAAGTCTGTCAGTTATTTACTCGGCCACATTCTTTGTCTCTCCCACATAATAGCAAATCTAAAATGATAAAGCAAAAAGAGATCATCTTAATTTTACAGGTGTTTATTAAGTGGCTGGAGCCCTGGTGGCATAGTGGTTAAGAGCTCAGCTGCTAACCAAAAGGTCAGCAGTTCAAATCTACCAGCCGATCCTTGGAAACCCTATGGGGCAGGTGTACTCTGTCCTAGAAGGTCTCTATGAGTCGAACTAACTCTTCGACACCTAACAAAAACAACAACATTAAGAGCCCACTTAGTCTTTAGCCCACACTAGGTTCTGTGGCTATTTAAGAGAAACATAAATGTGTCCTTTCTGATGCTTATCTGTACTACTATAAATAGTACTGAGTGCCCCAAGCATTCAGTACCCATCAATTCTTTCATCTAATTATCACCTACTTCGTACACAGCTCTTACTAGGCACTTTGAAGTGATACTATAAGTAGGATGGATGTATAAAGACAATATAGCCAACAGTATGCAAATGTCATGATCAAGTAAACAATCTAAAATTCACAAAATAATACTATAGAAATATTTTTTTCTGTACTAGAGACTTTCAAAATATAACCTCACTAAATCTCAAAACACCCCTAGAAAGTTTCCTACTATTATATGCTACGTTGATTCTATTCACTTAATATGCTTCAGTGATTTTCAGGTTTGATTTAGATGGAAAAAATGAGAATTCAGATTGCCCGTCTTCATGTGGTATACCAGAGTAGGGACCATCTTCACTTTGTACTTGCGCCTATGCTCTTAAGCAATGTATCTTCCTACTTTAAGGTGCAGGGGAGCAAATTTTGTCAACCCTCCACTTAATGAAAACATTTCTATAACATAACAGATTGATTTTGGAAGGCACAAATAAAAATTCAACTTATTTTACACTCACAACTTGCATCACATTCTAACTTGTAGTCATTTAGCCTTTAAATACTAATTTCCTTACATTCCTGCTGAATATTGGTCATTTATGTCTATTTGTACATTCATCAATTCAACATTAATTTTTTGAAAAACTTTTATATGGAGAACACTGCACCTAGTATTGAATGGGATTTGTTACGATGGCATGGATGTGTGTTCAAGGTTACAATCTATTATAGGGTTTTTAAAAATCATTTTCTTATTTTAAGTCAAAATTTTCTTACCAGTCATTTTCATATGCTAGTACTTACATTACTTTTAAGATAAATGAATAATTAGTTTCTATATAATTTGACAAACCTTCAAATACTTGAAAACAGCTATCCCTCCTTAGCCTTATGCTTCTATAAACTAGTTATTCTTGAATATCCTAAAATATGTCAATACCCTTCCATGATTGTCCTCATTTTTATACAGTATAATTTTTAAACATATGGAATTGCTAAATTAAATACAGTATTCTAGATCTATGCTGACAGATGCTAAATGCAATCAGGACTGTATTTTTCTTAATCTCAATACTCGGCTTTTATTAAAACAATTTAATAGTATATTTTATTTGTAACATTTTTATCACATCTTCCTTCATATTAATCTTGCAGTCAGCTATAAATACAGGCCTATTTCACTTTAGTTATTGCTAAGTTAAGCGATCATCTGAAATTTATGCAAAATCTAGAACTTTCTATTTATAATAACTGTAAGTCATCAGGTACATTGGGATCCATTAATCTGACAATTAAAGTATAAAAAAAATGCGAACCTTGATCCCATTCATTTAATATGTGTCAATAATTGTCAGATTTGGTAAGCACCTTCTCAATGACCCAATTTTTATGGGCATTTATACTTAGCAAATGGAAAAAAAAATTCATACTATTTCTCCATCTCATTTTGTAATTATAGAGAAATGTAAAATAAATAAATAATTAGAATAGATTGAGTTTCTTTAGTTAAGAAAATCTTCATGAGGCATGTGGTTTTTGCTAGTTTTTAGGAAAGTGATAAACTTGTCTGGGTGATGAAGGTAGTATTCCCAGAAAATAAAATTGCATAAACAAAACCAGGAATGAAGAATCAAGCTAAGGTTAGTTTACCTAATTTTTCCTACATTTATGAGTCTCAAAATAACACTGAATCAAGAGCTGTAGCCCAAGATGAAAATAATACAAAATGGAAAACTGCTCTTTTTCCTTCTCCTTAACTTCCATTACATTTGTGATATGATTTCAGGCACAAACACATCCCCAAAACATAAATGTTAAGGCCCATTTTTGTACATGTGTGTTTTTTTTTTATGTATGTGTTTTAGTGGTTTAAGTATAATTATATTTCCTCAGTAATAACTCAGCTACTCAATGTCTGTTCATCAATTTAACTCACTGCTTCAATCTCAAAACTCTTATGAGAAAGGCAACAATCTGTGAAAAGAAAAAAGTTCACTTTTCTACATTTTAGTGTAGATAATTCGTATACCATGTTTTGTTTTACCCTCTCTCAAAACAGCTTTTTATTAAGCATTTTAGTAAAATTAAAAACTAAATAAAACAAAATATATATTAAATATTTTAGTAAAATTTAGTACAATTAAAGTAATTTTTTTTTTTTTTTGCATAAGCAGGTAGTATTTATTTTGGAGTTTGGGAGGAGGGCAATGAAAGTAAGGAACCAAATTCTGTGGTCTCCAACTACCTCTACCTCAGCTAGGGTAAGAAGATTTTAATAAGGGAAAAGTTTGGTGTCACTCAGGGAAATCATACATTTTGAGGTACATGTTCTAACAGGGCCAAGCTTCATCCAAGTTTCATAAGAAGGTATAATCCAGGTATTGACAGTTACCTCCCTTTCAGTTACTCATATCCTTTTAGAGCCCCACCTATTGGAGAAATGGTAGATTCATGGAATTGTATTGTTTCTTTATATGGCTTTCTTTCCAACAGTTATTAATTAATCTAGTATGCTCAATTTGGCCAAAAATACTATATTCTTACCCTTAAAATATATTTTTTCTAAAACTCTGGAGATGATTTTAATTTATGTGGAATTCTGTTAACAGGTTTTAAAAATATATTTAATAAATGTTTACTGAACAAAAACTCTGTAGTAAACACTCTGCTAGGAATTAAGCATTTTTGTTAGGTGCTGTCGAGTCAGCACCAACTTATAGTGACCTTACGTATAATAGGACAAAATATTCCCTGGTCCTGCACCATCTTCAAATTGTTGCCCTGTATAAGCCCATGTTACAGCCACAGTGTCAGTCCACCTCACTGAGTGTCTTCCTCTTTTTCACTGACCTTCTACCTTACCAAGCATGAAGTCCTTTCCCAGGGATTTGTTCCTTCTGATAACATGCCTAAAGTAAGCAAGAAATAATGTCTCCATCCTTCCTTCTAAAGGAGCGTTCTTGCTGTACTTTCTCCAAACGCGTTTGTTCTTCTGGTAGTCCGTTATAAACTCTTGGAAACCACAAATATATGGGCCCAGCCTTATACAGCTAATACTGTAGAGAAAGCAAATATAACTAAGTATATAATTAGTTATTTTTGATATGTGTTTTGAGAGGAAATAAAAGATATAATTATAATGAAGGAAATTTTCACTGAAGAGGTGCTATTTAAGCAGGGACATGAAAGATAAATTAGGAATTAACAAGATAAAGAGTGAGGAAAAGTATATTTTTGGCATAAGTAATAGTATGTACAAAGGCCATAAGAGAAGAAAATATGAATTAATATTGCTGTAATTTCAAATTAAGTTTAATGGTCTATAGGTTTCAAATTACTAAAGTAATTTATTTGATGGCAAAAATGAATCCAAATAATATATAACCAGTGATTCCTTTTCTTTGTATGTAAATCTCTTGGATGTACCTGGTTATCTTATTGTTTGGCAATGATTTCACAGACATAATTATTTGGACTGAGCTAGTTCAAAAACAGGAAAATATTCATAAACAGGACAATGGTTCTGATAAGATAATGCTGGTATACGACTCGCAGTTCTTCCCCTCTTCACATGGGTCTCATGCAATGTAAGGAATAAAATGACATTTTTTTTGTTTATGTTCTCAACAAGAGTTTCTAGCCTTATTCTTCACCAGATTCTATGAAGTTTTGAACCAAAAATTCTTCTTTAAGCAGTTTGTTGCCTAAGCTTCGTCTCTCAGCGATGGCAGCTTTCATCAGCTCCTTTATTTACTTCCAGCAAGTATGTCAGCTGCTCTCTGTAACTATTCCCAATGCCTCTCTAGTTATTTTTGTTACCCATAACAGTTCCCAGCAGCTGTCAGGGGCATCTCGCCTCTTCTTACCAGAAGTTCTTCTGTAGCTTCTCCTGAGAGTCACAACAGGGTCTCCAAAACAGCCTCTACTGGCAACTATTAGCTGTATTGTTTTTTTAAACATGTATCTGAAGGAACTTCAAATTGCTTTACACTTATATTAGAGAAACAGATCTCTGAGTCACCAGCTGTTTCTCTGCTCATAAAATCTTTAGACAAATTTTCATTCTGAGAATTCTTGATATGTGAAATAGAATATGAAATCTGTATGAACTGCTTATTGATTCTTCACCTAGTAAATTTATCAATTTTCTTTATGAAGACAGTGTCTAGCTAGAAAACAAGCCAACTGACCGAGGAATTTGAAAACCATGATGAATGTTTCTAGACAATAAGTGGGAAAATAATACTAAATCATCTGACTTCTCATATAATGCCCCTAAAAGATCCATAAGCTGTTTAACTACTTAAAGTTGAAATCAAGATTCACTAGGATATATGAAACAGGCTATGTGGAGCACTACCAAGCTGCCATTGCAAAACTGTGGGTCAATATCTGTTTTTCCTTTAAAATAAAACCTTAAAAATTTTCCATGTAGTATTGGCAGAAACTTAGGGAGAGCTGACTTTGTGGTTTGCCTTTTGTGAATTTTCAGTCCTAACCAGGCAAAACAGAATAAAATATAAAGTGATGATAGGACATCTATAGTATACACCAAGGGGCTATACAATTTCGCTCATATGATTTCAATTTCTAGGGTCTAAATTTTTTTTTTTTAGATATAATGGTGATAAGCCAGATTTTCTCAGTGTCTAACTATCCAAAACATTCCTTTTGAGAGAGTTTGAAAGCTGCATTAACTCTTTCAGTGGAATAATTTTCTCAATGGTACCCTGGTGGCCTGAAAGGCAAAGTTGCTTCGATATGCATCGCACTTTCTTTCATTTGAAGGCACAAGTCCAACCAGCCTTTTAGTTGCTGGAGAATTTACTTATGTAAAATTGTTCCAGATATTTTCTAGTTTATTGGAACTTTGTAAAAGGTCCAAGGTCCATGCACATATTATCCAGCATACTTATTGGCAAAAGTAGGCAAGATACCCTTTACAAAATCTGATTCCCAATTAAATCCCTTAGATAAAGTCAAACTTAGTAGATTGAGTGATCATTTGTCTAGTTTGCTAAGGACAATCTTCTTTTAAGTTTATTATGCTGGCATTATCATTAATTGTGTTCCTGTTTACTCTCAAATGTGTCTTTTTTTTTGGATGAAAAATTATATGACCATCGTTATTAGTGTATCACAAAAGATCTGTGCTGAGATGGCCTTGCCTAACACTTCAGACTCAATTTCTACCACTCTCTTCTGTCTTTCAGTAATCCAGCTAAGCTGAACTCCTTGTTAGTGCTTGAATGGGTAATACTACCTTGAGTTTCTGCTTTTGCTTGTGATGCTCCCATTCAATGATCCCTCTTCATCCCCAACTCTTGTTGACGTGATATTTATGTGTTCATTAAGAAGTCATCTCTCCCTGGAAGCTTCTCACTATTCTCCTTACACTTTATGCATGTTTCATAGCACTTATGACATGTATATTATTTAAATATGTCTGTTTACTTGACTGTGCTCCTAGAACATAATAATCTTTTTGGTGGCAGGAGCATTTTGCATCATTGTACCCTAAGGCCCAGTAATTTCCTGCATATAATAAAAGATTGTCAAATTTTGTACATGAAGGAAAGGAAGAATGATTATTTTCAAATTCATAACTTTATTATACATGAATAGTAAAAATAATAATCTGATTGAATTTAATTCTCTCTAATCTCCCAAAAATAAATATTTTTCATTATAATGTAGCAGATACCAGCTTATATTTTAAATAAAATCAATATATAAATACCTGGATTTATGTTATGTATTAAAAAAAAAATAAAACCTTATTATTGACATTACACAAAGGAATTTTCAAAGTAAACTCCCCTGTGGCATTAAAAATATAATTTAATTTTTGAAATGTTGACTCATATGCTACCTATTAACAAAATACATTCTCCTTAAAATGAGGTATGTATCTTCAGACATAAGGATGAGTCCAAATAAATGTCAATGTTATATTTATCCACAGATTCGACAGCTGTGTCTATTCATTTGTGTTCAAATAAAAATGATTCTTAGAGGATTGCTAGCAGCAGAGAAGTTTTGAGAATCATCCCAACTAAAATTTTAGACAAGTCAATCAACATAGCCCATCACCGGGAAAACGTGATGAGCAGCTCCCTGGAATACTAGCATTTTCAATCACACCTTCTTACACACAGACTTCCTGTGCACAGATTTCAGGGAAATGTTTTAACAATTGTTACGTTTTGGTAATACCTGAAGATTTTTTGCTGCCCTGCATGTAACCTCATTCAGTATTTCCAGGAATCCTAGTCTTTACAATAATAATTAAATGTGAGCTATGGGGAATCTGTCATGTACCAGGTGATCACATATATATATATATATATATATATATATATACACATACACTGCCATTGAGTCAATTCTGACTCACAGCAACCCTATAGGGTTTATAAGGTTGTAAATCTTTAAGGAAACAGACTGCCACTTCTTTCTCTCCTGGAGTGGCTGGTAAGTTCAAACTGCCAGCCTTATATTTAGCAGCCAAGTGTTTCTTTTATTTAGCACCTAAGTGCTTTTACCACTGCATCACGGGGCTCTCTCTCTATATATACATATATACATACACAAGTGCATGGTTTAAAATCAGGAAAAGTATGTGTCAGGCTTCTATCCTTTCACCATACTTACTCAATTTGTATGATAAGCAAATAATCCCAGAAGATGGACTATATGAAGAAGAATGTGGCATCAGAATTGGTGAAGACTCATTAACAACCTTCAATATGTGATGATACAACCTTGCTTGCTGAAAGTAAAGAGGGCTTGAAGTACTTAGTGATGAAGATCAAAGACCACAGCCTTCAATATGGATTATACCTCAACAAAAATCCTCACAACTTGACCAATAAGCATCATCATGATAAAAACGGAGAGAAGATTGAAGTTGTCAAGGTTTTCATTTTACTTGGATCCATAATCAACACCCACGGAAACATCAGTCAAGAAATCAAACAAAGCATTGCATTACGCAAATGTGCTGCAAAAGACCTCTTTAAAGTGTTAAAAAGCAAATGCTCCACTTTCAGCACTAATTATGGCCCACCTGACTGAAGCTGCGATACCTTCAATTGTCTCATACGCATGCAAAAGCTGGGCAATAAATAAAAAAGGCTGAAGAAGAACTGATGCCTTTGAATTATGGCGTTGGCAAAGAATATTGAATACACTATGCACTGTCAGAAAAAGAAAAAAGTTTGCCTTGGAAGAAATACAGCCAGCATGTTTTTTGGAAGCAAGGATGGTGAGGCTTCGTCTCATAGTCTCAAGTACTTTGGACATGTTGTCAAGAGGGATCAGTCCCTGGAGAAGGACATCATGCTTGGTAAGCAGAGGGTCAGTGAAAAAGAGGAAGACCCTCAACAATATGGATTGACACAGTGGCTGCAACAATGGGCTCATACATAGCACCAATTGTGAGGATGGTCCAGGATCAGGCAGTGTTTCTTTCTTTCCTACATAGGGTCGCTATGAGTTGAAACTAACTTGACCACAGGTAACAGCAACAACAAACATATATTTAAAATTCTGTAAGTTAGATATGTTTGTCCCCCTCTTATGAAGGCGGAAGCCAATACTAAATAACAATAATATATTCGTCCAAAGGCAAAATTTTAGAAATCATCTGAACCTGGATCCAAACTTTGTCCATCTGCATTTAGAATTGTATAGCATTTTCTCTGCTATATTGCCTCTCCTACTTCTTACACAGAAATTGTGATATTTTAAAAAAAGAAAAGCAAAATATCTAAAATAAGTCTTATTCTTATGTGTAGGGATTATCAAGAAACATATAAAGGTAGAGATTATCACATTTAAAATTACATATTTGAGGAATTCATTATTTTACTTATCCACAAGATGAAGATTATTTGAAAAATCTCCTAATGTCTTTTTAATGTGAATCAAAGATCCTACATAAGTGGTGTCATTGCACATTGGATCAACACTGTATAGAAATTTCCTGAAAATTTGTTTAGATATTATTTGTTCATACAGTTATGACAATAGTGAAACACTAAGCCAAATTAAGGAGATCTGAAAGATCTTAGAACATACTTAAAAGGGTTAGGTTTATTTTCTGTTCTGATTAGAAGAATGAAACTGTATTTGTGAGTGAAGAATTTTTTAAATGTTATCATACTTAGAAAAATATTTCATTTTTATCCTGTTTTTGTTGTCTCACTGACTTTTCCTTTGTTTTTGTTTTGAAGCAACCTGAAAATTATAGTAAATTTGAAAGCAATACAAATAATATTTTTTATTCCTGAATAATTTGGAAACAAGTTGCTGACATGATGTCGCACCACCATAGGTTTCTTAAAAGTGTGTTTACTAAAACAGGTATATTCTCCTACCTCACCACAATATAATGACAGTGATCACTGATAACCCACTATCCATTTATCAGTTTGTCATATTGAAATGGTTTGCATTTTGCTATGATTCTAAGAGCTGTGCCACCAGTATTTCAAATACCAGCAGGGTCACTAAAGGTGGATAGGTTTCAGGAGAACTTTCAGACTAAGACAGACTAGGAAGAAAGGTCTATGAAAAGCGTATGGTGCACTGTTCTATAGTTACACAGATGAAGTAACCAGTAGCCATGGCTGACTGGTTCGAGGCATCATTGCTCACAGTTTTTCTCAGGAAATAGTCTCAGAGAATGGAGCTATTTATCTCCAATATATTTGCATTTTGTTCTACATTTCTCTCTCTCTCTATCGTATTCCTACCTACTACCTACCTACCAACCTACCTATATATCTACCTACCTACTGTCTACCAGTATAGCTAGAAAACCATGAGTTCACACCAGTACCTCCAATTCTAATTTATAACACAGGATTAATTCTAGATTTTTCCCATTTCCTATTTATTACTTTAATCTCTAACTAGAAACTAATGTATTATTATAAATATATTTACATATTTGATCAATTACTTTGCATGTAGAATAGTTTATCATATCTTCTGCTGCCATGTCTTCTGCTCAGATTCACTTCTCTCCTCAACAATGCTCCAACACACTGCACCAGTCACCCTCCTGTGTAAATACTCTCTTCCCAGCGCTTGTGTTCTGACAATTCATATTTAACTGGTCACATATAAACACCCTCATCACACCTCTCAACCTCTGCCACCTTAAATCAGACACACCCCTTCTGTCATGTCCATTTTTTTACTACCCCAGTCCCTGGTGGCGTAGTGGTTAAGTGCTATGGCTACTGACCAATAGGTCTGCAGTTCAAATTAACCAGGTGCTCCTTGAAAAATCTATGGGGGCAGTTCTACTATGTCCTATAGGGTTTCCATGAGTCAAAATCAAATCTACAGCATTTTTTTGTTGTTTTTGTTGGTCTAGCTCCAGTACTGTAAGTTGACCTGCCTCCCTGTATGGGCCCTAATGCCCTGCATTCGGCAACAATTTTATCTAGATACTTTTTTAAACCTCCCGTAGGTTCTAACAGCCTACCACACTGGCCCCTATCTGGAGGCTTTCTTCATTGTTTTTAGATTCTGACCTCCCATGCCAGACCATTATCCCACTCCCTGAATGTCTTCCTCACCTCATTTGGATAATCTCTCTCACCATGCTGACACCCTTCTCACCTCTAACACCTGCTCTGGATCCTCTCACCTCTTAGATGCCCACTCAGCCTGCAACAATTCAAGCCAGATATACCTCTCATTCAAATCCCTCCTGGACCCAACTGAGCTCCCAGTCCACACAGACCTACTTTTCTCTGAGGCCACCAACCTTCTCTCAGGCTCCTACACACTGTGCCAGCCCAGCCCCTTCCCCTTCGAACCCTTTCACCACACCGAGGATCTGAATGTTTGTGTCTGAAGAGTTGTCTTATGTGAATGCCTTTTAAGTTCTGAAATTTCCCAAGGATCTGCCTCCTGTGTGGAAGAATTCAACACCCTCAACTTGTGCTCTGACATGTTATCCCAGAATCCTGCCCCAACCACAAAATCACCTTTCAGCCTGCCTGGGCTGTAACACCCAGCTCTGGACCACCACTGCCACTCATACTGTCATGTACTAGTGCATACCTTGCTTGATTCCATCAAAAGCTATGGGGCTGTATTGGTACGGAAAGGAAAGGTTGTGAAGGGAAATAAAAAGCAAAGGGAAAGGGAAAAAGAAATGGAAGAGCAATTAGACATGTCAAAAAGCAAAGATGTCACCTTGATGACTAAGGTGCATATGATCAAAGACTTGGTGTTTTCAATTACCTCATAAGCATGTGAATGTTGGACAATGAATAAGGAAGACTGAAGAAGAATTGACACCTTTGAGTTGTGGCACTGGCAAAGAATATTGAATATACCATGAACAAATCTGTTTTGGAAGAAGTACAACTGGAATGCTTCTTAGAAGCAAGGATGGAGCGAATTCGTCTCACGTACTTTAGATGTGTTATCAGGAGAAACCAGCCCCTGGAGAAGGACATCATGCTTGGTGTAGAGTCAGTGAAAAAGGATACCCAGAAGAAGATGGATTGACATAGTGGCTGCAACAATGGGCTCAAGCATAACGACGATTGTGAGGATAGCACAGGACTGGGCAATGTTTTGTTCTGTTGTACATAGGTTCACTATGAGTTTGAACTGACTTGATGGCACCTAACAACAACAAAATAAAATAAACAAATAACAAATTAGTTTTAAGTGAACTACCTATGAATGCAAATGCATCCCCATGTTCAAAAACCTGTGTCAGCAATGCGATTCTGAGCCCAAGAGACAGAAATGGTCACATGAACCAGAGACTACATCATCCTGAGACCAGAAGAATTAGATAGTGCCTGGCTACAACTGATGACTGCCCTGACAGGGAACACAACAGAGAACCCCTGATGGAGCAGGAGAGAAGTGGGATGCAGACCCCAAATTCTCATAAGACCAGACTTAATGGTCTAAGACTAGAAGGACCCCCATGGTCATGGCCCCCAGACCTTCTGTAGCCCCAGGACAGGAACCATTCCCAAAGTGAACTCTTCAGACATGGATTGGACTGGACAATGGGTTGGAGAGGGATGCTGGTGAGGAGTGAGCTTCTTGGATCTGGTGGACACTTGAGATCACGTTGGCATCTCCCGCCTGGAGGGGAGATGAAAGGGTGGAGGGGGTTAGAAGCTGGCAAAATGGACACAAAAAGAGAGAGTGGAGGGAGAGAGCAGACTGTCTCATTACGGGGAGAGTAATTGGGAGAGTGTAGCAAGGTGTATATGGGTTTTTGTGTGAGGAACTGGCTTGATTTGTAAACTTTCACTTAAAGCACAATAAAAATTATATATGTATTTAAAAAAAACTGTGTCAGAAAGGCTTTTTTATTAGAATAATGACTCGCAAATTTATGGATCCAAAGTTGATTCAGATTTAACAGGACTCCCTTGGATAAAGTCCAGTTTCCCTTTTAAATCTCTTCAAACTTTTACCTCAAATTTTTTAAGAAAGCTACAAGTTCAAACATCTACCTCACAATATTTACTCATGTGATACTGACAATTGCTACTCTGATTTAAGAGCAAAGAGCCATGATACGCAGAATAAAATATTCTGAATATTTTAAATAGCAGCTCTTTTTAAAGAGCTACTGGATCAAATGCAAATTAAAAAAAAATTAGTTTGTATTTTTTCCATTTGCAGAAAGAATGTAAGCCCATTAAGTGTCATTCTATAATGGAAATGAAAAGGTCATAACTAAATTGGAGAAAGATTTTATCCATTAATGTGCAAATAGCAGCCGCACCTGCTCTATCCTTCTTATGAATCAGCATAAGAAATTTCCATTAGACTAAAAAGACAACAGATTTCAATTCAACATGTTAAGACACATCAACAAGTTTTATGTACTTTTGTATAGATAAATATAGTATTTCAGAAAACTGAGGTAGCGTCTCTAAGAATTCCACATGTAAGGCCACAACCATGATCTCTCATGGCTCTGTAAACTTTTAAATCCTTTCCTTAGAAACCAACTGTTCTGTTTATACTTTGCTCACTTTAAAACTTAATGGCTAAATAAGACAACAATCATTTATTTAGTTTGTGAGTATGAAATCTAAGAAGTTCTGAGAGGAAAGCTCAGTACTGTCCCACCAGCTATTAGCTGAGGTGGTTCCCTAAGGGAATCCAGTTCCTAGATGGTTCAATCATGTAGATAGAAAGTTGGTGCTTATTGTCAGTGGACATCAGCTGTGGCTGAGGGATAACTGATTCAATTCCTTTTTTTGTGGACTCCTCCTTGGGCTGCTTTGGTGTCCTCATAACGTGTTGCTGGGTTTCACAAGTGAGCTTCCCAAAGAAAAGACACATAAGTCTTTGGGTCTGGGAATCACCACTACATTAATACTTTGTATTTCATTTATCAAAAGTTAACTCAGCCCAATGTCGCTATGAGTGGGAATCGACTCAACGTCAACAGGTTTGTTTTTTGTTTTTTAACTCAGCCCAGATTGAAAGAGTTTGAACATGACAACAACAAGTTACCGTGGAATCGATTCCAACTCATGGTAACTATGTGTGAGCCATAGGGTTTTCAATGGTTGATTTTTTTTGGAAGTAGATTTTCAGGATTTTCTTCTGAGGGGCTTCTGGGTGGAATATAAACCTTCACCTTTAGGTTTTCAGCAGAGTGTTTTAACCTTTTGTATAGACATCACCATTTGATGGAAAGGGGATCATAGGATTTTGGGCCCACTTAAAAAAAATTCAACATAAAAACACACATAAACCACTCAAACAATAATTCTGTCTTTGACTTTTCATTATCCTTAAATAACCAGCCTCTTTCACTTCTCTTCAGTATCACACTTCACAGAAGGGAGGACTGTAGGGCAAGGATGAATACTTATCTAACTTGACCTGTCTGGGCAATCGAGCTGTTATGTGTAGGGTGATATTTGTGAAATCTCTTTTCAATCCTTCTGTGACAGCATTCTCTCATAGACCTCAGTCTATTTCTTTGATTATTTTTGGTTCCTTTGATGTCTTTCCCTTTGCTCTTCCTTTCTAAAGAGAATCTGTATTCTTCTTTGAATTTATATACTTTCAGACACTGTGTGCTCTCATTTCAATTTTTAAGATTAATTCTGAAAGTGATTTCAAACATTACCACTGTAAGTACCCTTCCAAATTTGGAGCTCATATTTACAACCACACACTGAGACCCTCATTTTTACCTTCCCCCAACTTCCTGTATGATCCTGTACCTCCCTTATTTCTGTCGTCTCTATTAATAATATTACAATCTACAAATTGCTCGACCTAGAAATTTGTTAAATCTTGTTCTCACAACTGATCGATCAGTCAGCAAATCCTCAAGACCTTAAATGTTTCTAAAATCTGCCTCTCCCTTTATATTCTACTTCCGTGCCCTGGATAATTGGCTCTTCTGGTCAATTGTAAAACCTCCTATCAAATCACTCTAATTCTAGTACCTTCTCTGAAAAAAAAAAAAAAAATACTATCGATTATGTTGTTATATGCTCTCAAGTTGGTTCTGACTTGTAGGGATCCTATGTACAACAAAATAAAACACTTCCAGGTCCCATGCCATCTTCACAATCTTTACAGTTCATATTTTCTTTTAAGTAATCTAGTATATCGATTGATCATACGGAGGTTAAAGCCTGGGATATATTTACCTTAACTCTTCAACTTGTTTATATTTTTGACTTACATGTTATCATCTTTATGAAAATTCACTAAAAAGTTAGAAAAAGTAATTAATATTTTTATGGAAAAATAAATGGCTTTTAAACCAAGAAATCTTTAAAACCAAGAAAGAAAGAAAAAGTAGACCAACAAAAAACATCTTATTATTGGCATCCTCAGTAAAATTACACAGCATAATTCCTGGTTATAATCAGCTTCCAGGACTCTATGCTATCAGTCAATGGAGAATATTCTTAAGGATCCCAGAGATTAAAGAAATCAAGCACAAAAACAATACATAAAATAACTGGGACATATTATGAGTTCAAAATCAATAAAGGATAATTATTATCAGTAATGATAATACATTAGAAATACCACTAATATATTCCCTTAGAACAAGAAAGACATAAGTTTTGATTATGTATTGCTGCTATAACATGAATACCACAAGAGGATGGTTTTAACAAAGAGAAATTTACTCTCTTACAGACTAGAAGGTTAGAAGTCTAAATTCAGGGTATCAACCCTCAGCTCCAGGAGAAGGCATTCTTTCTCTGTCAGCTCTGGCCAAAGGTCCTTGCCATCAATCTTCCCTGGAATAGGAGTTTCTTAGGGCAGGAACTCCAGGTCCAAACCATATGCTATTCTTCTGACTTTTATTTTCTTTGAGGTATGAAGCACCCATATCTCTCTGCTCACTTCTCTGTCTTATATATCAAAAGAGATTGACTTAAAAACCAGCCTAATCTTATAGATTGAGTCCTGACTCATTAACATAACTGCTACCTCATTAATATAACTGCCTTCTCATTAACATCATAGAGGAAGGATTTATGGAAAATCACATCAAGGGAAAAATGGTGGACAATCACATAATTCTGGGAATCGTGGATAAGCCAAGTTGACACAAATTATTTTTGGAGGATACAATTCAATCCATAACACTCTTCGTAGGCATATAAAATATATAATAGAATGACTAAGAAGATGGATATATTTAAAGTACACGTTTAAGAAATTACAGGGTTGTCATCAGATGTTCTTTTTTTCCCCTTCTTTCATTTATTCAAAATACTTGTTGTGTACCAATTAATTTTCAGGCATTCGTCATACAGTAGTAATATAAAGATAAAAATAATAATTCCAAGTCTAATAGGAGAAGCAGACAAGTAAATCAAATGCTGTAATATGATATGTCAATTGTTATGGTAGAAATAGAGTAGCATGGCTGTGGGCTGGAAGGTCACCTACAATAGTGAAAGAGAAGTGGGTGATCAGGGAAGGCTTCTCTTATGCTGGGATGTATATTCTGAGCCTTTAAGAGTGCATATAGAACTAGGTGCTGCATGAACAGGAAAAAGGAATAGCCAATTTGCAGTGATTTGGGAGCAGAGAAAATTGAGAGGAAATCATTTGGTCTGTTTTTATATGGAGATCGATGAGAAATTTACTATCAGGAAGGTAAATAGAGGACAGTCATGCCAAAGAGTATAAGAATGTTTGTAGAGATGACAGGATTGGGTGATATGAATATATGTGAATTTGCAAATGCACACATCACAGGTATTCAGACAAAAAGGAATATTAGAATTTAAACAGATACTGTTTTAATAGAAATTGCTGCACTAAATTAACAGGTTTTGTTAAGTAATTGGAGGTCAAACTTTTAGGGGAAAAGAAGGATCTAAAAAACTTAAAAGGTATTGACTAAGTCAGCTATCAATTTACAACAGCTTAAAGAGTTTAAAGGTGAAGGATAAAAACAGAAAATTTTGATTATAACACTGTTTTTTACCCTAATAAATAGGATCTGAAATTTCATGTACTTTTTTTTTTTTTAATATTCTATTGGGTTAAAATTTTAAATATGTAAATAATGTATACAATACAAATACTTGTAGACCATATCTTTCCCTCTAAGAATTAAAAAAAAAAAAAAAAAGGAAAGAAAAGAAAAAACATTACTACGTTAGTCACTGCAGAACAAACTGTCTATTTTGGCCAGAAAATAGTTGCCTTTTAATTATCTAAATTGATAAATGAATCAAACTTACTGTTAAATTATGCCCTTAGATCAATACAGTATTAATCAATTGAAATTAATACTTTTTTCTCCATTCTGACCCTTAAGACCAAAGAAGAGTTTATGCCTTTGAATTATGATCTTGACAAAGATTATTAAATACATCATGGACTGCTAGAAGAATGAACAAATCTTTCTGGAAAGAAGTACAGCCAGAATGTTCCTTAGAAGTGAGGATGGTGAAACTTCCTCTCATGTATTTTGGACATGCTATCAGGAGGGATCAGTCTCTGGCAGACATCATGTTTGGTAAAGTAGAGAGTCAGCAAAAGAGAACAAGACACTCCAAGAAATGGACTGACACAGTGGCTGCAACAATGGGCTCAAATATAACAATAATTGTGAGTATGGTGCAAGACTGGGCAATGTTCCGTTCCATTGTACATAGGGATAGGGTTGCTATGAGATGAAATATATTCAATAGCACCTAACAACAACAATTAATTTTGAGCATAAAATTGCAGTGTCATGGATCAGTTTTGTATAGCCTTTCTAGCCATTGTCTTGCAACTTCCACCCAAGTTATTGGGCAGAATTGTGCAGATATGGTAATAGTGGACCACCAAGTGGATTGGTCAGTTTTCCCATCCTGCTGGGCTTGAAATGAGGCACCCCACAGGTGGGAAGAACAGCCAGGAGCCAGCACATCCTATGGACCTGGAATCCTTGCACTGAGAAGCTCCTGGAAGCAGGACACCGAGAGAGAGTGAGCTGTAACACTGAAGACGATGAGAAGCGGTGAAAGGAAAGACTTGGCAGCATGACCTGGCAGCAGAGACCTGGCAGCAGGAGATGACAGTGCGCTTCCCGGCCCATGGGGACAGAAAGCTGAATGCCTTTGGGCAGAGGCATAGGGTCAAGGAGAGGTATGCCTGAGAGTACAGCTGGCAAGAAACTGTCCTGGTTGGAGAACTGTATCATACTTGAGGGTTCCTGACCCTGAATTGTAATAAGTTACTTCCCTAATAAACCCCATAATCGTGAGTATGGTCTGTGAGTTCTGTGTGACCATCGTAATGAATTATCTAACCCAGTGAGAAGTAGAGAGTGCCGTGAGAGGGTAGATTGTTGTTAGAATTGGTAAAGATGGCGGAGAGAAGAGGCATGTCTGACCCCCACTTTGTAGAAATCAGCCTTGGGCTGTTAATCTTGATTCTTTATCCCCCTTATGAAGTTAGAGGAGGCCAGACACCATCACCACGCTGTTTTTTACAAAAATCAGTGCATCTCTCTCTCTCTCTGTCTTTCCTCTTTTTTTTTCCTTTGTCTCTTTCTAGATACATAGATATATAGATGGATAAATACATAAATATAGATATGTTTATAAATTTAGTGATTAAATACAGCAAGTGCACTGAGGTGTTGCTGATTTGCATGTTCAAATAGGACCGTATAAATGATCACTTGTTCAGTTGAAGTAACTATTTTTTTTAAATGTGAATTGATGACACTTTGCTATACATGTTTAGATTGTACCAACAAATACTAGTGTCTAAGAATGAACCCTCAATAAAATTATCTAGTTTGTGAAGAATGACATTAAACTCATTGCTTTGCTCATCTTTCTATTAAACATGGTCATTAAAGTTCTAGAGAAGCAATAGAAATATACTAACTCGAAATATACTAAAGTACAGGTTTTTTCTTTTTCTTATTTTGAACCCGACCATTCAGTCACTTGATTCAATATAGAAATACAAGAAGCCCAGATTGTTAGGGTATTTATATTATTAATTTTGACAGTTCCTTGGGAGCAAATGATATATTTGCTACGTCAATTTGCATTTCTCTACTATATAATCCGGAAACCCTATTGGCTTCGTGGTTAAGACTCCAGCTGCTAATCAAAAGGTTGGCAGTTCGAATCCACCAGACATTCCTTGGAAATCTTATGGGGCAGTTCTTCTCTGTCCTATAGGGTTGCTATGAGTCAGAATTGACTCAATGGCAATGTATTAATATATAATTCAATAAAGGATGTAAATACAAAATTCATAGATCTCCAAGTGAAAGAGCATAACTTTTTGGCTTAAACACCAATGAATTGTGTACTCACAACTTTTAACAATTATTTTTGTCTTGTTCTCAAAAATGTATCACCTGTCATCTGCATTACATATTTATTTTTTCCATGTGGATTTTTATGAGTATTTAACTTCAATTATTATCTCTTTGGGCTTAAAAACATGTTTATTTTCTTTCTTAACTCTGTAATCATTTAATTATATATTTTATTTTATAAATTCAGTGTTCCAAATCTCAAAAAACTCCAAATGTAATTCACCATGTTTTCTTGAAGATTTTTATTTTCTTTTTATGTTTGTATATTTATAAACCTGGATTTCACTTTGTTATATGCTATAAGGGTGTATGTATTTTCATTTTCTTCCAGTTGGATGGCAGATATGCCAGCACAAATTATTTCAAACTTCATTTTCTACCCACCAAACAGAAAAATTTCTCTCTAAACTTTCTGTCTATCTATCTATCTATCTTTCTATTTATCAATCAATCAATCTAATAGTCGTGTAATCTGAGATCCACTTCTTATTTTTCTAGTATTTTCAATGGGCATATTGTGTGTTCAATTATTCTTTAAAAATACTATTTTAATTCAATTGAAGAGCCCCTTTCACTGCCCTTCTTTTTTCTACCTTTGTGCTGTTATTCTCAATCATAGTTTTTTTTTTCTATAAAATATATCAAGGATATCTTTCATCTTAAAAAAGAAATACACACTACAAACACAGTGCTAAGACAATCTGATTCTGATGTCCTTTCAAAAGCAGTTTTTAAATCAAGTTTATAAATCAGGCCATGATACAAAAAAAAAAAAAAAAACAAACCCATAGCCATCTGGTCTATTCCAGCTCATAGTGACCCTTTAGAACAGAGTGAGCACTTCCAGTGCTGCATCCTTTTGTTGAAACATCTCATTTGATATTCTTTCAATTCCTGGAGCTTTGTTTTTCACCAATGCCTTTAGTGCAGCTTAGACTTCTTCCTTCAGTACCATCGGTTCCTGATCATATGTTACCTCCTGAAATGGTTGAACATTAACCAATTTTTTTGGTAGAGTGACTCTGTGTATTCTTTCCATTTTCTTTTGATGCTCCCTGTGTTGTTTAATATTTTCCCTGTAGAATTCTTCAGTATTGCAACTCAAGGCTTGAATGTTTTCTTCAGTTCTTTTAGCTTGAGAAATGCTGAGCATTATGGTTTTTTCTCTCTGTATCTTTGCATATGTCAGCATAATACTTTATCTTGTCTTCTCAAGCTGCCCTTTGAAATCTTCTGTTCAGATAGAAAGATAGAAAACTAAAAGAGTCAACACTAAGGACCCTAATATATGGCATAAACAGTATCCAAACCTTAATAATCAATACACAAACACCAGAAGATAAGTTAGATAATTGAGACCTTCTAAAAATTAAACACTTTTGCTCATCAAAAGACTTAGCCAAGAGTATAAAGAGAATGTACGTTCTGGGGAAAAAAAAAAATTGGCTGTGACAAATCTAACAAATGTCTAATCTCTAAAATCTATAGGAAAATTCAACATCTCTACAACAAAAAGAACAATATTCCAATTAAAAAGTAGATAAAAGAATAAGAACAGATGTTTCACCAAAGAATATATTATATTCAGGTCTCTAACAGATACAAGAAAATGCTCGTGATCACTAGCCACTAGAGAACTGCTAATCAAAACTACAATGAGATAGCATCTCACCCTGACATTATTGGCACTAATCAAAAAAAAAAAAAAAAAAAAGCAGAAAATAACAAATGTTGGAGAGTGGGAGTGCAAAATGGTACCACCATTTTGTAAAACGATATGGAGCTTCCTTAAAAAGCTAGAAATAGAAATACTGTATGATCCAGCAATCCTGCTTCTAGGAATAATATCCTAGAGAAATAAGAACAGTCACACAAATAGCCATATACACACCAATGTTCATTGCAGCATTATTCACAGTAGCAAAAAGATGGAAATGACCTAAGTGCCCATCAACAGAAGAGTGGATAAACAAACAATGGTCCATACACGCAATGAAATACTATGTAATGATAAAGAAAAATGATGAATATGTGAAATATCTCACAACATGGATGAATCTGGAGGGCATTATGCTCAGCGAAATAACTTAATCGCAAAAGGACAAATACTGTATGAGACCACTATTATAAAAACACATGAAAATGTGTCCATGCAGAAGTACACAATTTTTGAGGGTTAAGAGAGAAGGACAGGGTGGGGAGGGAAAAATGCTAACTAGATAGTAAATAAGTGGTAACTTTCGTGTAAGGGTAAGACAGTACACAATACTGCGGAAGTCAGTATAACATTACCAGGGCAAAGTCATAGAAGTTCACAGTCACATCCAAACTCCCTGAGAGACTGAACTGCTGGGCTGAGGACTGGGGACCATGGTCTTAGGGGACATCTAGTTCATGTGGCATAACATAATCTGTAAAGAAAATGTTCTACATCCATCTATGGTGAGTAGCCACTGGGTTCTTAGAAGCTTGTGAGCAGCCATCTAAGATACATCTTCTGGTCCCATCTCTGTTGGAGCAAAGGAGAATGAAAAAGACCAAAGACACAAAGGAAAGATTAGTCCAAAGGACTAATGGACCACAACTACCACAACCTCCCCCAGACTAATCCCAGAACAACTAAATGGTACCCGGTTACCACCAGTGACTGCTCTGGCAGGGATCACAACAGAGGGTCCCAGACAGAGTGGGAGAAAAATGTAGAACAAAATTGAGTTTCACACACACACACACAAAAACAGAAACACTGACAGTATGGCTCACAAACACCCTTTCAACTCAGTGGTGAAGAGGGCACTGTTAATCCGTGGCATGAGGTGGTAATAGAAATACACAAAGTATCACCACCAATAGAGCAGGTATTGATGAAAGGTGAGACTCTGTTTGATAGTATGTTTGGTACCTTTCTACAATTTTGTCATAATGAGAAATATAAGGAAGCTGATTGTTTAGCCCCACTTTCACTAAACAAAGTGGTGAAAGAGGTGAGCTCAGGGCTTTAGAGTCAAAGCTCAAGCGCTGCATGAATGATCTCTAAGTTTCTGCTTGTGCCTTGAAAGAAGACCGTATTTCTTGTAATGACAGAGCTGATATTGCTGAACACCAAATCCAGAGTCTTAGTGTAAGAGTGACTGAATTATAATGCCAGATATACTCCAAAACTCCGGTCATGTCTGAAGTAAAAATGAGGGCATCAATTTGGAAGAAATGGTATCTAGAAACTTGTGATGGGGACATAGGGGCAGATAATCAGGAAGCTGGCGACACTGAGCCCCTAAATTCTGTTGAATCACTCCTGCCAACACAACCAGCCCTCTTACTCCTATCTGAAGAGATTACTGTGTCTTTGTCTGCTACGTCACCTTCCCCAGTAAAACCACGAGCCCTGTTACTCCATCTAATAAGATTTATCCAGCTGTATCTAAAGAGCATTTTTCTGAGCGATTGCCTGGGGTATTGCCACAGGCAGATGTCTTACAGACAATGCTGAATGTTGTCAAAACACATCCCCACCACCATTGATTTTGGCTTCTAGACCTGTAACTACGCTTAAGTCCCAGCAAACTCCAAAAAAGTGAAATACAAAGTGTGACCCAGAAGGAGGTATGCTGCACTCCAAAAGAACTGCTTGAGTTTTCTAAAATGTACAAAAAGAAACCTGGGGAATATGTGTGGACATGGCTATTAAGGGTGTGGGATAATGCTGCAGGGTACATAAAGATGAATCAATCTGAGTTTATTGATATGGACCCACTAAGCACAGATTCTTCATTCAATGTTTCCACTGAAGAAGTTAGGAAAAAATCTTACAGCTTATTTCATTGAGTCGCTGACTCATGGATTACAAGGTAGCCTACACTAAGTTGAAGTACCAGACCCACCTTGGTATTATGTAGAAGAAGGTATCTAAACACTGAGGGAAATTGGCATGTTAGAGTGGCTTTAACAGGTTAGATCCACAGACCTACACATGGGGTGCCCAGAGGACACACCTTTTACCACAGATGTGAGGAACAAATTTGTGAAAGAAGCCAGAGCATCCCTGAAGACTGCTGTGATTGCTATTTTATGTAAATCAGATTTGACAATGAGAACTGACCTAACTGAATTAAGACACTGAAATACCATGGTGGTGCGGTGGTTAAGAGCTATGGTTGCTAACCAAAGGGTTGGCAATTCAAATCCACCAGCCGTTCCTAGGAAACCCTGTGAAGCAGTTATACTCTGCCCTCTATTGTCACTATGAGTAGGAATTGACTTGAAGACGACAGGCTACGGGTAATTACAATGGGGCTGATTGAACCCTGGGGTAGTAGAGGCCATGTGGTGGCACTCAATGAACAAAGACAAGGTGTGCCTGGTTAACATGATGGGCAGTGCAGTCCAAGCAGTAATCAGAATAGTCTGACTCCTATGGACTTATGGTGTTGGCTACTTAGTCATGCTGCCCCTAGGAGTGAAATAGATAGGAAATCTACTAAATACTTACTTGATCTGTACAGACGGATGAATTTTAAGTCAAGTGATTAGGAATCTAACTTGAATGGCCAGAATAGAGAACCAAGGCCCCTCAATTAATACCCAGACTTGGGCAAGTTTACAGACCCATGACCCCGTGAATGAAGGGGAGACTAGATCTCCTTGAAGAAAGACTTCAATGCACAGCCCAAAACTTGTGCTGTTAATCTTTCTCTCATCCTTCCCCAAAGGATCTATAGCCTTTTACAAGAGTGACTATTCATTGGGAAAAAGGAAATAATCAGACTTTTCCAGGATTACTGGATACTAGCTCTGAACTGACACTAATCCCAGGAGACCCAAAATGTCACTGTGGACCAAGAATCAGAGTGGGGCATATGGAGGTCAAGTTATTATTAGAGTCTTTGCTCATGTCCATCTCTAGTAGGTCCAGTTGGTCCTTGAACCCATTCTGTAGTGATTTCCTCAGTTCCAAAACGCATAATTAGAATAGATATACTCAGCAACATGGACTTCCACTCACCAAGGCTGACTTGACAACAGCCACTGCTGAGTGCCCAATTTGCCAGCAACAGAAATCAGCACTGAGTCCCCAATATGGCACCATCTCACACAAGGTGATCAGCCAGAAACCTGGTGGCAAGTTGATTACATTGGACCACCTCCATCATGGAAAGGGGAGCATTTTGTTATTACAGAAGTAGGCACTTACTCTGGATATGGATTTGCCTTCCCTGAAAGCAATGTTTCTGCTAAAACTACCATCTGTGGACTTACAGAATGCCTTATCCACCATCACAGTATGCCACACAGCATTACCTCAGATGAAGGGACTCACTTCACAGCAAATGGAGTGCAGCTATTGGCCCATGCTCATGGAATTCACTGGTATTACCATGTTCCCCAGCAACCTGAAGCAGCTGACTTGATAGAATAATGGAATACCCTTCTAAAAACACTATTACGGCACCAGCTAGGTGACAATACCTTGCAGGGTTTGGGCAACGTTCTCCAGAAGGCTGTATATGCTTTAACCAGCATCCAATATATGGTATTGTCTCTCCCATAACTAGGATTCATGGGTCCAGGAATCAAGTGGTGGAAATGGGAGTGGCACCACTCACTATTGCCACTAGCGACCCACTCACAAAATTTTTACTTCCTGTCCCCATGACCTTATGCTCTGCAGTTCTAGAGGTCTTTGTTCCAAAGGAAAGAATGCTCCCACCTGAAGACACGCCACTGATTCCATTGAACTGGAAGCCAAGCACGCCACCCGGCCACTTTGTGCTCCGTGTGCCTCTGGATCAACAAGCAAAGAAGGCAATTACTATATTGGCTGATGTGATTGATCTTAGTTACCAAGAGGAAATTGGATTGGTATTACATAATGGAGAGAAAAAAGAGTATATCTGGAATGCAGGAGATCCCTTAGGGCGTCTCTTAGTACTACCATGTCAGTGATTAAAGTCAGTGGAAAATTACAGCAACACAATTCCTACATGACGAAAGTTTGGGTCACCCCACCAGCCAAAGAACCAAGACCAGCTGAGGTGCTTGCTGAAGCAAAGGGAATACGGAATAGGTTGTGAAAGAAGGTTGTTTAAAATACCAGTTAAGACTACGTGACCAGTTGCAGAAATAAGGACTCTAATAGTTATGAGTATTTCTGCCTTATATGTGTGCATCAAATATTTTTGTTTTTGTTTTATAAAATATAAGATGTAAACAGGGCTAGTGCATGTTTGGTTGTATGTGTGTTTGTTGTACCATGTTGTGTACAATTATGACTAAGTATGCTAAGTTGTCAAGAGGTGGTTTGTGATCATCAAGGTTGTATGTCAAATTGGCTGGGCCATGATTCTCGGTGGTTTAGCAGTTACGATATAGTTTGGCAGTGGTATAATGATGTGATCACTTCCATTATGAAATTTGATATAATGTAATCATCTCCGTGATGGGACCTGCTGTGAGTAGCCTCCAAAACTATGAGACAAGAAATTTCTGTTGATTTTAGTTGGGCTTTGTTGTAACAGTCCTAGGAAACCAATACAAGCACATTTCAACTTTTCAAGTTACTAAAGTGCTGCTAAACTTTCTGTCACTGCATAACAATAATTCCCCTTCCTCCAATTTCTAATAAGATCTTCTTCACTTTCTTGAAAGCTCTCACTGGCAGTCTTATCAAAGACAATGAGACAATGATGCTGTCAGTTATAATTTTTCAAAGTAATTTAGGCTTTAACTTATTACCCTCATACCCATTGCCCAGTTCCAAAGCCACATCCAAATTTTAGTTTTTATTTCAGCATCACCTCACTATAGGTACCAAAATCTGTGTATTTATCTATTTCTGAATAAAAAATGTACCCCAAAACATTGTGGATTGAAACAACAAGCATTATTAACTCACAGTTTCTAAGTGTTAACAGTCCAAGTATAGCTTTCCTGTGTACCTTTGGTTCAAAGTCTCTCATGAGATTGCACTCAAGTTTTGACTAAGTCTATAGTCTCATTTGAGGCTTGACAGAGGGGTGCATTTTTAAACTCACTTAAGTGCTTGTTTGCCTTGGTCACTTACTATGGGGCCCTCTCTTAGGGGCTCAGTCACAGCAGATGTCCTGACTTGCCCCAGGGTGAGTAATTTAAAAGAGAATGAGACCACCCAAGACAGACACCACGGTCTTGTTATAAACTGATCTCAAAAGTGACATCTTATCACTTCTGTTAGATAATATCCATTTTAAGTCAGTCAACCCTCATTGATCAAAAGGATCTTTCATGAATGCGAAAAACAGGAGATGAGGACTCTTTGGAGGCCATCTTAGAGGTTACCTGCCACATGACCGATTGAACTAAACCATGATCCAGGAAGTGCTACAAATATGATATCCATAAATCCAGTGAGTATCTTCTACCTTGGACAAAAAGAAGAAGAACGAGCAACTGGAAATTTAGAAAAAAAAAAAAAAAAGCTCCTGTTTTCCCTTCTGCCTATGCGTATGATAAAAATATTTCTTCTTTTTTTTTAAGCTCAGTTATATAGTGTCTTTATATTTTGTGAAACCTGGGGTTATTTTAGGGATAATTATTGAAGTTTGCTATGAAAGCTATTTAAAACAACTTAGGAAGTCAAATATACAAATGGCCTTTGGAATTTGTGGTCATGTTAGCCTTGGAGTCCAGTTTCTACTGACACTATATTTTACTTAACATAAATCATGAATTTTTCCAGTGTATATTCAGTTAGATATAATAATACTGTCAAAATTGATGTCATTATATTTTACTGTCTATGAGATTTAACTCACAATTTAAAATCTACACCTATGACTTCCTGCACTCTGCCCTTCTTAGTTACATGATCTCTGTCTTTTCACCGCTTTTCTATGACTATCGCTTATGTCCATCAATAGCCTAGAACACTCTCCAAATTTATCTACACCTCATCATCATCCTTCTTGCCCCCAAACTTTATCTAAATAATCCTACTGGCCTTTACCTCAAGTATTGTTTCCCCAGGGTCCTAACGTGTAGTAACATTACCCAGAGACCTACTCAAAAGACTTGGAGTTGTTTTTATTCAAATGAGCTTATGAGAGTTTATTAATTGACTCTTTAGAATCTACTATGACCTTGAAAGACTCAGCCACTTTTTATCGTGTTATATTTTCTTTCCCATCTCTGGTTGGTAATACTTTTCTTCAAATTATCAAAAGTGGTCATTCTTTGTCTTTTATTTGCAATGTTAGAAATACTGAGATTTGTTTGTTTTATACTACTCTTTTTTGAATGGCACTGTTTGTGCAAAGTATGGGCAAACAAGACTACATTGTTAATTAGCATTCAAATGAGCTAATGATTCAAATATTTGCATATACTGAAATTTATCAAAACCCTAGATAAATTAAATGCAATGAGATTGCTGCAATACAATGAAGGAGAAAACTACAATTTCCAATTAAACAAAGATCTGGACTTGAATGTTATATTTACTGATGAAACTATTAAACTCATCTGATTAAGCTTTTTAATGTTCATCAGTTCAAATTGTACATAGTAGGGATAAAATGGAAGCATGCATAGACATGGAATTGTTTCTCCAAGAAGTTCTGAGAATCTAAAAATAATGACCAAGTATATATTTTTTTCTTTTAAATGAATGAGTTTGCTTAGGATTACTTTTCTCAGAGTCCTGGTTATAATCTTACAATATCTAAATAGCAGAAATTTCTTCTCATCAGGAAAACAAAATGAACAAAAAACTGTTGTAATTGAGTTGATTCGGACTAACAGCAGCTCTATAGGATAGAGTAGAAATGCCCTATAGGGTTTCCAAGGCTCCAAATCTTTATGGAGGGAGACCGCCACATCTTTCTGTCGCGGAGCCACTGGTGCTTTGAACTGCCAACATTTTGGTTAGCAGCTGAGTGCTTAAGCACTGCACCACCAGGGTTTCTCATTAGGATAGCTATTGTTAAATCTGGGTACAAATAAAATAAATGCTGAGCTAATTAAATACACTGACCATAGGTGTGAAAAGTGTGTAAGTCAAAGGCAATAAGAGCTATAAAATGCGGGATAACTCAGGTACGTAATGTAGGAATGAAGAGAGATAGGGGTAATGGAACAGATTCAGACAATATCTCCTAATAGGTTAAAAATAAAATAAAATGTTTCAGGTGCCTAATATATTCACATGCTATGCAATTACGAGTATATATAGCAGGTAATTGTATGTGATTCTTGAGTGAATTGGAATTTATTACAATAAAGATAACCATCTTCTGTGTTATTTCCTAAAAAGCATGATTTTTCCCATAGTACATTTTACAGTATAAAAATATATCAAAAAATAATTTACAACAAATATAAGTTAATAAATATTTAAGTAAATAGAATAAGTAGATTTATTGTGATAAATTGAAGCACTTTTTAAAACAGATATTTATAGCCTCTAGTATAGTGAATTGACCCATGCTTGTCAAGACCTGATAATTATTAAGGAAATTGAATATGATAGGACAAGTCTAATGGAAGCAGCAAAGAATTTAACTGTTGGGAAGAAATTAACAGCATCAGATTTAAGTCAACACAAACATGTATCTTTTTAGAGGAATATTATAAAGAAGTGGTTCATATTATGACATCAACTAAACTCAGTCACTGACAGAAAGACCACTCCTTCCATGCCTGTAGGTCCTGTCAGAAAGCCAGAGAATGTGAAGAGAGGAAACCAAGCAGTCAACGCTTCAAATATTTATAACAGAGGAAAGCTATGAATAAAATAATCAGATACAAGATGTAGAAAAAATTTTTTTCGGTAGTTTCAGACCTTAAGTTTGCCTTTACCTGTGTATTTACTTTTAACTTTATTGTGTAAATGTGTCTTTTTACAGAGACGTTTGAATTACTATTCAAATAGAATTGTGAAATGTTTAATGCATTTATGACAATAAAATTACTATATCTTTCTTGTGTTTCACTTCCTCAAGTATTTACTTTTCCCAATTAGCTTGTTAAAAAAAAAAATCCTGTAGTTCAGTTGGTGTATTTATAATTATTGCATATGAATACAATATTAGGGTAACTACATATGAATTATAAATGTAACTTTTAAAATTCATGTTAACTATTTTTTTTTGAGTGAACTTTTGAAGAATAATTTTAAAAACTTTGAAAGTATTCCTCTTTTATTCAGGTTATCAGGTTATTCAGTCCAAAAATTCTTGAAGACATCATTGGGTATGTGACTGTTTAGCCTCACATTTACACTTTACACTGTTAAGTCACGTAATGTGATATAATTTAAGTATTAGAAGTTCATCCTGTTGGTAGCTCTGTTTAATTTTTTGAGGAACCACCATTTCCCGCAGCAGCTATACCATTTTGCATTTTCGTTCCCACCAGCAACAGATGACAGTTCCAATTTCTCCACATCATCACCAACACTTGTTATTTTTCATTCCTTTTTGTTTGTGTTTTTTCTTAGCCATTCTAGTGGGGATTAAGTGGTATCACATTGTGATTTTGATTACAGACATCTAATATATTTTTGTGTGATTGTTGGCCATTTCTATATCTCTTTGTTGAAATGTCTATTCAGGCTCTATGCCTATTTTTTGATCGGCTTGTTTGCCTTTTTCTTGTTAAGGTGTTGGTGTTCTGTCTATATTGGGCTATCACTTTGCTGTAAAGAGAAATAAAGTCCTAATACATGCCATGACATGGATGGGTCTTGAAAACATTACGCTGAGTGAAATAAGTCAAGAGCAAAAGGATAAATATGGCATGGTATCACTAATATAAAATACCTAGAATAAGCAAACCTATAGAGATTAGAGTTTAATTGTGGTTACCAGAGGCAGGAGTGGGGGATAGAAAAGGAGAATCATTGTTTAGAAAGCATTGAGTTTCTTTTTATGGTGATGAAAAGTTTCGCCATAGATATTGATTTTGGTTGCACACCATTATTGATGTAATTGGTCTAACTGAATTGTACACATGAAAAATGTTGAATTAGCAAATATTATGTTATCTGTATTTTTATAATAGAAAAACTCATCCTGTTGCAGCTCTGAACATACATAACCTAGACACAACGTAATTTTTATCACTCAGTAAATAATGAGATGAACAATTGCCTGCCTCTACAGTATTTCATGGAGCCTTGGCAGCTCAGTGGTTAAGCTCTTGGCTGTTAACCAAAAGGTCAGCATTTCAAATCCACCTGCCATCTCCTTGGAAACCCTACAGAGCAGTTCTACTCTGTCCTGTAGGATAGCTAAGAGTTGGAATCAACTCAAATGCAAAGGATTTTTCTCTCTTTTTTTTTTTTTGATCATATAGCAATCTGTTGATGATATTATTGAGGAGCTTCTTTAAAAATAAATAAAAGAGAATGAAATTGATGGGAGATTCACTCTTAATTAGTACGATGTAAGAAGAAATTTCTGAGGTAAGAAAGTAAAAGATTAATAGAAGCTATTCAAGTTGTTTGAATTCTGCTAAGCTCTCTGCGCTACACTTGACAGCATCCTGATTATGTTTAGGTAAAAGAAACTTAAGTTAATGGATTAGGGACATGATTAGATGGACCATGAAGAATGCCACATGTTAACTGAATTTCCACTATTAGTTTCTTTTATGCTCACCACAAACACTTTCTTTAAACATACTCCTGGATTGCAAAGTACACACTTTCAGTGAGTTGCCAATTTTATGGATCATCAGAGTGGGAGTTTTCCCAACTACAATGTGTATCAAGTAAAATTGACACAAACCAACTGCATAAACATAAATGAATGAACATGTATCTATTAGTTGGTTTCCTACCTTCAGTAAAAACAAGAAAAAAAGGAAGATTATTGAATCCTTCCCTTTTCTCAGATATCTCAGGTATTCTAAGCTGGTAGAAATATTTAATCTGATATAAATAATACAAAATATTATGTGTAGTTAAAACGTAGCACATTTTTATAGAAGGCCATAGAGAGAAAACCATTGAACAAAATTATGTCAGATACAGGGCCAAGATAAAAATATGAAAAATGAGAAACACTGAAAACTAATGAGGGCATTAAAATGCATTTAGGCTATATGTTGTTAGGTGCCGTTGGGTTGGTTCTGACTCATAGTGACCCTATAGGACACAGTAGAACTCCCCATATAGTTTCCAAGGAAAGGCTGGTGAATTTGAACTGCTGAACTTTTGGTTAGCAGCCAAGTTCTTAAC
The DNA here is from genome assembly GCF_030014295.1 of Loxodonta africana. Taxonomy (NCBI): domain Eukaryota; kingdom Metazoa; phylum Chordata; class Mammalia; order Proboscidea; family Elephantidae; genus Loxodonta; species Loxodonta africana. Next base: position 97,809,673 of record NC_087346.1, on the reverse strand, counting down.
CACTACGTCACCAGGGCTCCGTAGACTGTATGCATAATATTAATTCCATCTCAATTCATTCATAACTCGTTTGAACCTAAATAAATAGTTAAATTTTGCCCAACTTTGAGATAAACATGAACTTCTTTAGGTTTAGGAAGATATTTTTTTAAAAAACCATCAACTTTTCCAAATAGAGTGATGTAGCAGACATTGTTACTGATCCTCCAGCCATCCTTCACCGGCCCCCATTTCTAGGCTTACAGAAACTCAGTATGTTCAACTTATCACACATAGATGAGTTCAGAAAAGATAAGATTTTCCCTAGCCTCTGGGGATAAATCATGATTAGTCTAAGACACTCAGAAAATCTTCATTATTTGCTAGTTATTGGGGAAGGTTGTGCATCTCACACAACCTCAACCATTTTGGGTGTAATTAAAACTATGCTAGAGGTCTTCTTCTGTAACATTTTTTTTTTTTTTTTTTTTCTGTCAATGGGTACTAACAACGAAGTGATTCACTCTGGAATTAACTGAGAAGGATTTTAAAGCAGCCATCTTAAAAAATATTTCAACGATCAATTATTAATTATTTTTAAGACAATAAAGAAAAGCTTAGCAAATAAATTGAAGTTATAAAAACAAAACTATATAAAATTATGTTGTTGTCAGGTGCCATTGAGTCAGTTCTGACTCATTGTGACCCTACGTGCAACAGAAGAGAACACTGCCCAGTCCTAGGCCTTCCTCATACTCATTATTATGCTAGAGCCCACTGTTGCAGCCCCTGGGTCAATCCATTTCCCTGAGGGTTTTCTCTCTTTTGCCAACCCTCTACTCTAACAAGTATGATGTACTTCTCCAGGGACTGGTCCCTCCTGAGAACACATCCAGAGTATGCGAGACAAGTCTCTCCATCCTTGCCTCTAATGGACATTCTGGCTGTACTTCCAGAACAGATTTGTTTGTTCTTCTGACAATCCATGGTATGTTCAATATTCTTCATGAATGCCAAAATTCAAAGGCATCAGTTCTTCGGTCTTTCTTATTCATTGTCCAACTTTCACCTGCATAGGAGACAATTAAAAGTACCATGACTTAGGTCAGATGCAACTTAGTCCTTAAAGTGACATTTTTGCTTTTTAACATTTTAAAGAGATTTTTTGCAGCAGATTTGCCCAATGCAATGAATCATTTGATTTCTTGATAAATAGTAATTTTTAATTGTAATAGTTAAAATCTTGAAACAGCCCAGGTTTCCTTAAACAGATGATTTGTTATTCAAAATATGGTACAGCCATTCCATGGAAAGCTGCTCAACAATATAAAAGAACAAAGTATCGATACACACAACAATTTGGCTAAATCTCCAGGGAATGGGGCTGATTTTAAAAAGTCAATCCCAAAAGAGTACATACTGTGTGATATCATTTATAAAACATTCTTGAAATGACACAATTACAGAAATTTTAAATGGGTTAGTGGTTGACAGGTTAAGTAGGACATGATGGTGGGAGAGAATTTTGTGTGGCTGTAAAGGTCAACCTTATAGAACCTTGCGTTATTGGAAGTGGTATTTTGACATGAGAATCAGTAAGGAAATGGTTAAATTTCTCTGGACTCTTCTAAACTCCATCTGCCAATATAAATGTCTCATAAATATTAGATTCTCAATACACACTTGGTCAACATTTGTTGAATCTTTGAGATATTTATACTGGGCCTCTCACTAGATCTTCCTTCTATCTTTTACACCTTAACCTGAAATATATTTTAAAGTCCAGAGAAATTTTATCATCTGTGCTATTCTTTCTCCTATCTCACAAGCAAAATTCGTCTTCCAGTTCTAACAGTGACAGATTGAACTAGCATTGTTGCAACAAAAAGTGGAAAAATGCTGGAACATAGCAAGTCATTTTCAGTTGAAATGGTCAAAGGAAATAGAGTAATCATCTTTCTTCAGAAAAATTACTTACTGACTATACTTTTGCTTTAATTTCAGTGCAAGCTCATTCATTTTTCACTTGCTTCCACTAACTTTTTTTCAAGGTTTGCCTTTTTGGTTTCTAAGTAAAATTTAATTATATTTTACTTTAGTGTAATTGTAAGTGCAGAGGTCAGTGAATGTTTGCAAAGTAAACATACCAATGAAACCAGTGTTCTGATAAAACATTTGAATATTGGCAGCCATCAAGAAATTTCTGTTGTGTTCTTATGAGTCACTACTCCACACAAAGTTAAACATTCTCCTGACTTTTATCACCAAGGAAAAGTTTGTGTATTTTTGAACTGTGAATAAATGGAATCCTAACTTATATCACATTTATGATTGACTTCAATTGCTTGATATTACCTTGTTAGAGTCATGCAGACTTTTGAATATAGCATTTTTTTCTCCTTTCTGTGTAGTAGTCATTGTTTCACAATAACAGAATTCATTAATTAGTTTTACTATGATAGGCTATTCAGTTTTTTTTTCCATATTGAGGTTAATATGTACAATCCAATTATAAACATTTTAGGGCATGTGTTTTGAGACACATACATATATGTACACATGTATATACATACATGTATATATATGTGTGTATATATATACATTTTAGCTTTATATACATAAAAAAGGAATTAGTGGGTTATGTGGTGTATATGGAAACCCTGGTGGCATAGTGGTTAAGTGCTATGGCTGCTAACCAAAGGGTTGGCAGTTCGAACCCACCGGGCACTCCTTGGAAACTATATGGGACAGTTCTACTCTTTCGTATAGGGTCGCTATGAGTCAGAATTGACTCGATGGCGCTGGGTTTGGTTTTTTGGTTTGGTGGTATATATAATTCTGGTTTAATGAAAAATGTAAACCATTTTCCAAATTGGCTTGTATTGATTTTAACTTACACTTGATGTATACAAATGTTCTATGCCAAAAGTGACAAAATGTTTCCTATTTAAATTTCAGCCACTGCAATGGGTATACAGTAGTAACACATTATGGTTTATGGTTTAATTTGTATTCCTTGATAATTAATGAGATCAAGCAGATGCCACATGCTGACTGATCATTTGGATATTATCTTTTTGAAATATGTAATTCCTGTTCAACATTTTCCCTGTATTATTGACTTGTTCTTCTTTTTCATATTGATATGTGTGATTTATTATATTTTTTGTATTTGAACCATTTGTCAGATATGTATTTGGAAATAATTTCTGAGATACTTCACATTTTCACACCTGATGTTGTCTGTTGGTAAATGTATTTTTTTTTAAGTTAAATACATACCAATTTGTCAACCTATTTTTTAATGGTCAATGTTATTTTAAGCTGTTTAAAAAAATTTTGCCTCCACAAGGACATAAAGTGTGTGTTTTATATTATACTTAAGTATATTATAATATAATAATATAGTATTATAATATAATATACTTAAGTATAAACTTAAGTAGCATTATTGAAAACTCAGCCCTTGGCCCAGTAATTCGGTCCCTGAAGGAGTTTGGATGTGTCTATGGAGCTTTCATGGCCTTGCCTTGGACAAGTTGTGGTGGCTTCCTCAGTATTATGTACTGTCTTACCTTCACCAAAGTTACCACTTATCTATTGCTATTTAGTGATTTTACATCCCCACTCTTCCCCTTCCTCATAACCATCAAAGACTATTTCTTTTTATGTGTAAACCTTTTCATGAATTTTTATAGTAGTGGTGTCATGCAATATTTGTCCTTTTGTAATAGGACTCAGCACAATGCCTCCGGATTCATCCACGTTGTGAGATGCTTCAAAGATTCATCACTGTTCTTTATCATTGCATAGTACTCTATTGTATGTATGTACTATAATTTGTTTATCCATTCATCTGTTGATGGGCATCTAGGTTGTTTCCACATTTTTCTTATTGTGATCACCTTTTTTTGGAATGGCACAAATATGGACCTTTTCCTGTTGGTTGGCCAGGTAGCTGTCTTCCAAATTTCTTGACATAGATGTGTATTTCTTGTTTTGCATCTGTTTGTTGAAGCATAGCAATTGATTTTCCACCAATTCCTGGAGCCTTGTTTTTGTCCAATGCCTTCGGTGCAGTTTGGACTTCTTCTTTCAGTATTAGTGGTTCTTCATAATTTGCTAGGTATTGAAATGGTTAAACAACAAACAAACCTTTTTGGTACAGTAGCTCTGTGTATTCCATCTTATTTGATGCCTCCTGTGTCATTAAATTTTTATGCCCATATAATCCTTTAATATTGCAACATGAGGCATGAATTTTCAGTTCTTTCAGTTTGAGAAATGAATATTGTGCTAATCTCTTTTTTTTTTTAACTTCGAGCCTTTGCACATTTCATCATATTTTTTCTGCCTTCTTGATCTGTCCTTTAAAATCTTCTACTCAGCTCTTTTACTTCATTATTTTTTTCTGTTCCCTTTAGCTACTCTACAATTAAGAGTAATGCTTGGAATGCCTTCTAACATCCATTTTGTTTCTTTCCTTTTTTATTGTCTTTGTAATGGTCTCTTACATTCTTTATGTATGATTTCCTTGATATCATCCCACAGGTCTTCCGGTCATCGGTCAACAGTGTTCAAAAGGTCGAATCTATTCTTGAGATTGTCTCTAAATTCAGGCCAGATTTTAACCATTCTGTCTTAATTATCTCGTGCTGTTATAACAGAAACAACACAAGTGGATGGCTTCAACAAACAGAAATTTACTTTCTCACAGTTTAGGATGCCAGAAGTCTGAATTCTGAGCTCCATCTTGTGGGGAAAGCTTTCTCAGTCTATTGGCTCTGGAAGAAGGTTCATGTCAATCAGAGCAGCCTCTTCTCAGCAGTATTCACAGGCACAACTGTCTTTGACCCTCAGCTTCTGCCCATCTAGGGAAAGCATTACGGGTTTCTTTAACTCTGCCGATGAGTGCTTAGAGGGGTCCAATTCTGCCTGTTAGCCTACTGACTGAAGGCATTCTGCTCTCACTCACTCCGTGGGTTAGCTCCTATACTGTCTTGCATTGATCTCATGGTTCTCCTGCTACCTTTTCTCTCTCACCACTGTCTTCCTTGTTAGAGCTCTCTCTGTGTGTCTCCTGGTTCTAGGAGGTTCTCGGTGCAGGGACCCTGGGTCCAAAGGACCCACTCTACCCTTATCTCATTTTCTTGGTGATATTGAGACCTCTATCTCTTCTTGCTTCTTTTTCCTTCTATCTCTTGTAAGGTAAAAGGAGTGACTCAATTAAGGGTATGAATTGAATAAGGATGGTGAGATTGGTAACTGCAGTGAGTATGGTAATTTGAATCACATCCTCTAATAAGGCAGTGACTCAATATGTATCTCACCCTAAGAAGTTCAAGATGCAGGGAAGGCATTGGCGAAAAACAAATTTCCAGGAATTGACAGGATAACCATGTAGATGTTTCAACAAATGGACGCAGTGCTGGAAGTGGTCACTTGTTTATGTCAAGAAATTTGGAAGACAGCTACCTGGCCAACTGAGTGGAAGAGATACATATTTATGCCTATTCCCAAGAAAGGTGATCCAACAGAATGCAGAAATTATGAAAAAACATCATTAATATCAGACTCAAGTAAAATTTTGCTGAAGATGATGGAAAAGTGGCTTCAGCAGTATATCGACAGGAAAATGTGAGAAATTCAAGCAGGATACAGAAGACGTGGAACCAGGGATATCATAGCTGATGTCAGGTAGATCCTGCCTGAAAGCAGAGAATACCGGGATGATGTTTACTTGTGTTTTATTGACTTTGCAAAGACATTCAACTGTGTGGGTCTTAACAAATTATGGATAATGTTGCAAAGAATGGGAATTCCAGAGCACTTAACTGTGCTCATGAGGAACCTATACATAGATCAAGAGGCAGTCATTCAAACAGAACAAGAGAATACTGCATGGTTTAAAGTTAGGAAAGGTGCGTGTCAGGGTTGTATCCTTTCATCGTACCCGTTCAGTCTGTATGCTAAGCAAACAATTCGAGAAGCTGGGCTTTATGAAGAAGAATGGGGCTTCAGGATAGGAGGAAAATTCATTAACAACCTTCGTTATGCAAATGACACAACCTTGCTTGCTGAAAGTGAAGAGGATTTGAAGCACTTACTGATGAAGATCGAAGACCACAGCCTTCAGTATGGATTATACCTCAACATAAAGAAAACAAAAATCCTCACAACTGGACCAGCGAGCAACATCGTGACAAATGGAGAAAAGATTGAAGTTGTCAAGGATTTCATTTTATCTGGATCCACAGTCAGTCAACACCTGTGGAAGTAGTAGTCAAGAAATCAAACAATACATAGATTGCATTGTGCAGATTTGCTGCAAAAGACCTCTTTAATCTGCTGAAAAGCAAAGATGTCACCTTGAAGACCATAGTGTGCCCGACCCAAGCCATGGCGTTTTCATCACCTCATATGTATGCAAAAGCTGGATGATAATTAAGGAAGACCAAAGAATTAATTCCTTTGGATTGTGGTATTGGCAAAGAACATTGAATACACCATGGGCTGTCAAAAGAACGAACAAATCCATCTTGGAAGAAGTGCAGCCAGAATGCTCCTTAGAAGCAAGGATGGTGAGATTACATCTCACATACTTTGGACATATTTTCAGGAAGGATCAGTCCTTGCAGAAGGACATCATGCTTGGTAGAGGATCAGTGAAAAAGAGGAAGACCCTCAGCAAGGTGGATTGACACAGTGGCTGCAACAATAAGGTTAAGCATTAAAGTGATTATGAGGATGACGTAGGACTGGGCAGTGTTTCATTCTGTTATCCATAGGGTCACTCTGAGTTAGAACTGACTCGATGGCACCTAACAACAAAAACAATTCTGCCTGCTAATGTAACGGACAACTCACTTTCAAATTGGACCATAACCACAGGCATAGATGCTAGATTTTACTAAAAAATTACTAGACATCACAAAATGGAATATAATTACATCAGATCACAAAATTGAGTACAGCCACATAATACTGGGAATAATGGACTAACCGAATTGTCACATATTTTGGGGGTACACATTTCAATCCATAACATTGTCTCAGTCTGGAAGTTCTGAAACCTGTGCGCAATGAGTGATCCTGTTGGCATTTAAAATACTGGCGGCATAGTGCTCAGTATCATAGCACCAAGCAAGCAACACTGTATGACAAGCTGAAAGACAGATATAATATCTCTAGGTATTGTTTTGTGGTAATTTTAATATTTTATTTAAATTTTTATCATGGTAAATTATATATAAGAAAACGTTCTTTCCCTTTAACCATTTTAAAGTGAACAAATTCACAATGTTGTGCAACGGTCACAGCTATCCATTTTAAAATGTTTTTCATCCCATTATTAGAATCAGTTTAGGCAGTTTATGTTTTACTAGAAAATGGTGCATCTTATCTAGGTTACCCAGTTGGTTGGCATACAGTTGTTCACAGTATTTTTTTTTAATAATCCTTTTTTTTAATTTTTCTGTATAGTTAGTAGTAATGTCTCCACTTTAATTTCTGATTTTAGTTATTTGCGTCTACCCTCCTTTTGCTTTGACAGCCTAGCTAAATACTTATCAATTTTATTGATAGTTTTATAGAACCAAGGTCTTCTGGTTTTGTTTATTCGATTATTTCTGCTCTGATCATTGTTACTTTCTTCTTCCTTCTGGTCTGTTTTAGTTTCATCTTTTTATTTATTTATTTTTGTGTTTCAAGTTGTAAAGTTGAGTTTTTAATTGTTATTTATTTTTCTTTTTAATATGGACATGTTTGCCATTATAAATTTCTTTCCGGACAGAGCCTTTGCTGCATCCCATGAGTTGCGGCATGTTTTGTATTCATTTTTATTCGTCTCTAAGTTATTTTCTGGTTTCCCTTCTGCTTTCTTTGATCTTTTGGGCATTTAATAGTGTGTTTAATTTCCACATATATGAGTAATTACCAATTTCTTTTTTGATTTCGATTTCTAGTTTGACTCCATTGTGGTCAGGGAAGATATTTTGCATGATTTCAATTTTTTTTGTTTAATTTATTGAGACTTACTTTGTGACCTAGCATATGCTCTATCCTGGAGAATGCTCATGTGTGCTGGAGAGAAATGAATATTGTGCTGTTGATGGGTGGAGTGTTCTATAAATATCTGTTAGAAATAGTCGGTTTTTGTGTTGATACTATCCTCTATTTCATTATTGATCTTCTTCGTACATTTTCTATCCATTATTGAAAGTGATATACAGTCATATCTCAGAGGTATTGTGGTTTAATTCCAGACCACCATTATAAATAAAGTAAATCACATGAATTTTGGGTTTCCTAGCACTGGGTTACTGGGTTAGTACATATAAGGAGCCTTGGTAGCACAGTGGTTAAGAGCTATGGCTGCTAACCAAAAGATTGGCAGTTTGAATCCACCAGGCACTCCTTGGAAACTCAATGGGGCAATTCTACTCTCTCCTATAGGGTCACTAAGTTGGAATTGACTCGATGGCAATGGGTTTGTTTTGGCTTTTTTGTTTAGCCCATATAAAAGTTATGTTTACACTATATTGCAGCCTATTAAGTGTGCAATGGCATTATGTGTAAAAAAATATATATATACCTTAATTAAAAAATTCCTTATTGCTAAAAAATGCTAACCATCATATGATCCTTTAATAAGTCATAATTCAGTCATAATCCAGTCTTGCCTGGATGTTGATGGCTGCTGACTAATCAGAGTGGTGGTTACTGAAGGTTGCGGTGGCTGTAGCAATTTCTTAAAATAAGACGACAAAGAAGTTGGTCACATAGATTGACCCTCCCTTTCGCCAAGGATTTCTCTGTTGCATGTGATGCTGTTTGGTAGCATTTTACCCACAGTAGAACTTCTTTCAAAATTGGAGTCTATCCTCTCAAAATCTGCCACTACTTTATCAACTAAGTTTATGAAATATTCCAAATCCTTTGTTATCATTCCAATAATGTTCACAGCATCTTCACCAGGAGTATATTCCATCTCAAGAAACCACTTTCTTTGCTCATGCATAAGAAGCATTCCCTCATCTGTTAAAGTTTTGTCATGAGATTGCAGCAATTCAGCCACATCTTCAGGCTCTGCTTCTAATACTAGTTCTCTTGAGATTTCCATTATATCTGCAGTTACTTTCTCCACTGAAGTCATGAACCCCTCAAAGTCATCCGTGAGGGTTGGAATCAACTTCTTCCTCTTAATGTTGATATTTTGACCTCCCATGAATCACAAATGTTCTTAATGGCATCTAGAACGGTGAGTGGTTTCCAAAACGTTTCAGTTTACTTTGCCTAGATCCATAATGGGAATCACTCTCTATGGCACTATAGCCTTACAAATACATTTCTTAAATAATAAGACTTGAAAGTTGAAATTATGCCTTGATCCATAGGCTGCAGAATGGATTTTTTTTAGCAGGCATGTAAACAACGTTAATCTTCTTGTGCATCTCCATCAGAGCTCTTCGGTGAGCAGGTGCACTATCGATGAGCAGTAAGATTTTGAAAGGAATCTTTTTCTGAGCAGTAAGTCTCAACAGTGGGCTTAATATATTCAGTAAACCATGTTCAGATGTGCTATCATCCAGATTTTGTTGTTCCATTTGTAGATTTAGGAGGCAGAGCAGATTTAACATAATTCTTAAGGGCCCTAGGATTTTATGAATGATAAATAAGCATTGGTTTCAACTTAAAGTCATTAGCTACATTAGTCCCTAACAAGAGAGCCAGCCTGTCATTTGAAGCTTTGAATCCAGGCATTGACTTCTCCTCTCTAGCTGTGAATGTCCTAGAAGACTTCTTCTCCCAATATAAGGACATTTCATCTATTTTAAAAGCCTGTTGTGTATGGATCCACCTTCCTCAGTGATCTTAGCTGTGGCTCCTGGATAACTTACTGCAGCTTCTACAGCAGCACTTGCTGCTCCGCCTTGCACTTTTATGTTATGAAGATGGTTTCTTTCCTTAAACCTTATGAACCAACCTCTGTTAGCTTCAAACTTTTCTTCTGCAGATTCCTCACCTCTCTCTCTCAACATTCATAGGATTGAAGAGAATTAGGATCTTGCGCTGGGTTAGGCTTTGGCTTAAGGGAATGTTGTGGCTTATTCGATCTTCTATCCAGACCACTAAAACTTTCTCCACATCAGCAATAATGCTGTTTCTCTTTCTTATCATTCATGTGTTCACTGGAGTCGCACTTTAAATTTCCTTCAAGAACTTTTCCTCTGCCTTGGCAACTTGGCTAACTGTTTGGTGCAAGAGGTCTACCTTTTGGCCTATCTCGGCTTTCAAACTGCCCTCCTCACTAAGCTTAATCATTTCTAGCTTTTGATTTAAAGTGAGAGGCATGCAAATCTTCCTTTCATTTGAACACTTAGATGGCCATTGCAGGGTTATTAATTGGCCTAATTTCAATATTGTCCTGTCTCAGAGAATAGGGAGGCCTAAGGAAAGGGAGAGAGATTGGGGAAGGGCCAGTGTGTGGAGAAATCAGAACACACACAACATTTATCTATTAAATTTGCTGTCTTATATGGGTGTGGTTTGTGGTACCTCCCCAAAATTACAACAGTAGCATCAAAGATGACAGATCACCATAACAGACACAAAAATAATGAAAAAGTTTGAAATATTGCAAGAATTACCAAAATGCAACAGAGAGACACAAATTGGGCACATGTTGTTGGAAAAATGGCACTGATAGACTTGCTCAATGCAGGGTTGCCACAAACATTCAATTTGTAAAAAACGCAGTATCTGTGAAGCACAATAAAGCAAAGCATAATAAATCGAGATATGCCTGATTAAAGCCTCCAAGTATTGTTGTAGAGCTGTGGTTCTCTATTCAAATTTGTGAATGCTTGCTTAATACATCTTGGAGCTATAATGTTAGGTGTATATATATATGTATATATATCTTCCTCATAAATTGACCCTTTTAATCATTATATAACACCCTTATTTGTTTCTTGTAACATACATTGATTTAATGTCTACTTTGATGCTAGCCATCCCAGCTTTTTTCGTTACTATTTGCATAGAATTTTTTTTTTTTCACAGTTTCCAGACAGTTGAGAACAGATACACACAACAGTCTGACAACCAAAATAAAGCCTGTACACTCCGGAGTCAGAGACTCAATCTATCTGAGAGTGTAGTTCATGATCTTCAACACCACATCTGTCACTCCCACAGTTGCTGCTTCATCGAAAGTGGGAAGAGGAAAGGACACCAATGGATAAAGGAATATTTTCTTACTACTTAGAAATTGCCTTTTTCTTAATTTAGGATCCTAAATTAAGCAATTTAGGATCTTAAATAATTTAATTGCTACAATTCTTCAATTACTTTTTAGAAATCTTACAAAGCTATTTTTACTGATTTCTAGTTGTTTTTCTTGGTGATATCATGGAGGAAAGAAGTGTAGAACTGCTCATGCCATTGTCTTCCAGGAAGTCCTCCCCAAGATCTGTAGTCCTCTTTTTAGTCTGTAGTTTTGATATCTTTTGTATATTTTAAAATTTTAAACCATTTTCTCTTCTAATATCACTGTTGCCTAATTATTTTTCCATTTTTCTTTCCATTCTGGGGTCCTAATTACACATGCCTTTAACTTTTTTCTCAAATTCTCATATATCCCTTACATTATTTTTTTTGACACTTTCTATGGTTTTGTCTCTCTGTAATGGAATCTGGACATTTTTACAGATCTATTTCTAATTCATTGATATTTTTCTCTGTGGAATATGAAATGAGCCAGTCAATTAAGGAGATTTATCCAATAAGGAGAATGCTCATTAATGAGAAAACATCTTAAAGGAATGGAAGGGGCTTTGAGATTTTTAAAAGCAGGCTGACAAGGGAGTCATTTATGAGTCTTTAAGAGTCACGAGTGAGGATATAGATGGATTTTATCTGAGTCATTGAGGAAAGGTGCAATTGGGTATTGGAATATGCCAGGCAGGGTGGTTCACTGAGTTCAGCCTTTCATCAGAACACTAAAGCACAGAGAGATGTTTCAACTGTCACTGTTCTACGGGAACACAAGGCTTAGAAAAAACTCTTCATTGTCATTCCTTTAGCTGTGTTTAATCTACTTAATACGCACATGTATAAAGTTCTTAATTTCAATTATTTGCTTCTCAATCCTTGTGTATCTATTTGGTTTTTACTAAACTGTGCTTCCATAATAAAGTCATAAATTTTGTCATTTACATTTCCTTGAACATTTTAACCACAGTAATTCCAAAGTGTGTATATAATATCTCTAATATCTGTGTTACATGGGTGTATGACTCTATTTTCCATTTTTTTTTTCTTTTGGCACTCGAACTATAACTAGCAAATTTTTATTGACTTTAGCAAAAACAATTGTCAACAATCTTTATGCAGTTTTTATTCTCTATCCTCTGGCAGACCGCTAAAGTAATCACGTCTGTGGTGGCGCAGTGGTTAACAGCTAGGCAGCTAGCCAAAAGTTTGGCAGTTCAAATCTGCTAGCTGCTCCTTGGAAACCCCAGAGGGCTCTTCTACTCCACCCTATATGGTAATTATGAGTCTGAAATGACTCAAAGGCAAAGTTGTGCGTGTGTGTGTGTCATACAAGTGATACCTGCCTGACCAAAAGTGGTTTGTAGTCTTTTTAAGTCTCAGTGTACCTATGATTTGTTCTATTCTCTGAAGTTATTTTAACAGAAAGCCTAGGTTTTTTTTTAACTATGGTCCCTCCTACTTGGTAGGTCCTCAACTCCCATATTTGTTTCCTCAGAACCATAGGAATACCAAAAGCATCTACGTGGTTTTTTGTTTGCTTCTTGATTTACGTTCTCATTTACACCTAAATCTCCAGTCCTTTACACATTCTCTATTCCTTTCTTCTTTGAGCCTCTCTTCTTGTAAGGATCTTTATTCTAATGTCCTGGCTGATATGTCACCTTTATGATATCTTTGAACCACAATTTTTAATAAATTCATTTTTATGGTTTTTATAGTTATTTTTTGTTGGAACATGGGTTTGCTACAAAGCTACCTCCATCACAGCCAGAAGAGAAAATCTGTCACCGCTTATTTTTTGCTACATTCCTAAAACTGAAACAAAATTATTTAAAAATATTTGAGAGCTATATTGACCTGCAATGTGTTTTTATTACAGTGGCAAGTAAACTTGCCTCTTGATGATTGTACATAAGCATATTCGTTAAGCTGCATTCAATCTAGAAAGGATAATCTGCAGAATCTTAGTAAGATTTTGTTTTTTTGAAAGAAACCAACTGGACTGAAAACAACTGACAATGTCTTTTTATAGTGTGTGGTTGTTTTCCTTGGGTTATTCCTACTTCCACAGATGAGCAGAACTATTATGTGTTTTGAATAATTAAAAGAATCTGTTGCTTGTTGATTTTGGATTTGTTTGCCCGACATATTGAATTAAATATTCAGTTGGTGAATGACATCTGGCATTTCTTCACTGAAACTTGGCAAACATGGCTTTTTTCCTAGTGCACAGACCTTGTTTTCTACTAATTTTATAAGCTGTGCGGGATGAGTGAATTTAAGGAAAAGGTTATGGAAGATTTATAAATCATATACATTCGATGATTGTCTTCAGCAACAAAGTAAATGTAGACTTGTGGATAATAAATATTTATGAAGATGAAAACCTTTCTAGAATTTTAAACTTAGAAGCTATATTCTGGCAAATGGTCTAATTTCAACTTTCTTCTGCCTTTGTTAGTTTGATATTGTCCAGTTCACATTTTTTCATTATACTTTACTGTCAATGATATCGGACATATGAAAAATGCACACTATTGTGGTATACAGGAAATTAATAGCTAATATTATCACTATACTCTATTAGCTCTACATATTTAGCAAATACATTTTTGTGTTTATTCCTATGATTAGAGCATTTAGTAAGAAATTTTATCTTGTATCCCAGGGTGTATTTCCCCATATTTATGCACCTCATTAAAAAAATAAACATAAGGACATGAGTAGAAGAATTAATAGAATCATATTCAACATAATTTTATGTGAATAAATGGAAACTGATTAGAGTGATGAAAATTTACAAAGTTTTTTTTGCATTTTTTGGTATAATTCTATCAAGTTACCATCATAGGAATCATTACATTATTTTCTTTATGTTCAGTAAGTGCTTCAAGTTGTTGTTTTCAGCACACAAGGTTGTGTTATCTGCCTATTACAGGATGTTAATGAACCTTCCTTCAATCGTGGTGCTTCGTTCTTCATATAGACCAGTTTTTTGGATTATTTGTTCAAAATATTGATTAAATAAGTTAAGTGAAAGAAATAGAACCATCTTATAACCTTTTCTGATTTTAACCACACAGTATCTGCCTTGTTCTATTTGAACGGCTTCCTCTTGATTCATGTACGTATTCTGCATGAGCACAATTAAGTATCTGGAATGCCCCCATTTCTAGTAGTAATTGGGTAGTGGTGGTTCACAGATGCAGTGAAAAAACAGTTACTTAAATTATCATCCGTAGATATCTGTAGTCAAGTGCTATAGAATGTAAATCTTTGGATGAGTCTGTATTTGCTACGATAGAACACTGTAGTGAAAATACTGAGTATAATGGGCTTATTTGGTTATTTCTAAATATGCTACAGAACTTGGGGAAAGACAATAATGGGCCTAATGCTTTAAAGTTTCAGTTCTATTCTGTGTCCACGTACTGGACCACAACATCTACATCACTTGCCTAAAGAAAGCCTCATCTTCTCTAGCCATAGAGTCACATTTGAGAAAATAAAATCCAAATCTAATCCCACAAGTGTAAACCATAAAGCAAATTAAATTTCTAATTCCAAAGAGTCTTTTGTTAAAATTGAGGCTCTGCTCAGGAATGATCGAGGCCCTGAAAATTGATGCAAATCCTTATGGGTGGATTACGATGAAGCTGGGAACATGGAACCCATCGATCATCCTGAGGTGCTTTTGCTATTAAAAGTAGGTGTTCATTTCTTATTAGTAGGTTAGACTTCTCTTGCTTGGATAACCTGTAATGACTTCCCCTGAAATATTTGAATTTTAGTAAACTTCTGGTACTCTTCAATACCTACTTCATCACCTCTCATTGCTTCTGAGTCTGTTATCAGAGTCAAGTCCTGGCTGACCAATAATGTAAGCCCAAAAGTGTAACATATGAGGTACAATAAACCCAAAAAACCAAATGCGTTGCTACTGAGTTGATTCTGACTCATAGCGACCCTATAGGACAGAGTAGAACTGCTCCGCAGAGTTTCCAAAGAGTACCTGGTAGATTAGAACTGCCGAACGTTTGGTTAGCAGCCATAGCTCTTGACCACTGCGCCACCAGGGTTTCTTGAGGCACAGTAGCATAAAGAAAACTTAAGATTTTTGTCGATTTTTATCAGCAGAAATCTTGGGAACATTTCTGGGGATGAATCCTAGTTTCAATGGAGCAGAATGCTTGGCTGTGCTGAATTCTTTCATATGGCTCAGTAAGCAGGGTTTATGGATCCAACATATTAACATGAAAGGCTGCAAATGGTTTTAATACTTTGCCTCAATGACTGAAACCTAAACACAAAGATAGCCCACAACTCTATTGCTGAAGTGCTAGAATTTCCTTGGTATATTGTATACAAAGGTATCCAAAGTCTTAGAATGCTTGAAATGCTAGAGTGTATTTATCGTATTAGATCTGTTCATCAATATTCTAACGTCATACTAACTACTTCCACTGGGAGAGTATAGAGAACACCCTCTCCACCAAGACTGTAAGAAATAAATATATACAAGGATCTCTGAATTCTTAAAAGCTCTTTGGTGGCCTTTCTTTGTGGGCCAGAAGCTGAAGAGCCTCCTTGACAGTTGGTGCAAAGCCAGGTGCTGTTTCAGTTCACATATATTCCCACTGACCTGTTGGCTCTTTTTTGTTTGTTTGTTTTTTGGGGGGATTTTGCCATGTGGTAGCAGTGAGGCCTGCAGGTTCTCAAGTCTCCACTGAATTTTCTCATTCAATTTTTTTCAAATCCCGAGGCTGGTGGGTGTTTAATTCCACAGTAAGGGGCATCAGCTTCTCCTGTAGATTTTTCACATTGTTAAGAATGGAGGTAGTAAGAAAATGTGGATTCCTGTTTAAACTCATCGTGCCCTCAGGGGTTCTAGCTTTTCTTTGATTCCCTCAGATTCATGTCCATTTTTCCTTTCCATACATAAAACTTCATTGAAAATGTAGATGCTCTTAAATGGGACGTTTACAAACAAATATAATTTGTGCATCTATTGAGTCCTTATCATGCATATATCATTTGTGAGGAACTAATACAAAAAAAAAAAAAATAATAATGTAGTACTTGTACCACAGGAGCGTTGTTTGCTTTATTCCAAATGAACAATTAGAAAATTAAGTCCTTGCACATGCGTGTGTTTCTGTGCAAACTACATGATGCTATAGTCCAGCTAAAAAAAAGGAACATAAAAAAGTCCTAGGCTATAAAAAAACAAAAGAAACATAAAACATTCGCATTTCTATATCAGAATAAATGTAACTCTCTGCATGAAATCATTTTTTCGATGGGAAGTGAAAATATATAACCTTCAAGTTCCTTTTTAGGAGGGAGTAAACTGTCTCATATTTGTCTCAGAAAAATTTTATGTCAATTTTCTTCCATATTATTTTTGTAAATATGGTCATTACTTTTTACATACCTCATTCATTTTTTCTGAGGAAAAAGATTTTAAATGGGATTAAAACTTCAATTAAAAAGATATAAAAAATTATTACAAGGATTCTAACCCACAGCTTCATCATATAAAACAAGAAGAACAGAAGCCAATGAAATGAAATGACAGTAGTGCCTTAAGAATAAATGAATTCCTGATATTAATCTTTATTACCATCGGTGATGGTAAATTATCAATTCCAAAAAAAGGACCCTTTTTATTGGACATAATTATTCAGATTCACCAGGTGTCTCTAAAGAAGATGTTATCAAATAAGTTTTTCAGCCTCCAGTGTTGCAAATAATTGGGACAGGATGGTTTTTAGCCAAGGTAGTATAAAAAATAACCAGAGCAAACAGGAATGTCTGACAAGGTGGTATATCCATAAAATCTAACAACTTTCCTGAGGCAGTGAAAAATTTCAGTTGTCAGCATGATATTCTCTCCTATGTCTATATATGGCTGTGGTAATTTTACTTTGAGAAATAATAGATTGAAACATACATCTAAGGTATGCTTTCTTAATAGTGGAATTAGAGCTAACAAAATTATTCACATGGACAACTTGATAACATATACAGGAAAGTTTAGAGTTGAAAAGTGTTTGTGTAACAACATGCTGTCTTGCATTTATACCCCTCTCTACCATAACATGAGGAAGTCTGACCTGTCTCTTTTGCCTACACTAAAGAACAGTCACAGTCTTTAGAATAAAACCATAAACATAAACATGTGAGATAGAAATTTGTTGCCATCAAACATCAGTTGGCCCAAAAAGATATTAGAGTTTGATTAAAAAATCAATAAAAGTGAATTAATTTTGATGAGGATCATTTAAAAGACTGACTATTCAAAATAAAATGTATTTAAGAGAGTTGTATGGATTCTCGAACGAGTGATAACATGTTCTTAACTTGCACAAACTGAAACATTCATAGACATAAATAACCATTGGGAATGTAGCTCAAAACCCACCTGAGATTCTATTTCCCAGTAAACTCTGCCACAACTCCAGAGTCAGAGGTAATTTCTGCACCCTCTGTATTCCTGAAACATTATTTGTCTCATCCATTCACTTCTCAATTACTCATGGAGGGCAGGATGACATTTATTTAAATCATACCATACTAATTTAATTTGCATATGTGTTTTTTCTTACACCACTTGATGTAAAATCCAGGTGGCAATGACTTGTCTCCTGACTCTTCTAATAGGGTACCATGCCATATATTTGGTTGCTTGTAATGTCTTTCTCCCCTGCCTTTGTAAATGTATACTAGCTTTTTCTTTCTTCTCTTCTAAATGTACCAGAAAATACAATTTGTAATTAGCTACTAATTTACTGATCTTGATAACTATTAATTTATTTCAATCCCAATCCATTTAAAAAAATGTGAAAAATGTTGTCTGCCCAAATTTTTAAGAAACCTTGCTATTTTACCATTACGGTATTTTACCATTTCTCCATTTAGTGTCTCTTGTGATAACTTCAGAGGAGCCCTGGTGGTGCAGTGGTTAAGGGCTCAGCTGCTAACCGAAAGGCTGGCTATTTGGGCCCACAAGCTGCTCCAGGGGACAAAGATGTGGCAATCGCTTCCATAAAGATTATCGCCTTGGACCCCCTACAGGGCAGTTCTACTCGGTCCTATAGGGTCACTAATCGCCAGACTTGAAGGCTATAGGTTTGTTTGTATTGGTTTGGTTTGGTTTCTGATAACTTTCCAATTCTGAGGAAGCAGCTCAGATGTCGCCTCCTCTGGGAAGCTTTCACTAACCTCTGTTCCCTCTCCACTAAAGCTTGGTAAGTGTTCTTCATATGTACTCCTACAGTCCTTTCTGCATGTCATAGCACATAACATTTTATGCTATATATTCTCTTACCTGTGTTTCCACTGAGCTATGATTATTTTTTAAGCAAGACCTTCCCTTCATTCTATCCCTGGCATGACATGCAGTATCAGTCCTGTCAGGGACTGTATCCTCTTTCTAAAATGTGAGCCCCTTGAGATTAAAGATTTTACATATTCATCCATCCATCTATATGTCTATCTACCTCAACCCAGCACTGTACCTGGCAATGACAATTTCTTCAAATGCATGGCCAAAAGTCCGTTGTAATCATTTTTATATATTTTACTATGTGTATCACAATAACTGACGGAGCCCTGGTGGCATAGTTGTTAAGAGCTTGGTTGTTAGCCAGAAGGTCAGCAGTTCAAATCCACTATCCACTCCTTGGAAACCCTATGGGGCAGTTCTACTCTGTCCTATAGGGTGGCTGTGAGTTGGAATCAACTCAATGGCAACGGGTATGGGTTTATCACAACAACTAACAGATTGTAAGATTTGTACAACAAATAACAGATATTTAATTCATGGATATTGAAGAGGTCTAATGAATAGAAGTATCAGAAATAAAGGATTAAGGTAAGGTAAAAATATCAATAATATTACTGACAATGTTGAGGTATTATTAGAGAGTGGAGCTTCTTCTGTGAATAACTGGCTCCCTCATACTGGATTCTAAAATTGGATGGATTCATGCTCAGAATCACAAATACTGCTACACCAGTGAAGCCTTCTGCTGTGTGTGTATTGGGTGTGCAGCGAGGACATGTCTATGCAGACAGGCTGGCTCCATAAGAGAAAAAGAAAAAAGGTAGGCTGAACATGGTCATATGTGTCTCTCAAAGTAGCTCAATGGGCAAGTCTTCCTACCTCTTCTGATGCAGAGTGAGTGAAATGGTGAAGAATAGGCCATACTTATGAACTTTCTGCATATATAAATATCAGTAGAAGGGAAGATACCTCCCTTTAGGAGTAGCTTATAAACATAAAAACTAATGTATTATTATCAACTCCTTGCCTGAAGAGGAAGCACCATGGAATATCTCCATCAGTGGCTACTGAAAACAAAAAAACAAACCAATAACAACAACAACAAAAAAGTAAGTTTTACTCTAGTAAAGATCAGGTGGTGGGAAAATACACAAAGCAGGAGCCATGGTTCAAGTCTAACGTGCAGAGGCTGTATGACAGCCCCAGCTTTGCCATATGTGTCCCACCAGCAGAAGTGACTATTCAGTTTAAAAGCATTGAACATTCTCCAGGTGTAATTCACAGTTTATAAACCATTCGTTCATTCTCCCGCAGCCTTCTCATTCCTTGTATTCTCCTGCGTCCCCTGAGTGACTCTTTTCCACTTGCCTCACTTGGCCTTTCCATCTAGTTCCGGATCATTTATGTCTCAGCCTTCCACATTCTCAGAAATAGACAGCACTACCAAGTAACTCTCTTCTCTAAATTCTTGTTTTACTTTGAGGCAGATGCACATACGCATACGAAATACATTTTGGATAAGATTTCTTCATATTTTTATTCTTGGAGCTCAATAACGTTATAGTGCTCTATTTTACAGGAAGCGGAAAATTTTATGAGTTCAATTTAGTTTGTATTCTAAGGCAGTAACTGAAACAATGAATTTGCTTAAAAATAAGCAATTTATGGCTTGAAAGAACTCTGTTAGTGATTACAGTTTTCAGCAGGAAGACATGGTATTTAATACCTTAAATAATAAACGTCTTTAGTAAATTTAGGGAGTCACATGAGGAATAACATGAGAGCATTCACGCTGCAAAATAATAGAATATGTTTGCATCACACAAGAACAATTTCTATGCAAGAGTAATGAAACAGCTGTGGTGGTGTTATTACTCATTTAAGTGTCTCTCTGCCCTACCCAGGTAGCTCCCAGAACAAAATAGATGCTATATTCTACCCATTTAGTGTAATATCTGAAGAATGTGATGATGGTGTCAGTAAAAGCAGCTGTGAGCTTTCTGTGAGAGACAAAAACGCTGTTTAAAAACAGTATCTCAGCCTATAATGTTCAAATATAGAATTAATCCTTACTTTTTGAACATTGTTAACTAGTCCTGTGTTTACTCTCAGTTAGAGGATATGATTTTAAGGAACAATGTTGTCATTGTTAGGTGGCATAGAGTTGGTTGTGACTCATAGAGATCCTATATAAAACTAAACGACAAATGGCCCAGTCCTGAGCCTTCCTCACAATTGTTGTTATGTTTGAGCCCATTATTGTAGCCACTGTGTCAATCCCTCTTGCCGAGGATCTTCCTTTTTTTTGCTGACCCTCTGCCTTATCAAGCGTGATGTCCCCCTCCGAGGACTGGCCCCTCCTGATAACGTGTCCAAAGTACATAAGATGAGGTCTTGCCATCCTCGCTTCCAAGAAGCATTCTGGCTGTACTACTTCCAAGAAAATACTTGTTCATTCTTTTTGCAGTCCATGGTATATTCAATATTCTTTGGCAACACCATGATGCAAAGGTGTCAATCCTTCTTCAGTCTTCCTTATTCACTGTCCAGCTTTTACATGCATATGAGACAATTGCAAATACCACGGCTTGGTCAGGAGCACCTTAGTTCTCAAGGTAACATCTTTGCTTTTTGAAACTTTGAAGAGGTCTTTTGCAGCAGATTTGCCCTATGCAATACATCGTCTGATTTTTTTTTCAAACTTTTAAAATGAAAAATAATTTTATTTTAGCCTTCCTAAATTCTCACATTTGCCGAAAATTTTTTTCTTATATTTGTGGGATATTCACATGATTTTAACTGAAAATGCCCGATAGGTTAAATACTAGTTTGTTTTTCTTTTATTTGTTCATTTATTTATTTATTTTATTCTGCTTTGGTGAAGGTTTACGGGGCAAATTAGTTTCTCATTAAACAATTAATGCACATTTTTGTAACATTGGTTGTCAACCCCACGATGTGTAAACACTCTCCCATTATCTTGGGTTCCCCATTACCAGCTTTCCTGTGCCCTCCTGCCCTCTAGTCCTTGTCGCTGGGCTGCTGTGCCCATTTAGTCTCATTTTTTTTTATGGGCCAGTCTAATCTTTGGGTGAAGGGTGAACCTCAGGAGTGACTTCAGTACTGCGTTAAAAATGTGTCTGGGGCCATACTCTCAGGGTTTCTCCAGTCTCTGTCAGAGCAGTGAGTCTGGTC
This sequence comes from Loxodonta africana, assembly GCF_030014295.1. NCBI lineage: Eukaryota > Metazoa > Chordata > Mammalia > Proboscidea > Elephantidae > Loxodonta > Loxodonta africana. The sequence continues at coordinate 97,787,934 of NC_087346.1, read as the reverse complement.
TTTTTTTGTGAGTTAGAATTTTGTTCCACATTTTTCTCCAGCTCCGTCTGGGACGCTCTGTTGTTATCCCTGTCAGAGCAGTTGCTGGTGGTAACCAGGCATCACTGTACTGCACTCAGTCTGGTGGAAGCTGTGGTAGTTGTAGTCCATTAGTCCTTTGGGCTAATCTTTTTCTTTTCTTTGGGTTTTTCCCTTCTCCCTTCCTCTGGATGGTTGGACCAGTGGATATCTTAGATGGCTCACACAGCCCACACACTTTTAAAAGCCCAGATGTTAATCACCCAAGTAGAATGTAGAACTTTTTTTTTTTTTTTATGTTATGCAGTTGAGCTTCATGTCCCCCGCGACCATGGTTCCCAACTTTCAGCCAAGTAATTAGGCTCTCAGGGAGTTTGGATGTGTCTATGGAGCTTCAGGATCTTGGTCAAGTTATGCTAGCTTCTCCAGTATTATGTACTATCTTACGCTTCACCAAGGTTACCACTTATCTATCACATATTTAGTGTTTTTCTCTCCCCACCCCTCCCCTCCTTTGTAACCAACAAAGATTGTTCCTTTTTTTGTGTTAACCTTTTCATGAGTTTTTAAAATAGTGGTCTTGTACAATTTTTGTCCTTTTATGATTGATTTATTTCACTCAGCATAATGCCCTCCAGATTTATCCACGTTGTGAGATGTTTCATAGATTCATCATTGTTCTTTATTGTTGAATAGTATTGCATTGAGTGTAGTGGCATAGTTTGTTTATCCATTCATCTGTCGCTGGGCACTTAGATTGTTTCCATCTTTTTGCTATTATGAACAATTCTGCAATGAACATGGGTGTGCATATATCTATTCATGCGATGGCTCTTATTTCTGTAGGATATATTGAGACGGGATTGCTGGTTCATATGATACTTCTATTTCTAGCTTTTTAAGAAGCACCACATCATTTTCCCAAATGGTAGTACCATTTTGCATTCCCATCAGCAGTGCATGCGTAAGAGTTTCAATCTCCCTGAAGCTCTCCAATATTTGTTATTTCCTGTTTTTTTTTTTTTTTTTTTTGTGCCAGTAATGTCAGGTAAGATGGTATCTCATTGTAGTTTTAATTTGCATTTCTCTAATGGTTAGTAATCACAAGCTGTTATGTCTGTTGGCTACCTAAGTGATGAAGCGTTTGTTTGTATCCTTTGCTCATTCGTTAACTGGATAATTTGTCTTTTTGTTGTAGAGGTGTCAGATTTTCCTATAGATTTTAGAAATTAGAGCTTTGTCAGATTTGTTGTAGCCAAATTTTTTTTCCCACTTCGCATGCTCCCTTTTTACCATTTTGATGAAGTCTTTTGATGAGCATAAGTGTTTAATTTTTAGAAGACCCCACTCATCTAGCTCAACTTCTGGTGTTTGTGTATTGTTACTCATGGTTTGTGACCTGTTTATGCCATGTATTAATGTCGACCCTATTTTTTCTTGTATGATTGTTACAGTCTTTGGTTTTATATTTATGTCTTTGATCCATTTTGAATTAGTTTTGGTGTATGGTGTGAGGAGTACATCCCATTCCATTTTTTAGCAGATGGGCATCCTGTTTTACCAGCATCACTTGCTAAAAAGGCTGTTTTTCCCAATTAATGTATTTTGCGCCTTTGTAGAAAATCAGGTGACTATAGGTGGATGGATTTACATCTGTGTCCTCAATTCTGTTCCACTGGTCAATATGTGTGTCCTTGTAGCACTACCAGACTGTTTTGACTACCGTAGCTGCATAGCAGGTTCCAAGGTCAGGTGGTGTGAGTCCGCCTACTTTATTCTTCTTCAATAGTGCTTTACTTATACGGGGTCTCTTCCTTTTCCATATAAAACTAATGATTAGTTTCTCAATCTCATTAAAGAATGATATTAGTATTTGAATCAAGATTGCATTGTATTTTTAGATTACTTTGGGTAACATTGATGTTTTCACAATGTTGAGTCTGCCTATCTATGAGTATGATATGTTTTTCCATTTATGAATGTTTCTTTCGGTTTCTTGCAGTAGTGCTTTGTAGTTTTCTTTGTATAGGTCTTTTACATTCCTGGTTAGATTTATTCCTAAGCATTTTATTTCTTTACAGGGTATTATAAATGGTATTGCTTTTCTGATTTCCTTTTCATAATTCTCTTTGTTGATGTATAGGAATCCAACTGATTTTTGCATGTTTATCTTGTACCCTTCTATCTGCTGAATCTATTAGTCCCAGTGCTTTTCTTGTGGAGTCCTTGGGTTTCTAAGTATAGTATCATACTGCCTGCAAATAGGGACAGTTTTACTTCTTCCGTACTAATATGGATGCCGTTTATTTATTTTTCTTGTGTTATTGCACTAATTTTTCAGCACAGTGTTACACAGGAATTGTGATATAAGGCATCCTCGTCTTGTTCCTGTTCTCAAGAGGAATGTTTTCAGCCTTTCTCCATTAAGAATGATGCTGTTTTTTTTTTTTTGTTTTTTTTTTTTATAGATGCCATTTATTATGTTGAGGGATTTCCTTTCTATGTGGATTTTATTGAGAGTTTTTATCAGGAATGGATGTTGGACTTAGTCAAATGTCTTTTCTGCGTCTTTTGAGATGATCATGTGTTTTTTTTCTTTTGTTTTATTTATGTGGTGGATTCCATTGATTGATTTTCTATTGCTGAACTACCCTTGCATACCTGGTATGATTCCCACTTAATCGTGGTGTATTATTATTATTACTATTATTTTTTTGATATGGTGCTGAATTCTATTGGCTAGAATTTTGTTGAGAATTTTTGCATCTGTGTTCATGAGAGATATTGGTCTGTAATTTTCTTTTTTTTGTGGTGTCTTTGCCTGGTTTTGGTATCAGGGTTATGCTGGCTTCATAGAATGAATTCAGAAGGAACCCTTCCTTTTCTATGTTCTGAAATAGTTTGAGTAGTACTGATGCAAGCTTTTGTCTGCATATTTGGTAGAATTCTCCAGTGAAGGCATCTAGGCCAGGTCTTGTTGTCGTAGGTTTTTTTTTTTTACCCTTTCAATCTCTCATTACAGGTCTGTTCAGATTTTCAACCTCAGTTTGTATTAGTTTAGGTAGATACAGTGTTTTTAGAAATTTGTCCATTTCCTCTATGTTTTCAAATTTGTTGGAGTATAATTTTTCATAGTACTCTGTTATGATACTTTTTATTTCAGTTGGTTCTTTTGTAAAGTCCCCCATTACATTTCTTATTTGGGTTATTTCTGTCCTCTCCTGTTTTTCTTCTGTCAATTTGGCCAATGGTTTGTTGATTTTGTTGATCCTTTCAAGAATCAACTTTTGGTTTTTTTGATTCCTTCTTTTTTATTTTTATCCTCTATTTCATTTATTTCTGCTCTGAGTGCTATCATTTCCTTTCTTCTGGTGGCTGTGGGCTTCTTTTACCGCTCTCTATTTGTTTGAGTTGTGTAGCTAATATTTTGATTTTGTTCCTTTCTTTCTTTTTAATGTGTGCAACGATTGCTATAAATTTACTTCTAAGCACTGCCTTTGCTGTGTCCCAAAAGTTTTGGTATGATGTGTTTTCATACTTGTTTGATTCCAGGAATTTTTTGATTCCATCTTTGATTTCTTCTACTACCCAGTGGTTTTTAAGCAGGGTGTTATACAGTTACCTTGTATTTGATTTTTTCTCTTGCTCTTCGTGTTATTAATTTCTACTTTGATGGAGTTGTGATCAGAGAAGATACTTTATGTTATCTCAATAATTTAGTTTTTGTTGAGGGTTGCTTTGTGGCCTAAGATGTGGTCTATCCTGGAATGCATTCCATGTGTGTTAGAAAAAAATGTATACTTTGCTGCTGCTGGATGGAGTGTTCAATATATGTCTATGAGGTCAAGTTAGCTGATTGTGGCCTTTAGGTTTTCTGTATCTTTACTGAGTTTCTTTCTAAATGTTCATTTACAAGGAGGGGTGTTTAAAGACTCCTGCTATTATTTTGGAATTATCGATTTCTTTTTTCAGTGCTCTTAGAGTTTGTTTTATGTATTTGGTAGCCCTGTCACTGAATGGGTAGATAGTATTATGGTTATGTCCTCATGGTGGATCGCCCCTTTAATCATATCATTTTCTTTCTTGTTTTTTATGCTGGATTTTTTTTTAAAGTCTATTTTATCTGAGATTAGTATTGCCACTCCTGCTCTTTTTTAGTTGCTGTTTGCTTAATATATATATTTTTTCCATTTTTTGTTTTTAATAAATTTATGTCTTTGTTCCTAAGGTGTGTCTCTTGTAGATAGCATATTGATGGGTCCTGTTTTTTTCTTTAGTTTTGTTTTATCCATTCTGTCACTCTCTGTCTCTTTATGGATGTATTTAAACCATTTACGTTCAGTGTGACTACTGAAGGTGTAAATCTATTGCTATCATTTTGTAGTGTTTTTTTTTTTTCTTTCTTTTTGTGGTGTTAACTTTTACTTTGTTCCTCTTATTCTCCTCTGCTGAATTCCTTTTGTTTGTGGATTTTTTTTCTTTTCTTTCATTTTTGTAGATTTTTTTGTTTACTGAAACTTTGTTTTTCTTCTTTATTTTAATGAGTAGGTTAGTTAACTTTATTTGTTGTTACCTTGAAATTTATCCCTATCATCTTAAGTTTAAACCAGTCTTTTATTACTTGATATCACCTTGACCTCCTCCTCTTTTGAAAGTCCTATGCCTACATCATTTATTCTCTTTTTTATTTTTCTGATGTTGTTGTCATTTACAGATTGACCTCTTTGGTTCCCTGTTGTAAAACTTTTAGTTTTTTTTAATTTTTTTTATCCTTGAAAGTTCATTACCTAGTTTGGTATCTGGTTGATGCTATTTTGTGCCCTATTATTCAAGTTGTTGTTTGATGTAGCTTCTCTAGACAGAAGACTCCCTTTAATAATTCTTTAAGTTTGGATTGGTTTTTGCATATTCCCTTAATTTCTGTTTCTCTGGAAATGTCTTAATTTTTTCATCATATTTGAGCAAGACTTTAGTAGGATATATTATTCTTGGTGGGTATTTTTTTTTTTTTTTAATCAAGGTTTTATGTATGTCATCCCACTGCCTTCTTACCTGCGTGGTTACTGCCAAGTACAGTTTAGTCTTATTGTTCCTTCTCTGTATGTGACTTTTCATTTTTCTCAAGCTGCTCCCAGGATTCTTTCTTTGCCTTTGGTTTTAGCAAGTGTAATTATGATATGTCTTGGTGTTTTGGGGGGGGGGGTCTATTATATACAGAGTTCATTGAGTTTCTTGGATGGTCAGCTTTTCATCTTTATGATATTAGGGGAATTTTCTGTCAGCAAATCTTCAATGATCTTCCCTGTGGTTTCCATTATCTCCCCTGTTCTGGAACTCCAATTGCATACAAATTTTTCCTTTGGATTTTATCCCACATCGTTCTCAGGGTTTCTTCATTTTTATTTGTTCTTTTCTCTGTTTTTTCCTCAAAGTGGTATCCAAGGATTCATCTTCAATTTTGCTGATCCTCTCTTCCATTATTTCAAATCTGCTCCTCAGACCTTTTATGAAATCTTGTTCTTTATCTTTTTGATATCTAATTGCTGTTTTTATTGATTTCTAGTTGTTTATTCATTTTGACACTTTGTTCCTGTATTATTTTCCTGAATTCTTCCATTGTTTTATCACTCATTTTCATGATTTTGTCTGTGTTTTCCACTATTTTGTCTATTTTTTCCTTATTTTTGTCTACATTTTCCTTTGTCTGTTGGAGAGCCTTGAATATTAGAGTTTTGAATTACCCATCAGTGCATGGGTCTACTTGGGATGGAAAAGGGAAAGAGAAAGGAGAAAGGAAAAACAAAACAAACAAAAAACAAAAACAACAACAAAAAGATAAATATAGTGGTGGGGGAGCTGACCCTAAGGGACAGGGTGGAATTAGGGTGGTGGTGAGCTGGTGTCTCTGTTGCTGAGCCTGTCAAGAAGGGTTTGAAGCAGTGCAGAGCCTAGATGGAGGAAGAAGGAAAAGGGGGAAGGGTAAAGATAAGAAAAAAATATATATATGGATATATATATCCTGCTGTGGGGCAAGCCTGTGTGGGTAGTGCAGACCTGGGGAGGCTATGTGCCAGAGGCTCTCTAGCCAAGCAGTCCAGCACAGCCTGTTGAGAAAGGACAGTCAGTGCATAATGATAGGTAAGTAGAAGAAAGGAAAGGAAGGGAAGGAGAGAGAGAGAAAAGAAACAATTACAACAACAGCAAAAGAAAAGCCCTGAAGGAGCCTGCCAATGGGGGAGGCATATGCCTGGGGAGACCGTGTGCCTTTGGCTCTCTAGCAGGGCCGTGTGGGGTACAGCCCATCAAAAAGGGGTGAAGATGGCACACATGGCTAGGTGGGTGGGAGTAAGGAAAGGAAGGAAGAGAGAGATAAGAAAACAAAACAAAGCAAGAATGTCACTGAGGAAGACTGCCATTGTGGTGGTGTAGACCTGGGAAGTTGTGTGCCAGTGGCTCTCTGGTTGAGCAGTTTGGCACAGTCTGTCAAGAAGGGACAGAGACAGGATAGGGTACTAGCTGGGCAGGAGAAAAGAAAGGAAGGAAGTGAGAATGAGAAGAAAGAAAAAAAAAGCCAAAAACAACAAAAATGGCATTGAAGGAGCTGGACAGTGGGGGAGGTGTGAATCCAGGTGGCAAGGAGCTGCTGTCTCTCCAGCTGAACAACCAGGGCCCATTGGAAAGTAGTGGGGGCCATGTAAAGGGAACAAGGGTGGGGGATGGGAATGCATGTATTCCTGGTTACCAGGTGCTCTTCTCCTGTTGGGAACTCTGTGAAGTTGCCTTCCCATACTCCCTGTCTGCCTTTATTGGTGGCCGAGGTCCAAGATGGCAGGTCCGTTGCTATGTTACCTAGTCAGGGACCTTCATTCTCTGTTCTCTGTCCTTTTCTTATTCCACTCAGCACTGACTGAGTTCTTTATCCTTTCCTTTGATGCTTAGGGTTTCAAGGTTGACCCTTGTATCCGCTTTACTTAGTTTTTCAGGTCTTTGCTAAAGAGGAATGGCATGGTGCCTCTGTCAATAGTGTCATGTTGGCTCTGGCTCCCCATCTTTTGATTTCTTGACTGCTGCTTACATGGGCATTGATTGTCTATCCAAGTAAAATGAAATAATTAATAACTTCAATATTTTCTCTATTTAACAGTGTACTGTTTATTGGTCCAGGTGTGAGGATATTTGTTTTCTTTATGTTGAGGTATCATCCTTACTGAAGGCTGTAGTCTAAGTTCTTCAAGCCATCTTTGCTTTCAGCAATCAAGGTTGTGCCATCTGCCTATCTCAGATTGTTAATGAGTCTTCCCTCAATCCTGATTTTACATCTTCCTCTACAGTCCAGCTTCTAGGATAAAGTTTGAATAAGTCCAGCAGAAAGTTTGAATAAGTATGGTGAAAGGTTAGGAATTGAAACAGTGCATTTCTCTACCCCAATTGCTTAAGTTAGGACCTCAGAATATTACTCTAGTTTGTATGATAACCACACAGTCATTTATAATTTGATGACAACAACCACAAACATGATCACCAATTCTTTTTCAGGCATGATGTTAACAACTAGGAATTTACTACTAATAATACATGATACAAGCCCTCAAGGAACTATTGCTTACAAATATGTAAACATAGATATAGATTACAGGAAGACAAATAAAATAATTAACACATAGCTATAAAAAAGTGAGCATGGATATGATATTCCTTGTCTATCTTATGTTTTCAGCATCTTTCCTGCTTGATCTTATTAACCCTTAATATAGCCAATGGCAAAAGGTTTGACTTTGGTTTAGAGTTAATTTTGAAAACACTAAGACTCAATATGATCAATGTTAGAAACTCCAGGATGTTGTGCAATGATTCTTACTGTGGTCATCTTTAGGTAGTAGAGAAAACATACACAGGCAATAAAAGCAAAGTTAATTTACCTAAGATTGAAAAATATAACTTAATTAGTTTTGGAAAGTCTGTTGAGATGGCCTAGCAAATTGTGTTGGTTAGGATGTAAGGAAATTGTGATGTAAGGAATGGAGCAAGGGTTCATATATTCCCATGCCATTGATCCATGAAAACTACTCTACTTGGTCACTTAGTGCAAATGTAGCACTTAAATAGTGTTGAATACACTTGCTTCTCCTTGCTTTGGCATGTACTACTCATGAAACTCATCTATTCATATGATGTGAACTCCTTTCTTCAGAGATAAGTGTATGCAATTCTCTGTCTTTATATTTCACCTGGAAGTCTTGGCATCATTTAACATCCAAATTATCATCTTTCCATACAATGTAAATTCTGTGCCTGACAATCCTATTACTAGTTAGCCTCAAACTGCTAGATTGATTCTTGTTTCTTCATTCATCCTAGTATACAGTGAGACATCCAGCTCTCCATGCATGTACCTATGGCTTATTTTTGTCTTCCTTGTTGCCACAGACTTCTGTCATCCTATACGAGTCTATTGTGACAGCTTAGTCCTTACTCCAGTTTTTTTACCCATATAATTCACCTAATATTCTTTTTAAAAATAAACATTTAGAAAATTTTAACATCTAACTTAATTTCAAAAATTAATTTTCTAAAATATTATTTTGCTCATGTCAGTCTTTTACTCAAATATCTTCAATACCTCACCAAAATATTCTCTCTGCTATTCTTTGTTTTTTATTATCTGTTTTTTATTTACTTTCCAAACTTATCTTCCCCTACTAAACCACCCAAAATTTGATTTAAATCAAATGAATGCTCATACTTTTTTTTTAGTGTATACTGGGAAATAGTTTGTAGTTGCCTGTATGTTTTATTATACCATTCTTTTAGCCTGACATGAATGATTCTCTATTTCTTTCCTTCCTTAATATTCTTTTTTTTCTATTGTTGTTATTGTTGTATGCCATCGAATCACTTCTAACTCGTAGTGACCCTATAGGACAGAGTAAAACTGCCCCATAGTGTTTCCTAGGCTATAATCTTTGGGGGAGCAGACTGCCACATCTTTCTCCTGAAGAACAAATGATGGTTTAAGGCACGAACCTGTTTATTAGCAGCCATGTACTTAACCATTGTGTCATCAGGGATCCTTTTCATTTTCTCTTAGATCAATCAAAACTCATCAGTTTCATTATCTAGACCATTAGAACATTTGGAGAACCCATCTCTTACTTTCACTTAGTATAAAACCCGTTGCCACTGAGGTGATTTTGACTCATAGCGACCCCACAGAGTTTCCAAGGAGCACCTGGGGGATTCAAACTGCCGACCTTTTGGTTAGCACCTGTAGCTCTTAACCACTATGCCACCAAGGGAGTACTTACATTTGTCATCATCTTTTATTTGTTTAATGCACATAACCAGCTTTTCTCAAATCTGATTTGAGGAAAGAAGCCATGTCTCTCTCAAAAGGCTAAAGCATAGGGCTTAAACACAGGGTCCTATGATTTATAGTTAATAAAACTAAATGTTAGAGATGATTGTGGTGATAATAAAACAGGACAGTCATTCAAACTTGATTTCTAACTCTCTGTAAATTTCAAAACTCTTTGTAAATTGCTCTCTGAAATCTGAAGAATATTTTCTCTTCTTGCAGATATGTGGGTGAAGATGGGATTTAGGTTATATAGATTTTTAAGGCCAACATTAAACACAGCCCTGCACATGAGAGAGTCTCATGTTTAATCTCAGTTCCTCCACTAATATATTCTGCAATATTGTTGATTAAGACACGAAGCTATTTAAATATTGTTAACAGTATATTATAGATAATAATACTACACATTTCTGTTAACTTAGGAAAATATGAAAGTTAATGTAAGAAATGTGTATGTAGTAAAGTTGTCAAAAGAAACACACTCTAGATAAATTCAAAATATAATTATTGTTAAGTATGTTTATTTTTTCAAAATCAATTATACTAAAATAAAAATATTTATGTAAAATATACTGTATATAACTAAATATGTTATTTCTCATTATATAATTAAAAAAGTTAACTCACGTGGCTTATTTGAGAGCTTACCTTTTATGTGAAAAAAAACTATTAAAAAATAATGCCAATATTCTTTTCAGGTTTTTTTTTTTAAACCAAATTCAGATTTGCTTATTCTTTTTGACCTGAATACTCACTATCAAATGCACATGATCAAAAGGTAGAGTAGATGAGAAAGATTTAATGATTTGTAGAATTTAATACAGATATAAGATACATACTTTTAAATAATTCAATTAATTATCTATTTGATCATATATGCTCCTGAAAAAAATAACAATTCTGCTTCATAATCCAACTCCACAATAGTTAATGAATATCCACTACATATAGGGTCTATTGTCTGACACTGCATGTAGTCTAAAGCTGGATAGAACACTGATAACAAATGGCATAAATCCAGGACTGAGCAAGTTAAAGTAATAAAGTGGAACTGAATCAACAAACTTATTCATCAGTGAAGCTCCCTCTTTATTACACCTCTTCTCTCTGACCTCTTTCTTAGCTTCCTTCCAGAATTTAATATTAATCAACTTGGACTTCAGTTTCAGAATTGACCCTCTTTTCTAAATTGGACACATTTCTGGATACCATTTATCTCTTTAAATTATTTCCATCATTCATTCCAGGATTCTCTCTTGGCTGCCTGACGTACATATAAGTGAAACGGCTAGCTGTATATGCTGATAGAACTCGAAGTCCCAACTGTTACCTTTAAGTTTCTCATTATCTAGTGGAGAATCAAATAAGTAAACAGATAACTGCAATGGAGAGTAGAAGTAATCTTTTCTGAGTGCTGTCACAGCCTACCAGAGGACTGCCTCATAAACAACACGTCCATGGTATACCACATTAATGTCAGGACCTGAGCATTTAAAAAAAATCATAACTTATCTTTAATTACAGGTAATAATTATTGAGCAGTTACTATGTGCCTAGCAGTATTCTAAAGCTTTACATGGATTAACACATGGCTAAATCGACTCGATGGCACTGGGTTAGTAGGAGGTAGAGTCAGGACTTACACTTAGTGTAACTCCTGAGAACATGTTCTTATTGTTACACTACTTTCAAATAATTAAATAAAAAGTCTAACACAGTTTTTGTTACCCTCAAAATTAAATATGTTGATGCCTAATAGACATACATCTCAAATAGAAGATATATAAAATTATTTCATTTTATTTTGAAAACCTTTATTATTTGTTCATCTGTTGCTTTGCTACAATATTCATGGCTTATCCATTGGATAACATAACACTAGGTGAGAAGTATATGAAGGAAGAGTTCCTTGCTAAACTCATAAAACCAAACTGATTGCCTTCGAGTTGATTCTAACTCATAGCGACTATATAGGACACAATAGAACTGCCCCATAGGGTTTCCAAGGAGTTGCTGGTGGATTCGAACTGCCAACTTTTTGGTTAGCAGCTGAGCTCTTAACCACTGTTTCACCAGAGTTCCTTGCTAAAAAAAAAAAAGATAGTGTTAATTCAGAGATGCCCATGCCAAAAAAACTGCTGAGGGAGAAAGAGTATGTGCAAAAGTAGAAATACGTTAAAGATCAAGGAAAATTTAGGGAACTGAAAAACACATACACACAAGATGCAAGGTGAGGAAGTTTCACAAGAATGAGTAATTTAACATTGATTAAAATAGAAGTCAATGAAGGAGTTAAGAGCAACATGGTCAGGTATGAATGTCAGAAAGACCCCTCTGACTAAAGAATTCTTATTAGAATAGAAAATGGCAGTTGGTAGGCATTATAGTAAACTGAGAGGGAAGTAGTGAGGCTTGAACTAAAACAATAGCGGAGGGAAGATAAAAAATAAAAACATGAAAGCCAGTAAGACTGATGAATAAAAAAGCCTTGGACACTGACTAAAATCAGAAGGCAAAGAAAAAGCAGTCAAGCCAGGCTTATCCGTTTAGTTAAGTGAATAGATGCTGTGCCACCAATATGTGAAGAAAAAGAAATGGGACTTGGGTTGGAAGAGAGAGGTTAGAGTTACTCTTTCAGCAAATATTTGCAAACCTAATATGTTTCAGTCATTGTTTATGACTCTACATCTTTAGTAATTAACCAAATAAATGTTTCTAGTTCCATGAAAATTATATACAATTTGGTGAGATAGTGTACAAGACAGTTTAGAAATAGGTGCAATTACAACTTAGCATAAAATAAAAAAAATGTAAAAAAGTAGAGTTTAATGCGAATGTGTAAAGTAGAGGTCAAGATGCTTTAAACTAGTGATTAAAAGTGATATCTCTGAAAAATGATATTTCGACAGAGTCCTGAAATTTGAGAAGGGGTCAATTAGTCAAATCAACAATCATGAGCTTTCCAGGTGTGAGGTACTGAAAACCCAGAACTGAAAAACCCAAAGGGGATGAAAGAAGGATTCTTCTTTATTTTTGCTCAGCAATGTTTTGCTATTTTTTAATAATAATAATAATAACCAGTTTCTGTCACGTTAACTCTGGCCCCTGTGGACCCATAGATTTTTCAGTTGCTGATTTTGCTGAAGTAGATCACCAGGACTCTCTTCCAAGTCACCTCTGGGTGGACTTCAAACTCCAATCCTTCAGTCAGCAGCCAGCCTCCTTAACCATCTGCATCACCAAGGTTTTTAGAATAAACAATCTCAATGTATTTTTGTGCACATTAAAGAATCATTTTTTCACTTTTATCTTCCATGTCTCTACTAACTAATATATTAATAGTACTACCTCATATATAAGTATTTTGTTGCTGTTGTTGTTAGATACCACCAAGTCAGTTCCGACTCATTGCAACCCTACAAACAACAGAACAAAACGCTGCCCTGTCCTTCACCATCTTCACAATTGTTGTTATGGTTGAGCCCATTGTTGCAGCCACTATGTCAATCCATCTCATTGAGAGTCTTCCTCTTTTTTTGCTGACCCTCTACTTTACCAATCATGATGTCCTTCTCCAGGGACTGGTCCCTCCTGATGACATTTTCAGTGTATGTGAGATGAAGTCTTGCCATCCTTGCTTCTAGCATTCTGGCTGTACTTCTTAAAAGACAGATATGTTCGTTCTTCTGGCAGCCAACGGTATATTCGATATTCTTCACCAACACCATAATTCAAAGGCATCAATTCTTCTTTGTTTTTCCTTATTCATCTTTCAGCTAAATAAGTATTTTAGGTACAATATATTAAAGGGAAATACAATTCATTCAGAAGAGGACAAATCGTCACCCAAACATGAACAAAGAGATTATGTATTTATTTTGAGAAAACTATTTACATTTTCTTCATCAAATAAGAGATTTTTGTATTTTGCTAAGCAGAAGCATGGTTTTGGTACTGTCTTTATTTGGAAGGATGGTTATAAGAGATGGTTATGAATGCCAGGCTGCCCAGAGGTGAATAGTATTGGCTTTGTTCTGTGCCAACTGAAACTACGTTTTGGTAAACTGGAACCACATTTTCCAGAATAACCTTTCCTGTATGATTCAGGCTGAGAGTTGGCTAAGAGAGAAATTTCCCTAGAATAAAAAAAAAAAAACTTTTTTTTAGTTTTTTTAAGGGGAGCAGAGGCACATTATGCACATTCTTGCTGATATGCTGGCTTACCTTGTTGTTGTGGAAGAGCTAGTCCAGGAGATCTTTTAGTTCCTGAACTATCACCTTCTTTAGCAACTCAGAGTCCCAAGGCAGTATCCATGGTGAAGTGCCTAGCTTCTACTGCAGATCACCCAGCTCATCAATGTTGTGAGTGATGAGAGATGTCTGTTCCACTTTTTTCCTGCTTCCAAGTGGCCCTGATAAGCTTCAGTTAATGTCCAGTTTTTCCAGAGGGCTGATTCTGTTGATTCATTATGACTATGGGCAGAACATCAGATGTAGAGGCAACAGGCTTACATAGGCATCTTTATCAGCTCCCACAATCTTGAAAGATATAATCCTTATGACAAACACAGTTTCCAGTGTCACTCTTGGTGATTCTCCTTCTCTGATCTACCTTTGTCTGATATAGAAAGTACTTCTTTTAGATTTTGAAAGAGTTTATGTACAATTGATATCATTACTGCCATAAACGATTGATAGACTTTTATAGTGATACCATTTAGGAGTTGAATGATTTTTTATATAAAAATTTTTATCATAAATTCAATTATGTAATAAACATAGAAATAGTCATATTTTTTCTATATCATAAATTGTATTTTTCGAGAATTTTATGCCTATTTTATTTATGTTATGAAGTTTATTGGCATATAGTTGTTCATCTTATTAGCTCTTCAGTACTTGTAGGACCTGAAATTATATCCTCTGTTTCTTCGTGCTTTTGCTTAATCATACTTATTAATTTTATTTATCTTTCCTAGTTACCAACTTTTATCTATTTTATGTCAATTTTTTTTTTAAATTAATCTCTGCTTTTCATTACATTGTTTTTTCCTACTTGTTTGCAGTTTACTTTTAGTGTCTCTAGTTTGTAAAGCTAGAAACTTAGATCGCTGTTCTTACAACTATTTATTTTAATATGATCATCATTTGAAGTTAAAACATTTCTCTAAGCACTTCTTTAGCTATATCCCATAATTTTGATATATTCCACATTTATTATTATTATTTTGGGTGTCAAAATATTTTAAGATTTCCTTTGTGCTTGGGAAACTGCCCCCAGGCAGAGGGCTGGGTAAATGGCATTTATCTCATGGCCTCCCTTCTCTCTGCAGTCTTCACCTTGACCTGTCAGTTGTTCAAAGTCTGAAAACAGCTTTATATACCTTGTCGAAGGTCATGGCTGCTTATGACAGGAAGATGAGTTTGCTGCCAGCTATCCATCATATGAGGAAGCAGGAAATCCTTTGTGGTCCAATTTTGATGAATGATTTTTCATCATGCAAGATCAAATTTATTCATAGAACAATTTTAAAACCCAGAAGATGCATCTTTGACATGCTAAAACAATAAATGAGTATTGAAATTTTAGAAGATTGCTCTCAGTCATGTAATGTTTAAAATGTTTTGCTATTAATTTTTAAAAAGGATAAAAACTGTAACTAGTTTGATAATTTTTTTTAATAATTATTATCTATTGCTTGAATATTATTAGGAATAGTACTATTTGTGATTGCACATAAGCTTAAAATATTTTTTCATTCTTAGATAATGATGTCAAATGTTTTGATAAAGTATAACTGAATATGCCAAAAGCAAAAAACAAACAAGCAAAAAAAAACAAGCCATTGCCATTGAGTGGATTCTGATTCATAGCAACCCTATAGGACAGAGTAGAACTTCCCCATAGAGTTTCCAAGGAGCTGCTGGTGGATTCTAACTGCTGACATTTTGCTTAGCAGCCCTATTGTTAACCACTGTACCACCAGGGCTCCTTATGTGACCACATGTATGTACATTTAGACAGTCTGTTTATAGCCTTTAATCCACGCATAGTATATACAGTCTTCCAGTAGCCACCTGTATATTTATTTTATCTTTTATTTATCAAATATCATTTGCTGTTCAATGAAAGTCCTCTTCGCTCTTCCTTCTTATGAAGTACTATTCCACTTCTACTAAGAAAACATTGTGCATTTTGAAATATACTTTGATTTACTTCTAAATTAAGAAGAATAGTGGTTCAGAAGATTAAATTATGATTTATATTGTTTTTCTTTACCTTCAAAATCCTTTAGGGGATTAATGGTCTTTAATGGGTCAGAAATTTTGTCCCCATGTACTCTATCTTCAACAGTTTTAGTTGTGATGTAGAATTTTAAAAAGTGTATTTATAAATAAAAATACACTCTAAAATTCTACACCACAGGTAAAGCAATTGAAGACAGAATATACCCATTGCCGTTGAGTCGATTCCTACTCCTAGTGGCCCACCCTATAGATCACAGTAGAACTGCCCCATTGAGTTTCCAAGTAGCGCCTGGTGGACTTGAACCGCCAACCTTTTGGTTAGTAGCCATAGCGCTTAACCGCTAAGTCACTGGGGTTCCCAGACGGAGTATATGGGGTCAAAAAAGTAAAGTACCAAAAGTTTCTTCTGGTTTTTTATACAAGGTGTACGAGTTCCCGAGAAGCCCTGGTGGTGCAAAAATTAAGCGCTTGGCTACTAACTGAAGAGCTGACTGTTTGAAAACTACTCAGCTGCTCCACAGGAGAAAGACCTAGTCATCTGCTTCCATAAAGATTACAGCAAAGAAAACCCTATGAGGCACTTCTACTCTGTCACATGGGATTGCTATGAGTCGAAAGTTGACTTGATGTTACACGGCAACAACGACAACATGTAAGTTCCCTAGGTTCATGTTCAGTAAGAGTTAAAGCATGGGATGAGAGGGTGATTCTAAGTGTCAGATGATCCCTTAGAATGAGAAGATATGAGTTCTAGTCTTGGTCTAAGCGTTTGACTTTAAGCAATCCATATTTGATCACTGAGGCTTACTTTTCTTATTTTTAAAATAGATATAATATTTGTTCTTCATGCCAGTATTAATTTTCCATGCCTACCATAACAAATTATCAAAACATTTGGTAGTCTAAAACAACAAGAATTTATTCTTTCACAGTTCTGGAGGCCAGAAGTCCAAAATCAAAGTGTCGACAGGGCCACATTCCCTCCAAGTCTCTAGAGAAGAATCCTTCTTTACCTCTTCCTGGTTCAGTGGCTCAAGTCATTCTCTGACTTGTGAAATCATAACTCCAATCTTTTCTTCCTTCTTCACATAGCCATGGTCTCTTTGTGTCTTTGCGTCTCTTATCCTTTCTGCTTTTCTTTTATGAGGACAACTACCATTGGCTTTACAGCCAGCTTTAAATTCAGGATGACCTCGTCTCAAGATTCTTAATAATATTTGCAAAACTTCTTTTTCTAAATAAGGTCACAATTACAGTTACAGGTGGTCATATCTTTTGGGTAGCAGCAATTCAAACCGCTATAATGTTGTACAGAAAATGTATATGGAAACATGTTGAAAATATAAAGCCGTATCAACCATGAAAAGTACTATTTTTTATACCATTTTGGATTTTACCAGATGATCTATTTAAAATCCATACACTCTAAGATTGTTTTAATATAATTTTTGTTCCATATTTCTCTTGCTTCCTCTACCTACTTCAATTTAGTTTTTTTTTTTTTTTTTTTTTTTTATTGGAGTACTCTGAAACTTGCTTCCACAAAAACATTTTCTTTCAGTGCTTGGGTTAATAATGTGGACAATGTACTTTTTTATGGAGTCTGGCACACACTAAGCTCTTAATAAGTACTAACTATAAGGTCCCTGTGAGTGTGAATTGACTGGATGATAATGAGTGAGTTGGTTGGTTATTATTTTGTTTATTATTATTGGGCTTTCTGGACGCACAAAAGAATCTCTAAAGATTCTAGATTCAGTATGTTATTAAAGCCTCTGTAATGACTTACATTACTAATTTTTTTAATCTCTCAATTTATCCTAGCATTATCCTTACCATTATCAAGAAATCTTCATTAAGAGCTTACTATGTGCAAGACACTCTGCTGAGCTAATTTGGATAACTAAAAACTCTATGAAAATTTCATGGCCTCTAAGTGGGGAAGAGTAACTTATTCTTTAGAGAGTCAGTGTTTGACTGTTTATACAAAGAAAAATATTTTTTAAACAATTTGAAAATACAAATGGGTGATAAAACTAAAATAAGAACAATTTTATAATTGAGAAATAGCCTGTTTTATTAAGATCTCCTAACAAAATATGCATTTAGTAATTGAGCTTAAATTCTAGGTACTATTTTTCTAATGAAAAGAAAATTTTGATTAAAAAATGTTGACACTGATTTTAAAAAATGTAATTTAAAGACAGTCTTGGGTTATATAAAAAGCATTTAACATAAACTGAATGTTAGAAAATATTATGGAATTATTATTAATGTTCTTAGGAGTAGTTATGTTGGTGACTTTTTAGGTGATGCCTGCTGAAATATTTAAGGGCCGTGGTTGGCGCAGTGGTTAAGTGTTTGGCTGCTAACCAAAAGGTTGGCAGCTCCACTCCACCAGCCACTCCTTGGAAACCCTGCGAGTCAGTTCTACTCTGTCCTATACAATGTTGCTGTGAGTCACAGCTGACTAGACAGGAGTGGATTTGGTTTTGGTTTGGATATTAGAAAATAATATAGAATTCTTAATTTTCTTAGGAGTAGTTATGTTAGTGAACTTTTAGTTGATGCCTGCTGAAATATTTAAGGGCCAATTTTCACACTGTCTATATTTTCAAAATAAATCATATGCATATATGAGTGTGTGTGTGTGTATGAACCAATTATGGAAAAGTCTATTGCATTTTTATACTAGGTGGACGGTAAATAAGAATTGGTTGTACTATTTTTGGTAATTTTTTTGTATATTCTAAAATTTTCACAATATGATGTTGGAAAGACATTAAAAAAAAAATGTAAGATTCCAACACTATCTCTAGCAATTGCTAATATATCCCACTGACTAGACCAATGTCAGACACCAAGTATCTGCTCAGTAAATACTTGACGAATAATAAAAAAATCGTTACGGAATTAATCAAATAGTTATCAAAATCCTTTCATTTGGTGAGAGGGCAGATACTTATAAAGAAAAAAAATATTAAAGCAGTCTTCACCATCAGGAAAATTACATGATGATGTAGCTAAAGTTTAAAAATGTGAGCATATTCTACTATACATATAACCCTTGTGGGCATGTATTTATTACTAATTTCACTATTAATTATCATTATAACAACAGTTACTTTATTTCCATCATAATGTTTGTCCTCCACTAAATCTTCTAACATATTTACATTCACTTTTAAAATGTGAAGAAACTAAGATACCAATGAGACTAACTTAGTAACTTGTGTTAAAGTGTCAGATCTAAAACATGAAGCAGTTTTTACTGTTTCTATTGTCCTTTTAATGACACCAGGCTGCTTCTTCCTAATGTCTGTTTTTTGGGAATCCAGAAAAAAAAATTCAACTCTCAAAGGAGGCCTGAGTTGAAACTTGAAAGACAAAATGTGTTTGAGTATTTCAGACACAAATCCTTTTTTAATTGTGGCTCATTTGCTGTTCTTGTTGTTAGGTGCCGTCGAGTTGGTTCTGACTCATAGCGACCCTGTGCACAACAGAACAAAACACTGCCCGGTCCTGCGCCATCCTCATAATCGTTGCTATGCTTGAGCTCATTGTTGCAGCCACTGCGTCAATCCACCTCGTTGAGGGTCTTCCTCTTTTCCGCTGACCCTGTACTCTGCCAAGCATGATGTCCTTCTCCACGGGCTGATCCTTCCTGACAACATGTCCGAAGTAGGCAAGATGCAGTCTCACTGTCCTTGCTTCTAAGGAGCATTCTGGTTGTACTTCCTCCAAGGCAGATTCTTTCGTTCTTTTGGCAGTCCATGGTATATTCAATATTCTTTCCCAACACCACAATTCAAAGGCATCAATTCTTCTTTGGTCTTCCTTATTCATTGTCCAGCTTTCACATGCATATGAGGCAATTGAAAATACCATGGCTTGGGTCAGGCACACCTTAGTCTTCAAGGTGATATCTTTGTTCTTCAACACAGTGTTAATAAAGTCTATAATTACTTTACCTGTTCACTTCATTTGACTGACAAAAATTGAGTTTGCTAAAATGTAGAACTATTACGGTACTGTAACAGGGCTTTTTCATTTCACTTGTCTTCTGCTGTTCTAGAAGGTAGAAGTTAAAGTTTTTTTTTTTTTTTTTTTTACATGTCATTTTTATTTTTGATCCATTGGGGTTTAATTTATAGAAATTAATAGCATTTACCAGGACACTACTGTTAGTGGACAATCAGCCATATAATGAATCACTTAAAATCAGGATGGAAAAGTAATAAAATTATACTAAAAGTATTATTACATATTTTATGACATAATACAGAAAAGAGAAATATAACTACAAGGAAAAATAATCTAGATGAAAGGGGCTCCTGTCACCAAGTTAGCATGATTTGTGGACTGGCAGCTATAAGAATGTCAGTTTAGGATGGTACAGATATTGTTTTCATTCTGTATATAGAGAACAATAAATAAATTTGTTGCTTATTGACACATTCACCACTTCAAGTAGAACATTTTTCATGGGTTACTTTCATGTCATCAGCTTCTGATACACATCACTCTAAAGAAGGGTAATACCTGCGCTGTGTCTATTCAAGGTTAAAGTGTTTAGACTCAGTCAAAAGCCTAACGTGAACTTAGAAATACTAGTCACACTCTTCCAAGTATAGCTAAGGGAGCACAGGCAAATTGAATTATCAAAGATATTGGTTGCCTAACTGTAGATTTAAATGTGGGTATTTAGGTCTCCTGTCTTCCACAGATTCCCAAAACATGTGCTGTAATAAGTGGTATAAACTTTGATGACTGCTAAAGAATGTCATTCTAGTAATTTAAGAGTCACAAAAATAAAATAAAACAATGAATGCATCGTATTTGTCCTATTTCCTAATATGTGCTATAATGGTTAGTTTTATGTATCCACTTGAATAAACTAAGGTGCCCAGTTATTTGGTCAAACATTAGTTTAGATGTTGCTGTAATGGTATTCACATGTGATTAACATTTAAATCAGTTGACCTTAAGTAAAGTACTTTATCCTCAGTACTGTGGCTGTGCTTCATCCAATCATTTGAAGGCATTAAGAGCAAAAAATGAGGGCTCCTGGGGGAGAAGGAATCCTCCTCAAGACTGTGAAAAACATCCTGCTAGAATTTCTAGCCCTCCATTGATTTATCAGCATCAGGCGCAAGACTACTGGGTTTCTAATGTGTTGCCTGACCTTCAGATTTTGAGCTTGTCAGGCCTTACAACAGAGTGAGCCAATTTTTAAAAACTAATCTATCTCTCTAAAAACATCTATCTATCTATCTATCTATCTATCTATCTATCTATCTATCTATCTATCTATCTATCTATCTATACATGTATGTGTGTGTGCACATGTATGTATACCAAAAACCCCACTGCCATCAAGTTGGTTCTGACTCATAGCAACCCTACAGGACAGAGTAGGACTGCCCCATAGAGTTTCCAGGGAGCACCTGGTGGATTTGAACCATCAACCCCTTGGTTGGCGGCCATAGTACTTAACCTGTACACCACCAGGGTTTCCATACCTCTAAATATAAATCTACATATATTTTTGCATAATAAGCTAAAATATATTGCATAAGTGCCAAGTGTGTCAGATAATTGTCATTATTAACTCACACTGATTCCTAAACCAAATAGGAACCCCATTATTTAGTGCCATTCAGTTTTGTATGTCTTAAAAAGAAAAAATTATCAATAAGCAATATTCATTAATTGTTTGCTATTTTTAATGTGTATTTATCTCCCTAGATAATAGCACCTGTGGTTAGGGACTCTGATTATTTGCAGTTACAACTGAACTTTTAGCTCAGGATTTAGAACAAAATGAGAACTGAAAAAATGTGTGTTGGACGAATGAATGAGTGAGCGAGTGATTAAATAGAAATAATAACAAAAAAAAATTAGGGACCATCTTAATTTCTTAGTTCTGCTATAACAGAAATACTACAAGTGAGTTCTTCCACAAACAGAAATTTATTTTCTTACAGTTAGAAGGCTAGAAGTTGGAATTTAGGGCACTGCCTCTAGGGGACAGTTTCTCTCTGTGTCAGCTCTGGGAGAAGAGTTCTTGTCTCTTTTCAGCTTCTGTTCCTCAGTTCCTCGGTGACCTTCATGTGGCATGGCATCTGTCTTCCCCCATCTGTGCTGCCTTGCTTCTGTGCCTACTATGCTCTTTTTATATCTCAGGAGTGTAACCAGGAAAGGGAGGGAGAATGGCAGAAAGGCAGTCATTGTTTGGGGAGTACTGAGTTTCTGTTTATGGTGATGGATAATTTGGCATCAATTAAGGGTGATGGATGCCCAAGCAGTTAATGCTATTGATATCACCAAGCTACATATCTGAAAAATGTTTAATTGGCAAATGTTGTGTTATAGATATTTTACAAAAAACAAAGAAAAAAGCAGCTTTTGAGGCTGCTTACGTACAACTAAACACTCGTGGGATTTGTTTTCTTGGTTTGAAGGTTTAGGGTCATGGTTTAAAGGGGCATCCCAATCAACTGTCCTAGTAATGTTGCTTGGAACTTCTGTTCTACCTTCTAGTTTGTTGCTTAATAACTGGGGCCTTAAGCTAGCAAGCAGTCATCCAAGGTACAATAATTGGCTTCCAATCACCCAGACAAACAGAGGAAGAAGTAGAGTCAGGAGTCGGAGAACGAAATCGAATGTGTGTCTCATTGCCTCCGTGAACAGCTGTCTTCTTTGAAATCTTTGACAGCTTCAATCTTTTCTTTGTTTATCATGATGTTGCTTATTGGTTCAGTTGTGAGGATTTTTGTTTTCTTTTTTTTGAGGTGTAATTCATACCAAAGGCTGTAGTCTTTGATCTTCATCAGTAAATGCTTCAAACCTTCTTCACTTTCAGCAAGCAAGTTTATCTCATCTGTGTATTTCAGGTTGTTAATAAGTCTTCCTCCAATCCTGATGCTACGTTCTTCTTCATATAGTCCAGCTTCTGGGATTATTTGCTCAGCATACAGATTGAATAAGTGTCGTGAAAAGATACAACCCTGATGCACACTTTTCCTGATCTTAGCCCCCATAGCATCCCATTGTTCTTTTCGAATGACTGTTTCTTGATTCATGTACAGATTCCTCGTGAGCACAATTAAGTGCTCTGGAATTCTCATTCTTCCCAATGTTATGCATAACTTGTTATGATCACAAAGTTGAATCCCTTTGCATAGTCAATAAAACACAGGTAAACATCTGTCTGGTATTCTCTGCTTTCAGCCAAGATCAAACTGACATCAGTAATGATGTCTCTCATTCCACATCCGCTCCTGAATCTGACTTGAATTTCTGGCAGATTCGTGGCTAGTACAGCTGCAATCATTTTTGAGTTACCGTCAGGAAAATTTTACTTGAATGTGATGTTAATGGTATTGTTCGATAATTTCCACGTTCTGCTGCATCACATTTCTTTGGAACAGGCAAAAATATGGATCTCTTCCGTCAGTTTTCCAGGTAACTCTCTTCCAGATTTCTTGGCATAGATATGTGAGCACTTCCACCACTCATCTTTTGGTTTTTCGTACTGGGGTGGCTTGTGTGTTGCTGTGACGCTGGAAGCTATGTCACTGGTATTTCAAATACCAGCAAGGAATATCCATGGTAGAGAGGTTTTAGCAGAGCTTCTAAACTAAGACACACTGGGATGAAGGACCTGGAGATCTACCTCCAAAAAACTGGCTTGTGAAAACCTTGGGAATAACGGCAGAACATCATCTGATATAATGCCAGAAAATGAGCCCCTCAGGTTGGAAGGTACTCAAAATAGGAATGGGAAAGAACTGCCTCCCCAAAGTAGACTCTACCTTAATGACATGGATGGATGGACTCAAGCTTTCAGGACCTTCATTTACTGATGTGGCAAGACTCAAAAGAGAAGAAACAGTTATAAATATCCATTAATAACCAAAACATGGAATACATAAAGTATGAATATAGGAAAATTTGTAGTTGTCAAAAATGAAATGGATTGCATAAAAATTGATAACCTATGTAGTAGATGAGCTGAAATGAATTGATACTGACCATTTTGAATCAGGCAATCACATGGTCTACTATTCCTGGAAGGAAAAATTGAAGAGAAATTGTGTTGCATTCACTGACAAAGAGAACATTTCAAGATTTATCATGAAGTACAACACTGTCAGTGATAGGGTAATATCCATACACTTAAAAGGAAGACCAGTTAATATGAATATTATCTAGAGTTGTGTACCAACAACTAATGCCAAATATGAAGAACCTGAAGATTTTGACCAACTTCTGCAGTTTGAAATTGATCAAGTATGCAAACAAGATGCATTGATAATTACTGGTGATCAGAATATGCAATTTGGAAACAAAGAAGAAAGATTGGTATTTGGAAAATACATCATTGGTGATAGAAATGATGCTGGAGATCACATGATAGAGTCTTGCAAGATCAACAACTTATTCATTGCAAATACCATTTTCAACACATAAAACTTGACTGTACTCGTGGACTTGCCCAATGGCATACACGGGAATCAAATCAACCATATCTGCGGAAAGAGTTGATGGAGAAGTTCAATATCATCAGTCAGAACAAGGCCAGAAGCTGACTATGGGCCAGATCATCAATTGCTTATACGCAAAGTCAAGTTGAAACTGAAAAAAATTTGAACAAGTCTATGAGTGCCAAAGTAAGACTTTGTGTATATCCCACCTAAATTTAGGACCATCTCAAGAATAGATTTGCTACATTGATCACTAATGACTGGTGATCAGAGGAATTGTGGGATGACATCAAGGATATCACACATGAAAAAAGCAAAAGATTGTGTTTATATAATTTATTTTCAAATGTGGAATGAAATATGTCACTTTTTATTATTGTTTCTTTAAAAAGTGATATAAAGGGAAATGAAATACACTTAAAATAATTTCTGTATTTGTATTTCTCAAATTATCTATGTATGAATTATTGAAAGATCCTAGTCATAATATAAAATTATGTAATTTTAGAGCTGATATTAAGAGTTGATTTCATTTATATTACACAGAAACAAATTAAAGCATAAATATGGTTAAGCGGCCTTCCTGAAAGAAGATTACTTATGAGTAGCTAAAATTGGACTACATCTGAAGTTTCCTATAACCCAGTCAGGAATCCTTACACAAAACACCATCTGCTAGTGTTCTCATATTGGGAAACAAATGTAGCAGAAAGGCAGTGTTTTACAACTCCTTTATTATTCATTTTTGTCTTTATAATTTTAATATAAGAATATGCATGTTTTAAGTTTTATGCAAATCAGAAATAAGTAGCCACGGAAGTTTACTCATTAGAAGCAAAAATATTACTAACTGGTTTCTTTATTTCAATTTTCATAGATGCCCTTCAACTGTTGTGGCTCTTGGAAAGACACTTAACTTTTCAAAACCTAATTTCTTCTTTTAAAAAATAGAGAAAACATTCTCACTCTCAAAGTAGTGGATTAAACAATGTGCAATCATAGACTGTACAAGACTATCAAAAATGCCCTGGAATCTTTATTACATCTTATAGAACATTAACACTGTATATCTTATATTAAGTGAAATGATAATATAAACTTAAAAAATTTTAAAATATATTATATTTAAAAAACAATTATTTCTTTCATTGAATGCACTGCTAATACATGGTGCATTTAAAGTTTAAATAGCTTTTATGCAGGAATAACAAAGAATAACAGACAAACTTTGCGTTATTGAACTTCCTATTAAAAGGCCTGAAAGCTGTAAGACGTTGAAATTAACTTTATAAATTCCAAAAAAAAAAAGAGTGTATATACAGAAAAGGGCATCATGCTTGGTAAAGTAGAGGATCAGTGAAAAAGAAGACCCCCAATGAGGTTCTTTAAAGCAGGGGCTGTAACAATCAGCTCAAGCATAACCATTGTAAGGATGGCGCAGGACCAGGCAGTGTTCCATTTTGTTGTACATAGGGTCGCTATGAGTCGAAACTGACTTGATGGCACCTAACAACAACAACAATATATACATTTACCACCACCCATCTGTCAGTTTGTCATCCTGTGATGACTTGCGTGTTGCTAAGATGCTTGAAGCTATATCGCTGGTATTTCAATTACACAGTAGACAGGTTTCAGCAGAGCTTCCAGACTAAGGAAGAGTAGGAAGAAATACCTGATGATCTACTCCCAAAAATTAGCTAACTAAAATCCTATGGATCACAACAGAATATTGTCTGATGAGCCTGAAGTTTAGAAGAAACTCGAAACACACAGTGTCCTCAGTAATGGACTACAGCACACAAACATTGTGAATATGGAGCAGAGCTGGACAATATTTTGTTCTGTTGTACAAGAGTCATAGCCAACTTGAAGGTAAGTATCAAAAACAATACCCAGTTAAGATAAAACTTCAGAGCAAAATGAAGATATTTAAGAATATACTACAATCCAAAGATTGTAAAATCGGTGTATTTCCTCTCATGAAGCTATTTGAGTGAATAACAGTCCATCACAACTGTTAGACAGGTGGCTTCCTACACAGTAATTCAGGCTCTTTACATTTTATGACATTGCCAATCCCTAGAGCCTGGGAGTTTTTGTTTCTCCCTAATGGTTGGTGAAAGAGTATGCAGTGATGACACACTTCTCAAATGTTTCATTATAGAGATGACATATCACTTATGTTCACATCTCATTGTTGAAAACTAATAACGTGGCCTCATCTAGAAGTAACGGTGTCTGGGAAATGTAGTTCTAACAGTTCCTGGGAAATATTGTTTCTGGTTGAACAGGTATATCTAAGAAACATGACACATTCCCATCTCTGTAGCAATTGGGTGTGTCCCTGTAACTGAGTGATATACAATGGGATGTGAGTGGAAAGAATCTGTATTATTTCCATGCATGTTCTATAAATTCTCTCTTAATTGAACCCCCATTATCTTTTTCCTTCTCCAGGTGAATGCATATGAGCATGGACAACTTGAAAGCCATATTTTGAAGACAGCGTAGCCACAAGATAGAAGGAGCATAGGCTCTTGTAATCACTTAGATCAGCAGTTCTCTGCCAGGGTTGATTTTGCCCCCCACCCCAGACATCTTACAAGATCTGGAGATGTTTTTGATTGTCATAATTATGGAAGTGTTACTGGCACCTAGTTGGTAGATGCCATAGGTGGTGTTAAACATCCTACAAGGGCAGCTCCCTGACACCAAAGATTCAACAAGAACAACAAAATTTTCCTCTAAATGAATAATTTGAAAAGAATACAATAGTACTTGGAAACATTAGAATAAACCCTCAAAATTTTGTGGATTATTATATTATAAACTTTATGTTCAAGGAGATAAATGAATCAATAAATTATACTTGATTTTCACAAGTTTTACTCAGCAGAAATTGTTATTCTAAACAAAACAGCACACACACACATAAAAATCACCTCTCCTGGGCCTCGTTACCTACATCATTGATAAAATTTGCCTATTTATTGTTAAATTCTGCCGATACTGCAAGTATACTTCTTGGTAAAATTTCTCCAGTATTTAGTGGTAAAAACAAATTATTCAAAATAAATATGGAAACAATGCTGGTATTTAAAATACTTTAATTTTAAGGAAGTGAATTCAGAGAAGAAAAATATTTCTCTCCAGAATTAATGCTTTCCATAAGTTTTGCCCCTAAATTGAAAGCTGAAGTCCAAAGATACATATGGCTGAAACAGGTACGTAAGAAAATATTATATTACTTAACTGCATAATGTTTTACGTACTAAAAAAAAAAAAAAAAAAAAAACTTCAATCTAACAAAAGCCTCATTTTGCAGGTTCAAATCACATACACCTATTTGCAAATTCCTTCGTGTAAAAATTCAAAAAGAGTGACTGAATGGAAGCTAAATGTGTGCCGAATGGGTTCCATTATTGAGGGCATCATTATCATATACAGTGCCTTGCCCAGTTAATAATGCAGGAAAACGAAATGACAGAGCTGCAGTGACAGGTGGTCACCGTTTTAATGGCTGCATAAGAGAAGTTTCATAAATCTCTACTAAAATAAAAGGCTGCATTCTGGAAGAATGTGGCATTAAAGTTGGGAAGTACTGGCAGAACTGACTACAAATGGATTGAACCAGAGTATTCATATACATCCCCTTTTTGCATTTTTTCTCTTGATATTTCAGAGAGATATCTATTACATTATTTGGCCTGTAACTCAATAAAGGAGGTAAGTGTAGACCTTATTGTTATTTAGCATTTACGATACCTCTCTTTCTCTCTTTTGCTCTTATTCTGTCTCTATGTATATACATACATACATGCAAACAGATACATATATTCATATGCATATATAATTTATGTGTATACATTCATTTTACATAAATAAAAAAGAAATTTTTTATTTTTTATACATATATGAAATATATATTTTTTCATACATGCCTATGCATTAATTTTCTTCCTTTTTCTTTATTTTTGTATGAACAGTATAATATTTGAATGATATTTGATGTTGTTGAACAATTGCCATTTTTCATTTAATGTATTCTGGAGAATGATGACAGGCATATATGTATGATCCCTGCCCCTGAAGTGAATATAAACTTTCAAATTTCAACAAATTATGTGCATGAATTTGTAGATGCAAATGTCTGGTAATTAAGGTACTATAATTGCCTTACGATTAACTCTTCATTGATATTGACTTTTTATCACAAGTAGCACAGTGTTTTTTTTTTTTTTTTAATGGATAATGTGTCTTTAGATTTCCTGAATGGATTTCTTTACCAGTCAGAATTCTGTACAGAAAACTGAAACTATTCTAGGCATTTTTAAGCATGAAGAAATTTCATACAGGAAATTATGTGCTTATGAAAGCATTGTCAGGGCTATAGGAACAACTCCCTGCAATAGCTCCCTGGAATAACTCCCAGACCTATGCAGAATAAACCCACTTGGGCAGAATAAACTACCTCTGAGGTCATTACTGGACCTATGCCAGTAGCCAGAGCCTCTGCCTTTGCCAACACAGCCCAACAATCAGGAGGCTAGAGAATGTGCTCCTGGAGCTCCAATCCAGGGATAAGACAGCAGATCTAGATGCTTCAATCACCTTTGTTTCTAAACACCTAGAAAGCTGGACAATGGACACTATGATGCTATTGCCAGAAATCCTCACTTTCCTGAGTCTAATTTCCAGCAGCAACAACCATAAGCCACAGGAAGACGGCTTCTACTTAACTCTTGCCGTTCAAATCTCACTGAAACAAATAAAATCAAACCTGTGGCCAAATCCATTCCAACCCATGGTGACACCATGTATGTCCGAGTAAGACTGTGCGCCATAGAGTTTTCATGGCTGTGAGTTTTGGGAAGCAGATTACCAGACCTTTCTTCCAGGGCACCTCTGGGTGGTTTTATACTGTCAATGTTTTGGTTGCAAGCACTTAACCATTCTCACCATGGTTAAGTGGGGCTCAGTACTAAAAGTCATCCGAAAGGTGGAACTTAATTTACGTTCAAGACCTTCACTAAAAAGAAGTCTGGAAAATATAATTTTCAAATTTTCAACTTCGTTGTGAGGGATAGTTGGTATAAGAGAATAGATTGGATGCTTAATGTGAGTCTCCTATAATTAGGATAATCTTCACATGGGAATAGCATAGTTTTGTGGGTTTTTTTTTATTTAATTTTATTTTTTGTGATAACATACATATCCAACACCATTTCAACAAATTCTTTATAAACAATTTAGTGACATTGCTTATATTCTTCAAGTTGCATAAGTGTTCTCAATATCCTTTTCCAAAGTATTCCAACACTGTTATGCTTGCTGCCATAGCTTCTCATCTAACCTTTCTAGACACTGTTCTCTATTTGATCTCACATACCTATATCTTTGGGAGAGCACAATGCTCAAGGCAGGCATACTTTACTAATTAGGCTAAACTGTTGTTTTGTTCAAAGCTGACTTCAGGACAAAGTTATGGTTTGAGGTTTAAAGATTATCTCAGGGAAATAGTTTCGAGTCTTCTTCTAGCCCCAATGGCTCGAGAAATTCTAGATTCCATTGAGAATAAGACACTATGTTCTGCTTTTTCCCCACCTTTTTATTAGGATTCTTCTACAGATTCTTAGATCAAAGTGTTCAGTAATGTTAACCAGGCACGATTCAGTTCTTCTGGTCTCATGATTTTTGCCCCTCTCCGCACTTTGGGGATTACCCACTTCTACTTCTCATATTGACAGATAGTAGTGGGGCACCAGGACATTGGCTTTTCTAACATCAGCGCACGCCCTGATACAATAATTTTTTTTTTTTGGTAAAATATAGAACATTCGAATGTCGAACTTAAGGACAACTCAGACTTGCCCTTTAGTGGCATTTAAATTTGCCCTCACTTTGAAATGATTGAACTAACCCATACAACAAATCCTGCATCATAATCACCCGCAATTGCTGCATGTGCAGCTTTTAAAACATCAAGAAGCCTTTGAGCCTTATCTTGCGCTAAACTAAAGCCAAAGCCATCACTGTCTATTCCAACCCATAGCAACCCTATACAACAGAGTAGAACAGCCCCAGAGGGTTTCAAAGGAGGGGCCGGTGGATTCATACTGCCAACCTTTTGGTTGTCAGCCGTAGCTCTTAACCACTGTGCCACCATGATTCTTTCTTGTGCTAAAGTATGGCTAAATAAGAACTGCGTGCACCTGTCCCCATTTACCTACAAATTCCTAAAGAAACACTCAGGAACGGGTCTAGTTCATAACTGGGGGACTGCCTGTACAATTCAGTGGCATTAATTGCATTCACAACGATATTTTACACATGTTTTAAATATAATGTGGCAGCATATTACAATGATATTTACTCCATGAGAATACACGCATCTCATGTTTCACAGAGTAATTATGTTCACCAAGAACAATTACCCAGGTGGAGAATACATTCATCAAAAATATAAATTGAATAAATTCGATGAATAGTTAAAATAGAAGACAACCCAGGGTATATCCTAAAAGACGAAACCAAAAACCAAACCCGTTGTCAAGTTGATTACCACTCATAGCTACCCTACAGGCCAGGGTAGAGCTGCTCTATAGGGTTTTGAAGGAATGGCTGGTGGTTTCGAACTGCTGACCTTTTGGTTAGCAGCCATAGCATTTAACCATTGCACCATCAGGGCTCCTCCTAAAAGACAGTTAGGGTTTAATGGAAAGAAATTAGTGTGTGCTTCCTATGATTAGCAGGTGGTGCAAATGGTACCCAGATGGTTAGAGATTCATGTCTACCTAGAGGTGCCACAGAAGAAAGACCTGGTGATCTACTTCTGAAAAAGCAGCCACTGAAAATCCTGTGGAGCGTGGTTCTACTCTGATACACGTGAGGTAGCCATGAGTTGGAGTTGACTTGACAGCGACAGGGGTAAATTATTCATGTGAAAAAAAACGAGGTTGACACTACTCATGATGATGATTCTTTGCCAAATTCTTCACCTCCTTAAACTTACAGCGTAGTAATATTCATTGGTAATGAGGTATTTTAAACTAAATATTTACTACCTGATGTGATAGAACCAAATAATGATCCTTTTTATAAAAATACATAATTCCACAGAAAATTTTTCTTGTCTGGTCTGATAGTTTTCTATTGCTGCTATAACAACATATTACAAACTTAGTGGCTTGAAACAACACAGACTTATCACTTATAGTTTTGAAGGTGAGAAGTTCAACATGGGCCTCATTGAGCTAAAATAAAGGACAGTGTTCCCTTCCTGAAGCTCTAGAGGAGAACCTGTTTTATTGCCATCTCCAGCTTATAAAGTTCTCCTGCTTTCCTTGGTTCTTTTTCTCCATCTTGAAAACCAGAAGTCTTGCATTTATTTATTTCAGTAGGTGCATCTCTCTCTGACTCTCTCTTCTGCCATCCTCTTCCCATTTTAAGGATCCTTGTTATTACATTGCATTGGCCAATATAATCCAGGACACCGTCCCCATCTCAAAGTCTGTACCCTTAATCACGTTTGCAAAGTTCCTTTGACATGAAGGCAAACATATTCATAGACTCTGAAAGTTATGACGTGAACATCTTTGGGGAGCCAATATTCTATTAATAGTAGAGGTACTACCAAAGAATTCTTGAAATTCCTTGTGCGCAGATAAATTCTTAGCTGTGATGTTTAACTTATCCTTATGCTATATACGTTATTACATGTATAATAATAAAGGCATCTTCTAACATAGCCTCCTGAATTTGAGATGGATTGGCACAATGGCTGCAACAATGGGCTCAAGCATAACAACAATTGTGAGAATGGCGCAGGACTCGGCAGTGTTTCGTTCTGTTGTACATAGGGTCACTATGAGTCAGAACTGACTCGACTACATCTAACAACAATAACATTTGATTATTTATAGTTGAATATATGCGGTTTAGAGCCACATTTTTGAAATACTTAAAAAGATGATTTGCTGCATAGCAATAACTGCATATGCAAATCAACATTTTATTTTTAAAATATTTCATTAACAAAGATAAACTTCTCTGTATGCTATGAGAATTGTTTCAATAAGATTCTTAACATCTAAATTATTTTTTTGCATTCAACTGTAGATTAAAGCTACACTTGGATCTATTTATTTTCAACCTTTGTAGAATGACACCATTATAAAATATTTAGGGGTATGTACTTACATGTTTCAGTATTTTTGTGTCTCTCTGAAGGCATTGAGCTAGATAAAATCAAAACAAACAAAAAAACTTAACCCGAAGATGATTTGAATTTTGGAGGAATCAAATGCAAAAAGTATACCATGCAGATGAGAGTTTATAGTTCTTGAGGTAAAGAAAGACTGTACTGTTGCAAGAAACATAACGTGGGAATGTGAAGGCAGAGATTAAACAGGGGCATGGAATAAATCCTGCTTAGTATGTGTAAATTGATAAAATACAGATGTGTGACAAAAAATCAAATTAGGTATGGCTACAAAGTAGACATGCACAATGTGTAATTCTCAAAGGAGGTGGAAGTATACATGTGCAATTCACGTTTCTGTCAAAGCAGATTAGAATAGCACCACTGTGGTGAGTAGAGTTTCCACATGCCTCACCAGCTTATGGGACACCATTAGCAGTGATAACTTACATTTCTCTGGCTCTTTCCCCAACTAGTTCATGCAGAACTTCAGCTGCTCTTCTGGTGTTTGCTTCATTTACCTAAATGTTTTAGTTTTCCCAGGTAGTCTCACATATACAAAAAGCCCAGAAAATGGCTCCTTCTGACTGTTACTGCCACTGCTGTTAAGATACTGATACTCCAGTCACACACTGAAGTTGAATTCATTCCTTCAAAAAAAAAAAAAAAGAAGCCCTTCAAAGGCACTCCTACCTGTTGGGCATGTTGTCACTTTCACTGAACACAACACCATTCATGGTCTCCTAAACCACGCTGTGGATGTACTAAAACATCCATCAGCTTTTTGGGGGAGCTACTTCTTCAGTTTTGTGATCTGTTTAAAAACTACCAAAACCTTTTGTTATGGGTCTTGAAATATAATGTTTTGGTGAAACATTATTTTCTGTTTGATTATAATTCTCACTTTTACTGGAATTAAGAAGGGGAAGTCCAGATATTTTGAGATTTCCTCTTAAATCTCACAATGTCTCTTCTCTATGATTACCAAGGTTTTATTATTGAGGCATGCTTTTCTTTTTCTGCCTGGGATGTTCTTCCCTTCCAGAGAGTTCGCTCTGAGTGAACCTCAAACATCCATGCAAGTAGACCTCTGTGTAGATTTTCCCACCAACTCCCTGGATAAGCACAGCCACTTCTGAATACCAACACAATAACAAAACTTAGATTTAAGTTAAGTACACATACAATCCTAACATACATCACTGATATCAGAGGTGTCACAAGGCACTGAAATTGAAAAACAACACAGAAGTAAAGGAAAATGGGAGAGTGAAAACCACTGACCTGAAGCTATACCAACTCAGATACCAAATATCAAGTTGATCTTGCTAGACTTGGCAAAATAAAATAAAATAAATCCAATAACATATAAAAATCTTTTTTTGCTCCATGTTTGGTAACGGTTGTTATAGCTGTAGTGGTGTGTTGTTGAGTCAATTCTGACTCATGGTGACCTTATAGAACAGAGTAGATAGAACTGCCCATAGGGTTTCCTAGTGTGGTTCTCTAATACACTGGGCATGTTCTGTTTTGTGATCATTCGGCATTCTGCAGATATGCATGGACAAAGTCCCAGAATAGATGTATAGTGAAGGAATTTTGTAGAATTCAGTTTATCTCTGTGAGGCATTTTTGCAATGATCCTTCTCACATAATGATATCTTTACTTGAGAAAATACTCTGTCCATTTAATTTGAATATAAATCTTATTTGTCTGTGTATTAAAAAAGAAAGACAAAGAAACAGGCTGACACCTACTCTATCCTGTTAGGAAGGGAATATGTTTTCAAAGTAATCAAAAAGTTTATTAGCTTCTTTATACTAATGCTTGACTTATCACATTTATGCATAGCTTATAATTCAAAAAGTTAACATATAGACTTTGGAAAGGAATAAAATTTCTTCTAATATGTAAGAATCTAGCACCATATCTTACGTAGTAAAAACAAAAACAAAGAACAACAACAAGAAAGTTGCAACTTGACAGCAACTGGATCTTCTATAGTAGTGTAGCTCTAAATGAGTTTACACTGATTATGTTGTTTTCCCTTAAAAAATGTTATTTTTTAACATTTTTTGTTAACATATGAAAATAACATGTTAACAGGCCAGATGAGAAATCATTAACCCTGCAATGTAGCTAATTTTTTTAAAGGCTTATTGAAAACTAACAGAAAATATAATATTTATGTCATCATTTATAATACATCATAAATCATATAATATATATATATTTTTTAAACCTTAAAAAAAGAACATTTAATTGGTGTAGAAAGTAGATGTAGATGAAAATCGAAGGGTCTTACAAGTAAATCCAATCACAATCTGTCCACCTAACAAAAGATAAGCACTTCAGTGTACAGCGCATCTCATTTTTCACTATGCTGGTGGCATAGTGGTTAAGAGTTTGGTTGCCAGGCGCTCCTTGGAAACCCTATGGGGCAGTCCTACACTAACATATAGGGTCGCTATGAGTTGGAACTGACTCAACAAGAATGGATTTTTTTGGGGGGGGTTAATTTCAATATTGAATAATTGAGAGTTTATTAAGGATGAGGAATATGTCAACCTTAATAGAGGCTCCGTCAAGATTTTGAAATAGGAGAATAAGGAAAAATAGTGGAGAACCTGTATGAAACTAATGCATATGTTTGGAAAGTTAAATACATTGCTGTTGTTAGGTGCCGTTGAGTCTATTCCAACTCATAGTGACCCTATCACAACAAAATGAAACACTTCCCGGTCCTGCTGTCTGTCAATTTGTGATACTGTGGGGGCTTGAGTGTTGCTGTGATGCTGGAAGCTATGCCAGTGATATTCAGATAGCATCAGGGTCACCCACGGAGAACAGGTTTCAGCTGAGCTTCGAGACTAAGATGGACTAGGAAGAAGGGGCCAGCAGTCTACTTCTGAAAAAAAATTAACAAGTGAAAACCTTATGAATAGCAGCAGAACATTGTCTGATACAGTGCTGGAAGATGAGCCCCCCAAGTTGGAAGGCACTCAGAAGACAACTGGGGAACAGTTGCTTCCTCAAAGTAGAGTTGACCTTAATGATGTGGATGGAGTAAAACTTTCAGGACCTTCATTTGCTGATGTGGCATGACTCAAAATGAGAAGAAACAGCTGCAAACATCTGTTAATAATCGGAACCTGGAATGTACGAAGTATGAAGCTAGGAAAATTGGAAATCGTCAAAAATGAAATGGAACGCATAAACATCTATATCCTAGGCATTAGTGAGCTGAAATGGACTGGTATTGGCCCTTTTAAATCAGGCAATCATAGAGTCTACTCTGCCAGAAATGACAACTTGAAGAGGAATGGTGTTGCATTCACTGTCAAAAAGAACGTTCCAAGACCTATCCTGAAGTACAACACTGCCAGTGATAGGATAATATCCATGCGCCTACAAGGAAGACCAGTCAATATGACTATTATTCAAATTTATGCACCAACAACTAAGGCCAAAGATGAAGAAATTGAAGATTTTTATCAGCTGCGGCAGTCTGAAATTGATCGAACATGCAATCAGGATGCTTTAATAATTACCGGTGATTATAATGTGAAAGTTGGAAACAAAGAAGGATCAGTAGTTGGAAAATATGGCCTTGGTGTTAGAAACAATGCTGGAGATTGAAAGATAGAATTTTGCAAGACCAACGACTTCTTCATTGCAAATACCTTCTTTCACCAACATAAACGGCGACTATTTTTTATACACATGTACCTCACCAGATGGGACACACAAGAATAAAATTGACTACATCTGCGGAAAGGGACGATGGAAAAGCTCAATATCATCAGTCAGAACAAGGCCAGGGGCTGATTGTGGAACAGACTGTCAATCGTTCATGTGCAAGTTCAAGCTGAAGCTGAAGAAAATGACAGCAAGCCCACATTGAACACTAGTGACCGAAGACCAGGCGAGTTGTGGAATGACATCAAGGACATCTTACATGAAGAAAGCGAGAGGTCATTGAAAAGACAGGAAAGAAGGAAAAGACCAAGATGAATGTCCGAGGAGACTCTGAAACTTGCTTAAGAACGTCAAGCAGCTAAAGCAAAAGGAAGAGTTGATGAAGTAAAAGAACTGAACAGAAGATTTCAAAGGGTGGCTCGTGAAGACAAAGTAAAGTAGTAAAATGACATGTGCAAAGAGCTGGAGATAGTTAAATACATAACATAGGTAAATATGTCCTGTATATGCATACTTAAAAGGAACTTTTTTTTAATATCATCCATGATCTAGTACAGATTGTCCACAACTTGTCTGTCAGTTCGTCATACTGCAGCAGTTTGCTTGTTGCTGTGATGCTGGAAGCTATGCCTCTGGTATTTCAAATTACCATTAGGTCACCCATGCTGGACAGGTTCCAGCACAACTTCCAGAATAAGGCAGACTAGGAAGAGGATTTGGTGATCTACTTCTGAAAAAACTGTCTAGCAAAAACTATATGCAATACACAGGAATCAAACCAATTGACTACATCTGTGGAAAGAAACTATGAAAATGCTCAATATCATCAGTCAGAACAAGGCCAGGTGCATACTACAGAACAGGCCACAATTGCTACTTTAAAAATTGAAGTTGAAGCTGTAGAAAATAAAAACATTTCTATAGAGCCAACGTGCAATCTTGCGTATATTCCACCTGAATTTAGAGGCCATCTCACGAATAGCTTTGATGCGTTGAACACTAATGGTTTAAGGCCAATAGAATTGTTGGATGGCATCAAAGACATCATGTATGAAGAAAGCAAAAGGTCATAAAGAAAAGACAAAAATGAATGTCAGAAGAGACCCTGAAATTTGGAAGATCAAAGAAGAATTGGTGCATTTGAATTATCGTGTTGGGGAAGAATATTAGATATTCCACGAACTGCCAGAAGAACAAACAAATCTCTGTTGTATGAAGAATGCTTCTTAGAAGCGAGGATAGCAAGATTTCCTCTCAAGTACTTTGGGCATGTTATCAGGAGGGACCAATTCCTGGAGAAGGGCATCATGCTTGGTAAAGTAGAGGGTCAGCAAAAAGAAAGGAAGGCCCTCAATGAGATATATTGAGACAGTGGCTGCAACAATGGGCTCAAACATAGCAAAGGTTCTGAGGATGACATAGGACCTGTCAATGTTTTCTTTTGTTTTTCTTCTGCTGCTAATGGGAAAGGACTTGATGGTATCTAACAATAATGCAGATTCCTACGGCACTTTCTCATGATTGCAAAAAGTAAAGGGAAATGTTGTTATACATCATTCAGTAAACAATAAATTCTTCTTTTTTA
Organism: Loxodonta africana; assembly: GCF_030014295.1. Lineage (NCBI taxonomy): Eukaryota > Metazoa > Chordata > Mammalia > Proboscidea > Elephantidae > Loxodonta > Loxodonta africana. The sequence continues at coordinate 97,750,332 of NC_087346.1, read as the reverse complement.
TTCCTTATCCTACTTTTTCAGCTATAGTACTCCATGTTATATGTTGGCTTCCTTATGTTTAGTCTCTGTGATATTATCAGCCCAATCTTTTTTTTAAAATAATTTTTATTGTGCTTTAAGTGAAAGTTTACAAGTCAAGTCATTCTGTCACATATAAGCTTATATACACCTTACTCCCATTTACTCTCCCCTTAATGAGTCAGCCCGTGCCCTTCTTCCAGTCTCTCCTTTTGTGACCATTTTGCCAGTTTCTAACCCACTCTACCCTCCCATCTCCCCTCCAGACAGGAGATGCTAATACAGTCTCAAGTGTCCACCTGATACAAGTAGCTCACTCTTCATCATCATCTCTCTCCAACCCATTGTCCAGTCCCTTCCATGTCTGATGAGTTGTCTTTGGGAATGGTTCCTGTCCTGGGCCAACAGAAGGTTTGGTGACCATGACCGCCGGGATTCTTCTAGTCTCAGTCAGACAATTAAGTCTGGTCTTTTTATGAGAATTTGGGGTATGCATCTCACTGTTCTCCTGTTCCCTCAAGAATTCTCTGTTGTGCTCCCTGTCAGGGCAGTCATCAGTTCAAAGGTCAGCAGCTCCATCTTAACAATCATTAAAATTGACATTAGCCGGAGCAGAGTTGTGAAAGGTGGATGGACAGGCACAAAGTTATCTCAAATCAAACATCCCTAGCTTGTTGCTGAGACATCTAACAAATGAGAAAATTCATAGATGATAGATTTAGAGAGAGAGACTTATTTTTGGCATATAGATATCTATTGTACATTTTATGTAGTCCAATTTTTAATGATTGATTTTCCGTGAAAGTCTTTCTCTACATTCATAACAGCAATATGTCTAACTCAAATTTTCCTTTTCTTTATTGCATCATATTTTTCATTTTAAATGCATAATCCTGTTGAACTATGTTTTAGTGTATGATGTGTAGTGGGAATTTATTGTATATTTAAATGCTCAGCCATTGGGATAACTATTATTTATTGATAATTTGTACATACTGTACTGATTTAAAATGAGTTTTTTGTATAACAAATACATTCAAAATTGTCCTTTTTTCTTTTATTTTAAAGTCTTTATATACCTCTAGTGTTATTTTAAGACGTTATATTTTTTAAATTATGAAAGCAGGTTTTATTTTATAGAGTTTAGAAACATATACAAAATACATAGAATTTTATTCAAATCATAATTCAGCAGTCTCATGCATATACATATTCCAATTGTCTTTTTTCACATGCCAACCTTCTTCAACATCTTTTCACATCTGTAAATATGTAACTATGATATGACTTTAATTGCTGTACAGATTAATTTTTTTTTAATTGTGGTCTAGGTAAAAGTTTGCAGTTCAAGTTAGTTTCTTACACAAAAATTTATACACACATTGTTATGTGGCCCTAGTTGCTATTCCTATAGTGTGACTGCATGTTTCTCCTTTCCACCCTGGATTTCCTGTGTCTATTCAGCCAGCTTCTATACATTTGTGCCTTCTCATCTCACCTCCAAACAGGAGCTTCCCATTTAGTCTCATGTATCTACTTGAAATAAGAATCACAGTCTTCATGAGTATCATTTTATGTCTTATAGTCCAGTCTATTTTTTTCTGAAGAGTTGCTTTCAGGAATGGTTTTAGTTCGGGGTTAACAGAGAGTCCAGGGGCCATGTCTTCTGGGGTTCCTTCAGTCTCAGTCAGACCATTAAGAATTTGAGTTCTGCACCCGACTTTTCTCTTGCTCCATCAGGGCATCTCTGTTGTGGTCCCTGTCAGGGTGGTCATTGGTAGTAGCCAGGCATCATCTAGTTCTTCTGGAGTCTCTGGTTATTTGCCCCCCTTTGTCTCTTGGGGTAATATTTCCCTTGTGTCTTTGGTGTTCTTCGTTATCCTTTGCTCCAGGTGGATTGAGACCTATTGATACATCTTAGATGACTGCTCACTAGATTTTAAGACCCCAGACTCCAGTCAACAAAGTGGGATGAAGAACATTTTCCTAATAAAGTTTGTTATGCCAGTTGACCTAGAAGTGTCCAGAAACCATGATGCTCAGACCCCTGCCCATGCTACTTTTCTCCTTCGAAGTGTTTGCTGTGTTCACGGTATGTATTTGCTTTTGATTTGGTCCAGTTGTGCTGACTTTCCCTGTATTGTGTGTTGTCCTTCCCTTCACCTAAGATAATTCTTGTCTACTGTCTACTATCCCCACCCTCGTAACCATCAAAGAATGTTTTCTTCTGTGTTTAAACCTTTTCTTGAGTTCTTATAATAATGGTCTCATACAATATTAGTCCTTTTGCAACTAATTTCACTCAGAATAATGCCTTCCAGATTCATTCATGTTATAAGATGTTTCACTGATGCATAGTTGTTCTTTATCATTACATAGTATTCCATTGTGTGAATATACCATAATTTGTTTATTCATTCATCCATTGATGGGCATCTAGGTTATTTCCATCTTTTTGCTATGTGAATAGTGCTACAATGAACATGGGTGTACATGCATGTATTCATGTGATGGGTCTTATTTCTCTAGGATATATTCCAAGAAGTAGGATTGCAGAATCCTATAGTACTTCTATTTCTAGCTTTTTAAGGATGTGCCAAATTGATTTCCAAAATAGTTGTACCAGTTCACATTTCCACCAGCAGTGTACAATTGTTCCAGTCTCTCTACAATCTCTCCAATGCTTATTATTTTGTGTTTGTTTTTTTTTTTTTTTTATTAAATCCAGCCTTGGAGTGAGATAGTATCTAATTGTAGATTTGATTTGCATTTCTCTAATGGCTAATGAGCATTTCCTTATGAATCTGTTAGCTGCTTGATTGTCTTCTTTGGTAAAGTGTCTGTTCATATGTTTTGTCCATTTTTTAATTGGGTTATTTGTCTTTTTTGTGGTTAAAGTTTTGCTGTATCTTGTAGATTTTAGAGATTAGACCCTGATTGGATATAATGCAGATAAATTTTTTTTTTCCCAATTTGTAGTTTGTCTTTTTACTGTTTTGGTGAAGTCTTTGGATAAGCATAAATGTTTGATTTTTAGGAGCCCCAAGTTATCTAGTTTCTCTTCTGGTATTTGTGCATTGTTAGTTATGTTTTGTATTATGTTTATGCCATGTATTAGGGCTCCTAGCATTGTCCTTATTTTTCCTTCCATGATCTTCATTGTTTTAGATTTTATAGTTATTTTATTCATTTTGAGTTAGTTTTTGTGCATATGAGAGATATGGGTTGCGTTTCATTTGCACAGTATTAAATTTAGTGAATTATAATAATTTCCTTATGTTGGAATTTTATTTCTAAAGATTTATTCATAAAAATATCACTCAATATTCTGTAATAAAAAATTGTGCTTTTTGCAATGATTTCATGGTCCATTTAAATGGATTGTCCTTTTAGTTCTAAAATGCTTTCCTATGACTTTAAAGAAACTTCATTTAAGTCTGTCATATCTATAAATACACATAATATTCTATCATTCTTGCTAATACTTGTATCTCATTTCACTTCCGGTACAAATTGGTTAAAATTTCCAAAAGAATGTAGAATGGTAATGGTTATAGCTCTAATGGCTGCTTTGTTTCCAAATTTAATGGAAATGATCAAATGTTGCTCTTTAAGCATTAGATTAGTTACTGTTTTGGGATAAATGTTACTTATAATTATTTTTTAAAAATATACACATATGTATATTCCTAAGTAAAAGAGCATTTTTAAAGGCAAGAATATCATTTCTTTTTGTAGATCATGATATATAGGGATATATTTTTTTTGTCTTTCCTCCCTTCTTATCTCTCTTTCTCTTTCTTCCTGTAAAATCTGATGCTAAAATTGAAATATTAAAATTATTTACGTCCAAATATTTTGGGTCACTTTACATTTATCTTTCAATTTATAAGTTTTCCTTATATGTAGTGTGCATGTAGGCACATGTTTGTGTTAAAATAGTGTGTGTGTGACCAACACGTTTGAAGATTGATATTGCTACTGAATACTGAAATATAAAAAGATTTTTGTACTCTTTAATAGTGCTTCTACTACTTTAAAACTGATTTGTTCCATTATTTTTTAAGAAGTTTTCTTTCTCTAACTTCTTTTTCAATTATGTCTGTGATAAGTTATCTGTAACATTTTGAGTCAGTTTTAATTAGATGGACCTATGAAAGCAATCATTTTGAAATTTTCTAATTCTATAGCACAAAGTTGCACCTTATATTCACCAACCATTTTTTGAAAATTTAGCACATACTTTTAGTATTTCTACTCGTGTTATTTATGATATGCTTTTGTGTTCACTTTTTTTCAAATGATTGTATATTTTATTGATGTTTTAAAATAACAAGCTCATAATTTATTGTAGGATGCTACTCATGTTATGTCTCTGAAACTACTATTTTTCTACATTATAAGATACTGCTCTTACTTCTCATTTATCTGGTTAATCTTGGTGAGTATGAGAATTGTGATGAAGTTTTCACACTAAAACCAAGTCTCTCATGTTCACACTTAATTTCCCAGTGCTTATTAAGCACTCAGGTAGCACCTACCAAGAACTTAATAATTATTTGAATTACTTGTATAAATAATAACTAGAAAAATATGTGAGAAAATTCCTGGAAGACCATCTGCTGAAGTGGATATTGGAGACCAATCTGTAAGTGGGGTGGAAGTGGTCTGTGAAAGATATTTGAAGGTTTAAATATTTTTTCTGTTTAATATTATATTATAATTGAATGTTTATGCTGAAGAGGCTTTAGTATATTGCTAGAAAAAAAACCTATTTTCAAAAAAAAAGACAAATTAAATAATCAATATTTTTAAACTTTGAAATTTAAATGAATTATCCTAATTATCCCTTAATATGTTTCTGCTGATCCCTGCTCCAGATTTAATTGACATAATTGGATTTTAGACTCAGATAATTATTTTTATATTCTGTATACTCTTGCTCAATAATCTTTTAGCTTGTATTTGTTTGTAGCTGTATTAAAGGCTATTTAAACACTTTTCCTTTATTGATTTCATTATTCTACTTCTTTTGTACTATTTAGTTATTGATTTTAATTATCTGTTGTGTATCAAGATTGTTTTTTCAGGTTTTTTTTTTGGCTTTTCAAAGGTTGCTATTCTATTTGAATTCATGCATGCCTGAGAATGTTTTCTGTTCCATGGCTGGGTGTAAAATTCTGCAATCAAAATTTTTGCCTTTAAAATCATGCCCCTGTTTCAGTGATAGCTTTCAGAGATAGGTAGTAAGAAAAAATTGATGTTAGTCTGCTTTGTTTCCTTATAGTTATTCATTTGTTACGTATATGTGTGAGAGCATTGTTTTATATATATATCTATGCTTCCTTAGTCTTGGTGGTACATTGGTTAAAGCTCTCAGCTGCTAACCAAAAGGTCAGTGGTCCCAAATCACCGGCATCTCCGCAGGAGAAAAATGATACAGGCTGCTTCCATAAAGACTTACCCCCTTGGAAACTTTATGAGGCAGTTCTACTCTGTCCTATAGGATCACTATGAGTTAGAATTGACTCAAGGGCAATGCGTTTGGTATTTTGGTTATGCTTAGATAATTAATTCTTGGGTTGTACAAACAGTTACGCACTTGATTACTAACTGAAAGGTAGATGGTTCAAACCTACCCAGAGGTGTCGCGGAAGGTCTGGCAATCTGCTTTCAGAAGGTAACAGTCTTGAAAACCCTATGGAGTAAAGCTCTACTCTGGAACACATGGGGTCACCATGATTCAGAGTCAACTTGATGGCAAATTTGTTTGTTTTGTTTTGTTTTATTTTTGGTTTATGCTAACATGACAGTCTATGAGTGGTGCAAATAGTTAACATGCTCAGGTGCTAATAAAAATTTGGTGGTTCAAGTCCACACAAGAGGTGCCTCAGGCAAAAGGTCTAATGATCTTTTTCTAAATAATCAGCCATTGAAAACACACATTGGCTCATCATGAGTTGGAATCATCTTGACAGCAAATGGTTGGTAGTATACTTACATGACAGGGTCTGGGGGAGATTACTAGATGAGAAGCAGAAACTCCATTTTGCCTCCTAGTTTAACTAAAGCTCATTATAAGGTAAATCAGACACCAGTTCAGATAATACAATTCATAGGGGACAGGGGGAAGTGGTGGTAAAGTTATAGAATTCTTGTTTTCCATGTGGGAGACCTATGTTCAATTCCAAGCCAATGCTCCTCAAAAAGAGCCACTATCCATCTGTCAGTGAAATTTATATGTTGCTTTGATGTTTAACAAGTTTCAGCAGAGCTTCCAGATTAAGGCAGAGTAGGAAGAAAGTCCAGGAGATGTAATTCTGAAAATTATCTTATGAAATCACAATGGTCTCAACAGCAGATAAACTCAACAACAGCAATAAAAAAATAATATCTGGTTACCTTAATTTGTATGATAGGCAAAATTTTCAGAAGGTCGTCATAATTTACAATGCTTGTCTTCATGCTTTTGCTCAATCCCAGCTTTCCACTCTTTCCTATTTCTTATATAATAGAATTTTATCACTATGACTAATTTTTCTAGAGGTTAGATATTCTCTTTTTTCCACAGTTTGTCTTTCCGGTAGACTAAACATAGCTGTATCATACAAATTACTCTATGCCCAGCTACGAGAGTTTTCCAATATCCCTGGAGCCCCAACAATTGTGTATTATGTTATCCTGGGATCAATGCTAGGCCATACTACGCTTGTGATGCTGCAATAGGACTTGATAGGATACTGTAAGTTTTTTTAAATCTTTTCTTTCTTTGAATTTTTTAAATTTTAGTGTGGTAAAATACATTTAACAAAATTTTCCATTTAAACCATTTTGAAGTATACATTTCAGAGGCACTAATTACATCCATAACATTGTGCAACCATCGTCACTATATGCAAAACAAAACAAAATTATCATCCCAAATGTAATATCTCTACCCATTAAACAATAACCTTTTATGGCCCCTCTCTAAAGCCACTGGTAACTACAACTCTACTATCTGTCTTTAAGAAATTGCCTATTCTAATGTTTTTTCTATAAGTGAACTCATACAATAATTTTTTTGTGTGTCTCGCTTATCTCAGTATGTGTGATGTCTTCAAGGTTTATCTATGTCATAGCATGCCCCAGAACTTTATCTCTTTTTAGTCTTGAATGATATTCTATTTTATGTGTATAGCACATTTTGTTTATCAATTTGTTGATGGTAATTCTGTAATTCAATTTTTAAAGAACTATCAAAATGTATTCCACCATGGCTGTGCCATTTTACATTCCCATGAACAATGCAGGATAGTTCAAATTTCTCCACACCATAGGGAACACTTGCTATTTTTGTTTGTTTGTTTATGGTAGTCATCCTGGTGTGTGAATTAGATTCTCATTGTGATTTTGATTTATATTTGTCTTATAACTGATGATGTTAAGCATCTTGTCATGTACTTATTCACCATTTTTGTATCTTCTTTGGAGAATGGCTTATCAAGCTCTTTACCCATTTTTAATTGGGTTGTTAGTCTTTTTGTTGCTGAATTAATGGGATTCTTTATGTTCCGCAGGTCCCTCACACCGTGTCTACTTTTCTTTATTCTTTTTCCTTCTGCTCCTTGGGTTAGATAATTCCCATTTTCCTATGTTCATTAATTTCCTTGAATGCTCAAAAATGCTACTGAACTCCTTCGGTGAATTTTTATTTCAGTTATTGTACTTTTCAAATCCAGAATTTATTTTTGGGAGCTTTTTATAATTTTTATTCTTTATTGATATTCTCATTTTATTCATACATAATTTTCCTGATTTCCTTTACTTTTTGGTCAATATTTTTCTTTAGCACTTTGAGTGAGCATATTTAATGTCTGGGCTTCCTCTTGAATGGTTTCTGCCAATCTATTTTTTTCCTTTTATGGGCTCTCTTTTCCGTATAAATTCAGAGTTTTAATTTATAAAATTCCATTTTAATATTATAATTTAGCAACTCTGAAAATCATGTTTTTCCTCTTCTTCAGGGTTTACTCTTTTTTTCACTGTTAAACACTGTAGTATTCTGTTGGTTTAGTGATATTTCATTTAGCTTGTTTTCAACAAGTTTTTTGACAGAGATTTCCTTGAATGTCCGTAGCTAAAATAAAATAAAATAAAACAAAGCAGGACATAACAAACAAAAAAATTGTGATGATTAACTTTATGTGTCATCTTAGTTAGGATATGTTTCCCAGTAGTATGGACAAACACTAGCCTAGTTGTTAGCATAGGATAATCCCACATGAATAAATTAGTTGGCCGTCGGTAGGGCAAATTACCTTCCATAATGTAATGCAATACAATATAATGACCTCACAGCTTAAGTAAGGTAAGGTAGTCACTTTGCACATTGCATTCTAATGTAAAGCAATAAATTGATCCTTTGAAGTCATGTCAGTGTAAACCTAATCACTTCTGAGTTATGAAAGAGCAGAAAAGAAACAAAGAAGATAGAATACATGAGAGGACCTGTCTACAAGCAAAGGAATGCCAAATATTTTCAGCAGATATGAGAAACTAGGAAAGAGGGTCACAGAGCCAAGGCCCAGATTTGGGCTTTTAGTATCCAGAATGGTAAGAAAATAAAATTATGTTCTTTAAATAGCTGCTTGTGGTATTTCTATTATGGCAACACTAGAGAACTAAGACAGAAGACAAAAATTAGAGAATGTAAATGCTGTACTCCTTGACAAAACTCCTAAATGGCTATTATTTTTTCTATTGTCTTATGTGATAATATGATACTGGGAACTCCTGAAAATGTAATTATGGAAATTATCTTACCATTAATGCTTAAGACACCTCTTATCATCCATTTCATTTGTCTTTAGGATGTATGATTAGTGATAATACCCTGACAGCCTTCTTAGTATATTGACCCTTTTTGTTCTGCCTTAAATCATAATAGTTTACTAATTTTAAGTCATGGTGACAAAATATTGATTCAAAATGTATCTTCAAGCATAGCAACATATCCTCCTGCCTATTTTTGACATATGCTAATAATGTTAAGCTACTCTGTCTTTTAACATTGCTGCTAAGCCATTTTCTTGAGAGTGGTTAATATAGAACAATAAGTCTTAATCTAAACTTTTTAGATACAATTCTTTTAGTCCCTTATTCTCTGACATAACAGTAATTGCCAAATATTTTAGAAGAACTTTTATTATTTGAAATAAAATCTTAGTATTTTCTCTCTCTCTCTGTATATATATATATAATATACTATTGTATTCTGTAACACTTTGAGTTAAATTTAATACAAATATAATTTAACACCATTCACTGAGAATCATAAGACTGTTTTGATGCATGTATAACCGATATCAGGGGTTATGGATGAAAATTTAAGTCATGCCTTTATCTGTACAAATTTACTTCTAAAAAGGATACTGTTGTAATATATAAATACAATGATTAAATACACAATTTTTTTACATGGTAACCATTTTTATTTTTTAAAGTTTTACTGTACTGTCTCATTCTGTGGCAGATTGTCATTTCCAAAATACAGTAAGAGAAATATTTCTAGTTCCACATGCTTTTTCCAAACATTTCTCCTTTCCAACAAAACAGACTACACTTCAGTTTCCCTTTTTTATGTATAAGCAAGACTTTGTTATTGTCTCAATGACTAGGATGCAAAGTGAGAGACTCTGTGATTGCTAAAGCTATGCCGTATGAAAAGCTATGGATTTCATATGGTTCTTTTCTCTCTGGAATCTCTCCTTTACACCACAGCCATTGTGGTTTAAGGAAGCCCAAACTACTCCATAGGTAATCCTGCATGTAGAGGAACTGAGATCCCTCAGTTGACATTTAGCATCTACCACCACACGTTGAGGTGAAGAGGACTACAAATAATTTTAGATTCCAACTTTCAGTTGTTCTTGCTGAGCTCCATGTACCATAGACTAGATACGAGCAATTATTTGTGCCTTTCTTAGTTCCTGTTTTGTATACTTATGTGTAATGCAGCCAGAAAAATTGAAACAGATTTTGGTTCTCTGTGTGGGCAGTTGTTGTTGTGTGCCACTGAGTTGTTCCCTACTTATAGCTACCCTACAGGACAGAGTATAACTCTGCCATAGGGTTCCCTAAGCCGAAATTTTTATGAAAGGAGATCACTAGGTCTTTTCTTCCACAAAACAGCTGGTGGATTTGAAGAGCCTACTTTTTGGTTAACAACTGAGCCCTTAACCATTGTGTTACCAAGGCCTTATCTTGATGAAACTTGTCATTGTACAGCTTTTGCCTAATGAATATAAATCAATTCATGCGAAATCCAAAAGAATTTCACATTGAGAGAGACTATACTTAACAAGTTTTGTATTAGAAAAAATACAAATGAAAATAAGTCTTTGGGTCTTGTGATGGTTAATTGTGTGTCAACTTGGCATGGTGTGGTGCCCAGTTGTTTGGTCAAGTACTAGTCTAAGTGTTACTGTGAAGGTATTTACATGTGATTGGCTTAGTTGGCGATAAACCAAGCAGACTACCTCCATAATGTGGGTGGGTATCATCCAATAAGTTGAAGGCCTTAAAAGAAAAATTCAGGTTTCTTGAGGAAGGACTCTGTTTTGAGTCAATAGGCTGTAAATAAACAATACTACTAGAATTTCATGACTGTTTCCTGCCTACACATTTCTGGCTTGTCAGCTGACCTATAGAATTTGGATGAATTACCAGCCCCACAATCCTGTGTGATAATTCCTTAATATAAAACCGTCTCTTCCTCTTTCTCTCTCTCTCTCTCTCTATGCATATATATGTATGTATGTGCATGTGTATATATCTTCCTGGTTCTGTTTCTCTACAGCACATTAACTAAGACAAGCCCTCAAACTTCAAATGGCAAGAACAAAGTTGGGAAAACAACTTAGTTGTAAACATAAGATACTTTTTATGATAAGGAGTGGATGATTCAGATGACAGAACCAAGAGCCCAGATGATACAGCCAAGAGCCACAGTGCATCATTCCCAGGCAGAAGAAAGGATCCTCAACCAAGAAATTGGCTGCATGTGTCTAACCAATGTATTCCAAAATTGCTATGGACTAGTGACTCTTGCCACCATGTGTCTGTCAGTTGGTGGTACTGTGGTGGCTTTTGTGCTGCTGTGATACTTGAAGCTTTGCCACCTGTATTTCACATATCAATAGGGCCACGTTGGTAGACAGGTTTCAGTGGAGCTGCCAGACTAAGACAGACTAGGAAGAAGGACCTGGCAGTCTGCTTTTGAAAAAATGAACCAGAGAATACTTTAAGAATAGTAACAGAATATTGTCTGATATACTTCCAAAAGATGAGCCCCTCAGGTAAGAAGGCACTCAAAATACTAATGGAGAAGAGTTGCCTCCTCAAAGTAGAATAGACTTTCATGACATGGATGAAATTAAGCTTTTAGGACTTTCATTTGCTGATGTTGTATGACTCAAAATGAGAATAAACTGCAACTGCTGCAAACATCCATTAACAATCAGAATATTGAACACACAAAGTATGAATATAGGAAAAGTGAAAGTCATAAAAAATGAAATGGAATGCATAAACAACAATATCCTTCTAGGCATTAGTGAGCTGAAATTAATGGGTATTGGCCATTTTGAATCAATCATATGGTCTACTATGCCAGTAATGACAAATTGAAGAGGAATGGCATCATGTTCATCATCAAAAAGAACATTTCAAGGTCTATCCTGAAGTACAACACTGTCAGTGATAGGATAATATCCATATGTGTACAAGGAAGACCAGTCAATATGACTGTTATTCAAATTTACTTACCAACCCCTAATGCCAAAGATGAAGCAATTCAAGATTTTACCAACTTCTGCAGTCTGAAATTGATCAAACATGCAATCAAGTTGCATTGATAATTACTGGCAAATGGAATGCAAAAGTTGGAAACAAAGAAGGATCGGTGGTTGTAAAACATGGCCTTGGTTATAGAAACAGTGCCAGAGATCACATGTTAGAATTTTACAAGACCAATTACTTCTTAATTGCAAATACCTTTTTTCTACAACATAAATGTACCACTCCAGATGGAATACACAGGAATCAAGTAAACTACATGTGTGGAAAGGGTAATGGAAAAGCTTGAAGTACAACCTTGAGCATATCCCACCTGAATTTAGAGACCATCTCAAGAACAGATTTGATGCATTGAATACTAATGACCAAAGACCAAACAAGTTGTGGCATGATATCAAGGACACTGTCATGGATTGTGTTGTGTCCCCCCAAAATGTGTCAACTTGGATAGGCCATGATTCCCAGTATTCTGTGATTCTCCACCATTTTGTCATCTGATATAATTTTCCTATGTATTTTAAGTCCTACTTCTTTACGTTAATTAGGCAGGATTCGAGGCAGTTATGTTAATGAGGCAGGATGAAATCTACAGGAATAGCTTATATCTTGAGTCAATTTCTTTTGAGACATAAAAGAGAACCTAGAAGAGAGACAGAGGCACCTCATACTACCAGGAAAGTAGGGCCAGGAGCAAAGCTTGTCCTTTGGACCCAGGGTCTCTGTGCTGAGAAGCTCCCAGACCAGGGGAAAATTGATGACAAGGACCTTCCTCCAGAGCCAAAAGATATATAAAACTTTCCTCTGGAGCTGGCACCCTGAATTCAGACTTCTAGCCTTCTAGACTGGGAGGGAATAAATTTCTCTTTGTTAAAGCCATTCACTTGTGGTATTTCTGTTTTAGTAGCACTAGAGAACTAAGGCAGACATTACACATGAAGAAAGCAAGAAGTCGCTAAAAAGATAGGAAAGAAAGAAAAGACCAAAATGGTTGTCAGAAAAGACTCGGAAATTGTTCTTGAATGCAGAGTAGCTAAAGCAAAAGGGAGAAATTATGGAAGTAAAAAAGCTGAACAAAATATTTCAAAGGGTGGCCCGAGAAGACAAAGTATTATAATGATTTATGCAAAGACCTGGAGTTAGAAAATTAAAGAGAAGAATATGCTCAGCATTTCTGAAGCTGAAAGCACTGGAAAAAAAAAAAAATTCAGACCTCGAGCTGCAATATTTAAGGATCCTACAGGGAAAATGCTGGAGCCCTGGTAGCATAGTTGTTAAGAGCTAAACTGCTAAACTAAAGGTTAGCAGTTTGAATCCACAAGCCAATCCTTGGAAAGGCTATGGGGCAGTTCTACTCTCTCCCATAGGGTCGCTGTGAGTTGGAATTGACTCAACAGCAACAGGTTTGGTTTTGGTTTACAGGAAAAATATTAAAAAACCCAGGAATAATAATACCATTAATATCACAGACAAGTAAAAGTTTGCTGAAGATCATTCAAAAGCAGTTGCAGCAGTATATTTACAAGGAACTGTCAGAAACTCAAGCTGTATTCAGAAGATGACCTGGAAAGAGGAATATCAATGTTGATGTCAGATGGATGCTGGCAAAAAGCAGAGAACACCAGAAATATATTTACCTGTGTTTTATTGATTACGCAAAGACATTTGATGGTGTGGATCATAACAAATTATGGATAACATTGTAAAGAATGTGAATTCCAGAACATTTAATGGTGCTCTTGAGGAGCCTGTACATAGATCAAGAGGCAGTTATTCAAACAGAACAAGGGGACACTGCATGGTTTAAAAACCAAGAAAGGTGTGCGTCAGAGTTGTATCCTTTCACCATACTTATTCATTCTATACGCTGAGCAAATAATTTGAGAAGATGAGCTGTATGAAGAACACTGCATCAGGATTGGAGGAAGACTTATTAACAATCTGAGATATGCAGATAACATAACCTTTGTTGCTGAAAGTGAAGAGGACTTGAAGGACTATACTTCAACATAAAGAAAACAAAAAATCCTCACAACTGGACCAATAAATTACATCATGATAAACTGAAAAATTTTTGAAGCTGTCAAGGGTTTCATTTTACTTGGATCCACAATCAATGCCCATGGAAGCAGCAGTCAAGAAATCAAACGACCTATTGCATTGGGCATATCTGATGTAAAAGTCCTCTTTAAAGTGTCAAAAGCAAAGAAGTCACTTTAAGGACTCATGCCGTGGTGTTTTCAACCACCTCATATACATGTGAATGCTGTACAATTAATAAGGAAGACTGAAGAAAAATTGATGTCTTCGAACTATGGTGTTGGTGAAAAATATTAACTATACCATGGAGTGCCAGAAGAATGAACAAATCTGTCTTGGAAGAAATACAGTTGGAATGCTCCTTGGAAGCAAAGATGGTGAGACTTTGTCTCACGTACTGGTGACATGTTACCAGGGGGGACCAGTCCCTGGAAAATGACATCATGTTTGGTAAAGAGTCAGCGAAAAAAAGGAAGACCTTCAAATAGAGGGATTGACACAGTGGCTGCAGCCATGGGCACAAGCATAACAAAGATTGTGAGGACAATGAAGGACCAAGCAGTATTTTCTTCTGTTGTACTTAGGGTTGCTATGAGTCAGAACAAACTGGACGGCACCTAACAACACTAGTGTCTCCTGTATTCTTCATACTTTCCCTTTTTTGGAGAAGGAAAGACTACACTAGATGCCCTATGAACGTTCCACCATTGATTTTTTAGTGTGGAAGAGGCAGGTAAATTGTCCTTCAGTTCATGTCTCCTCAGATTGAGAGAGATTGTGCTTGATTAGCCTTTTCCATACCTGGACCTGCAGTGGTTAAGACTGTGCGTCAACTTGGCTGGGCTAGGATTCTCAGTGTTTTGGCAGTTGTATAATGTTGTGATCAATTCCCTGTTGAAATCTGTTATGTGGAATCTGCTGAGTGGTATTGGTGGTGGAGGGGCCTTTGGCAGCTTACCGCCCCATCAGCCTTCATCTCTTTGCCTTCCGCCACCTGATTCCTTCTTGGTCACCTTGAAAAAGTTATTGGCTTGTTCTGGATCCAGCAGCTGTCTCTTGCCTGACCTGTGGTTCTTGGGACATGAGCTAGCAGCTTACCTGTCCGTCTTGGGATTCACCAATCTTCACGCCTGCGGGCAAAAGTCCTGCTCCCCGACCTGCCTATCTTGAGTTTGCCAGCCCCTTCAGCTAAGTGACTCAGGAGAAACCTTGCCGTCTTGCCTGCTGACCCTGGGGATTACTCAACCATCACAACCTGTGAGTGGGATCCCTGCTCTCCAATCTCCTCATCTTGGGTTCACCAGCTTCTGCAGCTCTGTGAATTGGGAAAGGACTCTATCCTGATCTGGGGACTTGGGAGGTTCCAACTCTTATAATCGCGTGAGCTGTCCCCTTAATATAAAAAAAATAATAATATAAACCTCTCTCTCTATATTTATACACATTACTGGTTTTGCTTCTCTAGAGAATCCAGCCTAAGACAGGACCTGATCTAGATGACAAGATTTTCAAATTCCAGTCTAAGCTCTTGATGTCCTAATATGAGACCTTGGGGGATTCCTGGGGATAGGTATGTATAGTATGTATACGGGAAAGAATTATTGCTGTGGCCAGAAGATGGAATGTGGTATATTTTATCTTCTGAAAATAGATATAGCAATATTTCTGATCCTCCTTGAGGAAAGTTGATAGTCCCCATTAAGAGGTGGGGATCTGCTTCCCCTGTACTCAAGCCAAGGTAAGACTTTGTTGCTATTCAATGAAGACAATGTAGCAAAAGCAAAGCTGTTGAACTTCAGACTATCTCATGAAAGACAGTACAGTTTCCACCTGGTCATCCATTTCCCACTTGAGACACTAGCCTTTGGAACCCAGACATCATGCAATGAATAAGACCAAACTTGCCCACATGGAGAGTAACTAAGACACTCTGCTGACAGATGTTTCCTTCCAGTCTCTAGACCTGTGGAAAATGAGATTTCCTAGGATTCCGGACCCCAGCTTTCAAGTCATCCAGCTGAAGTTCCAGACATAATGAAAGCCATTCCTGCTCTGCCCTGTCTAAATTCCTAACACAGAATTTTGAGCATAATAAACAGTCATTTTACATTACTAGGTTTGGGATAATTTGTGACTCAGTCGCAGTAACCAGGATAAACTCCTTGAAAAGATATAATCTAGAACTTGAATGAGAAGGTGTAGGTAATTTATTTTTCAAGGATGAATTAATAACAATGGATATAATTGCTCACTTTTCTTATTTGGTAGGAGTTTAATTTGGAACATGTTAGCTAATACCTTCTCTCAGTTGAAAAGTTCATTGTAAAAAAAATACTTGTCTTAAAAGATTTATTATCCATCTCTAGTATTTCAGAATTTAAAACAAAACAATATATTTATTTGGGATCACTTGTTGAATTTAACATGAATTGTAAAATTAATCTAGAAAAATGTACCTGATGTTGTAACCATGGTAATATTATTAAATGAAGTTTGTACACTGTATCAAAATAACAAGAAGATAGCAAGATGTCACAATGTTATTATATTTAAGAAATCCTTAGGTAACTTACCAATTAAAAGTGATATTTTATTTCATTTGAAATATTATACTGAATATAAGAGAACCAACAATTTAAAATATGAAATAATAAATTCTGCCATTTACTGTCCACATAGCAAGAAATAACACTGAAATTTTGCAATTTAAAGATTTTAATTATTTGATAGATTTTTAAATCCATAAAATTATTAAATGTTCTCTCAGAAGTTATTAACATCTTCTCAAGAAACATTGCTAATATTTGAAATATGAACTAATTGTTTAATCATATTTTGGTCCCAGTTTTTACATCACCCAATTCTTCTGCTTTATTATTATTTTTTTAATATGCTTTTGCATCCATATTGTCACTTCAGATAGAACATATTTTAAGCAACTTATTTCATAACTTGTTAAAATCTGATGTAAACAGACTATTTCTCTCCTTGTGTGTCACTTCTTTTACACTGCAAGGCTTCCACTATATTTACTTGAACAAATATAAACCATAAAATCAAGCATTCTGAAAGGATTTATACTCTCATCCTGTACTACAATTATGTCATATAATTTTATTCTATAAATTAATTCAATAAGATAATAAGACTTTATTTATACCTATATTTATTTCCTGGTTATATTTTAAGACTATAATAATGGTATAGTTTCAGTAGCCAAGAATTCTAATCTGTGTCTCAGAAATATTAAAAAAACATTAGCATGGCTGAATTTAATAAAGTTTTCTCACATCTGTATACTTCTTTTTTACTCACTCTATTATTTATTTTATGTAACACTAAATTGTTAAATAAATTTAAATGTTAGATTAAATTTTTGAGTTGTATTTTAAAATATTAAAATAAATCTTTTAAAAGAGATGAGTTTTATTTTAATGTATTTTTGTATATGTGTGTATGTGTGTGTATATGTGAACACACACAATATTTTGCAAAATATGTTTCATTTTTAAAATGACTTGATGCCTTATCAAGGACTTATCAAAGCAATAAACTATATTTAGGACATTTATTTTTTCACAATAAAATATACAAAGTTAAGAAACAGAGAGATTATTAATATAAACTATAGAATGGAAGTCTCTCAAATTCCCATGAGGTAAAAAAATGATAAAGTATTCTAATGAAGTAACATTTCATTCACTTGCTTATTTTGCTACACTAGGATAAAAGGATTGCCTGAACGTATGAACCAAGTTGATATACCTAAGTCTTGCCTTTATTACGATGTGTTTAATCAACTGTCTTAGTCATCTAGTGCGGCTATAACAGAAATACCACAAGGAGATAGCTTTAACAAAGAAAAAAATATTTTCTCACAGCCTGGTAGGCTAGAAGTCCAAATTCTGGACATCAGCTCCAGGAGAAGGCTTTTTCTGTCTGTCAGCTCTGGAGAAAGGTGCTTCTCATCAATCTTTCCTTGAACTAGGAGCTTCTCTGTGCAGGCACCCTGGGTCAAAAGAAGGCGCTTTGCTTCCAGCACTGCTTTCTTGTTGATATGAAGTCTCTACTCTCCGCTTGCTTCCCTTTCTTTTTAACTCTTGTACGATAAAAAGGAGTGCAGGCTACACTCCAGAGAAACTCCCTTTACTTTGGATAAGGGATGGGACCTTAGTAAGGGTGTTACAATTCCACCCTAATCCTCTTTAACATAAACTCACAATCACAAAATGGAGGACAATCACACGATACTGGGAATCATAACCTAACCAAGTTCGCAGATATTATGGGAGGACACAGCTCAATCCATGACATCAAGTATGCACCTAGTCACACACTTGGTTAATAATCACTTGTATACTTTTATGTAAGTAGACATGTGCGAGCTAGACTAAAAATTACCCAGCTAAAAGGTACAGATTTTCTAATTAAGTTCACATTCATAAGAATTTAAAATGTATAAACTAATGTGGCAAGGAAAGTTATATTTTGAAATCTGAAAGAAGGAAAAAATACTCCTAAAAGCACAGATAAAGACGTAAGTGGAGTCTAACACTTCAGTGTTTATTTCTTTGAAAGGAATATACAAATTGTATGAAAACAGAAGAGCCGATGAAGCATACTTTAGTGGTATTTTCACATCATTTCAAATTTTACACCTGAAGTTAGATATTCATATTATTTGCATTACTTATTATTTCAAGGTGCATAAAAAGAAACTGAATGCCTGTTGGGAGAAATAATATGCCTTAGAAGTATCTGAAGATGTTTTCCCTATGTGCTTATTTGTTTATTTACTTATACATTTTTAAATAAAACATTCACATTTCTCAAAATTATAACACTATCTATAATATAGTTTTACTCTGATCTCAGCACTATCTGCTTAGTGTTCACATGCCCATCCTCTCATCACCATAGTAAAATATTATGTTTCAAGTTGTATCCTTTCTTGTATATATCCCCTCAAACGTCTTTTTTTTTTTTTCTCCCACAGTTAGGTAAACTGAGCCAGAATGGGCTTGGTAAGATTTTTTCCACTGTAAAATTTTTAATTCATGTTAAGCTACTGATGTTTTTTGTTCCTTTGTTTTGTTTTCTTCAGGACTACCGGATTAGGTGAATTCTTTTAAACATCTGTAGGTACAAAAATAAAAAAGAAATGTATTTGTATCAGAACAATGACAGTGCTAGAATAGAAAAGTAAAGCGATGATTTTATTACCAACCCGGCTTAGGTTTGCCTGATAGCGTTACCAATCAGCCTTCGTGAACTCTCTAACTTCCAAAGGGAGACATGTGAGCTTCCGTCTGTGTGCATTATAACATCTGTGCTTGATTGCCTTGGATGAATTCTAAATCTCAGAAACAATCTTCTTCCCAAAGGAAAACTGACCTACAGGTACACAAGGAATTGTTTAAGTGAAATCATTTTCTCCTCTTCATTCAAGTGATATCCAGAAACCCAAAATATAATGTGACTATGTCTAATTCAATATGACTTTTGGAAGATCATTTGAAGACTCTGTGAACCTGTTTGCCAGACACAGATGATAACAGGGCCTCCTAGTGTTATTTTATGGCAAAGCCAGCTTTGCTCTTGAAAAAAAAAAAAAAAAAGATTATTTATGGGCTTATCTTCTAATTACAATCATTTTCTCATTTGTTCTTCTGTTTTACAGCTGATTATTTCCCAAAAGTATCTGAAAAAGGGATAGGACAGTAAACAGGACATATTTTTTCAAAGGAAAATAATAATACATTACAAAGTCAATTAATAAAATTTACAGTACAGTCATGAAGGATAAAAAAGAAGTATGAAGGAAAAGTTTTATTTTGCTTTATTTCCCAAATGATAGTCAAAACATTTAAAAAGTTTTTATGAATGTCTGAGGTTGAAATACAGAAACAAAACCTATTAGTCACAATGGGCACTCTGTTAGTCTTAGATCATATTGTTCTTGGCAGCCGTGAAGAGAAGAATTATAAAAACTAAGAAATGTGTGAAAATGCCAGTTTAAGACACAGCTTTTTAGCTTGAATGAGAAAATTTTCAGCTATCTCTGCTGCAATTAAAGGAGTACACCTGGCTCAAGCACACTTTCAATTGTTGATACCTCAATTCTTGATACAATTTGTGGTACAGTAGAAAACCTAGATGTCTGAGGAAAGATATTGTTTAGTAATTTTGACAAAAATTATTGGACAAAGTTATGTACTTCATTAGCAAAAGAAAACTCTTATCTACAAATAGGGTCATATTTATAGGTACATGTGTTAGGATTTCAAACATATTTTTGAGGGACATGATTCAATCCTTAACACCTCTCAACATGCAGAAAAACAGTGCTAAATATATTGGTCATTGGAGTAAAAATAATTTTTTCTTGATAGTCAATAATTATCGGAAGAACTATGTTACGGAAAGTCTCAATAAATTATACCTTGTAAATTCACAATTTGTCATAATTTGGTCATGTTAACCCGGACTTTGTCTTAAACTATTTTTAAAAATAGTTTTTTTAAACAACTAAGAAATATAATCGTGATTAGTAAAAGTAGACTTATAGACTTACCTACATGAAACAAAAATTTCGTGATTGTTCTTGACTTTTCTTGATCACTCACCTGGTGCTTCAGACACAACTGATCTCTTTCCTTATAGAATGAAGATTTAGTGAAATACAGAGATTCCCAAGAATATTTTCAGGTTTACCTGCACATAGATAATCACTTTATCAAGTACAACAAACTCTTGGACATGTTTTTTATTGTGTAATTCAAGCCACTTAACATTCTCGTGGCTAAATAACATCTCCTATTTTTATTTTAATACCTGTTAAACTCCCACACAAGCATACATTAAGGTCTGTCCATTTCATGTGAGATAAATTTGTATTTCCTTATTCTCAGGAATTTACTTTCATATTTTAAAAGTCAACAAAGTTAAAACACATTTTTCCGTAGGAGGATTTCTCAACCTTGGCTCTACTGATACATAAAAAAAATTTATGTACATGGAGCTGGTTAATTCTTGGTGTGGGAAGCTGTCCTGTGTACTGTAGGATGTTTAGTAGAATCTGTGGCTTCCACCCAATAGATGTCAATAACACCTTCCCCAAGTTGTAATACCGAAAATGTCTCCACACACTATGAAATGTCATCTGGGGGTAAGATCACTCCCAATTCAGAACCAGTGGTCTATAGTCAATAAATCTACTTTAAAAAAAAGAAAAATGTAAATGTTGCTTCTTGTGTTTAATATAGTCAGACATTGAAATTTAAGAAGACATATATTCTTCCATTAAGTGTGTCATTCATGAAAGCTGATGAAGTAAGGTGTATATAATATGACATATAATAACTAAGTTAATATTACATTATATAATATATGACTATGAGTATGATATGAGATGGATGCAGTGCTGGAAGTGCTCACTCATGTTTGCCAAGAAATTTGAAGGACAGCTACCTGACCAGCTGACTGGAAGAGACCACATTTATGCCTAGTCCAAAGTAAAGGTGATCCAACAGAATGCAGAAATTATCGAACAATATTTATAAGATCACATCCAAGCAAAATTTTGCTGAAGATCACTGAAAAGTGGTTGCAACAATACATCAATAAGGAACTGGCAGAAATTCAGGCTAAATTCAGAAGAGGATGTGGAACCAGGGATACCATTACTGATTTCAGATGGATCCTGGCTGAAAACAGAGAATACCAGAAAGACCTTTACTTGTGTTTTATTGACAATGCAAAGGCATTCGGCTGTGTGGATCATAATAAATTATAGATAATATTGAAAGTACAGGAATTTCAGAATACTTGTGTTCATGAGGAACCTGCACTTATATCAAGAGGTGGTTGTTAGAACAGAATAAGGGAAAGTTGTGTGTCAGTGTTATATCCTTTCACCATATTTATTCAATCTGTATGCTGAGCAAATAATCTGAGAAGCTGGACTATATGAAAAAGAACAGGGCATCAGGATTGGAGGAAGGCTCATTGATAGCCTGCATTATGAAAATGACACAGCCTTGCTTGTCAAAAGTGAACAAGATTTGAAGACCATAGTGATGAAGATCTAAGGCTACAGCCTTCAGTATGGATTACAACACACTATAAAGAAAACAAAAATCCTCACAACCGGGCTAATAACCAACATCATGATAAATGGAGAAAAGATTGAAGTTGATAAGGATTTCATTTTATTTGGATCTACAGTCAACACCCATGGAAGCAGCAGTCAAGAAATCAAATGGCGTATTGCATTGGGCAAATCTGCAGAAGACCTTTTTAAAGTTTTAAAAAGCAAAGATGTTACTCTAAGGACTAAGTGGTGCCTGATTCCAGCCATGTTGTTTTCAATCACCTTATATGCATGCGAAAGAGGGACAATGAATAAGGAAGACGAAAGAAGAATTGATTGATGCCTTTGAGTTATGTTGTTGGTGCAGAATGTTGAATATACCATGGACTGACAAAAGAACCAACAAATCTGCCTTGGAGGAAGTACAGCCAGAACGCTCCTTAGCAGCAAGGATGGCGAGACTAAGCCTCACACACTTTGGACATGTTTTCAGGAGGGACCAGTCCCTGGAGAAGGACATCATGCTTGGTAAAGTAGGGGGGGAAGTGAAAAAGAGGAAGACCCTCAATGAGATGGATTGACATAGAGGCTGCAACAATGGACTCAAGCACAACAACAATTATAAGGATGGTACAGGACCGGGCAGTATTTCGTTCTGTTGTACACAGGGTTGCTATGAGTTGGAATGGACATGATAGCACCTAACGACAACATGACACAAATACTATTTAAAATCAAATTGAGCTGTTGGGGTAATTGTGAAATTTTTTTGTTTTTATGACAAATTGAGAGAGATTTGAAACAAATACATTCTAAAGCTAATTATATATATGTATATGTACATACACATAAATATATGTAATAGTTTAATTTCTATAGCTAAATTGATGTTTTTTCTGCCAACTCCAAACACCTGTTAAACCCACTGAGTAATGTTTTTACTACCTGTATGTAGATTATTTTTAGAAATTGGCATTTAGTTATTTTCTCTGTAGATATTCTTTAACTGTTCATTTATTATGATCATATTTCACTTAATGCCCTTGAACATATTTCCAGTGATTATAACGACCTTGTTTGCTAATGAAGATCTGATTTACCTTGAGATCAGTTTCTATTGATTCATTTTTTCCTTGACACCAGGCCACATTTTTTCGCTCTTTCTTTTTGATTAATGCTTCATAAATATTGCTTTTATGCTTCTAGGCAAGATAATTTATGACAGGAAGTATTAATTATATCTATTTCTTTTAAACAATCTTTATTTGCTTTTCCAATTGTCAGTTAAATTATCCGTAGTTGCTTTTGTCCTTTGAGCTTGTTTTGGGGTTCTGCCTCCCTGCTTCATAGCAAAACATGCCCCAAGAAAAAAGGCAGAATAATTGTGATATGATTGGGGATTTACCTGAATGATCACGGTTCTTCAGCATTTGTTGTTCAGGTCCTGAAAATTATTGTCTCATATGCTTTGTCAAGTTGTATACATGTATTTAGAGGAATGGGAAGTCTGGTATTGCTGTTGTTGTTGGGTGCCATTGAGTTGATTTGGACTCATAGCCACACTACAACAAAGTATAAGTGCCCTATAGGGTTTCCTAGGCTGTAATCATTATGGAGTCACATTGCCACATCTTTTTCCCATGAAGCAGCTGTTGGATTCCAACCACTGACTTTAAGGTTAACAACCAAGCACTTAACCACTGTAACGCCACAGTAAGTCTAGTACCAATTATTCCATCACGAATAATAGAGAAATTCTTTTTTTAAAATATCTTGAAGTACGAAAATTAAAATGCTCCCATATATTTTTTGAAATAGCTATAAAATTTGTGTGCTATCAGAAAAAAAAATAGAAAAAATATCCAGATATTTTAATAATTGATTAGTGATTTGAATTTTGTATTTAATATTTGTATATAAAACAAATACCGTATACAAAAAATATGTATATCTTTATAAATATCCCCTCCATTAGTTAGGGTGTTGGCTAAGCTGCTGTAACAAAGAAACCCAATGTACAGTAAATTAAATATTTTATGCTTATATTATCAGTCCAAGTTAAGCAGTCCATGGCCGGCAGAAAATGCTGCTGTTTTTTAACATGTAACTTCTAAGATTCTTCCAGTCACTACCATTTCCCAGCCAACAGCAAATGAAAGGGAATGTAGAATATGCAGCTTCATCTTTCAAGAAATTCCTTTGAATTTTCTCATATTGTATTCAACATATATCCCTTGCCATGGATTTCGTTATGTTACATGACTACACCTAGTTGCAATAAAGAATGGGAAGTACAGTTTTTCACAGGGAAACAATGTGCCTGGTTAAAAGTCAGGAGATCTTAGTAATAAAGAAGATTGGAAGAATGGATAATAAGGAAAAAAAAAAGGCATAGACTGTGACACACTCCTATGTTTGCAAATGTATGTGTCTGTGAAGTACAGATGGTAATAATATCTATAATATAATATTATTACTTGGGTAAAATCAAATAATGCTTGCAAGAGATTTAGAATATTGCATGGAACGTAGTACTGGTAACGTGTTGCTGTCAAGTCGATTTCAACTTATAGTGACCCTAGAGGACAGAGTAGAACTGCCCCATAGGGTTTTCATGGCTGCAATCTTCGCAGAACCAGACTACCACATCTTTCTCCCACAGACTGACTGTGGGTTCAAACCTCCAAACTTTCTGTTAGCAGTTGACCCCTTAACCACTGCATCACCAGGGCTTCTTGTATGGAAAGTAGTACACATTTCCTGTATGTGGAATTAACAGTGGGTTACATCTACATTTACATCTAATTTCTAATTTCATAAATTGGTCTTACACTTTTTTTGCGCTTGTTTCCTTATATTGCTACCATCAGGAAGGGCAATTCGTCTGGTAAGCTTTAGTATTTACCTCTCACTAAATTGACTTCACACCTAACATTTTTCCTGAAAGATAGACCAAATATGCAAACCAAAAACTGAACATGTATAGCTCATGTATTATTTTGGGAAAAAAAAATTCCAGATGTTGAAACTGTTATTTAATATAAAAATCAATTTTTCCTAATTCTTTCTGAATAGGAATTACATTTTATTTACACGTTGAATTAAGTTATATTACCTCATTAATGCCATTTTTCAAAGTACATTTTTAATGATTCTACATTCTAAATTTATTTTTAAAATATCTATACAAACAGAATCTGAGTTATGTATAAACTCCATAAAGAAATTTAGAATTTTTTGATATCTTAATATGCATTAAGCAGGCCTGACAATTTACTCTGAAGCCATCTGTTTAATAGGCTGTAACATAAAATTATAGTATGCATGTGCTTGTATGTCTGTGTATGTCTGTGTGTGTGTGTGTGTGAGAGAGAGAGAGTATGATGTGGTTTCACACCAGTTATCTAGTGTAAATACATACTCAATAAACACTTGGAATAGCCATTATTCTCAAGTGAAATAATATGGAATTTCTTAATTAAATACATGACTTTCTTAATTCTTGTTCCATATTACCTTTAAATATTATTATACAAAGAATCTATATGTATTATAATTTGCATTTATAATTTCAAAATCTCATGCATTAATAAATGTTACTTGAGAAGCAATTAAGATGATTACTAATTCTGAATCTTGATTTAGGTAGGCAGCGTACAACTGAACATTTCTCTGGCCTCTTCAGTATAATTCATTATAATGACCTCTTCAAGTATATTCTAGGAATAGAAAGGTGTTACTAATACTTTTCTAGATAAATGAAATAAATGAGGTATCACAAAGACTGTTCTGCCCTAACTCAGGTCTGCTTCTCCATAATAATGTGGCTGTTTGAGGAAGGAATAAATTACAGTGTATAAGGATAATTATATCTTTCTCAACAGCAGAAAAGATCTGCCCTGTTCTTCATTCCAAAAAACCAGCATTTGAAGCTGATGAAGTAATGCAAAGTTTAGAGCTAATTAATGTTTTTTTTAAACATTTTATCTAAATAAGGAATTCCCATTTTGTGATGCCAAATATTCTCATATACAGTGTACTATGATCAATTCTAAATACTGTAATTTTTTTCACAAATAACGCTAGCATTACTGATTTTTTTGTCAACTTGATTTCATCATTCCCACATGTTATATGTGTGGGCACATCATTTATGGTGGGTGCATTATTCACGAAAAATGTGGTAATTATTGCATAGATTTTGATCCTTTAAAATATTTTTAAAAGTAAGCAAAGTCTCAAGAGAGAGAAGGGATAGGTTAGTAGAGATATGAAAAACCAGGACTAATGTCATAAAGAAAGCACTGGGATTATAAGACAACATTTTCATATGAAACTGTTTATATTTAGGTCCTGAGGGTGATTGGAAGAAGAAAGGACTGGCATTTTCTATGCAGAACGTGAGAGAAAACACAGTTTTAATGTTCTTTAGATATAAGAAATCAACACAGTTATAACATATAATTTGGAAATTTTAAAAAAAAATTTCTAAATTTTAAGTTTTGTAGTATCATATTTCAATTCATCTTTTCTAATCCCAAGTAATAGCCCCCATATTTATAAACTCTGAAAACCAATTTTAAAAAAAGTTTGTTGAATACGTGCGTCCATATATGTATGCATATTTAGTTGTTCTAAATTGTTAATACTTTTGCTCATCCTCTGTGCTGTTAATGTTATGTATATCCAAATACTTAAATTATTGATTGAACAATGCAATATATAAACATGTTGTCATGGGTTGAATTATGTCCCCCCAAAAATGTGTGTATCAACTTCTTTAGGCCATGATTCCCAGTATGGTGTTATTTTCCTATATATTGTAAATCCCACCTCCATGATATTAATGAAGGAGGATGGGCAGCACTTGTGTTAGTGAGGACGGACTCAACCTACAGGATTGGATTGTGTGTCTTGAGGCAATCTCTTGAGATATAAAAGATAGAAGCAAGCAGAGAGACAGCAGGACCTCATACCACCAAGGAAGAAGCACCAGAGCAGAGTGCATCGTTTGGACCTGGGGTCCCTGTGCCTGAGAAGATCCTTGGCCATGGGAAGATTGATGACAAGGACCTTCCGCCAGAGCCAACAGAGAGGGAAAGCCTTCCCCTGGAGCTGACGCCTTGAATTTGGACTTTTAGCCTACTTTACTGTGAGGAAATAAATTTCTCTTTGTTAAAGCCATCTATGTGTGGTATTTCTGTTACAGCAGGACTAGATGACCAAGACACATGTGAAATTACTTTTGATAATATATATATAATTATCCAACTAATACTAAAATACAGAAATTATATTACTAACCTGTCACCTATGGCCACATATAATCATATATCTAGGAATTTTTAAGACTATAACATAGCAAAACATTTATCTTTATATACGTGTGTGTTGTTTGTTGTTAAGTGCCATTGAGTCGGTTCTGACTCGTAGCGACCCTATGAATAACAGAACAAAACACTGCCTGGTCCTGAGCCATCCTTACAATAGTTGTTATGCTTGAGCTCATTGTTGCAGCAACCGTGTCAATGCACCTTGTTGAGGGTCTTCCTCTTTTCCGCTGACCCTGTACTCTGCCAAGCATGATGTCCTTCTCCAGGGACTGATCTCTCCTGACAACATGTCCAAAGTATGTAAGATGCAGTCTGCCCATCCTTGCTTCTAAAGAGCATTCTGGCCACACTTATTCCAAGACGGATTGGTTCGTTCTTTTGGCAGTCCATGGTATATTCAATATTCTTCACCAACACCACAATTCAAAGGCATCAGCTCTTCTTTGGGCTTCCTTATTCATTGTCCAGCTTTCACATGCATATGATGCAATTAAAACACCACGGCTTGGGTCAGGCACGCCTTGTCCTCAAGGTGATATCTTTGCTCTTCAACACTTCAAAGAGGACCTTGGCAGCAGATTTGCCCAATGCAAAGCATCTTTTGATTTCTTGACTGCTGCTTCCATGGCTGTTGATTGTGGGTCCAAGTAAAATGAAATCCTTGACAACTTCAATCTTTTCTCCATTTATCATGATGTTGCTCATTGGTCCAGTTGTGAGGATTTCTGTTTTCTTTATGTTGAGGTGTAATCCATACTGAAGGCTGTGGTCTTTGATTTTCAATGTATGTGTGTACATGTGCATGTATGTGTTTACTTTTATTCACATCAACTGCCCTGCAATTAAATTTTATTTCATTTCATTTCTTAAAGGAAATATAATAAAGGGAGAATACTAAGGAATGTCAATGAACATAGATTATCATTCCAAAACATGAAAGTGATAGGAAAATTAGTTTGATAATTTTCTAATTAAAAATACCTCCAGATAGTGTATATGTGTGTGTCTGTGTGTGTACCACGTCATATTGTTTGATGTAGATAAAACACCACATTTCAGAAATTAATACTTTATATTCGATTTGCATAAAGAAATGGTGAATCATATACATTAAACATTTCTTGTGAAAACTTTCATTATTTTCGCTCTAACTAGTCTAGCTTTTAATGCAAAATCAATGTTACAATTTTTTCACACATTATTGTGTGCTTGTGCTGATGAAAAGTTGTTAAATAGAAGTACGTCTGTTACACACGAAGAAGATGTGTTGAATTAATTATTGTAAATACCTTAAAATGAGTTACAATAATGATATTCAGTTGTTGTTAGGTGCTGAGTCAGTTCAAACTCATAGTCACCCTATGTACAAAAGAACGAAACATTGCCTGGTCCTGTGCCATCCTCACAATCTTTGCGATGCTTGAGTCCATTGTTGCAGCCACTGTGTCAATCTATCTTTCTGAGAGTCTTCCTGTTTTTCGCTGGTCCTCTACTTTAACAAGCATGATGTCCTTCTCCAGGGACCGATCCCTTGAAGACTAAGGTGCGCCTGACCCAAGCCATGGTATTTTCAATCACATCATATGCATGTGAAAGCTGGACTATGAATAAGGAAGACCAAAGAAGAGTTGACACCTTTGGATTGTGGTGTTGGCAAAGAATATTGAATATACCATGGACTGCCAAAAGAACGAACAAATCTGTCTTGGAAGAAGTGTGGCCAGAATGCATCCTTTTTTCCTAGGAGCATTCTAGTTGTACTTCTTCCAAGACAGATTTTTTCATTCTTTTGGCAGTCCATGGCATATTCAATATTCTTCGCCAACACCACATTTCAAAGGCGTCAACTCTTCTTTGGTCTCCCTCATTCATTGTCCAGCTTTCTAATGCAGATATTCTGTTACCAAAAAACAAACCCAGTGTCGTTGAGTCAATTCCGACTCATAACGACCCTATAGGACAGAGTAGAACTGCCCATTAGAGTTTCCAAGGAGCGCCTGGCAGATTTGAACTGCTGACCCGTTGTTTAACAGCCGTAGCACATAACCACTATGCCAAAAGGGTTTCCGATATTCTGTTAGTAGTTCCTAAATGCAGACAAAAGGAAAATGAAGAGAAGTAATGGTGTGTAACATGGCATAAACCAATAATAAATAAAAATCCAGTAAATTATGTTTGTTATACTTCAGAATTCAATATGTATTTGTTGTTGTCTTACAAAGAAGTATCACCACTAAAATAAAAAAAAAATCATGAATATTGAGGCACTATACTTAATATTTTGAATATTTTGAACAGAGAACCACTACCTAGTCAGTCTCTAAGGGCTATTGCCTCCAGGGCTTCCAAGACTTGCTACCATCCTGATATTCAATAGCATTGAGAGTTTCAGATCATCAGTAATATCAAAGGATAGTCTAAAATTAAATGATTTTTTATTAAATGATTTTTTTATTGTTGTTTATTTAATTATTGTGCTTCAGGGTAAATATATTTTCTTCAGAATTATCACCATAGGTTATGTCGGAAAACCCATTGCTGTCAAGTCAGTTTCAACTCATAGCAAGCCTATATGACAGAGCTACTGCATAGGATTTCCAAGGCGGTAATCTCTATGGAAGCCTGCTGCCACATCTTTCTCCCATGGAGCAGCTGGTGTCTTCCAAAAGCCAACCTTTCATTTAGCAGCCGAGTGCTTAAGAACTTCACCAGGGCTCCTTTTCCATGCAGTATAGCTATATTTAAATGAACAATCAATAATAATATTTTGATATCTTATTATCTTGTTTTGAATCTATATACTTTTTAAAATTTCTGTTAGAATTTAAAACAGAAAAAGTCATCATGAAAAAAGAAAAAATAAAATGTTAGATCCGTTCTTACTTAGTTTCCAAATTCCAACACATGTTTTTACTTTTAGAGGATAACTACATCTCACACTCTATGCCTAAGTTTTGTGGAAGTAGTTTTAAAACCATACGCAGCCCTTTCAAAAAAACTAGTTCCCTAGGGACCTTCATGGAAGCAAGTGTGTAAGAGAAGGGCCAATGAAATGAGTTGGGGGCACACCATATCTTTTTGAATAGGAACAACACGGCTTTCATCTGTTTTAAATATTAGATTTCTGAGTAACCTATGTTTAAATAAGCTATTTCTCTGATCAAAACATTTTTAAGAAATTGGACAAATAACTCCACTATGGCACACTTTTAGCTTTAACTTAAATGAAAACTATTTTTTTTTTTCTATTGTAGAGTTGTTTGATAGTTTAAGACCTTTTTTTAAAGTATAGTATGAGAAGTATAGTAAGTTGGGTGTTAGGAAATAAGACTTGGTTATACAGTTTTATGTTAGTGCAAAAAAAAAAAAAACTGGAAAGGGAAATTAAATTCATTTGTAGAGACACAGCATCAATCTTTCCTGAGAAGATCAAAGAGTCTTCATTTTTACCAGTTTTTACAATTTCTTTTCCATTTCCTCAAAGAGGTTATATCTGTATTATTTCCTTTACGTAAAGAGACCGAAGAAGAATTATCTTCTTTACATTAGAAGACTGAAGAAGAATTGATGCTTTTGAATTACGGCATTGTCACAGAAACTGCCAGAAGAACAAACAAGTCTGCCTTGGAAGAAATATATCCAGAGTGCTCTTTGGAAGTGAGTATGGCAAGACTTCATCTCATGTACTCTGGACATGTTATCAGGAGGGGCCAGTCCCTGGAGAAGGATATGATAGTAAATAAAGTACAGGGTCAGTGTAAAAGAGGAAGACCCTCAATAAGATAGACTGACGCAGTGACTCCAACAGTGGACTAAAACATAACAATTCTGAGGATGGCACAGGATCGGGCAGCTTTTCGTTCTGTTGCACATGGGGGACCAAATAACTTGAGACGTGGAGAAACCAGAGGAAAATGAGGAAAGGGAAATAAAACTTATGTCACCAATAAACACTAGATTGGAGATATATATACATATATACACATTGGATACATATATATACACACTGGATATATATATACATAAACATTTATATTACCTTTCATAAAATTTCATATAATCAAATATAAATTGGAAGACACATCACTAATTTATAGAGCTTTAACAAAACAGTCTGTGTTAATTTGACTGGGACACGATTCTCATTGTTTTGGCAGTTGTATAATGTAGTGATCACTTCCCTGCTGAAATGTGATATGTAATCACCTCCATGATGGAATCTGCTGTGAGTAGCTAACCATTTGAAGGGGAGTTTCCTTAGGCATGTGGCCTGCATCAAATGTGGGATGAAGTTCAGGGAGAGCTGGAGGGCTTTTGCCCCATTCTGGATCCTGCAGCTGGCTCGTTTTCATTTGAACTCTGACTCTTGGGACTTGAGCTAACAGCTTACCTGCAGCCTTGCCTGCTGCTCTTGGGATTCATCTATCTTCACAGACTAGAAGCAACAGCCCTGCTCCCTGGCCTGCTGATCTTGGGTTTGTCAGCCCATGTAGCTTTGTGAATCAAGGCCACAGCCTGAGACATTTGGTACCAGGAGTGGTTATTGAGAAACAAAATAGTAAGGATGAATTTTCTAAATTTGTTCTCAAGCCTGGCTACTCTTAAAAATGTTGATGACTCTACTTCCCAGTAGTAAACAGGATACTGCTAATCCATGGCATGAGGTTTGTCTTAGTCATCTAGTGCTTCCATAACAGAAATACCACAAGTGGATGGCTTTAGCAAAGAGAAAATTTTTTCTCACAGTCTAGTAGGTTACAAGTCCAAATTCAGGGCATCAGCTCCAGGGAAGGCTTTCTCTCTCTGTTGGCCTTCTCATCAGTGTTCCTCCAGATGAGGAGCTTCTTCACGCAGGGACCCTGGGTAAAGGATGCATTCTGCTCCTGGTGCTTCTTTCTTGGTGGTATGAAGTCCCCAACTCTCTGCTTGTTTCCCTTTCCTTTTATCTCAAGAGAGATAAAAGGTGGTACAAGCCACGTCCCGGGGAAACTCCCTTTACCTTGGATCAAGAAGGTGACCTGAGTGAGGGTTGTGTTACAATCTCACCCTAATCCTCTCAACATAAAATTGCAATCACAAAATGGAGGACAACCATACAATACTGAGAATCATGGCCTAATTTGATACACACATTTTTTGGGGGACATAATTCAATCCATGACAAGGTGGTAATTCGAATACACAAAATATCACCACAGTAGATCAAGCACTGATGAAAGATGAGGCTCTGGGTGATTGCATTTATGATACTTTTCAACAATTTTTTCATAATAAGAAGTGTAAGGAAGCTGGTTGGTTGGTCCTACTTTCCTAAATAAACTGGTGAAAGGAAGAGAGAAGCTTAAGTTTTCAAAGTCAAAGCTCAAGTGCCCCATAAATGACATCAAGGTTTTCACCTGTGCCGTGAAAGAAAGCCTTATTTCTTGTAGTAACAGAGCTGATATTGCTGAAAACCAAAGCCAGAGTCTTACTGTAAGAGTGACTGAGTTACAAAGTGAACTCAATTGCCAAAACTCGAGAGTTGTCTGTAGTTAAAGTGAGGGCATTGATTGGGAAGAGATGGGATCCTGAAACCTGGGATGGGAACATAAGGGTAGATAATCAGGAAGCTGGAGGCACTGAGCCCCTAAATTCTATTGGATCACTCCTGCCAACAGAACCATTGCCCGCCTCCCCACTCCCATCTAATGAAATTAACCCAGGTGCCTCTAAATTGCCTTTTTGTTAACCATTGCCTGGGACCTTGATGAGGCAGATGCTTTAAAAGACAGTACTGAGTGTTCTCAAGACATCTCTCCACTGATTTTGGCTTCTAGACTATAAAAAAAAAAATTAGACTTAAATCCCAGTAAGCCCCAAAAGGTGAAGAACAAAGTATAACACAGGAGGAGGTATGCTACACTCTGAAAGAACTGCTTAACTTTAATAATATTTACAAACAGAAAGCTAGGGAATATGTGTCTGAATGGCTATTAAACATGTGGGATAATGGTGCAAGTAACATAAAGATGGAACAGTCTGAGTTTATTGATATAGGCTTATTAAGCACAGATTCTTCATTCAATGTTTCAGCTCAAGAAGTTAGGAAAGGATCTCATAGTTTATTTGGTTGGGTTGCTGAAGCATGGATTACATCATGGCCTTCACTAAATCCGGTTGAAGTAGCAGACCTGCCTGGGTATACTGTAGAAGAAGATATCCAAAGGCTTAGGGTAATTGGCATTTTAGACTGGATCAGGTTAGACCCACAGACCAACACATGGAGTGCCCAGAAGACACACCATTTACCACAACAGTGATGAAAAAATTTGTGAAGGCAGCCCCAGCATCCTTGAAGACTGCTGTGATTCCTATTTTATGTAAGTCAGATTTGACAGTAGGAACTGCCCTAACTGAATTAGGATACCTAACTACAATGGGGCTGATCAGTCCCTGTGGTATTAGGGTCCAAGTGGAAGCACTCAATCGACAAAGACAAAGTGGGCATAGTTATCATAATGGATAGCAAAATCAAAGCAGTAATCAGAATAGTCTGACTCACATGGACTTATGTCATCGGCTACTTAGTCTTGGGGTCCCTAGGAGTGAAATAGATAGGAAATCTACTAAGCATTAAGGTGTGCAAGTGTATGAATTCTAGGTCAAGTGAACAGCAGTCTAATTTGAATCTCCAGAAAAGAGAGTCACAGCTCCTCAATCAATTCCCAGACTCGAGCAAGTTTACAGACCCAGGATACCTTGATTGAAGGGGAGGCTGGGTCCCCTTGAGGAGGACCTCCAATACACTGCCCAAAACTTATACTATTAATCTTTCTCCCAGTCTTCTCCAAAGGGATTTACAGCCTATTATAAGAAAAAAAAAAAATTTTTTTTTTTTTTTTAGGAGTGACTGTTTATTAGGAAAAAAGGAAATCATCAGACTTTTTGGGGATTACTGGATATTGGTTCTGAACTGACACTAATTCCAGGAGAACCAAAACTTCACTGCGACCCACCTGTCAGTGTGGGGGCATATGGAGGTCAGGTTATTAATGGAGTCTTAGCTCATGTCAGCCTCACAGTAGGCCCAGTGGGTCCCCAAATTCATCCTGTAGTGAATTCCTCAGTTCCTGAATGCATAATTGGAATAGATATACTCAGCAACTGGCAGAACCCCCACACAGGATTCCTAACAAATGGAGTAAGAGCTATTGTGGTAGAAAAAGACAAGTGGAAGCCATTAGGACTGCCCCTACCTTGGAAAATAGTAAACCAAAAGCAAAACAACATTCCTGGTGGGACTGCAGAGATTGCTGCCACCATCAAAGACTTGAAGAGTGCAAGGATGGTGTTTCCCACCACATCTGCATTCAACACTCCTATTTGGCCTGTGCAAAAAAAGAGATAGATCTTGGAGAATGACAAGCAATTGCAACTGCTGTTCCAGATGTAGTCTCATTGGTTAAACAAATTAATATGTCTCCTGGTACCTGGTATGTAGCTATCAATTTGGCTAATGCCTTTTTCCCCAAACCTGTTTTGAAGGACCATCAGAAGTAGTTTGCCTTTAGGTGGCAAGGCCAGCAATATACCTTCAGTTGCCTACCTCAGACCTACATCAACTTTCCAGGACTGTGTCATAACTAAGTCTGCAGGGACCTTGATCGTCTTTCTCTTCTACAAGACATCACGGTGATTCATTACGTTGATGACATTATGTTGATTGGACCTAGTAAGGACTAATCAATGACTCTGGACTTATTGGTAAAACATTTGCATGCTGGGGCAGGGGGAAATTAATCCCACAAAAACTCAGGTACCATTCACTGCAGTGAAATTTCTGGGGATTCAGTGGTGTGAGGCATGTTGAGATATTCCTTTTAAAGTGAAGGAAAAGTTATTGCATCTGGCTCCTCACACAACTAAAAAGGAGACACCATGTCTAGTGGACCTCTTTGGATTTTGTAGGCAGCTTATTCCTTATTTAGGTCTGCTACTCTGGCCTATTTTCAAGTGACTTTAAAAACTGCTAGTTTTGAGTGGGGCCCAGAATAAAAGAAGGCTCTACAACAGTTTCAGGCTACTGTGCAAGGCCCTCCGCCACTTGGGCCATAGGATCTGGCTGATCCAACAGTACTTGAAGTGTCCATGGCAGATAGAGATGCTGTTTGGAGTTTTTGGCAGGCCCTTATTGATGAATCACAGTGCAGACCCTTATGATTTTAGAGCAAAGCACTGCCATCCTCTGCAAATAGCTACTCTCCTTTCGAGAAACAGCTGTTGGCCTGTTACTGGGCTTTAGTAGAAACTGAATGTTTAACCGTTGGACACCAAGTCACCGTCTAGCCTGAGCTGCCGATCATGAACTGAGTGTTGTCTGACCCACAGAGCAATTAAGTTGGACTTGCAAAGCAGCACTCCGATTTAAATGGAAATGGTATATATGAGATTGGGCCCAAGCAATACCTGAAGACACAAGTAAGTTGCATGAGGAAGTGGCCCAAATGCCCATGTTCTCCACTCTTACCACATTACCTTCCATTTCGCAGTCTGCTTTGATGTCCTCATGGGGAGTTTCCTATGATCAGCTGACTGAAGGAGAGAAAACTCGTACCTGGTTTACAGGTGATTCTGTACGATATGCAGAAATCACTCAAAACTGGACAGTGGCAGCACTACAGCCCCTTTCTGGGACCTTCCTGAAGGCCATTGGTGAAGGGAAATACTCCCAATGGGCAAAACTTTGAGCAGTACACCTGGTTGTTCACTTTGCTTTGAAGTAGAAGCGGCCAGATGTGTGATTGTATACTGATTCATGGGTTGTGGTCAATGGTTTGGCTGAATGGTCAAGGACTTAGAAGGAACAGGACCAGAAAATTATAGACAATATCTATGGGGACAAGGTATATGGACAGATTTCTCTGAATGGGGCCAAAGAAGTGAAGATATTTGTGTCTCACGTGAATGCACACCAAAGGTGACCTCAAGAGAGGATGATTTTAACAATTAAGTGGATAAGTGACATGTTCTGTGGTAATCACTCAGCCTCTTTCCCCAGCTACTCCTCTCATTACTCAATAGGCTTGTGAACAAAGTGGCCATGGTGGCAGAGATGGAGGTTGTGTATGGGACTAGCAACATGGACTTCCACTCACAAAGGCTGACTTGGCTACAGCCACTGCTGAGTGTCCAATCTGCCGGCAGCAGAGACCAATACTGAGTCCCCAACACGGCACCATCCCCTGAGGTGATCAACCAGCAACCTGGTGGCAAGTGGATTACGTTAGACCATTTCCATCACAGAAAGAGCAGTGTTTTGTCCTTATTGGAATAGACAGTTACTCTGGATATGGATTTGCCTTCCCTGCAAGCAATGCTTCTGCCAAAACTACCATCCACGGACTTACAGAATGCCTTATCAACTGTTATGGTATCCCACACAGCACTGCCTCAGATCAAGGTATTCACTTTATAGCAAATGAAGTGTGGCAGTGGGTCCATGCTCACGGAATTCACTGGTCTTACCATGTTCCCTATCATCCTGAAGCAGCTGGATTGATAGAATGATTGAATAGCATTCTAAAGACAGATTTATGGTGCTAGCTAGGTGGCAATACCTTGCAGAGTTGGAGCAATGTTCTGCAGGAGGCTGTATATGGTCTAAACCAGAGTTCAATACACTCTGCTTCTCCCATAGCCAGGATTCATGGGTCTAGGAACCAAGGGGTGGAAGTGGGAGTGGCACCACTCATTATTACCCCTAGTGACCCACTAGCAAGATTTTGCTTCCTGTTCCCCTGTTCCCACAACTTTATGCTCTGCATGTCTAGAGGTCTTACTTCCAAAGGGAGGAATGCTCCCACCTGAAGACACATTACTGATTCCATTGAACTGAAAGCTAAGAATGCCACCTGGCCACTTTGGACTCCTTATGCCTCTGAATCAAGGCAAAGAACGGAATTAGCATACTGGCTGGTGTGACTGATCCTGAATACCAAGAGGAAATCAGATTGATATTATATAATTGAGGTAAGGGGGAGTATGTCTGGCATGTAGGAGATCTCTTAGCGTGTCTCTTAGGACTACCATGCCCTATGATTAAGGTTGTGGAAAACTACAGCAAACCAATTTCTACATGACTACTAATGGCCCAGATTCTTCAAGAATGAAGGTTTGGATCACCCCACTAGGCCAAGAACCATGAATAGCTGAGGTGCCTGCTGAGTGTTAAGGGAATATGGAATAGGTGGTGGAAGAAGGTACCCCTAAATACCAGTCACAGCCACATGACCAGTTGCAGAAACAAGGACTTTAACTGCAATGAGTATTTTTGCTTTGTACGTGTCCATCAAATATTTTTGTTTTCTTCACTATAAAATATAAGATGTAAAAATGGCAATTGCATTTTTGGTTATCTGTGTGCTCATATTATGTTAGTCTCAAGTATGACTTTATAATTTTCTTTATTTAGAGATTGTGTATGGTTTAAGATGAGTACAGGTGCCAAGTTGACAAGGGTTGGACTAGAATGGTCAAGATTGTGTGTCAACTTCTCTGGGCCATGATGCTCAGTGTTCTGGCAGACATACAATGCTGTGATCACTTCCCTGTTGAGATTTGATATGTGATCACTCCCATGATGTGATCTGCTGTGGGCAGTCAATCAGTTGAAGGGGAGTTTTCTTGGACTTGTGGCCTGCATCACGTGTGGGAGTGTGGGTGGACGTTCAGGCAAGGCTCAAGGGCTTTTGCTCATTCTGAATCCTGCAGCTGGCTCGTTTTCATCTGAGCTCCTGTTCTTGGGACTTGAGATAGCAGCTTACCTGCAGTCTTACCTGCCAATCTTGGGATTCATTGATCTTCACAGCCTGTGAGCAACAGCCCTGCTCTATGGCCTGCTGATCTTGGATAAGCCAGCCCCTGTGGCTACGTGCATCAGGAGATGCCTCTTTCCTGACCAACAGACTTGGAATGTTACAACCTCTACAATCATGGGAGCCATTTCCTTGATATAAATCTCTCCATATATATGGAGCCTTGGTGGTGCAGTGGTTAAGCATTTGGGTGCTAATCAAAAGGTTGGCAGTTCATATTTACCAGCCACTCCTTGGAAAACCTATTGGGCAGTTCTACTCTGTCCTGTGGAGTTGCTACAAGTCAAAATCGATTTGGCAGCAATGGGTTTGGTTTTAGTTTTATACATATATATATATATATACACATATACACATATATATGTGTATATATATATATATAAACTTTACTGGTTTTGCTTCTCTAGAGAACCTAGTCTAAGACAACCACCAATTAAACTAGGACATTCCATCTACTGTAAGACTGATTCCAAATTTAAAGACTTTATATTGTTAAGTATATACACTTAGAACAAAAGAAATGTAGAAAAAAATTCATTTGGTTTTCACAAAAACAATACATAAAATGTATTATTAGTCCAGCTGTTAAGATGAGTAAAAGAAGCCCTGAATGTATAAGTAACAATCACAAGGGCACAAACTAATATATACTACAGTCAGAATTCAGAATTAAATTTGTCTAATTATGGACCATCTTCTTCTCCTTATAGTTTTTTTGCTCCTTTCTCCTTTAACGTTGATAACACTTCAGTACTCTTTCCTTTATGGAAATGCTTCCCATGACTTTTAATTAACAGACTGGAATGCCATCATCTACAAGGAATAACACTTTAACCAAACTAATAATTTTACAATGACAAATGTTTACCAACTGGACAAAGGGTCAAAGCACCTACGGGAATTAATAGCCAAAGCCATTGTAACCAATAAACAATATAATCTAACATTTTTATGAATTGTGGTTATGGCTATAGTTGCCCATTTAATGAATGAAAGTTAATTTATGTTAGTTTAAAAAATAAATAAGTTGAAGAGCACTGAATCCTTTTTATACATTTTAACATCAAGGCCTTGTAAACTGGTGATATCTTGTTCTTTAATAGATAGCAGTATTAAAAAAAAAAAAAAGAAAAACCCATTGCTGCCGAGTCAATTCTGTCTCATAGTGACCCTATAGGACAGAGTAGAACTGCCCCATAGAGTTTCCAAGGAGAGCCCGGCAGGTTCGAATTGCCGATCCTTTGTTTAGCAGTCGTAGCACTTAGCCATTATGCCACCAGGGTTTCCAGCAGTGTTAATATATGCAAATATTTATTTAAGACTTCTTGTCAATCAACAAACGTGCTAAGGGACTTATTGTCACCATTTCATTTGCATCTCACAACAAACATACTTGAAAGAAATCACTATTATTTTGCCCATTCTTTAGATGAGATAACATGGATTCAACAATCTAATTACATGTTATAAGTTGAAAATCAGAATTTATAACAGTTCCACAGCCTAGACTTTTTAAGCTACCCACAATATTGGTTTCTGTCTTAGTTATCTAGTGCTGCTATAAAAGAGATACCATGAGTGGATGCCTTTAACAAAGAGAAATTTTTTATTTCACAATCTAGGAGACTAGAAGTCTGAATTCAGGGTGTCAGCTTCAGCAGAAGACCTTCTCCCCATGTTGACTCTGAGGTAAGGTCCTTGTCATCAATCTTCCCCTGGTCTGGGAGCTTCTCAGTTCAGGGACCCAGGGCCCAAAAGACTTGCTATTCTCCTGGCTCTTGTTTCTTGGTAGTAAAGCTTCTCCATGTCTCTCTGCTCTCTTGTCTCTTTTATATCTCAAAAGAGATTGGCTGAAGACAAACTAATCTTGTAGATTGAGTCCTGCCTCATTAATATAAAATATATATATATATAAAAAAATTTTTTTTTTTATAGCTGCCACTAATCCCACCTCATTAACATCACAGAAATAGGATTTACAACACATAGAAAAATTACATCAGATGACAAAACTGTGAACAATCATACAATACCAGGAATAAGGGCTTTGCCAAGCTGACAGATATTTTTGGAGGATCCAGTTCAACCCATAACAGTTTCCAACAAAAAAGAGAAAAGGATTGGAAATCTAGAGACCAGTATTCAAGTTCAGGTTACAAAATGTGAGTCCTGGAGCTTAATCAAA
Organism: Loxodonta africana; assembly: GCF_030014295.1. Classification (NCBI taxonomy): domain Eukaryota; kingdom Metazoa; phylum Chordata; class Mammalia; order Proboscidea; family Elephantidae; genus Loxodonta; species Loxodonta africana. The sequence goes on along the minus strand of NC_087346.1, from coordinate 97,709,976 downwards.
TCTCTTTATCTGACTCAGAGTAACCAATAACTGTCCTGAAGTGTTTCCCTTTTCTGGATTTTTCCAGATTTACCCTTTGCTTTACTATTTTTGCAAATGGGATTTCTTTTGCCTATATTTCCTCCCCACTGGCCTAATTCAAGGAAGCACTGGTGGCATAGTGCTTAGGAGATATGGCTGCTAACCAAAAAGTCAGCAGTTTGAGTCCACCAGGGGCTCCTTGGAAACTCTACTGGGGCAGCTCTATCCTGTCCTATAGGGTTGCTATGAGTCAGAATCGACTCAACACCAGTGGGTTTTGGTATTTTTTTTTTTTTTTTTTGGCCTAATTCAAACTTGTTGGTATAAATCTTCCTACTTACTATACAAAGATATGTTCTTTTCGGTTTCCAGGTCTCCAAATCCTTTTTCATGCAGTGTGTGGTGCTTTTCCTTTGATACTCCCGGAGCACTGTATGCATACCCCAGTTGGTGCATTTATTATTTCATGATATCTTCCAAAGTCTTTGAATTTTTTTAAAGCAAGCATGGTAGCTTATTGTCCATATGTGAACAGAGTCTAGGACCTATGATCCTGACACACAGGAACCATTCATTAAATGTCTGATAAATGGATGAATAAAAGAATGAATGAATGGATATTAATTTATTACTCATTTATATGACAAGAAAGTTGGTCTTGTTGAATGTTAAGATTCTTTCTAGCTCTAAAACAACAGTCATTTCTGTCTCTATTGATGTACTAGGGGGCTCAGTAGACATTTATTATTAATATTGTCAGCCTTATCCTCTGTTACACATTTCTGTTGCCTTCTTAACTTGCCAAAGCTGAGGCAGCTTTGGAAGAAATTATTAGCATTCTTAAACTTTGGTCTCTTCCATTTCCTAGTCTCTCTTGCAAATAGTTGGGCCATGTAACTAGACTGCCAACCAATGAAAAGTGGGATAAAGCATTATACTGCTTTCAGATCTAACAGCCTAAAACAATCGGAATAGCCTCCATGAGAACTCATTAAAATACCCCTTGGGGACACTAGGAAATAAGTGGATCAACAAAATTAAAAGCCTCTAGATTCCTGAGTCATAGTTTCATGATAGTTACTCATGAAAGGCACATGACATATGTCAGACTATTATGTGATCAAGAAAAAAACCTTTCAATACAGACGCAATATGGTGGCATGAGAGGCTGCATATTACCCTCTCCCCCACATGCCCTTACCCCCCAGAAAAGAAGAAACTGACAGAACCAACTTGGTCAGAATTCTGGGAACCAATTAAAGGGCTATAGTAACTAAACACATGCTGAATCAAGTAAAAGGTGGCATATACATGATAAGAAAGCTTTGGTTTCCCCTGTGCCACACCCTCACCCTGACTCAGTATCAATTTGAACAATGTTATTGAATTTTAAAATATTAAATGTAATCCTCACAATAACTACAAAAAAAAATCTAAAAAATAATACACAAAAGGAAATGAGAAGTGAATCAAAATGGTTTACTACAAAAAGTCAGCTAAACACAATTGTAGGCAACGTTGGAGAAAATGAGGAATGAAAAAAAAAAGAATAAGATGCACAGAAAACAAGTATCAAAATGTCCTTAAACCATGATCAACTATAAGCCATCTACAAGATCCAATGATTCAAACTGGTTGCTGATAAACGCTACAGCATGGATAAAACTTGAAATCATCACGTTAAGTAGAATAAGTCAGACACTCAAGAGACCAATATTGTATGGCCTCACTTACATGAAATATTTGATTTAGGCAAATGCACAGAGGCAAAATTTTGTGTGTGGTTACTAGTGGCTGGTTAGGGTATGAGGAATGAGGAGTTGGTGCTTAAGGTCCTGAGTTTCTTTCTGGGGTGATGAAAAATTTTTGGAAATATATAGTGATAATAGTTGCACAAAACCTGGTGAGGGCAATTAATGTTATTTAATTATGTACACTTAAAAAAGATCATCCAGTCCAGTGGCTAAGTAGTTAAGAGCTCAGGCTGCTAACCAAAAGGTGGTAGTTAAAATCTACCAGCAGCTCCTTGGAAACCCTACGGGGCAATTCTACTCTGTCCTATATAGTCTCTATGAGTCAGAACTGACTTGAAAGCACACAACGACAATGAAAAAAATGGTTAAAATGGCAAATCTTTATTATATGTATTCAGTTTAATAAGATTAAAAAGAAGATAAAAAAGATTTTAAAAATAAATAAATCTTTTTTTGTGTAAGCCACTGAGATTTTTTTTATGGCACTAAAATTAATTACTCTGATTAATATAGTAGCAAAAAAAATTTTAATTCCTAGAACATCAATCTCATTTGTGTATTTGTTTTTATTAAAAGAAAAAATTGGCTTGAGGAAAAGAAAGTGTACGGAAGCGACTGACAGAGTTTACAATTGAGTTTTCCTAGTACGATTTCTGAGCTATAGTCTTGGTCATGGTAGATCTATTACTGATGGTAGAGTAGAAATAGTGAAAATAGTTTCTAATTAATGAGAAGCCTTTTAATAATCACTTATTAAATCCCAAAATATATACTAGGCATTTTGTAGACATACCAATGCAAACAAACAACAAAAAATTGGCATTTAGGATATTTGTCTATTTATACTCTGTGTGTGTATGTGTGTGTGTGTGTGTGTGTGTGTGTGTGTTCAGATGTTGTTTTCTCTCTGATCTTTACTTTTCATTGTTGAGAGTAAATAACACACCGTAGAGAAGAGAACATGGAATACATTGAAAGGAGACCATATTATAAAGAAATCATATATAGTTAGCTTATTATCTTCCCAATGAAATATTTTACAAATCTTGACATATTTTACCCTCTTAAAACTTGAGGTTTAGCTCCCTGAGCTGCAATAAGATAAATCTCGTAGAGATACAAAAAACAAAATAAAATAAATATATATATATAGATCATTATTATAATTCCTCAAAATGATCTTCAAAATCGGGGTTGCTTTAGGCCAATTATAATTTAATTCATTTGCTAAAGCACTTCATGTTGATTCTCAAGCATCAAAAATATTACACTGAATGGCTTAGATTCATTTTACCACAATGTTCTTTCAAATAGGGCTTCTAAGGAAGAAAGAAGAAAGTTGATCTTTACTCATCACTTAATTCTTTAGCAATTTGAGCAAACAACCTGAGTAAAAATATTAAAATCTAATTTGCAGCCTCATTTTATTTTATCCCCTTCTCTGTCTCCAAACAATTCACAATCCTCTTGATTTCCATATTGGAATGTTTAAAGGTTTGAAAACAGGCAGAAGAACATAGGAAAGTGAGAATGCAAAAAGCAAGCAAGCAAGACTGAAAGAGAAAAGAGGAGGGGAGAAGTGAAGGAAAAAATCTAATATTTCCGTCACTGACATGCATCAGAAAAGGTCTGGAGACCCAAGTTCTCCATTCAGAAAAAGCAAATGAAATTGGAGAGAAAAATCCACAGGTTTAATAAAGTGGTTAATCTTGAAACCAAGCACAAGTTAGGAAGAAATTCAGAATGACAAAAATACGGGTATAGCTTGTGTGATGGGGCATTTTTGATAAGCCCTAGAGATCACTGTCTGACTATCAGCTGATTCAGTCACATATTTAACATGCTACATTTAGAAACCAAAGCCAAAAACCCATTGCAACTGAGTCTATTCTAACTCTCAGCGAAATTACAGGACAGAGTAGAACTGCCCCATAGGGTTTCCAAGGAGCACCTGGTAGATTCAAACTGGTGACCTTTTGGTTAGCAGAAGTAGCTCTTAACCACTAAGCCACCAGAGTTCCCATACTTAGAAAAGGAATACGAAATGAAACACAGTTCAGACAGAAAACCTTGAACATGACCCTAGGTAAAAACTAAACTAAACAAAAACTCAGCTCTGAAAGCGGCAGTATTGTACTTGTTTATCCCTTTAGTTTAAAAAAACTACAACCACTGGTAGTGTTCACAAATCTGAAAACTATAAAAAATTAGGTTACTAAACCTTGAGAACAATTTCCAATGGCATAAACAGGCTGTAAAAAGACATGTGAGTCACTCCACTAATTCTTAAGGTCTTCCTCCAATAGATAATGGACACAAAATTTCAACAGTTTCAAAAGAAAACTAATTAATATTATTTTTTCAAAATCCCCTCTTTTGCCATGGAAAATATATAGAGATATAGATATATATAGTATATTTTATTGTATATGTGTATGCTATGTACATATAGTCCAGCTTCTCGTATAATTTGCTCAGCATACAGATTGAATAGGTATGGTGAAAGAATACAACCCTGACTCACATCTTTCCTGACTTTAAACCACGCAGTATCCCCTTGTTCTGTCCGAACAACTGCCTCTTGATCTATGCAAAGTTTCCTCATGAGCACAATTAAGTGTTCTGGAATTCCCATTCTTTGCAAAGTTATCCATAACTTGTTATGATCCACACAGTCGAATGCAAAAGACCTCTTTAAAGTGTTGAAGAGCAAAGATATCACCTTGAAGACTAAGGTGCGCCTGACCAAAGACATGGTGTTTTCAATCACATCATATGCATGTGAAAGCTGGACAATGAAAAAGGAAGACCGAAGAAGAATTGACACCTTTGAATTGTGGTGTTGGAGAAGAATATTGAATATACCACGAACTGCCAAAAGAATGAACAAATCTGTCTTAGAAGAAGTACAGCCAGAATACTCCTTAGAAGCAAGGATGGCGAGACTGCCTCTTACATATTTCGAACATGTTGTCAAGAGGGATCAGTCCCTGGAGAAGGACATCATGCTTGGCAGAGTACAGGGTCATCAGAAAAGAGGAAGACCCTCAACAAGGTGGATTGACACAGTGGCTGCAACAATGAGCTCAAGCATACCAACAATTGTAAGGATGGCTCAGGACCAGGCAGTGTTTCATTCTGTTGTGCATAGGGTCACTATGAGTCAGAACAAACTCGACGGCACCTAACAACAACAACAACAAGGCCACACTTTTCAATAATTGCCAATAGAATATTTAGGAATTGAGCATTCTTATTTTTTTTTTTTTTATACAACAGTTAATTTAAAATATTGTCATATATTTTCAATGCCAAAAAAAAAAAAAAAAGATAATACAGCCAAAATGCTCCTTAGAAGCGAAGATGGTAAGACTTCATCTCATGTATTTTGAATGTGTTATCAAGTGGGCCAGTCGCTGGAGAAGGACATAAAAAAAAAAAAGTGCTTGGTAAATAAAGGGTCAGTGAAAAAGAAGGCCCTCTATGAGATGGATTGACACAGTGGCTGCAACAATGAGCTCAAACATAGCAATGATTGTAAGGATGTCATAGGACCAACTGGGAAGTGTTTTGTTCTGTTGTACATAGGGTTACTATGAGTCGGAACCAACTTGATGACACTTAACAACAAAAACAATGGTTAAAAAAAAAAAAAAACAGGAAATCAATAAAAACTAACTCCTCTCATTGAGCATTTATTTTATATTGTTGTTGTTAGGTGCCTTCGAGGTGGTTCTGATTCATAGTTACCCTATGTACAATGGAATGAAGACTCCTTTACTCTCTTTTTGTGTATGGGCCTGTCTAATCTTTGGCTGATGGGTGCACCTCAGGATAGACTTCATCGCTGAACTAAAAGGGTATCAGGGGGCCATTTTCTCGGGATTTTGCTAGCCTCTGTCAGGTAAGTTTAGTCTTTCTTTGTGAGTTAGAATTTTGTCCTGCTTTTTCTCCAGCTCTGTCAGGGACCCTGTATTGTGATCCCTGTCAGAGCAGTCAGTGATGGTAGCTGGGCACCATCTAGTTGTGCTGAACTCAGTCAGGTGGAGGCTGTGGTTGGACTAATTTTTTCCTTGTGTCTCTGGTTTTCTTCATTCTCTCTTGCTCCCAATGGGGCGAGACCAATGGAGTGCCATAGGTGGCCACTCACATGCTTTTAAGACCCCAGACACTACTCACCTGTGTAGAATGTAGAATATTTTTTTTTATAAACTATGTTGAGCCAATTGAGCTACATAGTCCCCAAGACCATGATCCCCATAGCCCTCAGCCCAGTAATTGTGTCCCTCAGGGAATTTGGGTGTGTCTATGGAGCTTCCATTACCTCGCCTTGGACAAATTGTGCTGGCTTCCCCAATATTATGTACTGTCTTCCCCTTCACCAAAGTTACTACTTGTTTATTGTCTATTTAGTGTTTTTCCATCCCCACCCTTCCCCTTCCCTCGTAACCACCAAAGATCGTCTCTTTTTGTGCATAAACATTTTCATGAGTTTTTATAGCAGTGGTCCTTTTGTGATTGACTTATTTCCCTCAGCATAATGCCCTCCAGATTCATTCATGTCATGAGATGCTTCCCACATTCATCATTGTTCTTTATCATTGCCTAGTACTCCCTTGTGTGTATGTACCATAGTTTGTTTATTCATTTGTTGATGGGTATCTAGGTTGTTTCCACCTTTTTTGCTATTGTGAACAATGCTGCAATGAACGTGGGTGTGCATATGTCTATTCGTGGGAAGGCTATTATTTCTCTAGGATATATTTCTAGTAGTGAGACTGCTGGATGATATGGTATTACTATTTCTAGCTTTCTAGGAAAGTGTCATATAGTTTTCCAAAATGGTTATACCATTTTTACATTCCCACCAGCAGTGCATAAGTTACTCTCAAATTCTTGCCATTAAACATAATTTCTTGTACCCTCACGTGATTCACTAATGGGGAATTGCCTGGCTAGTTATTCTACAGAAAATTGGTTTATTAGCATAGCTTTAATGCTAATACCAAAATGATAAAATGTGTAAAATTATCACTTCTCTGTAGCCTTGTCCATACTTCACCAGTGCCCAATTCAAGATTTATTACTGGACTAGAAAAGGATGTGGAGGCATTATGCTAATAAGAGATCAGTTGATTAAAAAAAAAGAAAACTAGCTTCTTATAGATTCTTTATAACATTTTTTCATGTCTTTGTAACTGAATCTGAAAGAATCCAGAATCCTCTGAAATTTTTAAAAAATATTCTTGGAAACTGTGAAAAATAATATTCCTTTTAGTCTTTATGAATTCTTCCAAAATCACCCCAAAATGCTAGTAAAAAAGAATACACAGTTTATAGAAAACTTGCAGGGTCTATTGTGACATAGACAAAGATCCTAAAGTATTAAAATTAGGAAAAAGTTCTCACATGTCAACGAAGCATTAGCCTATCACAAGCCTAAGAGCAAAATTGATGCTACAAGCAGCCAAATTAAATTATTCTAGCCCTGGTGTGCAGTAGTTAAACTCTGGGCTGCTTCTGTAAAGATTACAGCCTTGGAAACCCTATGAGACAGCTCTACTCTGTCCTACAGGGTGGCTAGGAGTCAGAATTGACTTGATACCAGTGGGTTAGGTGATTTTTAGTATATTAACTCATGTTACACTCTATGATACTGCTAAAGAGAATACAGTGTCTGTTTCCAACTACATAAGAGTAGCCTAACAGTAATGATTGATTTCCAAAAGTATTAGGATAAGCTGGATGGTTTGGGACTATTTCCACACTTTTTTTTACAGAAAGTGGCGTAGTACCCCTTGAATTACACGAGTTTAGCCATGGCTACTTGAGTCCTATTAGATACATTACGTACAAATATCTAGCTTCGTCATTAACTTTAATATTGGTGAGCTGGCTGTTTTCCCAGACCATTTAGAATTCTTATACTAGTAACTTTAAATGACTATTGATTTCAAACCTCCATAGACAAGATGACTTTTCAACTCTGTCATTCTAAAGCAGTCTGAATACACATAGTAGGTATATAAGTAAGGAATTGCAAAGGTTAAACATAATGTGGAATATTAAACAGAATTAATTAGTATGAAAATGGATAAGGTTCAGTATTTGATTTTAATAGAGTAAATATCTAACACTTTACATGGTATTTTAATTATAGCAGTTATTACTACATTATTGAACATTTTACCCTTTCACTTTCTCATTTGACATGATAGCATTTAGGAATACATAAAATAAAAAAGAAACTCTATGCATTGTTTTTCCATCTGTATAGTGGCCAAGATACTATTTAGGTGCTTGGAATTTCTCCAAGACATACAGTATATCATTAGAGTCAGAAATAGTTAAAATATGTCCAAAAGGTACATTTTCTGCTGATGAGTTGACATTCTCTTAAGCTGGCTGAATCTGTGCCTCTGTGGATCTTGAATCAACAGCTGTAGCTCTGTGTCACAGAGTTCAACAGGCCATTCTTTCCTTCTTTTCAGATGAACTCCAGCACACTCCTGCATATTCATGGACTGTAATGCACTTTTCATTTGTGTTCCCATTTCTGGTCTCTGGGATTTTTTTTTTTTTTTTTACTATGCAAAAGGAACAGCATGACCCTGTCTTAAAACTGAAGTATTCACTGATCTATGGTTATTTCTGTTATATCACTAGCATTGGTGAATAATTCAAATTAAATAGTCTCCTATACATTCCATTTTTAAAGGGGCTTCATTTACTTTCCTTCAATGGTTTCCTTCTGTGCTGTTCTCATCCTGCATTATTCATATGCAACCTCACAAATTGCTTGAAGTTCGAGCAGTGCTGATATGAATCATAGGGTCATTTTCTCTGGAAGACTTCAGTCTTATGCTCTACAACTTGTTTTAAAATGGAAACTGTTAAGGTGATTTGTTTGCTTCAAAAAATTAACTATCTTATATTGCTCTTTGCAAGGAGATAAGATGAAAGTTAGATTCCAGGGTGTTGAATAATTTTAGAAATAATTTATTCGCTATCTTACTCTCTTCATATTCTTGCATCCAGCTTTTCCTGTGCATTTATTTGTGGCTAAGTTATAAGTCATATTCCTCAGTGTATATATATATATATATATATATATATATATATACATATACATACATATATATAATCTACCAAAGTGTCATTTTTCCAAACTATTTTGCATCTTGACTTTTGAATAGTTCATTTGTAAATAAACAGAGTGGGAATTGACAAATACAATTCAATGGATGGAGTATGCTTATAAAGGTCACATTATAAGAGTGACATCACCAAAAATGGTGGTGTAGGAAATTTCACTCCATCTCTGCTCTATAGCAACTAGTGAGAGTACAAAGACTATCAGAATCTAATTGTAAAGAAATCCAGTCAAAAACATACATCAACCAGAGGAAGGCTTGGTAAAGAAAGAATGTGCTATTAAGTGATAAAATGCTATGATATTTTAAACTGAATGTCTACCACCCTTAACACTCCAGATAGGCAGTGGCCATGAGAATGGCAGCCTGTATTCAGTATGGACTTATACTCAAAGAATTGTGGTTATGTGTCTTGATCTATATGGCAGCTCCCTGAAGAACTAGCCCAAAGCCTTCCCTCTGTTTCACATGACTCAGTGTTCCTATGACTGGAAGAGCTTTTATTTGAACCTTTTAAGATATTAGTTGTATGACTTCTGTCAAGGAATAACACTTGGCACAAACAATAGAACAAAAAAACTTGGGAAAAAAAGAGGTTGAGGGAAAAAATGTGGGAATAAATTTTTTTTAAAGCTATGAATACAGGGAATCAAGACAGTCATGCTCATGCTAAAAAAAGGCCTGAGAACTCCTTAAGCTTTTGCTTCTAGCTGTCCTCTAGGCTCTAAACAAGTAGGAAGTGAGGCTAACGGAGAATAGTAAATAGCCTGGATAAGTGTTGAAAATGTGCCCCAACAGAGAGCCAATCTGAAAAGACTGGAAGAATTTTTTTTTCTTTCTTCATTTTCCTTTGTTGGCTCCAGGCATTTAAGGTAACTGTCAAAATACACTGATCTCAGAGCTAATAGGACACAAATTTCTGTGTCCATGCACAAGAAGGAATGCAGATTTTTCAAAAAAAAATCTAGAAAAGGTGCTAAATAAGTAAACATAATAACTCACAGCAGAAGCAAAAACAAGCCTTAAGGAGAATGGAGAAACTGATTTCTAGAGTTACCATATAATAATATTCAAAATGTTCAGGTTTCAACAAAAAATTATTTGGTATGCAAAGCAAAAATAGAATAAGGTCTGTCCACAGGGAAAAATTAAAAAAAAAAAAAATAGAAACTGTCAAGGCATTGGACTTACTATATATTTTCAATCAACAGTCTTAAATATGCTCAAAAAGGTGATCTTGGAGATTTATCAATTGATATTACCCAGTCTGTGTAGCAGAAAGAGAAAAAGATGAAGAAAAATGAACAGCACCTAAAAAAACTGTGGGAGATGACCAAGTATACCAACATGCACATAATTCCAGATCTAGGAAAAAAGAGACAAAAGGGCAGAGAGAATATATGAAGAAATAATGGTTGAAAACTTTCTGAATTTGATGGAAGACATGAATCTACACATTCAAGAAACTCAACAAACTCCAAACAGTATAAAGTAAAAAAAAGATCCGCACTAAAATATATTACAGCTACATTGTCAAAAGCAAAGACAATCTTGATGATAACAAAAAAGAAGCACCTTGTCAATGCAAAAGATCTTAAATTAGATTAAAAGCATCTTTCTTTCCAGAAATCAGAAATCATGGAAGCCTGGAGGAAGTAGAATGACATATTTAAGGTGCTAAAAGAAAAAAAAAAAATCACCAACCAAGAATTCTATAGCCACAAAAACTCTCCTTCAAAAATGAAGGACAAATTAAGACATTTCCTTCCTAGATAAACAAAAACTGATCTTCCACTCCCAGCCAAAAACAGTGCTAACAAGAGTCCTTCAGGCTGGTATGAAAGGACAATTGATAGCAATTCATAGTTATATGAAAAAATAATAGGAAAGTCACCTACATAGCTAAATATAAAAGCTGATAGTATTACATACTTAGTTTGTAACCTCTCTTTATTTCCTGTATTATTTAAAAGATAAAGACACTAAACAATAATTATAAAGCTGTATTAATGGGTACACAACGTATAAAATGTAATTCGTGGCAATAGAAACATCAATGGAAAGGTGCAGTGCTGTCAATGTTTAGAGTTTTGGTATACTATGGAAATTAATTTGGCATTAATCCAAACTTGATAATTATGAAGATGAAATGTTAACTGTAATCTCCAAAGTAAACATTTAGGGAGAAAAAAGAATGTGTATATATATATATATATATATATATATATATATACACACAAAAATAAGTGAAAAAGGTAGTCAAAGTGGTACATGGGAAAAAAATTGATTAGCCAAAGAAGAATGAAGTAATGGGGAGAATTAAGGAACAAAAAAATTATTAGATACATTGAAAACAAATAGTAAAATTAAGCTGTTTTCTATAAAAGATGTTCTAAAAGTGGTAGTGAATGCTTTTTATTAGACAGGGAAGGATTCAGTAACCAATATCGTAATAATTATAGAAAAGAACCCTGCTTATTCTGCTGTGGTTACAAATGTCCCTCCAATATACTTTCCAGTCCTTTGCAAAGAATGTTTATGGTCTCAAGTGAAGCACAAATCATAACTTAATCATCAAAATACCAACTGGGTTCTAACAATCAAAGATTAGTTACCTATTACTGAGTAATAAATGACAACAATAAATAATTACACTCAAACAACTCACATTTAATCTCCCATTTCTGAGGATGAGGAATATGGACATGTTTATATGGGTTCTCTACTTCTGGATATCTCACAGGCTTAAATCATGATGTTGAGTGGGCTGGAGTCAGCTTATGGCCCCAATGGGGAAAAAACAAATTTCAAACTTACACTCTTCTTGGCAGGATTCAGTTCCTTGTGGGATGTTGGAGTGAGGGCTTCAGTTCTTCTCTAGGTGTTGGCCAGGGGCTGAACTAAATTCTGTGCCATTGGGGATTCTCAAACATGGCAACTTGCTCCACCAAAACATGTGAACTGGGGAAGCAAGACATATAGAAAGACAGAAGTCCTTTCTTTTGTAGCCTAATTAAAGAAATGACATCTCATCACCTTAGCATATTCTATTCACATAAAGCAGCCTATACTTATGGGGAGTTGATTACACAAGAGTCAGGAGCCACCAGAATCATCTTTGAAGCTGCCTTACACAGACTGGAAGAAACCTTAGAGAACATTTCCCCCCTTTTTTTGTTAGGTGAGTTAATGGTGACCTTGGGAGATTAATTGACTTGCTGAAGGCCACCCAGTTACTTTGGAATGGCAAGCTCTGTTTTTTTTTAATTTTTATATTTCATGTATCTGAGGATTTTTTTTAAGCAATTCTATGTAAAGGAAAATTTTACATTAGTCTTACAAAAAAAGGATAAAGTTTTATGACAAACTTTCATATATTTATGATCCATAGAAATCAAGATAATTCACCTGATTACAACAATCCATCAGACATATTTACATTTATTCATGTAACAGAGTAGAAAACAGTTTTAAAGAGGTAGTCATTAGCTTTCTCAGAAAACAAGGAAGCCATGAATTCTTATTTATTTTTTTGAGAGAAATTAAAACCAGAACTGTAATTAGGAAAAAAAGAGAGGCCAATATATTTGATATTGCTTGTCTTTTACTTGTGTTTGTTGGAGCTGGACATGTTGGTAGGGGAACATATTCTATTTTCTAGTGATGACTTCATAGCACTCTACAGGGTACTCTAAAATGAATTTGGCCAAAATAATGAACTTGACAACAGTGGTTAATTTTCACTTTCAACAGGTTATTAGTAACGTGTAAAATTTTTCTTCAGGTGTGGAAGTTGAATTTCTGAGAAAAATACATTTTCTGAACTATGGGATTGTTATTAAGGATATTTGCAAATATTGCCATTTTCTCTCCCGGTACATTGTAGAATTTTAACCCCCACTCCCATTGAAGACTCTGTAACCTGCTTGAGCAGATAAAGCGTGAAAGTAACATATGTAACTTTTAGCAAAAGTATTAAGAACCAGTGCCATGCGTCCTTTCTGTTGCTATGGTGTCTGTAGGAGAAATTTTAAAATAGGAATCTCCATATATTGGAATGTCTAAGGAATTATAATGAGCAGAGATTCTTGTTGCCCCTCATTGGAAATGAAATAAGAGCAATAAATAAGATTTGTTGAGTTAAGCCACAGCTGGTTACCACAGATGATTTAATACCTCGTAATTGATCTTTAACTGATCTAAGGAAACCCTGGTGGCATAGTAGTTAAGTGCTATGCCTGCTAACCGAAAGGTCAGCAGTTCAAATCCACGAAGCACTCCTTCGAAACTCTATGGGGCAGTTCTACTCTGTCCTATAGGGTTGCTATGATTCAAAACTGACTCAATGGAATTTTTTTTTTAACTGATCAAATGCTATCTAATATATTTGCTTCAAAAAAAATAAAAACAAATAAATATATACATATACACATGTATATTTTACATATACATATATATTTTATATGCATACATATATACATCTATATCTCTGTGTGTGTATATATATATATACAGATATATAGATAGATATGTCTGTATTAATTGCTTGTCAGAATAACCAGTGATGAATCTATTGCCAAAATCTAATAGAATAATAATTTTGAATTATTCTTTGCTCTTATAGGGTTAACATTTATCCATAGGGGATGGAAGATTTCAAGTACTAATTTATTACATGATTTTAGAAATCCTGTTTTTTTTTATTATTTTGTCTTTAGTTCTATATTGTGTATTAAAAATAAAGGAAGTACTGATATATGGTCTCTGCCACAGATATGCATGCCGATAATTATAGTACAGTGACAAATATGTTAATATAGGCATATGAAAATGGTTTTAAACAGTGGGAAAAAGATAATGAATTCTATTTTTGACATTTTGAGTTGAGGAAGCTGTCAGTCAGTTTGATGGTTACACAGTATAGAGGTGAAAATAAGTGTACAAACTAGGATCTGGGCTAAGGTTATAAAACTAGATTAAGGCCTTATCTGTAGATGAAATCTTCCAAACAAAGTTGTAGACAAGGTTAGGAGAAAATCATAAAAGTTTACAATATCACTGATACATTAATGTAATGAGGAATTTCCATAATGACAATTTTTTTCTTTTCATAGATGGAAAAGAGGCATCTGCTATGGTACAGAGAACATGTTCTTGATACCTTCAGTGAGAGAAATTTCAGTGGAATGAAGACGGTTCTAGAGACTAAAATGTAGTATTCAGAGGGATGACAGGACAACATGTAAGCATTCATGAAGGTTGTCTACAAAGAGAAGGAGTAAGAATGGATGACAAAACCTAGAGGAAAGGCTGTTTGTAAGAAGGAATAGACTTGACTCTGTATATACTGAAATAAATGAATACATGCTTAATTACAAAGGGAAGGTGTATACCGCTAGGTCAAGTGGAGACAAATACTGACTGAAGATGGTAGTTGTGTTAAAGCATGGTATTCATTCAGCAATTATGCATAACTGAGTCTGTATTATTCTCACATTTAACATGAAATTGTAACTTAGACTATATATCTAAAATAATAAAAATAAACATTGTAATTAAGGAGATAGGATAAAAAAATTAAAAACTGAGCTCTTGAATTTTAGAATGATTCTCCAAGATAACAGAGCAAAGTTTAGGTGTAAGAAAACTAGGCTTTTAAAGGAAAGAGCCAACATAAAGGAAAAGGAAAACACACACACACACACACACACACACACACATACACATACATACCATTGGAAAATTATTTATCTAGTGTGTTTTATAGATTCAAATACATTAGGCATTAATTATTGAATGTATAAGTTTCAAAAAAGGCAAAATTATGTCTCCTACAAATATAAAATTAACACATGACAAAAATGTATTTGATGTATTAATTAAGAAGGGAATTAGTAAAATGATAAAACAGTGTTAAAAAGGAAAAAAACAGGTCAGAGATTGTGAACATGAATATATATTCATGAATCACTAAAAATCTGATTAAGATCATGTAAGAAAATAGACTATAACCACCTTTGGACAAACATTATTTTCATTGTTATCAGGCAAAAATTGCCATGATATTTAAACTACACTAAATCTGTGACCTAAAATAAATGATAAACAGTGAGTCCAAAAATTTATATTTGCCTGTATAATTCTTGAGTTTTCTCTGTCTGAACGACATTAAAAGGGTGGACCACCCATCTTTTTGCTTCACTTTCAAAACCTGTGTTTTTTTTTTTCTTTTTTACCATAGGGTCATTGGATTTTCTTCTCCTGAATATATGATCAATGAACTTACAACTGAGCTAATCAATTTTGCAAAGTCTAAGTGGATTTTTTTCTGATTTATATTTCACCATGACTTTTGTTTTTGTGGTGGGGGGAGGGATTTCCAAGATTTGTTTTTGCTTGTTTAAATAAGCTTTATTTTTAAAACAGTTTTAGGTTTCCAGAAAAATTGTAAAGATAGTACAGAAAGTTTCCATATACCATATACCGTACCATACACCCAGTTCCCCCTATTATTAACATATTAGTATAAGGAGCCCTGTTTAAGAGCTAGGCTGCTAACCAAAAAGTGAGCAGTCCGAATCCACCAGCTCCTCCTTTGAAACCCTTTGGGGAAGTTCTACTCTGTCCTATAGGGTCACTATGAGTCGGAATCAACTTGACGGCAACGGATTTGGGTATTTTATTTTTTATATTAGTGTGGCATATTTGTTATAATTAGAAAACCAATATTGATTCATAATTGTGATCTGCAGTCCACACTTTACTCATATTACCTTAGGTTTTCTCTATTTTACTTTTTTAAATGTCCCAGAATAACATTCAGGATATCACATTACATTTATTCATTACGTCTCTGGAGTTTTGGGAGTGACATTTCCTCAGACTTTCCTTGTTTTTGATAATCAAGTAATCAGGACAGTTTTGAGTACTTATCAGACATTTTGTAGAATGCCTTTCAATTATGATATGTCTGAAGATTTCCTTATGATTAGAATGAGATTATGGGTTTTTGGAAGGAAGATCACAGAGGTAAAATGCCATTTTTGTCACATAATTTTCAGGGCATGTCCTATCAACAAGACATCACTTTTGATGTTGACCTCGATCACCTGGTTGAAGTGGTAGTTTCTCAGGACTCTCCATTGTAGAGTTACACTTCCCCCTTTTTATACTGTACGTTTTGATAGGAAAGCCACTATGCACAGCCACGTTAAAGGAGAGGGGAGTTAAGTTTCACCTTCTTCAAGGCAGCGTATAAACATAAATTTCAATTTTTTTCTGATGGGAGATTTGACACTTCGTTCTATGTATTTACTTATACAATCATTTATTTATATCAGTATGAACTCATAGATACCGGTTTTATTCTTTGAGTTATACTTCAACAATACGTTCTTCCTTTTCTTGGCCAGATTGTTCCAGCCTTGAGCATTATAGCTCTTTCTGTTAGCTCCTGCATTCTTCTTATGATTTTTGTTTGTTTGGTTTTATTTTGACTTTTTACAATATTTTTTAATTTTTTTATTGTGCTTTAGAAATTGGTTTCTCATTAAACTGTTAATACACTTATTGATTTGTGACATTGGTTCCCAGCCCCACAATGTGTCAACACTCTCCCCTTCTCGACCTTGCATTCCCCATTACCAGCTTTCCTGTCCCTTCCTCCTTTCTTGTCCTTGTCTCTGGACTGATGTGTGCATTTAATCTCATTCTATTTTGTACACATGTCTAATCTTTGGCAAAAGGGTGAACCTCGGGAATGACTTCAGTATTGAGTTAAAAGGGTGCCCAGAAGCCCTACTCTCAGGGTTTCTCCAGTCTCTGTCAGACTAGTAAGCCTGATTTGTTTTTTTGTGAGTTAGAATTTTGTTCTACGCTTTTCTCCAGCTCTGTCCAGTACCCTCTATTG
This sequence comes from Loxodonta africana, assembly GCF_030014295.1. NCBI lineage: Eukaryota > Metazoa > Chordata > Mammalia > Proboscidea > Elephantidae > Loxodonta > Loxodonta africana. The sequence goes on along the minus strand of NC_087346.1, from coordinate 97,693,138 downwards.
TGATCCCTATCAGAGTATTTGGTGGTGGTAGCCAGGCATCTTCTTGCTGTGCTGGACTCAGCCTGGTGGAGGCTGAGGTAGTTGTGCTCCATTAGACCTATGGACTAATATTTCCCTTGCGTCTTTGGTTTTCTTCATTCTCCGTTGAGCCAGACCGGGTGGGACCAGAGGAGTATCTTAGTTGGTCACTTACAAGCTTTTAAGACCCCAGATGCTACTCACCAAAATAGGATGTAGAACAGTTTCTTTATAAACTATATTATGCCAGTTGAGCTAGGTGTCCCCTTAGATCATGGTCCCCAGGCTTCAATTTGTTTGTTTGTTTTACTTTCTTTCATTACAAGATGTACTGACTCATCTTGTGTACTTCTGCCACAGTCCTACAAACAGCTATTTCTCTAGAAGTCCGGCTCCTTTTATTGAAGAATGTTAATAAAAACTAAGATCTGGGCATTAGTTCTCCTTGTTGCATGGTTTGCTCTTGCTTATAGGACCACTCATACTCTTTGATCTGTAAAGCTCTATAGGTTTTGACAACTACATACTGTCATATTTCCTTTGTTACAGTACCATACAGAATCATTTCACTGCCCTAAAATATCTCCTGGGTTTCACATATTCAACCCTTTCCTCTCCCAACCAGAAGCCATGGATCTGTTTACTCTCTCTAAAAAAAAAAAAAAAAAAATAGCCGTTCCTATTCCAGAATGACACAAAAATGGAATCATACAACATGAAGTCTTTTCAGATTGGTTTCATTCAGTTACCAACATGCATTTAAGACTCATCAGTGTCATTTTTTGGCTTAATAACATTTATTTTGTCAATAAATAATTTTCTATTGTATAGCTGTATCACATTTTATCTGTTCCTTATAGAAGGTTTTCATGGCTGCTTTTAGTTGTTGTCAATTATGAATAAAGCTGCTATTGATATTCACAGGCAAATTTTTGTGAGGACATTAGTCTTCAAATCACTTGGATAAATAGTTTTGAGTATAATTGTTGGATCATATGGTAAGATTATGCTTATCTTCTTAAGGTTATCAGACTGTCCAAAGTGGCATTACCATTTTGAATTCTAACCAGTAATGTATGAAAGTTCCTGTTGCTCAGGATTCCCACAAACAATTGGTATTGCCTGTGTGTTGGAATTTACCGTTCTACTTGCTGTGTAATTGTATGTCATGTTGTTTTAATTTGCAATTCTCTAATGCCAAATGATGTTGAGCATTTTTTCATATGCTTATTTGTTGTGTATATATCTTATTTGTCAAGGTTTCTATTCATATCTTTTGCTTATTTTTAATGATATTATTTGTTTTCTTATTGTTGAGTTTAAACACATTTCTGTGTATCATAGATACAGGTTTCAGATGTATGTTTTCCAAATACTTTCTCCAAGTTTATGGCTTATCTGGTGATTCTTTTAGCAATTTCTTTAAAATAGCAAAAGCTTTTAATTTTAACAAAGTAGAAGCCTTTTTTTTTTTCTTTTTGGATATTGCTTTGTTGTTCTATTCAAAAATTCATTGTCAACTCTAAGGGCACCTACAGGGTAACACACATTGGAATTATAGCAAAACTCTCATCAAAAACCATGGAAGCAAGAAGAGAGAGGGATGCAATTTTAAAATTGATGGAAAAAAAAAAGAAAAAGACTGGGAGTCCTACAACCAGTAAATTTTTTCAAGAGTACAAGGGAAATAAGGACATTCTATGACAAACAATAAATATTAAAAGAAGATCTTCAGGAAAAGGATGTAATCAGAGATATGGATTAAGTGAAGAAAGGAATAGCAAAGAAAGAACAATTAAGAGAATATAAAATCTTTTACCTATTCTTTTTAATTGAACTAGAAATAATGATTTGTTTACACTAAGTCTTAGGTAATTATAAAAAAAAAAATTATAACCCCATAAAAATCCATTGTTGTAGAGTTGATTCCAATTCATAGTGACCCTATAGGGCAGAAGAGAACTGCCCGCATAGAGTTTCCAAGGAGCATCTCCTCGTGGATTCGAACTGCCAACCTTTTGGTTAGCAACCAAACTCTTAACCACTGTGACGCCAGCGTTTCTGAGGCTTATTATAGCATGTGGAAAAGTGAAGTGAATGATGCAATGCCATAGAGACAGAAGGGATGAATTGGAAATATTCTCTTATAGAGGGCTTGCACTCAAATGAACCAGTCATTTGAAGGCAAACTTAAATTACTTAAAATGTATATTGCAAACTATAGAGTAATTACCATTTTTTAAAGAAATATAATTGTTATGCTAAAGAAGAGAGGATATTTAATTGTATAAAATGTTCAGTTAACACCAAAGAAGGCAGGAAAAAAAAAATGAAGAACAAGTGCAAAAAATAGAAAAGTTACAGTTATTGTTGATATTAATCCAGCTATATCAATGATAACTCTAAATGTGAATAATCTAAATACATCAATTAAAATATAGAAATTTTACGAGTGGACTAAAAACAAAACCTACTGTGCATTGTCTACAAGAAACACCCTTTAATTATAAAGATTAAGATAGGTCAAAAATAAAGTGGATAAATTATACCATGCTAACACTCCAGGCAAAATATACATATTAGGGTTAATAATGATAATGGGGTTCATTCTCCAAGAAGACGTAGCAACCCTCAATATGTATGCACCTAAAAAGAGCATCAAATTATATGAGTCAAAAACTGATCAAATTATAAGGAGAAACTGACAGTTTCACCAGTACAGATGGAAATTTCAGTACTTTTTTTTCAGTAATTGATCGATTAAGTAGGCCAAATATCAATGAGGATATAGCTGACCTGAACAGCACTATCAATCACCATGACTTTTATTCAGCATTTCTTCCCGTGATATTTACTTGTTTCTTTAAATATACGTTTTTATCAGAAGACTCAAGTATTTTCATTTCATGAATATATTACTTATTATTCTTCCAGATTCTTATTTATTAATTTATAAGATGATTGCTAATTTCTTCTGAAATTGCTCTTTACTAAACTCCCTGAGATCCTGTTCTAATTTCAATTTATTGCTAACTCTTGCACTTACAAGTAAATTTTACTTTTCTCTGCATGTTTAGCAAGAAAGCACATCCGAGTAATTCCAATGTGAAAAATACATATCAGCAGAACTTGAAAGTCTGAAATTGTATGTATTATTTTACTTCAACCTTGAAAGAAAGTTTGATTGGCTTCCACTATAGGTTCAAAATTATTCATTACCACACACAAAAAAAAAATGCTTAATGATCTTCTAGCATTAGGTGTTACTGATGATATCTGGTTCATATTAGTTTCCTGATTTTTTTTCTCACTATTTTTCAGGATTTTCTTTTGCTCTTTTCATAACTTAAATTCTAACTGGATATAAATTTTTTTAGTTTCTTACTAGTGTTTCACTAAGTCATTAAAATTAAAAATTAGAACTTCACTGAAGTCAGGAGATTGTTTTCTCTTATTGATTTTGTTATGTACTAAAAATTCCCATAGGCTTTGTTAAGTCCTTTTTGAACTCCTGGTTTATGTATATCGGACTTCATTCAACTGAACTTTACCTGCTCATAATTTAATTTCATGTTTTATGTTTCTTTTCTTTTTTTATTGTGTTTTTTTTTTTGCAGTATATATTTCAATTTTTAGCCAAGTCCATTCTGGTATACCAAACAATTACTGACTTTTAATTTCAGCAGCAATATTTTTTTTAATGTTAAAGAAATGCATTATGTTGCCTGGTTGCTTCTTTAATTTAGGTTTCAAATATTTTGCTGTAGATGTGTTATCTTCTCATTACTCTGTAAGTATACTCTATAGAAATTTACACTTCCCATTTCTTCACTGTGTTATCATAATTTCTAATACTATTTGTCATCCTCTTTGTTTTCTTTGGTAATTTACTTTCATTAAGTTGTGTTTTTCAAATCCATGATGATTCTTTGTTGTATTGTTCTTGTTGTTGTTGTTCGGTGACCTCAACTTGGTTCTGCCTCATAATGATCCTATGTACAACAAAAGGAAACACTGCCTGGTCATGTGCCATCCTCAAAATCATCCTATATTTAAACCCATTGTGTCAAGCCATCTTGTCAAGGGTCTTTCTCTGTTTTGCTGATCCTCCACCTTACCAAGCATAATGTCCTTCTCCAGGGACTGGTCCCTCCTGATAATACGTCCAAAGTACTTGAGACAAAGTCTTGTCATCTTTGCTTCCAAGGAGAAAACTGGCTGTACTTCTGCCAAGGCAGACTTGTTCATTCTTCTGGCAGTCCATGGTGTATTCAATATTCTTCACCAACACCATAATTCAACTGAAACAATCCTTCTTCAAATCTTCATTATTCATTGTCCAGCTTTTGCACACATATGAGGCAATTGAAAACACCATGGCTTGGGTCAGAGGCACCTTAGTCCTCAAAGTGACACCTTAAAGAGGTCTTTTGCAGCTGATTTGCCCAATGCAATATGTCATTTGATTTCTTGACTGCTGCTTCCATGGGAGTTCATTGTGGATCCAAGTAAAATGAAATCCTTGACAACTTCAATCTTTTCTCCATTTATCATGACGTTGCTTGTTGCTCCCATTGTGAAGACTTTTGTTTTCTTTATGCTGAGGTATAATCTATACTGAAGACTGTCGTCTTCACTTTCAGCAGGCAAGATTTTGTCATCTGCATGTATGTGTGTGTGTATATATAGATAGATAGATTAATCTAGCTCCTTGTCTTGGTCATCTAGGGATGGTGTAACAGAAATACCACAAGCAGATGGCTTCAACAAAGAGAAATTTATTCTCTCACTGTCTAGTAGGCTACAGGTCCAAATTCAGGGCATCAGCTCCAGAGGAAGGCTTTCTCTTCTCAGCTCTAGAGGGAGGACCTTGTCATCAGTCTTCCCCGGCTGAGGAGTTTCTCAGTACAGGGACCCCAGGTCCAAAAGATGCACACTCCTGCTTCATTCTTAGTGGTATGAGGTCCCCATGTCTCTCTGCTGGCATCTCTTTTTTATATGTCAAAAGAAATTGGCTTAAAACACTACCTAATCTTGTAGATCTCATCAATATAACTGCCACTAATCCATCTCATTGCATCATAGTGGTAGGATTTACAACACATAGGGAAATTGCATCAGATGACAAAATGGTAGACAATCATACAATACTGGAAATCTTGACCCAGTCAAGTCAATAGATAATTTTGGGGGGCACAATTCAATCCATGACACTCCTTTACTTCCCCATTTTCTTAAATTCTTGTTTTCACTGTTATTTTTCTAGAGGGGAATTAAACCTGTATGCTCCAACTCCTATATTGTACCAGAGGTTTTCACCACCTTATATTTTGAAGTGTCTGTGGTGCTGAAGCTGCATAAAAAATGTGCTGAAAACCTCTGGTTCAATATAGGAGTTGCGGCATGCATGTTTCATTCCCCTCCTGAAAAATAAAAATGAAAACAAATAAGAATTTAAGAAACCTCTTTTTATGCAGTGTCTTGGGGCTGTATCATGACCTGACTGGCAGTTTGTTGTACTGTGGTGACTTGTGTGTTGCTATGATGCTGAAAGCTGTGCCACTGGTATTCCAAATAACAGCAAGGTCACCCATGGTGGACAGGTTTCAGTGTAGCTTCCAGACTAAGACAGAGTAGGAAAAGACATAGTGACCTACTTCTAATAATATCGACCAGTAAAAGACTTAAACAGCAGTGGAACATGGTCTTATATAGTGTCAGAATATGAGCCCCTGTGGTTGAAAGGCACTCGAAATATGAATGTAGGGAAAAGCTGCCTCCTCAATGTAGAGTCAACCTTAATGATCTGGATGGAATAAAGCTTTGGGGACCTTCATTTGCTGATGTGGCACAACTCAAAATGAGAAGAACCAGCTGCAAGCATCTATTAATAATCAAAATGTGAAATACACAAAGTATGAATCTGGGGAAGTTGGAAGTCATCAAAAATGAAACAGAACACATAAAGATCCATATCCTGGGCATTAGCGAGCTAAAATGGACTGGTACTGGACATTTTGAATCAGATAATCATATAGTTGCCTAAGCTGGGAATTAAAATTGAAGAGGAATGGCCTCACATTCGTCTTAAAAAAATTATTTCAAGATCTACCCTGAAGTACAACTCTGACAGTGATACGATAATATCCATATGCCTACAAGGAAAACCAGTTAATATGTCAATTATTCAAATTTACACACCAACCACTAGTGCCAAAGATGAAGAAATCTAAGATTTTTACCAACTTCTGCAGTCTGAAATTGATCAAACATGCAAACAATATTCATTGAGAATTTCATGGACACTCCATAGACACATTCAAACTCCCTGAAGGACCAAATTTCTGGGCTAAGGAATGTGGGGACCATGGTCTTGGAGAACATCTAGCTCAATTGCCATAACGTAGTTTATAAAGGAAATGTTCTACATTCTACTTCGGTCAGTAGCATCTGGGGTCTTAAAAGCCTGTCAGCGGCCATCTAGGATACTTCACTGGTCTCATCCCTTCGGGAGCAAGGAAGAATGAAGAAAACTAAAGACATAAGGCAAAGGTTAGTCCAAAGACTAATGGACCACATCTACCACGGCCTCCACCAGACTGAGTCCAGTACAACTAGATGGTGCCTGGCTACCAGCACTGACACTTCTGACAGGGATCACAATAGAGGGTCCCAGACAGAGCTGGAGAAAAGTGTAGAACAAAATTCAGACACAAAAAGAAAGGGCAGACTTGCTGGCCTGACAGAGACTGGAGAAAACATGAGAGTATGGCCCCCGGACACTCTTTCAGCTCAGTAATGAAGTCACTCCTGAAGTTCACCCTTAAGCCAATGAGTGATAGGCCCATAAAACAAAACGAGACTAAAGGGGTACATCAGCCCAGAGGCAAGGACTAGAAGGCAGGGGGGAACAGAAAAGTTGGATATAGGGAACCCAAGACTGAGCACGGAGAGTGTTGACATGTCATGGGTTTGTTAACCAATGCCATAAGACAATATGTGTACCAACTATTTTTGGGGAAACTAGTTTGTTCTGTAAACCTTCATCTATAGTACAATTTAAAAAAAAAAAAAAAAAGACCAAGATTCATTGAGAATTACTGCTGATTGGAATGTGAAAGTTGGAAACATTGAAGAAAGATCAGCAGTTGGAAAACATGGTCTTGGTGATAGAAATGACACTGGAGATCAAGTGACAGAATTTTCCAACACCAATGACTTATTCATTGGAATCTTTTTTTTAAACAACATTAACTGCAACTATACACATGGAGCTCACCAGATGGAATACACAGGAATCAAACCAATTGACTATATCTGTAGAAAGAGAAGATGGAAAAGCTCAATAACATCAGTCAGAACAAGAGCAGTGGCTGACTGCAGAATGAACCATCAACTGCTCATATGCAAGTTCAAGTTGAAGCTGCAGAAAATTAAGGCACATCCACGAGAGCCAAAGTACGACCTTGGGTATATCCCACTTGAATTTAGAAACCATCTCAGGGTAGATTTGACACATTGAACACTAACGACCAAAGACCAAACCAGTTGTGGGATGACATCATGGGCAAAATATGTGAAGAAAGCAAAAGGTCGTTAAGAACACAGAAAAAAAAAAAAGACCAATGGACGTCAGAAGAGACCCTGAAACTTGCTTTCGAATGTAGAGTAGCTAATGTGAATGGAAGAAATGAAGAAATAAAACAGCTGAGCAGACTATCTCAAAGGGCAGCTCGAGAAGACTAAATAAAGTATTATAATGAAATGTGGAAAGACCTGGAGTTAGAAAACCAAAAAGGAAGAACATGCTCAGCACTTCTCAAGCTGAAAGAACTGAAGAAAAAAAATCAAGCCTCAAGTTGCAACTTTGCAAGAAGTATCCTATGGGTAAATATTGAAAGAGGCAAGAAGCATCAAAAGGAGATGGAAGGAATACACAGAGTCACAGTACCAAAGATAATTGGTTGATGTTCAACCATTTGAGAAGGTGGCATATTGATCAAGAACCGACAGTATTGTAGGAAGAAGTCCAAGCTGCACTGAAAGGATTGGTGATAAGTAAGCCTCCAGGAACTGATGGAATATAAATGAGATGTTTCAACAAACAAATACAAAGCTGGAAGGGCTCACTCTTCTATGCCAAGAAATTTGGAAGTCAGCTACTTGGGCTACCCACTGGAAGAGATCCTTATTTGTGCCCATTCCAAAGGAAGGTGATCTAACAGAATGTGGAAATTATCAAACAATATCATTAATATCACACCCAAGTAAAATTTTGCTGTAGATAATTGTAAAATGTTTGCAGCAGTGCATTAACAGGGAACTGCCAGAAATTCAAGGTGGATTATGAAGAGGATATGGAACAAGGTATATCATTGCTGATGTCATATGGATCTTCGATGAAAACAGAGAATACTAAAAGAAGTTTACCTGTGTTTTATTTGTTATGAAAAGGCATTTGACTGTGTGGATCATTACAAATTATGAATAACATTCCCAAGAATGGGAACTCTGGAACATTTAATGGTGCTCGTGTGAAACCTGTATATAAACCAAGAAGCAGTCATTCGAACAGAACAAGGGGATACTACATGGTTTAAAATCAGGAAAGTTTGTGTCAGGATTGTATCCTTTCATCATACTAATTCAATCTGTATATTGAGCAAATTCTGAGAAGCTGGACTATATGAAGAAATAGGCACCAGGACTGGTGGAAGACTCATTAACAACCTGCTATACGCAGATGACACAACTTCTTTGCTGAAAGTGAAGAGGTCTTGAAGCTCTTGCTGATGAAGATCAAAGACTACAGCCTTCAGTATGGGTTACACCTCAATATGAAGAAAACAAAAATCCTCACAGCAGGACCAACAAGCAACATCATGATAAATGCAAAATATACTGAGATTTTCAAGGAATTTACTTTACTTGGATCCATGGAAGCAGCAGTCAAGAAATCAGAAGAGGAATTGCATTGGGCAAATCTGCTGCAAAAGACCTCTTTAAAATGTTAAAAAGCAAATATGTCACTCTAAGGGTTAAGGTGTGCCTGACCCAAGCCATGGTATTTTCACTTGCCTTTTTTTTTTTTTTTATGCTTTTTTTATGCACGGGAAAGCTGGGGAATGAATAAGGGAGAAATAAGGGAGAAAGAAGGTTGATGGCTTTTAATAATGGTATTGGCAAAGAATATGGAATATACTATGGACTGCTGGAAGAACAAACAAATCTGTCTTGGAAGAATTAAGTTAAAAACCTCCTCAGAAGCAAAGATGGAGAGAATTTGTCACAAGTACTTCAGACTAATTATTAGAAGGGACCAACCCCTGGAGAAGGACATCATGCTTGGTCAAGTAGAGCATCAGCAAAAAAAAGGAAGACCCTCAATTAGATGGACTGACAAAGTGGCTGCAACATGATCTCAAACATAGCAATGATTGTTAGGATGATGGAGGACCTGGCAGTGTTTTGTTCTGTTGTGCATAGGGTCCCTATGAGTTGGAACCGACTAGAGGTAACCTAACATCAACTAACATGGGGCTGAGAATTAAGGGATTGTGAGAGAGATTTTAAGTTATTTTTCATTCTTATATCAGAATTTTGTTGAGGAAATTCTGTTGTGCCTGTCCCTTAGATCTTAAGAATGAATGCATGTATTCTGTAAGACAATATCTGTGTACTTGACTGATCATGGTATTACAAAACTACCAAATGTACTATAAAGATATGACAAGTATCATAATTTTTCAACCATAACATGCTGATTGTATCTCTTGGGATAATGGTTATTCTTGAGATTATGCTTCTGACACTATTCATTAGGATTAAGTTTTGAGATCTTCTCAGTACTGCATAGTATAAAAATCACTTTACACATTTTCTCTGGATGAATTTTTAAAGCAATCATACCCAGTATTATTCCTATTTCTCAAAGGATGAATAAGAACACAGGTCTAATAAATTCAAAATTCATGAGTTACCAAAGAGCACTCTCTATTGCCCATTACTGTTTGTATCAAAACAAAACAGTCAAAATATATTCAAGGTCACTGGTGGAATGGCTTAATGGTTCAGCCTAAATAAAATACTATGGATTTTATGTTTCTATTTTTTTAATGACTCAGTGAAAAATGGCAGGGAAATTACTTTGAAAAATCTATGCAAAAGTCATATCTTTTTTATTAAGAATGACTTCCAAGCTATTTAGATAATTTTATTTTCTTCTTTGAGAGGGTTTAATGAATTGATGGAACTTCTCATTGACAACATCTATGAGATTATGTTGATTTAACATCTCATATGTCATATTATTAGAAATTTTCTAACAGATTTCATGACCACTGCGTGACTTTATAGAGATGGTGTAGAAATATTCCAGGCATTCTAAAATGATTAGATTATATATATGACCCCTTCTAGTAGATCATAGGAAAGATATTTCTTTCTGTTTTTAATTTTTTTTCTTTCCTTTTTTTTTTTTTTTTAAATCCTGACCGCAGGATTTTGGTTACGAGTCAGGTATTGTTCAGAGTAGGTCATGAAAAGCAAACATACTTTTTTGGATAACAGCATATCCGAAAAACTGCAAGCAGTAAATTGATAGGAAGAGGCCAGAACAAGCTGCCACTCTCTCTCATTTACTTTGTATAATGCCCATGTTCTTTTACAACTTTCTATTGATTCTCTGCAAGAAATATTTATTTTTCCCCAGTTCATTGCCTGGCTATCTCATACTCATCTCAGTTTCCTTGATACTTCCTCAAGAAACAGTCTTTCTCACACCAATCTAATCTCCTAATCAACCTGTCTTATTTTTCTTCAAAGAACTTTTTTATAGTTTTTTTTAATAAAATAGTGGCATGTTTTGGGGGGAAGGGGTATTTCTTCCCCATTAAAGTTTAAGCTCTGAAAAAAGAAAAATTACATATCTCTCTCTACATAATTATCTATATCTATACCTGTACATATACATACATATATACGTACCCTTTGGTTATATGTGTGGAGCATTTGTGGCACACTGGGTGAGATGTGGAGTATTGGTGGTGCAGTGGGTGACAGCTCAGTTGCTAACCAAAGGGTCAGCAGTTAGAATCCAACAGCTGCTCCTTGGAAACGCTATGGGGCAGGTCTACCCCACCTGACTCATGGCAACCTTATATCCACCCACGCATTCGCCAGCTTGTTTTACTGTTCTGGCTTATGTGTCACTATGATGCTATTATGCTGGAAGCTGCACCGCTGGAATTTCAAATACTAGCAGGATCGCCCATGGTACAGGTTTCAGCAGAGTCTCCAGACTAAGACAGACTAGGAACAAAGGCCTGGAAGCCAATGAAAGCCTTAGGGATCATATGCTTTGGCCACATCATCAGGAAGGATTGATTGCTAGAAGACGAAATCATGTTTGGTAAAATAGAGGGCCAACGAGGATGTGAGAAACTGTTGGTGAGATGAATATGCATAATCATCTTAATTTTTATTTTAACAATGGGATATTGATTATCTTTGTTCTGAGAAAGAAGCTATAGTACAGAGATTGTTGGTTGAATCAGAAGATTCTAGCCATGAAGGAAGATCAGAAAAGAAACACAATGCTCACCAATAAATTATTTCCCTGAGGTGCCTCTTTTAGCTGTCTCAGTAGGCAGATGAGCTAGAGAATCGGTGGAAGGAGATTTTAAAGAAAAGCAAGGTCAATGTTTAACCCGTATTCAAGAATAGTAAAGCATTAAAATATAAACTGTTGAAATAATATCAATACTGGTCTCTATTTATAGTGATTATTATTCAACTGCTTTTCTCTCTCTCTCATTATTCAACTGCTTTGCAACAAAAAGGGGAAATGTAAATAAAAAATAGAAAAAAAACTTAAAAAAAGAGAAATGAAAGAGAGATTATTTGCCTCAGGTCAGGCCTATCTATTAGTGAAAATTCCATCCAATCTTTTCCTTACAAAACTATCAGAGAAGCATTTATGGACTAAACAATCCCTCGAGCTGTGAAGGACAAAGAGCAAGTTCCATGACAGAATAGAATCCCAGGCCCGCGCAGCATGAGTGTGTGTACCAGCAAAGTGCCTAGAGTGGAAAAAGCGCGAGAAACGCAGCACAGAAATTGTTGGTGAGATAGAAGATAGCATTTCCATTTCTGGCTGAAAATAAAGCCTCCAAATTAGTAATACATGTTATATTTAAATGAATTTACAGCTTTAATCTTTTTATAATACACATATGCCTGTTCTATGCACAAATTGTAATTTCAGGGATAAATATTGAGAATGCCTTAACGTCTTAATGAAGTAACACCTAGCTGCAATTTCCTTAATGGTAGTAAAAAAAAAAAAATTTTTTTAATGGTAGTACAAAAGAGTAATTCATCTTTTAAAAAAGAGAATGGAGAATTGTGCACAACTGAGGCATGCTATGTAAGCATTTGATATTCCATATTATTTACATGCATCAGTATTGTTAAAATTGCACCAAATATCATATGAACAAGAAGGAAAACTCCTTTCTTCTTTACCATGATATAGCTATAGCTATGATATATATATATACATATGTATGTGTGTTTTTTTTGTATTTATATATGTGTATATATATATATAGTCTCTTCTTTCACGAATAGACATGGAATTAAAACTGTGATGTTTCCCTCCTGTCATTACCCAACTGTGAAAATATGTGTTTGTCTTATCCATATAATGTGGGATGGGAGAACTTTGTTTAACTTATAGCGATTATGTAGTAAAACATTCTGCCTTCTTTAAAACAGAAGAGTAATGTTTCCAAGTCATTTCCTAAAGACAGCCAGAATCATTAAATTAGAAACAGCTGTGACAGACGTATAATAATCACATGACTCCACTAGAAAAGGAGCAGACAAATGGCAGAGATCAGTCCAGAAAGTGGTTGGTCTAAAGCAGAAAAGGAATTTCAGAAAGTGTAGAGATATACTTGCATTTATGAAACAGTAAAGCATGAGACCAAGTTCATTTCAAGCGCTCTCCTGAGGGCAAATCCTTCTTCAAACAAAAAACCCATTGCCTTGGAGTTGATTCTGATTCACAGTGACCCTACAGGACTGAGTAGAACTGGCCCATAGAATTTCCAAGGCTGTAAATCTTTATGGAATTAGATGGTCACACCTTTCTTCTGCAGAGCAATTAGTGGGTTTGAACCACTGGTCTCTTGGTTAGCAGAGGGAGCACTTAACTGCTGCACCAGGAGGGCTCCTTAACTCCTTTCTAGGTGACAGTAAGCTTACAAAAATGAAACCAATCTGTAGTTAAAATAATTTGTTTAGTACATAAAAGATTTTTAAGTTCATTTTTATTCTTTGCCTTGTTTACAGGTTCACTATGAGTCACAATCGACTCTATGGTGATAGTTTTTTTTTTTTTTTTTTTTTACTTTTTGTATGTTAGGAATGTTATAAAAGTTAATAAGGAATGCATTGTTTTCTATTTTACTTATTTTACATACATACTTATATTTCTTTATATTAGTAAGTCAGTACAATGTGGTATATCTTTTGGGTGTTAATTTTCCATGCCCTAAGGAGTGACTGTTTAAACTGAATTTTGGGACATTATATCATAACTAACACTTGGTAACAAACTAATTGGTAGTGGAATTTGTGTACAAAATATTCTTTGACTTGTGCTTTAGAACCTCGGTCTTTGAAAAGAATCTTATTTCTATAAATTCTTTGAAGTCATTCTAATGCTGAACAATTTCAGATTCTTCAGATTAATTTATATTCAATTATTCCTCAAATACTTATTTCATAATTACAATGAGCCAAGTTCTATGCTGTATCTTCGTTTCTCACTGCTCTTCCACCGAAAACAGCCCATGTAACGGAAGCCTATCTTATCCAGTACACAATATAATGGTGTAGGTGGATAGATTAGGGAGCGTTGTTGATATAAGCAAAGGAAAATAATAATAGCCGTTTTAGTTACTTAGTGCTGCTGTAACAGGAATACCAAAAGTCTGTGTTTTGAAAAGAGAAATTTATTTTCTCACATTTCAGGGGGCTAGAAGATGAAATTCAGTTTGCTCTAGGATGAGAAGCTTCCTTGTCTATTTCAGCTTCGAGTTGTTGTTGTTGTTAGGTGCCATCGAGTCAATTCCCGCTCATAGTGACTCTATGTACTGCCGAACGAAACAGTGCCCAGTCCTTTGTCATGCTCGCAATCATTGTTAACGATGTTTGAGCCCTTTGTTGCAGCTACTGTGTCAGTCCATCTGGTTGATGATCTTCCTCTTTCTCGTTGACCTTGTACTTTACCAAGCATGATGTCCTTCTCCGGGGACTGATCCCTCCTCATAACATGTCCAAAGTATGTAAGACATAGTCTCACCATCCTTGCTTCTAAGAAGCATTCTCGTACTTCTTCCAAGACAGATTTGCTCATCTTTTGGCAGTTCGTGGTGTATGTATTCAATATTCTTTGCTGACACCACAATTCAAAGGCATAAATTCTCCTTTGGTCTTCCTTCATCATTGTCAAGTTTTCACATGCGTATGATGCTATTGAAAATACCATGGCTGGGGTCATGCCCACCTTAGTCTACAGGGTGACATCTTTGCTTTTCAACACTTTAAACAGGTCATCTGCAGCTGATTTGCCCAACACAATGCAACTTTTGATTTCTTGACTGCTGCTTCCATGGGTTTGATTGTGGATCCAAGCAAAATGAAATCCTTGATAACTTCAACCTTTTCCCCGTTTATCGTGATGTTGCTTATTGGTCCAGTTGTGAGGATTTTTGTTTTCTTTTTGTTGAGGTGTAATCCATACTGAAGGCTGTGGTCTTTGATCTTCTTCGGTAAGTAAGTGCTTCAAGTCCTCTTCACTTTCAGCAAGGAAGGTTGTGTCATCTGCATAATACAGGTTGTTAATGAGCATTCCTCCAATCCTGATGCCCTGCTCTTCTTCTTAGAGTCCAGCTTCTTGGATTGTTTGCTCAGCATACAGATTGAATAGATATGGTGAAAGTATACAACCCTGACACACACCTTTCCTGACTTTAAACCACTCAGTATCCCTTGTACAACAGCCTCTTGACCTATGTACAGGTTCCTCATGAGCACAACTAAGTGTTCTGGAATTCCCGCTCTTTGCAATGTTATCCATAATTTGTTATGGTCCGCAGAGTTGAATGACTTTGCATAGTCAATAAAACATAGGTAAACATGTTTCTGGTATTCTCTGCTTACAGCCAGGATCCATCTGACATCAGCAATGATACCCCTGGTTTCATGTCCTCTTCTGAATCCAGCCAGAATTTCTGGCAGCTCCCTGTCAATATACTGCTGCAGCTGCTTTGAAATGATCTTCAGCAAAATTTTACTTGAATGTGATATTAATGATATTGTTCAATAATTTCTGCATTTGGTTGGATCACTTTTCTTTGGAATGGGCATAAATATGTATTTCTTTCAGTCAGTTTGACAGGTAGCTGTCTTCCAAATTTCTTGGCATAGATCAGTGCATGCTTCCAGCACAGCATCCCTTTGTTGAAACACCTTCCTTGATATTCCATGAATTCCTGAAGCCTTGTTTTTGCCAATGCCTTCAGTGTAGCTTGGACTTCTTCCTTCAGTACCTTAGGTTCCTGATCACATGCTACCTCTTGAAATGGTTGAGCGCTGACCAATTCTTTTCGGTGTAAGGGTTCTGTGTATTCCTTCCATCTTCTTTTGATGCTTCTTGTTTCATTTAATATTTTCCCCATGGGATCCTTCACTATTGCATCTAGAGGCTTGACTTTTTTCTTCAGTTCCTTTAGCTTGAGAAATGCTGAGAGTGTTCTTACCTTTTGATTTTCTCTCTCCAGCCCTTCTCACATGTCATTGTAATACTTTGTCTTCTTCAGCTGCCCTTTGAAATTTTCTGTTCAGTTCTTTTACTTCATCATTTCTTCCTTTTGCTTTAGCTACTTGGCATTCAAGAGCAAGTTTCAGAGTCTCTTCTAACATGGATTTTGATCCTTTCTTTCTTTCCTGTATTTTTAATGACCTATTGTTTTCTTCGTGGATGATGTCCTTGATGTCATTCCACAGCTTGTCTGGTCTTGGGTCATCAGTGTTCAGCCCATCAAGCCTATTCTTGAGATGGCCTTTAAATTCAGGTGGGATATACTCAAGGTCATACTTTGGCTCTTATGCACTTGTTCTAATTTTCTTCAGTTTCAACTTGAACTTCCATATACACAATTGATGGTCTGTTCTGCAGTCTGCCCCTGGTCTGGTTCTGATGGATGATATTGAGCTATTCCATCATCTCTTTCCACAGATGTAGTTTGGTTCCTGTGTATTCCATCTGGTGAGGTCCATGTGTATAGTCGCTGTTTATGTTGGAGAAAAAAAGGTATTTGCAATGAAGAAGTCATTGGTCTTGCAAAATTTTATTGTGCAATCTCTGGCATCTTTTCTATCAGAAGACCATATTTTCCAACTACTGATCCTTCTTTGTTTCCACTTTTCACATTCCAATCACCAGTAATTATCAATGCATCCTAATTGCATGTTCGATAAATTTCAGACAGCAGAAGCTGGTAAAAATCTTCAGTTTCTTCATGTTTGGCTGTAGTGATTAGGACGTAAATTTGAATAATAGTCATATTAACTGGTCTTTCTTGTAGGCATATGGATATTATCCTGTCACTGACAGTGTTGTACTTCAGGATTGATCTCGAAATATTCTTTTTGATGATGAATGCAAAGCCATTCCTCTTCAAGTTGTTATTCCCAGCATAGTAGACCATATGATTGTCCACTTCAAAATGGCCAATACAAGTCCATTTCAGCTCACTAATGCCTAGAATATCACTGCATATGTGTTCCTTTTCATTTTTGATGATTTTCAAATTTCCTAGATACATACTTCGTACATTCCAGGTTCCTATTACTAATGGATGTTTGCAGCTCTTTCTTCTCATTTTGAGTTGTGCCACGGCAGCAAATGAAAGTCCCAAAAAATTGACTCCATTCACATCATTAAGGTCGACTGTACTTTGAGGAGGCAGCTCTTCCCCAGTCATCTTTTGAGTACCTTCGAACCTGGGGTGGGTCTATCCTCCGGCCCTATATCAGATAATGTTCCATTGCTATTCATAAGGTTTTCACAGGCTAATTTTTTCAGAAGTAGATTGCCAGGCCCTTCTTCCTAGTCTGTCTTAGTCTGGAAGCTCAGCTGAAACCTGTCCACCATGGGTGATCCCGTTTGTATCTGAATACTGGTGGCATAGTTTCCAGCATCACAGCAACACACAATCCGCCATAGTAGACAAACTGAGAGACACATGGGAGTCAGCTTCTGGTAGCTAAGGTAATCTTTGGCATAGATAGGCTTGTGATACATCTGTTTTATTTTTCTGTCTCTCGTCCCCCTGTGTATCTCTATGTCCATTTTACTGTTTTTATAACTCAAAAGTGATTTGATTTACAACCCATCCTACTGTATAACAAAGAAAACCCTATGTCCAAACAAGATTGCATTCACAGTTATACAAACCAAACCAAAGCCACTGCTCTTGAGTCAATTCCAAATCATAGCAACCCTACAGGACAGAGTATAACTGTCCCATAGGATTTCCAAGAAGTGGCTGGTAGATTCAAATTGCCAGCCTTTTTGGTTAGCAGCCAAGCTCTTAACCACTGTTAAGATTTCAATACATATTTTTTTAGGGGGAGGTGTAATTCAATTCATAGTAATAGCTAGTCTTTTTGTTAAGTGCTTACTATGTGCCAGGCTTGACTCCAAGTTCTTAACATATATGAAATTATTTAATATTCACAGTAGCCATTCAAGGTAACTGAAACAGAGAGAGGTTAAACAATTTGCTCAGTTAC
The DNA here is from genome assembly GCF_030014295.1 of Loxodonta africana. Classification (NCBI taxonomy): domain Eukaryota; kingdom Metazoa; phylum Chordata; class Mammalia; order Proboscidea; family Elephantidae; genus Loxodonta; species Loxodonta africana. The sequence goes on along the minus strand of NC_087346.1, from coordinate 97,675,252 downwards.
CTAGAAAGTAGCAAAGCTGAGAATCAACTACTCAGTTTGGCTTCAGACCTTAGAATCATTACAACAAGCAAACAAACTAGTTGCCTTCAAGTCAATTCAAACTCACGGTGATCCCATACTTTTCACAGCAGAATTGCACTCAGTGGAATTTAATTATGTCTTTTGTCTCAGAAATTGAACACAAGCTTTGGTCTACTGCTTTGATTTTAATACGAATTTGCTGCATTGAATCTATAGTTGGACCCACATAAAAAAAGAGCAATTATTATACAAAGCAAGCAAAGATGAGCAGGCAAGAAGAGATAGGAGAAATGGATGAAGGCATACAGGGAACTCAGGGTGGAAAGGGGAAGGGGGAGAGTGGTGACACATTGCAGGGATTGCAACTAATGTCACAAAATAATTTGTGTATAAATTTTTGAATGAGAAAAAAATAGTTAAAGCATAAGTCACCTCATTCAAGACATATTTTACTACTAAAAAAAAAATAGAGATATGACTTACTATATAGAATTTTACCAAAAAGGGGTGGGGGGGGCAGTTTAAGAAGTTGACTTATATCAAGGATACGGCCACACTCTATGGTTTCTAACACATTTCTGATGTCAAAAACTAAAGGAAATACAAGGAAAAAATACAAAGTCAAGTTTACTAACTCTACTGAAACAATTCATTGATAGCTAATGGAAGGATTTCATTTTTTAAGTAATAGAGAGGAACATGGTGGTTAAGGTGATAATACCAGTTAAGGATTGCAAACAAGCACTTGAATGGGACACAATGATTACTCAGGTCTATGTGATTGGCTAAAACAAGTCCCAATATTTGATGATCAGGAAAAAGCACTTCAGGCACGTCCAGGAATAGTCTGGTTAACTCAGAGTTCATAGTCCGTTATCATATTAACTGGTTAGACTGAGCTATAGTGAAATACAATATTCAATTTCAATATCCCTAAGCAAATGTTTCTCTAAGTGGAAAACTTCCTTTTACAATCTCACGACATTCCAGAGAACTGACATAACATTAATGTTGAGGTAAAAGTATTTTACTGCTGAAAAGATGTCCATTTATACTGTTACTGGGTAGAAATCCCTGGTTCTTGCTCAGCATGACTTGAATTGGCCAATAAACGAGAGACTGAGGTGGGAGAACAGAAAAGGCACCTTTATTTCATTGTACAAGGAAAGGAGTCAGTTGGAGCTACTGCCACCAAGACTGCTTACAAGGGCAGGCAGGCAAGTTACTTTTAAAGGGGTTTACAAGTAGGGAGTTCATACAAGTTACATCAGCAACATTCTTAGTCATACTATGCAGGTGCAATGAGCTTACAACCTCCAAGCAAAAAAACTGCTGTCGAGTCAATTCTGACTCATAGGTACCCTATAGGACAGAGTAGAACTGCCCTGTTGGGTTTCCAAGGAGCAGCTGGTGGGTTCGAACTGCAGATTTTTTGGTTAGCAGCCTTAGAACTTAACCACCACGCCACCAGGGTTTCCAAAGGAATATGTGGAGATGCGATGGATTGACTTCAGGCCTTACGCATGTTAAGCATGCGCTGCACCACTGAGCTACCCCCGCCTGCCAGGATTCTAATGGAATGCTGGGGGGCGGGGTAAGCCCAGCAAAGGAAATAGGATTTTTCAGTACAATACTGTGGGGGCTCTCTCTCACTATTTCTGTGTCTTCTTGAGGAACTAGAACTTGTTCCAGGGTATTTCTTGCTCTTCAACTGAAAACAGTTAGTCCATATAAGGGATAATTGATTGTGTATTTATCCCTAATCTTAGTAAATGATTATTCATCCAGCCATTCTTTCCTAGATAATTGAAAAGTATGGTGTTAAGTACCGGTGAAACTCCAAATTCATGATCTTTTTTTTTTTTTACTTTGTAACTTTTTTTTTTCAATTGTTAATCTCTTTTATTTTTGGTGAAAATATGCACAGCAAAACACATAACCATTCAACAATTTCTGTATGCACAATTCATTGACATAGGTTACATTCTTCATGTTGTGTCATCATTCTCATTATCTCTACCTGAATTATTTAACCACTATGAAGTTTTTTTATGAAGTTAGTTTCAGAAAAGCCAAACTAAACTCATTGCTGTCAAGTGAATTCTGACTCATAGGGACCCTGTAGAACAGAGTAGAGCTGCTCCCATAGGGTTTCCAAGGAGAAGCTGGTAGATTCGAACTGCAGACCTGTGGTTAGCACCCACATCTCTTAAACACCACACCACCAGGACTCTTAGTTAGATTCAGTGCTCTCTAAACTTCTCATCTATGCTTTAGAGTTACTACTGTCAGTTTGATGTCATATAGATAATTATTTAAAAGAGAGTTATGCTTAAGGTAAAGATTCCTTACTAAATTATCTAAACTGTGGTTTGATGATGAGTTCAGGAATTTTTTTTTCCATTTTTTTCCCCTAATCAGGATCTATCTTTTGAGGCTGTAATCAAAGTGTTCAATAATGGTAGCCAGGCATCACCCAGTCTTCTGGTCTCATGGCAAGGGAGGCAGAAGTTCATGGAAGTAGTTAGGCCTGCAGCCCAGTTTCTTCTCCAACTCCTAGGTCTCCTTCTTCCTCTGTTGCTCCAGGTGAATAAACAACACTTGTTGAATCTTGAATGGCAGCTTTCCAAGGTTTTAAGCCCCCAGGCACTACTGATCAAACTAGGAGGTAAAACAGAATGCTATAAACGATCTTAGCCCAATGGACTAAACTGTCCATGAAACCATGACCTTAGACCATCCAATCTGTAAAAAGTAATCCCATGAGGTATTTGGTTGTACCTAATGGGTTTTTTTAAGTAGTATTAGAAGCCACTATTTTTTTTTTTTGAGGGGGGATTTGTCGTTGCTGCTGTTGCAAAGTTAAACATAACACAACATTTGCCAATCTGTACTTTTTAATTACCTTGTAATTTATTAATGTATCTTATTCAACCAGTTTTCATCCAGAACACGTAAAGTAGTGCTATGACCCGGAAGAACAATGGCATATGATAACCTATCCCTGTTTTTAGGGAGTATATCTTTTAGGAGGGAAAACAGAGAACAAAATTATTCAGAGACCATTGTGTTATTACATATAGGATGAGGATAAAATGGTGCAAAGGAAGAACATTAAATGTGCGTGGAGTTGGAAGTTTACTTGACACTTGAAGAGGTAATACCTGAGGCAAGGTTTTTTGTTTGTTTGTTTATTTTGTTTACTTGTTTTGTGATTAGTAGTTAGATGAGGAGAGAGAAGAAAGAAAAGAGCATACAAAGAGGCAAAATCTGTTGAATAAGAAAAGTATTTTCCCCTTATTCTTACAGTTATGCATAAATATTTTATTTATAAAATAATTTTATCTAATAAAATCATGAGGGAAAATAGATGTTACAATTCACTTATAAAATAATAAATCTAGCATTAATGACAGCAAAAAATCATTAGGTGAAAGGCTATAAGAGAACGATATGCTGACCTCACACGAACTTAACACCAGTGAAAGACAACCAGACATTTTATAGCTCCTGATGTATTTCAAAGAGGACAGCATCATCTATAAGAAAGTCTTGGGGAAAAGAAAAAAAATTTCACCTGATCAATCTCTGCATCTTATTACTATTTTATAAGAAATATAGGAAATAGAAGAAAATGACTAAATGTAAGCATGAGGTACAGCCATAAAAATTCAGAATGTGAAAAATTCTAATGAACAAATAAACCAGGTTCTTCAAAAAATAAAAAATAAGAAAAAAATATGCAAACATGAGGCAGGAGAGACACTTGTAAATAGAATAAATGTGTCTTGTAAATAGAATAGGATCTCTGAATTTGTCAACCAAATTCAATGGGCAAACATTTTATCAGTACTGACTGGAATAAATGACTATAAAAAAAAAACAACAGGAGAAATATGACCATGGACATATTATAATATTAATATTATTTAATTGTTGGCAGTGTTTTAGATATGATAATAATAATTTGTTTCTATTTAAAAAGTATCCTTATTATTTACAAATGCATGCCAAAGTATTTATAGCAAAATGATATGAAACCTGGGCTTTGATTAAAATACTTCTGTGGGGTTGGGGGTGAAGTGATGGGTAGGGATGAAACAAGGCTCACCATGTGTTGAAAATTATTGAAGCACAATGATGAGTACTTGGTTGTTTATCGTACTGTTCCTCTATTTTTAATGTATTTTAAATATTTCTTAAAAAAAGTTAAAGGAATGAAGGAATTAAGACAAAGTTTAGATGAGGAGGTCAGGGGCAAAAGTAGTTTGCACAAAGAATAGATAGCCCCATGTAGCAGGATTCAAAATTAGAGGAGGAAGTAAGGACTACATCTTTTATTTATTCATTCTACAGTATTTCTGAAACACGATGTGTCAGGCATTAGAAAAATAAAAATGAACAAAGCATTATACTATGGGCATGAGTGTAATGCCTAACTTGGATGTGAATCTCAGATTCACTATTTTTATGTATGTTCTTGAGAAAATTACTTAATTTTCTTTCTGTAGTTTTCTGACATGAAAAATGGAATATGTGTCGTAGATCAAAGGTACAGTATCTTACACATTTGTCATGAGAAATTAATGAGACAATTCAAATAAAAAAAAACAAGAAGCCAAACCCATTGCTGTTGAGTTGATTCCAACTCATAGGGTCCCTATAGGACAGAGTAGAACTGCCCCATAGGATTTCCAAGGAGTGGCTGGTGGATTCAAACTGCTGCTGACTTTTTGGTTAGCAGCTATAGCTCTTTATCACTATGGCACCAGGGCACCTGTTCAAGTAAAGGCCTTATGAAAACATGTCTAAAGTAAATTAATGGATCAAAAATTACCTATCATTATTATTGCTTTATTGATATCAAAATTTAGCTAACCTCACAGAGTTTGTAGCCTATTTGAAGATGGAGGAGTGCACTGGCAATTTTAACAGAACAAGAAGACTCCTACGAGAACAATAAAAGAACAAAAAGTAAACATACAGTGTATTCTCATTATTCCTTTCTTGTAAGAATCCCCACAGTTACTAGGCTTAGGAGATAAACAAAATTTGCTATAATGTTAAAATATCCACTAAGGAACTGACAGTTTATAAAATCAGACTCCAATGAAATACCTGCCTTTCTCCCTTGCCAGTCACTTAGCATTACGGAGCATTGTTGTTCCTCTCCTTCTGTTCTTTATTGATAGCTCCATTTACTTACTGTAGGATTCTGTAAACACTGGTCAGTGCAATGCAAATACAATGCAAATTAATTAAAAAGTAAAAGTGCGTATCTTGCAAGCATCGCATTTTCATTAAACCAGTAAAATTATGTTTGCTGGCTATTCCAGTCACATACAAATCCCTTGCCAAATAAAGACTTCACAAGGTTGAGCAGTTAACAAATGAAGAAGGAAATATTGATGAGAAGTATGACAGGTTAGGAACTTCATGAAAGGGAAGTTTTAGAAATCAAGATTTAAGGTACCCCTTTGGGAAAATTGATGAAACTTAATATATTTTAATAAAAATGACACTCTTTATGATCCTTTTGTGAAACTCAGAATGTGATAAAGGATATAATTTCACACTATTATAAAATGTTGTCAGAAAAATTATAAGCCAAAGGGAAATATTCTTGAAACTTATTCATCTGGAGAATTATAGTTACCGTTATATCACATAGTCTTGCTAAAATATTGTATGAAATAAGCTTATTTTTCATTTCTTAGTTTTATTTCAATATAAATTTTCAATAAGCTCCCTATCTCACTTCAACATCACTACAACAAATTGTTACGCAATATTGGTTCCAGAAACAATGAGAATACACAGTATGTTTACTTTTTGTTCTTTTTTTGTTTTCATAGGAATCTTCTTGTTTTTTTTTCCTATACTAAATATCCTTGGACAATGAGGACTTCTTGTATGTGCATGTTCCAGAAACTACAGTTAGCACAGAATTACATAAGAAGAAAACTGGTTTAGATTCTGAGGGCCATATACAATTTCCAAGAGCATTCTTGGTCATCAAGCTAATAAACTTAATATTTATTGTGGAAGTTAGGGGAAGCCATGAAGATTTTTAAACGTGGGCATTGCACAGTCAGATGTTTGTTATGGAAACTGCACTTATATGAATTACTGCTTGCACCTGTCTCTCAGCCCACCTCCATCCATTGCTGCAACACAAAACTTTGAGCAGGTATAACTGACAGCACCTTGCTAAGCTTCCCTGCCTCACTTGCTTTCTGCCCTGAGGTCTTTCTAAGGCCTCTGGAAACCCACCAAAACACTCAGCATTCATGCATGCATAAACCTGGAAGTGCTAGGGAATAAACGCTCTGTGGGCTAGCACTTGACCAAAGAGCACAGAAACCAAGGGATAAATGATCCCCTGTCCTTCTAAGCAGGAAATTCTGAGACACTCAGAGAATCCCAGTGGGATCAAGTTCCAGACAAAGTGGTGACCAGCAGATAACTCACCTATGCTTTGTTTTTCTTTCTTCCCTATTTGATTTTTTTCAACTGAGATCATGTCTCCAAAGCAACTTCCTATAAGCAAGAATTTTCCACATGGTGTTCTCTAGGAAGGGCCACAAAAAAGGGTAAGGACAGCATCTAATAGAATTCTGATAGAAGAGCAATAAAAAGGTATGCAGGGATTTTCATAATCCAGGAAAGATGTGGTAAAAACCTGAACGAAGACCGTAGAGCCCTATGAAGTGATGGGGTGAATGTTAATAGGGAGTAACAAGATAGGATATGCAGGTTTATTAGCCAATTAGACGTAAGGCGTAAGGGGAAATACAGATTCTAAGTGGCCATGGAGAACATGGAGTTGTTTGTGTATATCACGAAAAACTGAAAAAGGTGCTTTGGGGAAAATATGAAGGGTTCACTTTGAGCCTGTTAATTCTGGAGTAATGGTATGTTATCAAGGATCCCTGGTGGTGCAGTGGTTACAGCACCGAGCTATTAACCAAAAGGTTGGTGTCTGAACCCACCAGCTGCTCTGCAGCAGAAAGATTTGGCAGTCTGCTTCTGTAAAGATTTACAACCCTGTTAACCCTCTTGTGCAGCTCCACTATGTCCTACAGGGTCATTATGAGTTGGAATTGACTGGAAGGCAGTGGTTTTGTTGTTGTTGCTTTTTGGAGTGTTATGTATGCAAAAATGGCTAGAAGTCATTTGGATACAAGAATTTTGAATTCAAGACTGTTCCTAATTAGGGAGCTCTATTATTTTTTTATTCAGGAGACACTGGCATATATAGTAGCTGGAGCCACTTGTGTAGATGAGGTCACCCACAAAATATACAGATGAGCACAGAGTCAAGGACTGAAATTTCAGGGATAAAATCAGAGACAGAAGAGGAAGAAGAGCTGGAAACTACAAGGAGTTAGATTCTGCTCCAATATAATTATGCCATATATATATATATATTTTTTAAGTACAGACCTAAAGCAAAAATTTTTAGAATATGAAAATGAGTCAAATGAACAAAGAAATCTCTTATTGTAGATTATTTAAAATGTCCTCCAACCAGAAACATAGTTTTGTTTTATTTTGTTTTTTTGAGTAAACCATATTTGAGCATTTTAGATAAAGTATACTATCATTGTAATAAGCAAGTTTTTCAGCTACACTGCTTGGTGAAATACATTAGCTGACAATACATTCATGACACACTGATATTCATCCCTATCTTCTCATCGATAGAGGTTTGTTATATAGTTGATTTTTCTTTCTTTTCTTTGGTGGAATTTGGGCGAGCTTGTTGAAAATAAAGGGTGAATTATGTAGATGTGAACATGAAAAAACTCCATAATAATAATAATTACCAGCACAGCCAACCTTCATCAGTGGCATGTTTGATTTTCATTTGTAATGCATTAGAACAAGCATTTTAATTAATCCTGAAGCAATATAATAAATAAAAAGCACCTTTGCTCTTCAACAGCATTTGCTCAGTAAGAAATTGTCATTACAAAGGGAGTCTTTGTAATTGGACTACGTAATTTCATTTCAATCTCTATAACTGCTTGAGCATATTTTTTCAAGTATAAATACTACATTGTTTTAAATTTCTAAATTTACAATGCATAATTATTGAATATTTTGATAGCACCTGTGAAATAAGTAAAAGTTCTGGATATTTATTTTTTTTTGTCATGATAAATTACCAGTTTTTGAGCTATATATTTTTGTTCAATGTCAAAAATGTGTCAGAGCTTTTATGATAATGGTACTGCTTCTTTTTAATGTGATATTTGATACAAGCACTAACTGATTAATTGCTGAAATCTATTTTGTGTTTCATGTCTTTAAGCATCATGGTTTGGGTCATACCCAGGAACATATTTGTCATTCACACATACAAATCCTTTCTTTAATTCAGAGTTTCCAGTACTGAAATAACCAACATGTCCTATCCCTACTGTAGAAAAACCTGGTTAATTTGTGTCATTCTATATCCTATCAAGATGTCCAGGTTATGTATAAATATAGAGCATCTGTTACTTCTAGCGTGTTCTGAGTTTCCTAATTATTCCATATAAGAATATGTAAAATATTACTGTTTAATGTTTTATATTTTTTTAAGTTAAAGTCCCTTGTTTCTATTTAGCATAAACTTTAAATGGTCTTATAAAATAAAAAATAAATGAGTTTTGAAAATTCACAGATTAAAACTTGAATGCCTTCTAGAAAGTAAAGGAATTTTACTCATTTCTATGCCTTTGGTAACTACCACAGGGCTTTGAAAATAGAAGATACCTTGTAATTTTCTACTGAATGAATGACGGGATCCCTGAATTTAGAGAAATCTGTACAACAGAGCTGAGTAAGCATCGACTCTAAATATTCAGTAAAGAACATGTCAGGCAAACTTGTATGTATGTATTTTCCATGCTCCTAGCTGAGAGTGACTTTAACTTTACCATTTATGTATACAAGGACAACAATGAAAAGTTTCATCATAAAACACTAAAATGGGCTTTTAGTTCCTTTTCATTTTCAGAATTTTCAACCACATGCTTTGCTCCAGGATATTCATGGATGACATTACGCTTTCCAGTGTCTCGTTGAAATGTGCCCTTCAAGGAGAGTAGCCCAAGCTCTGGCTTTGTGCTCTGCTTCTCTGGAGAAAATTCCTTTATTTCATGTTGATTTTACTTAGGGATTTGAACTTTCTCAATAAAGTTAATATGATAAACTAATCTATGCTAATGGTAAATGTAATCTTCATCAAGGAACAGATGTTTTAACAGGTGTTTTCTAACCCAAAAGTTTTTCATATGGTGGTAATTTTCAAGATTCATGTTATAATGCTGAGGAAATCTCTTGAAAAGAAAAAAACTTACGTAACTTGATGGCTATCTTTAAATACTGAATGAATCATAGATAAAAGAAAAATGTATATTTATTTTGCTTTGGTACAAAAGATATAATCATAATTACTGGGAAAACTATCTTTTCTCAATATTATCAAGAATTTTTCTTCAATTAGAGCTTTCTGATGACTTCACCTTAACCCTTTGGTGACCCAAGTATTTTCTACTTTGAATTATTCGTTGATACCATGCGTTTTCATTAAAGGAAGCGTGCGGAATCAGTGAGTGTGCCTGAACTTTTGGTACGTAGTATGGATTTTTTTTTCTTGCCCCATCCCACAAACCTACCCTAAGTATTTAGTGGTACATATGAAGTAGCACTAATTATACCCCCAGAGTCCCCTCTGGGGTCTACTTGTATGTATGCGTAACAAATAAAATTTTTTTAAATTTCTATTTTTCTTACCAAAAATTCAGCCATTTCATAATACCCTGTAAAAACAGTAATTTGTGGTACACACCTGTTTCTTCAGTTTCAATCAGTCATATAGGTGACCCTGCAGCACCACATACTTTTAGTGATACAGCAACTAGCCAGTAAATCCCAGAGGCTGAAAACGTTAATGGTTACTATATGTACCGCTGGGCACGAAAGGGTTAATCAGTCCCTTTAGTGTTGCTTTATTTCCCAGGATCTCATGCTTTATCTCCTCTTCTAGTACTATGTATCCCTCTTGGAAGATGACTTGCCTTTTCAGTCTTTCAACTATCTATATTTTTAGACCAGCTTTCTTGCTTGTATTTATAGGTATACCTTGAATTTCTTGTCATTCGTATTCTATTACATTTTCTGAAAGCTTCTTAAACTCAACACACCTTAAACTGAGTTCACCTTTTCTTCTCACTTCCACTCCTTTTAAATTTTTTTTTAGTTTAATGAATAACACTTCGCCTATTCCATTTCCAAAAACAAAATTCTAAGTATTAGAATAATTTTCCCCAGTAAAACAGAGATCTAAAAAGCCTAATGTTTTAAGTTGAATTATCTGAGTTTGAACTTCCAATCACCATTTACTGACTGGGTGACTTGGACAAATTCTTTATTCACTCTAAGTCTTCTCTGTCCCGTCTAAAAAAATAAGAATATAATGATATTACTTTTGTATATATTTTGAGGATTGACGGAGACAATCATGTAAGTACACTTAGCACACATTATTGAAGTATTTCCCATCTATTATTTAATCATCTCTTCTGTCTCATATGCTAAAAATTTATAGAATTTTTTGTCAATGATGATTCTTTCACATCATATCTACCGTGTTAGCCTTAGTGTTTATTAAGACTCACAATGTTTAATATAGTAGCTTCCTAAACATCTCCACAGCCCCATGCCCTCCCATAGCCCTTTCAAGACCCAATTATTTTCTGCTTTGAATTTTTTGTCGATACCATGTGTTTTCATTAATGAAAGCATGATGAATCATTAAGTGTTGTTGAATTTTTGGCATGTAGTATGGATTTATTTTTCTTGCCCCCTCCCACTCTACACTTAGAGTCCAGAGGGACATACCTTGTCCCACTAATTCTACTCCCAGAGTTCTACCACATCAACTGGGGGATATACATATCTCACAAAATTTTTCAAAATTTCTATTTTTCCTACCAAAAATGAACACACCTCATACAACGCTCTGTAGAAACAGTAATTTGTGGCACACACCAATTTTTTGTTTCAAATAGTCATAAAGGCCGCCAACTTGTGGCACCAGGCACTGTCAGAAAATGTTGGAGGGCAGCCGTATATCCTACCAGTCATAAAAAGGATATACTTCCAGGTTAAGGATTATCTTTCTAAAATACACACCTATTGTCATCTACCTATTACAATTCCATCAGTGGCTACCTGTCATCTCTGGAATAAATTGCAAACCACTTAGGATTGTAACAGTAGACTATTTGCAATCTGGCTTCTGCCTAAATTTTTATTTCTAACTTCATTTCCTGTTAGTCTTCTCACATACATTTTTTGCCTCATCACATCAAACCACTTGTGCTTACTTGAATGTGTCAGACTTGGTCATATCTCTATTGAATACCCATAATACTCCCTTTTTCTTGCATTCTTTCGCCTTCTTTCATCTCCTACAAAACTTTGTAAACTTCCAGAAACTGTTTTGTTTTCTCTAAGCTGAGGAAAGAGCCTTTTCTCTATGCATTCATAACTTTTTGTGGATACATCTTCCATTGTATTTATAATGCCAGTGTAATTGTTGGAAACCCTGGTAGTGTAGTGGTTAAGAGTTATGGCTGCTAATCAAAAAGTTGGCAGTTCGAATCCAGCAGGCTTGACTTGGAAATCCTTTGAGGCAGTTCTACCTTGTCCTATTAGGGTCACTATGAGTCCAAATCAACTCAACAGCAACAAGTTATTTTTTGTTGTTTTGTGTGTGTGTGTGTGTGTGTGTAATTGCTTGTTAAGGAACCCTTATGGCACAATAGTTAAGCACTAGACTGCTAAGCAAAATATTGGTGATTCTTACACAACCAGCCACTCTGTGAGGGAACGACCTGGTGATCTGCTTCTGTGACAACTATAGCCAAGGAAACCTTATGGTGCAGTTTAACTCTGTCACATGGGGTCACAATGAATCTGAACTAATTTGAAGGTACCCAACAACAACAACAATTATTTGTTAATTAGTGTTTCCCCATTCAAACTAAAAAGCCCCTAAAGGTAAAGATTGAATGTCTGACACTGAGTAAGGGCTCAATCAATGTTTACAAAGGGACTTTGTATTCATTCTCTATTCTTATTCTGCCCAGCATTACTGAGTTAAAGAAAGAAAAAAAAAAAAAAAAACTTTACTGCTGGACTACTGTCAGAGACCCACAAAACTGTTATTTCACTCTGTTATGCCACTCGATGTTAAAAGTTTAATTCATTGGTAGTACTGTGATAAAACTATTAAAAAAAAAAAAGCTGAAAGTGACACAGGAGACAGATCCTGTTCTCACCACATGTGGACATCACAGACTGTCTGCTGAACTCCCCAAAAGACGTGCTAACTCTATTGACCTTGTTATCAGCACCTCTATCATCACTTCTTTTTAACACTGTATTTCAGAAGCTGCAGATATTTTCATAGTTTACACCTCTTTTTTGATTTTCACAGTTGAGACTTCTGCCTGTCTGTAATGTTTGTCAGCTGTATTTTTTTTTTCTTTGCCCAAAGTGCTATAAAATATCTACATAGTGGGCCGTAATTTATTGAATTCTTTTCTATGAGTAAATACAGAAAAATATAAACACAGAAATGCCACACATGTATTCTCTTCTTATGTTTCCAAAGCAAGGAATTTTAAATATGTTACTGTAAATCACTTCTATTGGTAAATCCAATTTAAAAGAGTAGACTGTAAATCTGATTCTAATAGCTGAAGAAAGCAATTAAAGTTGCAAATTCTAACAGCATCCATTAAAAATGGCAGTGAATGTAGTTTTTCTATTTACTTAAAGGGAGATAAAATTATTTGTCATTAGTCTCCTTAACTTAGATCTTAAAAAAATCATAATAAAATAGCAATTTATTTAAAATATTATTTACCTCTTTAGACACTTGTAATCAGTAGGGCACGATCACTGGTTGCTTTCAAAACGCTTTTTTATGTCATTTTAAGAGTTTATTTTTCACTCTATGAAGATAAGTTATTATTCTACCCCTTCCTTTTTCAACCAGTTTCTAACCTTTAGACTGGTAAAACTGATTCAACCCTGAGACACAGGCTACATAATTCTTTTTTTTGTTTTGTTTTTCTTTATATATATATATATATATAATTGTACTTTAGATGAACTTTCACAAAACAAGCTAGCTTTTCATTAAACACTTAGAACACATATTGTTTTACGACATTAGTTAACAACCCCACGGCATGTCAACACTCTCCCTTCTTGACCTCGGGTTCCCTATTACCAGCTGTCCTGTCCCCTCCTGCCTTCTAGTCCTTGCCCCTGGGCTGGTGTGTCCTTTTAGTCTCTTTTTGTTTTATGGGCCTGTCTAATCTTTGGATGAAGGCAGAACCTCAGAAGTGACTTCATTACTGAGCTAAGAGGATGTCAGGGAGCTGTACTTTTGGGGTTTCTCTAGTCTCTGTCTGGCCAGCAAGTCTGGTCTTTTTATGTGAGTTAGAATTTTGTTCTACATTTTTCTCTAGCTCTGTTAGGGACCCTCTACTGTGATCTCTGTTAGAACAGTCAGTGGTAGCTGGGCACTGTCTAGTTGTCCTGGACTCAGTCTGGTGGAGGCCATGGTAGCTGTGGTCCATTAGTCCTTTGTACTATTCTTTCCATTGTATGTTTAGTTTTTTTCATTCTCCCTTGATGGCTGCTCACAGGCTTTTAAGACCCTAAATGCTACTCAGCAAAGTAGAATGTAGAACACTTCCTCTATAAACTATGTTATACCAGTTGAGCTAAATGTTCCCCAAGACCATGGCCTCCCACAGCCCTCAGCTTATTAATTCGCTCCCTCAGGGAGTTTGGATGAGTCTAGAGAGCTTTTATGACCTTACCTTGTACATGTTGTGCTGGCTTTCCCAGTATTGTGTACTGTGTTACCCTTCAACAAAGTTACCACTTACCTATTTTCTATTTAGTATTTTTCCATCCCCATCCCTCCCCTTCCTTGTAACAATCAAAGAATGTGTGTAAAACTTTTCATGAGTTTTTCTAGTAGTTCTCCCATACAATATTTGTCCTTTTGTGATTGACTTATTTTGCTCAGCATAATATCCTTCAGATTCATCCACGTTGTGAGATGCGTCATAGAGTCATCATTGTTCTTTATCATTGCCTTATACCCCATTGTGTGTGTGTACCATAGTTTGTTTATCGTTTTATCTGTTGATAGGCATCTAGGGTGTTTCCGTCTTTTTGCTATTGTGAACAAAGCTGCAGCAATCTATTCTTTGAAGGCTCTTATTTCTCTAGAATACATCCCTAGGAGTGGGATTGCTCAATCATATGGTATCTCTATTTCTAGCTTTCTAAGGAAACATCATGTCATTTTTCAAATTGTAGAATCATTTTGCATTCCCAACAGCCGCGCATTAGAGTTCCAATCTCCCCACGCCTCTCCAACATTTATTTGTGCCAGTAATACCGGGGTGAGATGGTATCACATTGTGGTTTTGATTTCCATTTCTCTAAGGTTTTTTTTTTTTTAATAAGGGTTAGTGATCGGAAACACTTCCTCAGGTATCTGTTAGCAGCTTGAATGTCTTCTTTGGTGAAGTGTCTGTTCCTCTACTTTGCCCATTTTTTAATTGGATTATTTGTCTTTTTGTTGTAAAGGTGTTGGATTTTCCTATAGATTTTAGATTAGACTTTTGTCAAATATGTCATAGCTAAAAATCTTTTCCCAGTCTATACATTCCCTTTTTGCTTTTTGATGAAGTCTTTTGATGAGCATAAGTGTTTCATTTTTAGAAGATTCCAATTATCTAGCTTATCTTCTGGAGTTTCTGTGTTAGTTGTGATTTGTGTCCTGTTAATGCTGCACATTAGGGCCTCTAGCATTGATCCTATTTTTTCTTCTATGATTTCTATAGTTTTTGGTTTTATATTTAAATCTTTCACCTATTTCAAATTAGTTTTTGTGCATGGTGTGAGGTATGGTCCTCTTTCTTTTTTTGCAAATGGGCATCCAGTTTTGCCAGCACCATTTGTTAAAAAGACTCTCTTTTCCTCATTTCATGGACATTGAGTACTTGCTGAACATCAGGTGACCTTAGATGAATGGATTTACATCTGGGTTCTCAACTCTGTTCCATTGGCCAATGTATCTGTTGTTGTACCATATCAGGCTGTTTTGACTACTGTAGCTGAGGTCAGATAGCGCAAGACCTCTTACTTTATTCTTCTTCTTCAATAGTGCTTTACTTATCTGAAACCTGTTCCCTTTCCATGTAAAGTTGATGATTAGTTTTTCCATCTCTTTAAAGAATGCTGTTGGTATTTTCGTTGGGGTTGCATTGTAATTGTAGATTGCTTTGGGTAGAATTCTCATTTTCACAATGTTGAGTCTACCTATCCATGAGCATGGCATGTTTTTTCATGTATGTAGATGTCTCTTTTTAAGCTGAAAGAACTGAAGAAAAAATTGAAGCCTCGAGTTGCAATAGTGAAAGATTCCATGGGGAAAATATTAAACGATGCAGGAAGCATCAAAAGAAGATAGAAGGCATACACAGAGTCATTATACCAAAAAGAATTAGTTGATATTCAACCATTTCAAGAGGTGGCATATGATCAGGAACCAATGGTACTGAAGGAAGAAGCCCAAGCTGCTCTGGAGGCATTGGTGAAAAACAAGGCTCCAGGAATCGATGGAATATCAGCTGAGATGTTTCAACAAATGGGCGCAGTGTTGGAGGTGCTCAGTCATCTATGCCAAGAAATATGGAAGACAGCTTCCTGGCCAACTGACTGGAAGAGATCCATATTTATGCCTATTCCCAAGAAAGGTGATACAACCAAATGTGGAAATTATAGGACAATATCATTAACATCACACTCAAGCAAAATTTTGCTGAAGATCATTCAAAAATGGCTACAGCAGTATATCAACAGGGAACTGCCAGAAATTCAGGCCAGTTTCAGAAGAGGACGTGGAACCAGGGATATCATTGCTGATGTCAGATGGATCCTGGCTGAAAGCAGAGAATACCAGAAGCATGTTTACCCGTGTTTTATTGACTATGCAAAGATATTCGACTACATGGTTCATTACAAACTATGGATAACATTGCAAAGAATGAGAATTCCAGAACACTTAATTGTGCTTATGAGGAACCTTTACATAGATGAAGAGGCAGTTGTTCGGACAGAACAAGGGGATACTGATTGGTTTAAAGTCAGGAAAGGTGTGCATCAGGGTTATATTCTTCACCATACTTATTTAATCTGTATGCTGAACAAATAATATGAGAAGCTGGACTATATGAAGAAGAATGGGGAATCAGGATTGGAGGAAGACTCATTAACAACCTGCGTTATGCAGATGACACAACCTTGCTTGCTGAAAGTGAAGAGGACTTGAAGCACTTACTAATGAAGATCAAAGACCACAACCTTCAGTATGGACTGCACCTCAACATAAAGAAAACAAAAATCCTCACAACTGGACCAATGAGCAACATCATGATAAACAGAGAAAAGATTGAAGTTGTCAAGGATTTCATTTTACTTGGACTCATAATCAACAGCCATGGAAGCAGTAGTCAAGAAATCAAAAGACTCATTGCTTTAGGTAAATCTGCTGCAAAGGACCTCTTCAAAGTGTTGAAGAGCAAAGATGGCACCCTGAAGACTAAGGTGTGCCTGACCCAAGCCATGGTATTTTCAATCACAACATATGCGTATGAAAGCTGGGCAATGAATAAGGAAGACCGAAGAAGAGTTGACACCTTTGAATTGTGTTGTTGGCAAAGAATATTGAATATACCATGGACTACCAAAAGAACAAACAAATCCGTCTTGGAAGAAGTGCGACCAGAATTCGCCTTAGAGGCAAGGATGGCGAGACTGCATCTTACATACTTTGGACATGTAGTCAGGAGGGATCAGTCCCCAGAAAAGGACATCGTGCTTGGCAGAGTACAGGGTCAGCAGAAAAGAGGAAGACCCTCAACGAGGTGGATTGACACAGTGGCTGCAACAATGAGCTCAAGCATAACAACGATTGTAAAGATGGCTCAGGACCGGGCTGTGTTTCATTCTGTTGTGCATAGGGTTGCTATGAGTCGGAAACGACTCAACAGCACCTAACAACAACAACAGATGTCTTTTGGTTTCTTGAATACTGTTTTGCAATTTTCTTTGTATAGGTCTTTTACATCCCTGGTTAGAATTATTCCGAAGTGTTTTATTTTGCTGGGGACTATTTTCTTTTATTATAAATAGTTATATTTCCCTGATTTCCTTTTTGTTGTTTCCGTTATTGGTGTATTGGAATTTAACTGATTTTTGTATGTTTATCTTGCATCCTGCTACTCTGCTGAATCTTTCTATTAGTTCCAGTAGTTTTCTCATGGAGTCTTGTGGGTTTTCTATGTATAGTATCATAAAAAACAAAAAAAAAACATCAGCCACAAATAGGGGCAGTTTTACATCTTCATTACCAATTTGGATGCCCTTTATTTCTTTTTCTTGCCTTATTACTCTAGCTAGGACTTCCAGCACAAGGTTAAATGTGAGTGGTGATAAACAGCATTCTTGTCTTGTTCCTCTTCTAAAGGGAAATGTTTTCTGTCTGTCTCCATTAAAGATGATGTTGGCTGTTGGTTCTTTATAGATGTCCTTTTTATGTTGAGGGATTTCCCTGCCATGCGTATTTTATTGAGAGTTTTTATCAGGAACAGGTGTTGGACTTTGTTGAAAGCCTTTTCTGAATTGAATGAGATGATCATATGATTCTTGTTTTTATGTGTTGGAGTACATTGATTGATTTTTTAATGTTGAACCATCCTTGCATACCTGGTATGAATCCTATTTGGTCATGTTGTATTATTTTTTTGATATGATGCTGAATTCTATTAGCTAGAATTTTTTTGAAAATTTTTGCATCTATATTCATGGGAGATATTGGTCTGTAATTTCCTTTTTGTTGTTGTTGTATCTTTTTCTGGTTTTTGTATCAGGCTTATGATGGCTTCATAGAATGAACTCGGAAGTATTCCTTCTTTTTCTATGTTCTGAAATAATTTGAGTATTACTGGTGTAAGCTCTTCTCTGAATGTTTGGTAGAATAGAGAGTGAAGCCATCTGGGCCAGGGCTCTTTTTTTTTTTTTTACATGATTTTATTAATTTCTGTTTTTTTTTTTTAATAACTTTTATTAAGCTTCAAGTGAACGTTTACAAATCCAATCAGTCTGTCACATATAAGTTTACATACATCTCACTCCCTACTCCCACTTACTCTCCCCCTCTTGAGTCAGCCCTTTCAGTCTCTCCTTTCTTGACAATTTTGCCGGCTTCCCTCTCTCTCTATCCTCCTATCCCCCCTCCAGACAAGAGTTGCCAACACAATCTCAAGTGTCCACCTGATATAATTAGGTCACTCTTCATCAGCGTCTCTCTCCCACCCGCTGACCAGTCCCTTTCATTTCTGATGAGTTGTCTTTGGGGATGGTTCTTGTCCTGGGTCAACAGAAGGTCTGGGGAGCATGGCTGCCGGGATTCCTCCAGTCTCAGTCAGACCATTAAGTTTGGTCTTTTTATGAGAATTTGGGGTCTGCATCCCATTGATCTCCTGCTCCCTCAGGGGTCCTCTGCTGTGCTCCCTGTCAGGGCAGTCATCGATTGTGGCCGGGCACCAACTAGTTCTTCTGGTCTCAGGATGATGTAGGTCTCTGGTTCATGTGGCCCTTTCTGTCTCTTGGGCTCTTAGTTGTCGTGTGGCCTTGGTGTTCTTCATTTTCCTTTGCTCCAGGTGGGTTGAGACCAATTGATGCATCTTAGATGGCCACTTGTTAGCATTTAAGACCCCAGACGCCACATTTCAAAGTGGGATGCAGAATGATTTCATAATAGAATTATTTTGCCAATTGACTTAGAAGTCCCCACAAACCATGTTCCCCAGACCCCCGCGCTTGCTCCGCTGACCTTTGAAGCATTCATTTTATCCCGGAAACTTCTTTGCTTTTGGTCCACTCCAATTGAGCTGACCTTCCATGTATTGAATGTTGTCTTCCCCTTCACCTAAAGCAGTTCTTATCTACTGATTAATCAATAAAAAACCCTCTCCCACCCTCCCTCCCACCCCGCCTCGTAACCACAAAAGTATGTGTTCTTCTCAGGTTTACTATTTCTCAAGATCTTATAATAGTGGTCTTATACAATATTTGTCCTTTTGCCTCTGACTCATTTCGCTCAGCATAATGCCTTCCAGGTTCCTCCATGTTATGAAATGTTTCAGAGATTCGTCACTGTTCTTTATCGATGCGTAGTATTCCATTGTGTGAATATACCACAATTTATTTACCCATTCATCCGTTGATGGACACCTTGGTTGCTTCCAACTTTTTGCTATTGTAAACAGAGCTGCAATAAACATAGGTGTGCATGTATCTGTTTGTATGAAGGCTCTTGTATCTCTAGGGTATATTCCTAGGAGTGGGATTTCTGGGTTGTATGGTAGTTCTATTTCTAACTGTTTAAGATAACGCCAGATAGATTTCCAAAGTGGTTGTACCATTTTACATTCCCACCAGCAGTGTATGAGAGTTCCAATCTCTCCACAGCCTCTCCAACATTTATTATTTTGTGTTTTTTGGATTAATGCCAGCCTTGCTGGTGTGAGATGGAATCTCATCGTAGTTTTAATTTGCATTTCTCTAATGGCTAATGATCGAGAGCATTTTCTCATGTATCTGTTGGCTGCCTGAATATCTTCTTTAGTGAAATGTGTGTTCATATCCTTTGCCCACTTCTTGATTGGGTTGTTTGTCTTTTTGTAGTTGAGTTTTGACAGAATCATGTAGATTTTAGAGATCAGGCGCTGGTCGGAGATGTCATAGCTGAAAATTCTTTCCCAATCTGTAGGTGGTCTTTTTACTCTTTTGGTGAAGTCTTTAGATGAGCATAGGTGTTTGATTTTTAGGAGCTCCCAGTAATCGGGTTTCTCGTCATCATTTTTGGTAATGTTTTGTATTCTGTTTATACCTTGTACTAGGGCTCCTAGGGTTGTCCCAATTTTTTCTTCCATGATCTTTATCGTTTTAGTCTTTATGTTTAGGTCTTTAATCCACTTGGAGTTAGTTTTTGTGCATGGTGTAAGGTATGGGTCCTGTTTCCTTTTTTTGCAAATGGATATCCAGTTATGCCAGCACCATTTGTTAAAAAGGCTATCTTTTCCCCAGTTAATTGACACTGGTCCTTTGTCAAATATCAGCTGCTCATACGTGGATGGATCTATGTCTGGGTTCTCAATTCTGTTCCATTGGTCTATGTGTCTGTTGTTGTACCAATACCAGGCTGTTTTGACTACTGTGGCTGTATAATAGGTTCTGAAGTCAGGTAAGGTGAGGCCTCCCACTTTCTTCTTATTTTTCAGTAGTGCTTTGCTTATCCGGGGCTTCATTCCCTTCCATATGAAATTGGTGATTTGTTTCTCTATCCCCTTAAAATATGACATTGGAATTTGGATCGGAAGTGCGTTAAATGTATAGATGGCTTTTGGTAGAATAGACATTTTTACTATGTTAAGTCTTCCTATCCATGAGCAAGGTATGTTTTTCCACTTAAGTATGTCCTTTTGAATTTGTTGTAGTAGAGCTTTGTAGTTTTCTTTGTATAGGTCTTTTACATCCTTGGTAAGATTTATTCCTAAGTATCTTATCTTCTTGGGGGCTACTGTGAATGGTATTGATTTGGTTATTTCCTCTTCGGTGTTCTTTTTGTTGATGTAGAGGAATCCAAGTGATTTTTGTATGTTTATTTTATAACCTGAGACTCTGCCAAACTCTTCTATTAGTTTCAGTAGTTTTCTGGAGGATTCCTTAGGGTTTTCTGTGTATATAATCATGTCATCTGCAAATAGTGATAACTTTACTTCTTCCTTGCCAATCCGGATACCTTTTATTTCTTTGTTTAGCCTAATTGCCCTGGCTAAGACTTCCAACACGATGTTGAATAAGAACGGTGATAAAGGGCATCCTTGTCTGGTTCCCGTTCTCAAGGGAAATGCTTTCAGGTTCTCTCCATTTAGAGTGATATTGGCTGTTGGCTTTGCTAGATGCCCTTTATTATGTTGAGGAATTTTCCTTCAATTCCTATTTTGGTAAGAGTTTTTATCATGAATGGGTGTTGGACTTTGTCAAATGCCTTTTCTGCATCAATTGATAAGATCATGTGGTTTTTGTCTTTTGTTTTATTTATGTGATGGATTACATTAATGGTTTTTCTGATATTAAACCAGCCTTGCATACCTGGTATAAATCCCACTTGATCAGGGTGAATTATTCTTTTGATGTGTTGTTGGATTCTATTGGCTAGAATTTTGTTGAGGATTTTTGCATCAATGTTCATGAGGGATATAGGTCTATAATTTTCTTTTTTTGTAATGTCTTTACCTGGTTTTGGTATCAGGGAGATGGTGGCTTCATAGAATGGCTTGGGCAGTATTCCGTCATTTTCTATGCTTTGGAATACCTTTAGTAGTAGTGGTGTTAACTCTTCTCTGAAAGTTTGGTAGAACTCTGCAGTGAAGCCGTCCGGGCCAGGGCTTTTTTTTGTTGGGAGTTTTTTGATTACCGTTTCAATCTCTTTTTTTGTTATGGGTCTATTTAGTTGTTCTACTTCTGAATGTGTTAGTTTAGGTAGGTAGTGTTTTTCCAGGAATTCATCCATTTCTTCTAGGTTTTCAAATTTGTTAGAGTACAGTTTTTCATAATAATCTGAAATGATTCTTTTAATTTCATTTGGTTCTGTTGTGATGTGGTCCTTCTCATTTCTTATTCGGGTTATTTGTTTCCTTTCCTGTATTTCTTTAGTCAGTCTAGCCAATGGTTTACCAATTTTGTTAATTTTTTCAAAGAACCAGCTTTTGGCTTTGTTAATTCTTTCAATTGTTTTTCTGTTCTCTAATTCATTTTTTTTTTTTTTTAATTCATTTAGTTCAGCTCTAATTTTTATTATTTGTTTTCTTCTGGTGTCTGATGGATTCTTTTGTTGCTCACTTTCTATTTGTTCAAGTTGTAGGGACAGTTCTCTGCTTTTGGCTCTTTCTTCTTTTTGTATGTGTGCATGTATTGATATAAATTGGCCTCTGAGCACTGCTTTTGCTGTGTCCCAGAGGTTTTGATAGGAAGTATTTTCATTCTCGTTGCTTTCTATGAATTTCCTTATTCCCTCCTTGATGTCTTCTATAACCCAGTGTTTTTTCAGGAGGGTATTGTTCATTTTCCAAGTATTTGATTTCTTTTCCCTAGTTTTTCTGTTATTGATCTCTAGTTTTTTGCCTTGTGGTCTGAGAAGATGCTTTGTAATATTTCGATGTTTTGGACTCTGCAAAGGTTTGTTTTATGACCTAATATGTGGTCTATTCTAGAGAATGTTCCATGTGCGCTAGAAAAAAAAGTATATTTTGCAGCAGTTGGGTGGAGAGTTCTGTATAAGTCAATGAGGTCGAGTTGGTTGATTGTTGTAATTAGATGTTCCGTGTCTCTGTTGAGCTTCTTACTGGATGTCCTGTCCTTCTCCGAAAGTGGTGTGTTGAAGTCTCCTACTATAATTGTGGAGGTATCTATCTCGCTTTTCAATTCTGTTAAAATTTGATTTATTTATCTTGCAGCCCTGTCATTGGGTGCGTAAATATTTAATATGGTTATGTCTTCCTGATCAATTGT